>NC_137132.1:14735583-15935583 GCF_949319135.1 Squalius cephalus | reverse complement strand
GACATCAACCATTCCATATGCATTGGCCTTTATCTGACATGGCTTTACTGTTCAACATCATCAAATGTATAACAATGTTACACTTTTCCCTTTCCCAGGGATATATTCACACAATTCAAATTCATTTTGGCAGGAGTTAAACAAAGACTCAGATTGGATTTGTGCACATTTTGAGCACTAATTTTGGGGTCAGAACTCTGAAATTAATTTTGTTTAAATATGATAATCAGACCTGAGAGTACAACACTTATTAGCAGCCGAAAGTCATCATTAGCAAATTAGCATTAACAAATTAATTTTTAAAAAGGAGGTTTTTGTTCATTAACTCCCAGTCAGGGCGGTTGCAGTGTAAAAAACATCATCCACTGTTGGCTGATCTCCCTGACGGGACAGCACTTCTTATATGGCATATTTATATTATTGCAAGAGGTATGATTTAACATTGAGGTATGATTTAACTACTGTTCAACACTCACCACTATAATAGTCCTTTGGCTGAATGCCATGATGTCTCCAAAGACAGATTAAAGAAAGGTTTTCTAATTACTATTACCATACTCATACTGATTACTATATATTCTCATTGATTTCATCACTCTGTCTCCTCTCCACCAATAAGCTGGTGTGTGGTAGGCGTTCTGGCGCAATATGGCTGCCGTCGCATCATCCAGGTGGATGCAGCACAATGGTACCCTGGAAATCCAGAGTTCTCGTGAGAGCACAATTTGAATCTGCTCAGCGAGTTACTCTGGCATTGAGTAATGATGCTCATTAACTATGCCCTTGTAGACGAGCTGCACCAATCACATTGGTTTATCTGATATAGGCGGGCCAGAGGCGAGCTAAACAGATGACGACAGTGCTAGTGACACCGCAATCACGACAGTGATTGGTCGTAGTGTTATCCAATTGCGTGCAGTGAGATTTTCAAATGCATGCTTGGTACCGCCCCTCGAGTTGGGTGATTTTCATTACTCAATGCCAGACCCTTAATCTTTCGGACTTGGGTCTGGATTTCCAGGCTAGCACATTGGTGGTGGTTGAGGAAATTCCCTCCTTCTATGTAAATCGCTTTGAGTGCAGAGAAAAGCGCTACATAAATGTAATGAATTATTATTATTATTATACTGATGCATTTGGGTAGCATTACATTGAATATGACAGGTGCAGCTATTTGATTATTTGTTGGCATGGCAATAAGCTACAATCAACAATAACAGAACAGGATATAACCAGCTCTTATATGCCCAAATTTAATTCAAATTGAGTCAATTTATGAGTGCATTACAATAGCAATCTGAGGGAGTTCTCTAAATGACTTCAGGGAATGGTGTCTAACAAAAGGAAATTAACAGAATACTAGACAAAGAACACTTAGCTTTACAATCAAAAAGTGAGCAGGCTTTGAGGAAACCACTTTGTACATTTCATCATTTCTAATTTCTATGACAAACTTTCATTTTTAGTAATAAACAGAAAACACAGACATAATATCTCTGTAGAAGTATTCTTTGAAACATCAAATCAATCTGCATAAATAAAAAAATGTAAATAAAAAAATAAATAAAAAAAATCACTAAGCACTAAGGCAAAGCAGACTATTTCAAAGATCTTCAGTAGAGAGGCGCATCCTGAACCCCAATAAGAGTTAGGTAACCAGTGTAAGAACCGAAAATCTTTTGAAAAGGGCCTTTGTGATGTCACAGAATTTCTATGCAATTTTTGCCCTGACACAACATGGTTAACTTTACACAGCGGATCCACGTCTGCACCAGAATGTAGATACACTTATTATTTTATAACAACTTTGAGTTTAATCAGTCCCTCCATGATTTCACAATATTTTTTTGTGATTTTCACAATGTTTTTTTTATATAATTAGAATACCACATTTACAATATTATGTATTATGTTAGATGCACAATAGTCATACATAACAATAGAACAAACAAAATGCACAAATCTTGTTTATTTTGGTATCATCCTGAAAAAGGCTAGTCCAGTGGTATCTAGATTTAATAACATGATCACTTAGGGTGGGAAATATGACCAAAATCTTACAAGTAAACCACAGCAATAAACAATTGCCTTTTATAAGTAAAGATTTCTTAAGTAATTAAGTAGCCTAATCAAGTAGGATAAACAGTCAGTAATAAAATAAGAACTAATAAACAAATGACAATCGGACAAATAAATATAACATAAAGGTACAGATATAAACAGTGCTTTAAGTTTAAGTAGACTGTTTGTTTTTTCCCCTGTCGTCGTTTGATTAACATTAACGACAGACAGGAGTGTGTATATATTAGGTTGCTTTCACTCTAAGACCTAGTAATGTGCGGATCCAATACTGACTCATGTTCCAAACTTGTTCACTCAAGACATAACCGCCAAGATGGACATTTAGGCATAATTATGTGTATTATTATGTGTATAATTAAGGCAATAAGCCTAGAAATAGAACACATTTCGGTGTACTCACGTGAACGCTGACTGGCGGTAAACGCATGCACAGAATCCGTGTGTCAGTACTAAATTGAGTTTGTGGTGTATAGCACTTTTATTAACTCTTTTTTTTTTCAATGCTATCAGGCATATCATACTTTTTATTTGGTCATTCATCCATCTTGAGAAATCGCTTCGCCCGGTCCTTGGCACTTATGCAAGACAGCAAGTGAGAAAGATTCGCTTTCGCCATGTTTCACACAGATCATATACCGTGCATGCATAACATCTGTATTCTCGTGTAAATAATGCATTACAGCTTTAAAGCAACACTGTGTAGGATTTTCTCCCATCTAGCGGTGAAATTGTTTATGACTACCAACTGAATATTACTTTCTAGCCCCTCCCATTCCGAGGGCGCTATAACTCCTACGGTGGCCGTATTATTTAAAATCTGCCAGCAGTCGCGAGTAACCTCCCCCTTGCATTCATCACGGTGCCACTGAGTGTCAAAATGCGAAAGGCGAAGCTTGAATTTCCATGTATGTCCCTCTTTGGCACATGTATTTTCAAGATGGAGGAGCAACATGGCTGCCGCCATTTGAGCGGCTCGCTCGTATGTATTCTAAATGGCAGATTCTACGCTTACGAGAATACTTGATTAGTTGGTAGAAGTAATTACACATTAATGAGCACATATCATTTTGAAAGAACAAAGTGTTTTTTGCTAAGAATCAACTTAAAAAATTACACAGTGTAGCTTTAAATAAGTCAAGGATTATTCAATTAGATAATATTTATTTTTGTGATTAAAATTACTTTTTTTTTACTGCGATTATTTTGCAGTGAAACGACGAATTGTGCAGGAACAGAAAAAATTTGACATTTTGTTGATTTTGCGTTGTACTGTATTTAGCGATCGCAGAATCGCGAAAAACTGGAGGGACTGTTTAATATATTAACTAGGGCTATCAATACATTTTTTAATTCAGTTAATTTCTTGATGATTAATCAAATTACATCACAGTTCATTTGCATATATCAATATTTGAGAAGAAAACCCCCAAGTGGCTTTAGTAGCCAATACACAATTTCACAAAACACAAGTCTACCACTGAATTACAGCAATTCATAATGCAATATGGGGCCAGTTGCATTAGCATGCCCACTATGTTAAGACTGTCTTAAAAACTAGTCTGACCAACTAGCAGTTAGCCAAGGGTAATCAGTCTTACTTTTCATATTCAAATCAGACCAATCTACTTTATGCAACTAACATTTAAGACTAGTCTAAGCAGTCTAATACAACTGGTCAATGATTTCATTGTTGGTCTGCAAACATGCAGACTGACATCTGGCTGTTGGACCATCTAGTTAAAAATAGGGATGGGCATTATTCAAAAATATTGTATTCGAATAATTGGGCTCATAAAAATCGAATATTCGAATATTCTTTTATTTAAATTATGTTTAACGAGAAAGCCGTTATTTTTTAAGTTAAGTTTTTTTTTGTTTTGTTTTTTTTGTCACCATTTCTGAACAAGCCTACAATTAGACAATATACACATCAAGCTTACTATATATCTTAAGGTTTTCTTTTAGTTGAAAACAATAATCAATATGTGTAAACAAAAAATATAAAGAACAAAAGCATTTGAGCTCAAGCAGCTCAACCAAAATAAAAACGCTAATAAAGCAGACTGCGCAGTTATCGTACAGAACGTATGCTCTCGAGTCAGCATATGGTTATCGTGTTTATATTGTTTCACGTTCATGTTGAGAAAAACAATAATATCCACTTGCTCGAGTGAGAAAACGTGCTGCGCGACAGACGTTGCAGAGACACAAATGTAACGGTTTGCTAAGCGAAGTTTCTAAAAGCACTTTGGGTTCCCTGTTCTTAAACCGGTCTCCCTTAACAAAACTTAAAGGAAGTATATGTCTCAAAATCATTTTGCTATCAGAAGATATCATATCTGATCACTAGCGCTACAGCTGAGTTTACCTGCAGTCGTTAATAGTCGTTAAAAGTACTTCCATTTTGTAATATAATTTTCATCTAAGTAATTCCAAACTTCGTGAGGCAGACGACGACATTATGTGATCAAATACCATCCACTTGTTAAACACACTCCACAGCGCCACCCAGTGCATTTGATTATAACTGCGAATTAGTGATTGGGATTTATCATGGATTCACTGCATTAACGGCCAGCAAAGCAACGTAGTAAAATTCGAATAGTATTTTATTTTTCGAATAATAATTACACATCGAATATTCAAAAATTCGAATATTTGTGCACATCCCTAGTTAAAAACAGTTCAACTTTGAAAAATGTATCTCAAGACCCCTGTCTATGCATTAGAAAGTTGTTCACCACTGTTTTAGGGTGAATAGAGTGCAAGCAATATGTAAAAACAGTTTACTGTAATGTTTTCACATGAACTGGCAACTCTGAGGCCAGACCTTAAATTTATTTGAAAGTCTTTGGGATGTGCTGGAGGAGTCTTTGCTAAATTAGGAGGAGACTTTGATGTGCTGGAGTGCTCGACTCTTGCATCATCAGTATAAGATCTTGACCAAAAATGTATGCATCTCTGAAGACGCATACCCTGTACATTTTTGGTCAAGATCTTGTATTGACAATTCATGTGTGAAAATGATTCTTCATGCTCCATCCCAACCATTCTTTCACAATTTGAGCCTGGTGAATCTTGGCATTGTCATCCTGGATGTATCTTACATGGTTGTTTAAGAAATGAAAAGCTACAAACTCCATCAATTAGGGTTAAAAGAACTGTTGCCAAACATACAACATTCTAGAAACATAATAAACACTGTAATAATGATCCAATCATAGACTACTAAGCATTTTTTTTGGGGGGGGGGGGGGGGGGGGGGCTAGTGTATTTAAGCCACAGTAATTGTTATGAACACTCTGAATAAAAAACAAGGCCTTCACATTGTATAGGTTAATTATGCTCACATGGTATAACCATGGTTGACGACAGGTCCTGCCAGGCCATCTCTGTAAATACTCGAAGTTTAAATGGTAATCCTATATTTCATACAGTATAGGCCTACGCCTTTGAAGAACTACATAAATGGTTGCTTGATTGTACTGGGAAATGCTCCAGTCATTGTCCTGATGCCAGACTATTTGTCCTTATGTTGCACAAAATAACAGAATAATCAGAAAATGTTTATTGTGCAGGAGTCTTGATGTTCAATGATTTTCACACAAGTTATCTCACGTCTTCAGGAGATTTAGAACATGTAATTTGTACCACTATGGTATTTTGTCATTTTTTGGAGATTGACAGTCCCTGGTCCTCTTCTACTTCTATTGTATAAAAGGAGGAGCTTGGACATTCAGCTAAATATTAACTTCAAATGGACGTCTAAATGAATTTTCCCTTCCAAATGGATTTGGAATATCGTAAAGGTGAGTAAATGATGACAATTAAATATTTCGGATCAGTGTCTTTAAATGTGATAACCTTGAAATATTCAATGACTGTGGCAATTACATTAATACATTAATGTATGCACTGTACTTCCAAGCAAAAGAGAGATTGTTTTCAGTCCCCATTCCTTAAAACTTGTAATGTGAATGACTTCTGAGAGTCCTCAAGGTCCTGTTAGTTGTGGAATGTGAAAAGAAATGTAATGGTCCAGTTTATATGTTCCCTTTTACAGCTTTATGTTCCTCAACCAATAAATTGTAACCAAATAAATAAAATCACCAATACCACATGGTGCGAATAATTACCTGTCCAACTCAGTTTCTCTTAAAGAATTAAATGCTGATCTCAGATCTTATCACATTAATACCTCATGTAATTTATACTAGGTAGGCTAGTCTATCTTTTATGGACATTACCAAGATATTGACTGATGATTCGTTTTTATATAATGCAGATGATTCAGACATCTGAGGGACCATTGGATTGCAAAATACTACACCTTGAAATTATGTGGTTAATGATGAGTTTGAATAAAACATCCCATTATGTCAAAGACTGGGAAACTATAGCAGAAACTATAACTTGTTTACTAATTAAATACAGGTTAATGCTCTTAGCTGGAGACAAAAAGTACTATGAGATTTGTGTTTGAGAATATATGATGGATTCACTAAGACTTATGAGGGTTCATGCTTGATATTTCCAAGACAAATAAAACAACAGACTAACTAAAATCATCACTACAATAAATGTTAATTTTGTATGCACCGTTACAGCACTTTTATCACCTGCAACAATAAGCTTTATGTTTGAAAATATAAAATGGTCTCTGTATGATGCCTTTCAAGGTAATGTTAATGTCTGAGGCCAATACTATTGTAGGGTCATTAACACCCTGCTAGCTACAGAAATTCAATATTGCTTTCATGCCTCTATAAATGAAAGGAGCAGTGAATCGCTGTATCTCATTCTTTGTTTCTGAGCTAATTGACATCAGCATTATGGAGATTTGTGAGCAATGACTCATCCCTGTGGAACATAGACTGTTGGACATTTCAGTCTTCAAAAGCCAAAAGTGTCTGATACAATGATATCTCATTTATATCATCTAGTCCTCAGGGGGATAAAATGTATATTTTACCAACAAGCCTTACAAGATGACAGTCAGACTTTTAAGCATGACCTACAAGCCTACAAGACGACAGTCAGATCTTGTGAAGAAGTCATTCCTTACTGCCTAACAGCCACTGCGTAACTCAAGCATCTGCTGCTGGTCCTCAAAGCTGCAAAGATGATCCAACAGTCCTGATCAGACTTGGCAACACATTACACTTTCAGATGAAGTGTGTCATTTTTCATGTTAAAGGAACAGTTCACTCAAAAAAGAAAACTGTCCATTTTTATCTCATCCTCATGTTCTTCCAACCCCTTGTGAATGAGCACAGGAGAGCAATGATAACTCAAAACACTTGAAAATCATTAGTGAGTAACATGGACTTTTTTTGCTGACACTATAAGGTGCCTTATTAAGCATGAAAGTGAGTCACAGTGAACCGCCATAGTATTGAATTCACACAAACAAATATTAAATTATCTCCTTTTGTGTTCCAAGAAAAAAAGAAAGTCATACAGGTTTAGAACTACATGAGGATGAGAAAATGCCAAACACAAATCTTTTATCCAAATTTAAAAGTGTTGTAAGATTTTTTTCTTTTTCTTGTTCTGCATGACAAATATCTCATAATTAGGTGTTCTGAGAAACAGCATCTGTCTCTGAGAAAAAAAATTAATAAACAGGTGAGCCACAGTTTTTAAGAAACCCTAGGAAATGCTCTCTGTCTGTGAATCATTTAGCATGTTCGGTTTGCTGAGATGTTACTTTCTTTCCATTTGAAGTCCATTACACCAAAACTTTGATGCTACAAAAAGTACAGAGATCATAAAAGAAATCCATATGAATCAAGCTATTTAATCCAAGTCGTCTGAAGAGAGTTGCTTGATATGATAAAAGGATTTAATTTCGACTTTTATTCACATATAAACACTGATCAATACTGCACACAGAGGGAGCACCACTTAGGGAGGGGTGAGAGCAGAACTGTTTGTTTCAAGTGGAAAAAACTAACCCCCAAATAAAAATAACTTATTTATAATAAAACTTTAGCTTTCACTGTAATAACTACTGCAATGTCATCATTTCCGATTATACTTTTGAATTATCGAAGCAAGAACATACATTATTAACGCATTTACTGTCACTATTTCAGAATATTAAGCCTATAAGTACTGCATCGATTCAGTCTTCCATGAATTTTGTAGCTTGTATAAACAAACAAATTGAATTCATATAAGCACTGGCATCAAAAACTGCAGCTTATATCTGCGTTTTACAGCACATTTTGTGAATCAGAGGCAGTTGTTTGAAGTCCTGCAAACCTAACTTTCTCCATTGTACAAATTTATATTTTGGACAATTTTGGACAATTTTGGACAGCCTAGGCTGTGTGACATATTTTAGCTTCAAAACTAAGAAAATAACCAAAAGACGATAACTTTGGGCACTATTCATTTTGTCCCTATAATATTCTAAGATTAGAGTAAACTTTATAGTTACCTACGCAATGTGTAGAATATCGGTTATATCAATAAAACACGTTGTCAAATTACATTTGAAAGGATTATTACCACTTCTATAGACATCAGTGTATATTTTACAAACTGTAAATGTTGTTTGCTAGTACTTATCTGTATTTAAATGTCAGAATCATAAAGTAAACATTATATGATTAAAAACACTAAACAGTTGTGATATATGACGAGCGGTGAGCGCGTCCGTCTCTGGCTAACTAATCACACCGGTGTGATCGTACGCTTTAAAGTGACCATTATTAAATGTAAAAAATATATTTTTTTTGTCTTTTGGAAGCTGCATTCAAATCCATTTATCTTAATAATCTGAGGGGGCACGTTCGGTTTGAATGGGCATGGCGCCTCTGTTCTCGGCAAGCAAATACGGTTGCAAATCCATTTATTGTATGTGCTTTGATCAATGAAAATCTCTCATTTACACTTTAAAAATAAAAAAAGTAAAAAATCTTCATTTACACTTTAAAGATGAACAAATGGGTCTGGAACGCCACAAGGGTGGGTCACAGATGACAATATTCCGGGATATCTGCAGGGTTTTTAAAATCAAATTTAAGGTTTTTAAGACCTTTTTTAAGACCTGCAAAAATACAATTAATACCATATGGGCGGGGTAGAGCAGTTAACATCCTGAACTTTAAAATGACTGTGAAAGCCATGATTTAAACAACTTTACAGTCTAAATGCAGGCTTTGACAAAATAATAAGCCTCACATTTCAGCCTTTAAACCATTTAAGAAAAGGGTCAAAATTATAAATTATTTTTATTTATACTATGATTATATGTAAAATATATGATTATATGTGATAAGATGTTTAGATTTTCTGAGAGCACATTTGCTTCTTTTCGATCCACCAACACTGAATTAGCATTTTCAATTAGCACTTTACATGCTCTCTCTGATGGCAGGTGGCGCTTATGGAATAGCAGAACTATAAGGTTTACCCTGGTAACCCCTGTGTATAAAGCAGCTGCGCTTATTAGAAAGGGTGAATTTTTCTGAAAAGTTCACATGTGATATAAATACCATAAGGCAAACAATGTTATAATTAATTTGCTTAGCATAAATCTGTGGGATTCATTGATTGCGAACTGTGCTGAAACCATTACCTTAAGACTTTTCTTATACCATTTAAGAAATGTAAGACTTTTTATGGCCTTAAATTTGATACAACTGAATTTAAGACTTTAAGTACCTACGGGGACCCTATATTCATTTTTGGGTGAACTAACCCTTTAAGTGGTCCAACATTTCAACTAATGGCTCAACTAAAGGTGTTTGTGGCAGGAATACCTGTTTTTCACAATTCACAGTGCACCAATGAATGGTGACAAAGCAGACAATCACCAGATTACAGTATGTCAACACCATTAGACGCCAACAGGGGTAACACACTGATACGATCAAACCCGACAAAGTGTTGCAATTGGTTGGTGTTTGTCGGTGCAGTGTGAAGTGACCTTTACAGAACAATGGAAGACAAGGGTCAGGGCAGAAGGAGTTTTTGGGAATCCTGTTTGAAAACAACAACGCTTAGCACCCCAAGTGATGCATAAAACACACATTTCACTTTTAAAATCCTGAAGATTGAGTGAGTTTAATTATGATTTATATCCGCAAAGATTATTAAAAGGTTACGATTGCAAAGATTTGAAGAAAAGATTACCACCGTGATGGGATTTCAGGAAAGGGGAGGGCGCTCAGAGAACATCCATGTTTAACGTTGGTAATCTGAGGAGGATCTCGAGGAAAGATCACTCTCAAAGAAGAACGTCAAAAGCAATTAACACTGCAAATTCCAGAAGGAAGATAACTGCCTTTGATTGAATTAAAGAGTGAATGTCGGTGAGCTTTCTTTAAAAGATAACCACTGTATATTAAGGTTAATACTGCTTTATTTATTCTCATCTCGCAGACCGCTGTATTGGGCTGTACTTTTAACTAATCAGCCTGACCAAGGCTTCCTCCCTAGTCTCTCCCAGTCCCAGAGTAATTACGGCTGTGGAGCCCCCCGCTCTGCGTTCCAACAGCACCATTAATAACTGTTGTGTAATCAAATTATCCGTCCTCTCCCTCTCTAAGTCGCTGCTGATTAGTCCGCTATAATGAGAAGCGCTGATGGCCTGCATGCAGCTTTGATCTCTAAACTCCCATCAGAGGCCTGTGGAGACAGAGGCCATGAGACCCACTCTGGAGGTGTGGTACGCCAGGGTTCTCGGTTGCAACAGTGAACTAATGGCCTTCCGAAACCGAGCCCACCTTATTTAAGAAACGACACCGTTGCACTGACAGCCCCGGGGCTGAGAGATAAATGATGTCAACCTTTGGTAGAATAAAAAAGAAGAGAGCAAAGTAATTATTTCTCGACAAGGATCACTGACCCATCAGTCCTCGCACAGGTGATAAGTTCAGAGGAAATATCTACCCAACTCGTGGTCTCCATGAGAGAGACCCTTTATGGCACGACCTTCCTATTTCTTAGCTTAATATACTGCTTGCGTGGAGCATAGTTTATGAGCAGGACGCAGAGTTGTGTCTGGTCCTCGGATGAATGGCCGTATAATCCACAGGTGTCAGAGTGAGTAAGATGGCCTTGCGTTTGTGTCACTCGAGCTTACGGCCTCGTGGTGGGGTGACGGCCACCATATGTTGGTCTCATCATTGGCTTTGACATCACTATTGCTCACCTGCAGTGCTCACAGGACTCATAGGCACATCGCGAGCAAGATGGACAGTTGGTGGATCGTACCAACGCTGTGACTGATTTTCTCACTATCGTACCATGCCGCTGTCCCCTCTGTGTTATCCAACATCTGCTAAATCGACAACAACAAAAAAGCTCTCTAAACATCTTGCACCCATTCAAAGCATGCTTGAAAACACACAAAGGCCCTCAAAGTCACTTTGCTGTAGTTTATCATTTACGCACATTTATTTGAGCTTCATATGTTCCCTTTTTCTTTGCCTGACAGATGCCTCCACCAAATCTTGTTCCACTGAGGGAATGAATGCAGCTTTTTAATGAGCACCGAAGTAATTATCATAACAGAGAAACTATTAAAGAAAACTAATGAGTGTAATGGAAGGCTCAATTACATTCACCAAAAATATGTACCTCTTTTTTCCCCCATTCTTAAAGTACTCTAATTCAAGAGCAGGAAATGAATCGAGTGGAGTGGCGCCGCACTGGCTCTGCATGACTAAGCATTGCAAAGGCATTTCATCTTTTCAATACTCGCTTAAATTTAAAACTAGTCTACCAAATAAATGCACCTACTTTACAAGATTCACTGAAAAAAAAAAAATACAACAACTAGCTGACAAACACTTGATTGCTTTAGCTAAATTGTAGAATTGACCATTACCTGGCAAATGATTTCCTACGTAGCAGTGCTAGTTTCCTTTCTCATATCATTCTTTCTTCTCACATAATACTAAAATCAATATTTCATATCCATTTATTTATTTGTTCAGTAGCCGTGAAATAAGCTGGGTAATGTAGAGTTAGCCGCTCATTATCGTAAAAAATAAGCCCCTTCAGGGTGATATGACACCTTTGTCAAGAGTACAGAAGTCTCCTGTGGGTTTATTTTGTGATAATGAACAGCTCACTGACTGTACATCATCTTTTACTTAAACAATATGCAAATGCGACTTCATAAGGCCCAAAATGTATAATTTCATACATGTGCACAAACAAATAAATAAAAAATCCATAAATTAATGCATTAAAAAAAACAATCATGTTAATGGTTTATTCAGACCAGATTCAAAGCTAGGCTCTTGCACATGTATATTTTATAGAAGAGAAATTTAATAACACAGGCTCTGCTGAATGAGATGTCTGATCAAAGCTATTCTGTATACAAAGCTTAAACTCAATTGATTAGTCGTGCTAAAGATAAAATGAATAAAAAATAAAAAAAACTGGTTATAGGGCCAAGGGGAGCCGAGGAAGTTGTGGTGGCTTTAAGTTAGACCACAGCACTAAGATGTGGCACTGATCTAAACTCCCTTTGTGTCACTGTAGCCTTGCTGCCACGTCCAATTAACAGCCTGTCATATTTCCCAGCATGCAGCCAGAGCGATTTGCCCCTGGGGAGACAGTACGCCCTGCATAACGATGGTCTATCTCATCTGTCTCAACATGCACCTTTCTGCAAGCAGACCTGTTTCACTCTTTTCTGGATATCAGCAAAACCAGACTAAATGGTCTAGCATCAGTCACATGAGTAATTGCAGTAGTGTGAACTGGTCCATGGGACTGTATCCATGGATACGGTCCACCTGGTCCGGGTGAGTTCACCCAACATGTGATAGTGGCTGAGCAGGCCAGGACATGAATGGTGTCAGACCACCTCCGATCAGGCCTAATGAAGCCCAACTGATTCATGAGCGAGACATTTGGAATGACTCATCTGCTGTGAAGGCGAGAGGCAACCAAATCTCTGCCAGCCTGCTTCAGGCACTGCCGTGCCATGCTGGCTTTACACAGCACCTTTGAAAATACAGCATTATGGGATTTGCCTTTGTTGATTGCTAGCAGATGAAAGATGTGAGGAATAAACAGTGATGCCACTGTCATTAGCTGTATTTGTACAAGTGGTTTTAGACCATACTGTAGTTTGGTAACACAGTAGGTGTCAAAAACACTGTGAATCATGCCAAGCTCAGAACTGCTCATTTTCTGATCTGTGAAAATCAAATCCCACCCTCAGTGTCAGCAAGAAGAAAGTGCTCTTGATGTTAAGGTCTATAGCAGATTGAAAGGAGAGCAGAAGCTCAAACGCATCATCACAATATAAATGTTTGTGTTAGAAAGATATCTGCACTAGGCTACTTAGAAACTCTTTAGAGATAAAAATTACATCTGATTTTAGAATTATTCAAAATATTGGATTTTTCTTTTTGTAAATATTGTATTTGAAGGTAATACAGGCTAGTTGAAAGTAGCACATACTGTACATTCCAAAGTTATTAATTAATACTTTTAATTAGCAAAGATGAATCAAATAGTTAAAAAATGACGGTAAAGGCATTTAATGTTTAAAAAATATATAAATGCTGCTTTCAATTCATCAAATAATCCTGCAAAAAATGGATCATGATTTCCACAAAAATATTAACCAACTGTTTTCAACACTGATAATAAGAAGAAATATAATCATTTATTGAGCGGCAAATCAGTATATTAGAATGATTTCTGAAGGATCATGTGACATTAAAATTATTATTTTAAAATATATAATAAAATAGAAAACAGTAATTTGACATTGGAATAATATTTCAGAATATTAATGCTTTTACTGCATTTTAGATTTTTATATTTAAGCATAAGAAACTTTTTTTTAAATGCATTATCTTATCGACTTAAAATTACATCTTAAAAAAACATTCAAAACATGCAGTTTGTGCAATGTGCAAATGTGCTAAGTTACAACTAGTGCTCATTTACAACATGCTACATATACACTAATAATGTCGTAATACAAATTTAAGCTTTGCACCATTAAACTTAAAATTAAATGTTTATGGAAGCTCCAACCAGGAACACTGAGCTTAAATCAATAAACTTACATTGTGTGACACAATTCACTCCTTTAGATATAATTGATAATATTAACATTTACACTTGTCAAAAGTCCGGCCTAGGAAAAAAACGACATTTTCCACCTTTATTCAAATGTATTCAAAAATTTAAAATGATAAAGATTTTGTAAGCATAATGTGTAGTTGTCACATGTCAGTGTTTGTTTGTATTTTCAGTAGTCACATGTCTTCCTTTGTTCTTTTCCCGCATACATACTGCTTTTTTTTTTTTTTTTTTTTGCATAGTAAAATAAAACCTGTAGCTGTAGTTTACCCCTTTTTTGTCAAATAAGTTTGTCAGATAAAAATATAAAATATTTTCCTCATATTTTGATGGTTTAATTGAACTTACAGGGTCATTAAAAACAAATCCTCAAACCAATCCCCCCGCCCCAGACATCACTTTTGGCCACTACTGTACATTATAAGAGAGAACATTAAAAACATCATTGAATAAATGAGAAGGCGATTGCACTAAATTAGGAGTATTTGAATAAAACCCTTTGATATGTTTTTTAGTCATTATTTTCATAGTTAATATCCACCCAGTCTTTTTATTAAACTCCCTTGAATATTTATTGTACTGACGATTAAAGGGTTAACAAAGACTCATCAAAATCATCTTAACCACAGCTGACCTCTCAGGAGGCCAGATTTTCCATTTCAAAAAGGTTTCGCTAGCAAAACAGTATAATTAATGACGTTCTCAAAGCAAAAACCTTTTTAGAACAGAATCTCAAGCCATCAAGCGATCAGACATCAATATCAGCACAGCAAGAAACACATTTAGCATTGGCGCTTTAGCCTGGAGCTAAACAAATGTCTGTACGGCTGTGTAGAGAGGGCAGACGTTTATTTTCAGACACTAATACATCAGACACATGGTCTCTCTCTCTCTCTCTCTCTCTCTCTTGCACTCTCCTTCCCAGGAGCTAGGCTAATAGCTGACCATGAGCACAGCAGGGCACGCAGTCAGAAAGGGGAGGGCTAAATGATAGCAGATCTGCAATCTCTCCAAGAGAGCACAGTATTGTGAGTGGGAAATGGACGACCTATCTGCTGTCTTCACCATGGGAACTATTATCAGACCTGGTCATGCTGTGCCATTTCCAAATAAATAAATCATCTTCAAGGCTCAGCAGAAGAATGAATCACCTGTAGCATTGTCTCTCTCACACACGCAATCACCCGCTCATCATCAAATCTCATTAACTATTATGCCAAATACAAAACAGGATTAAAAGTAGCATATTCAAACTCGATTACTACATTTTCTGAAGAAAAAGTTGAGTGGTGTTGGCGTGTAAGACTTGCCACTGGTGATGCTACTAGGGTATTGTGGGCTAAAGTGTTCTAAGTGGTTTTCACTAGCATGTTGCTATGTGATTTACTGGCCCAAGTTAAAAAAAGGCCATCAGCTTAGAGATATAATAGCACACATCTCAACAAACTACATGATTTATGGGTAGCAGAAATGACATGTGCTGAGGTACCTATCCAAAAAAAAATCAACAGGCCCCGTTAAATTTTAAATAACCAATAGATTTTACATCACAGCCATGAATTTGCTATGTACTAGCTGGTTGCAGGATGTTTTAGAGAAAGGAATATTTTAATTCAGAAGAGAATCTGATTGGATAAAAATCGGTGTGGTGCAGAATGAGTCATCAATATTTTTGGCTTGTTTTCAGAAGAGAAAAACTAAATTTTAAAAGTGTATAACTGCAAAGTGTGAATTTTGTTTAGATGTAGCCTACATTAGCATATAAACGTTAGGTCTTTTAATGTTTTTGAAAGTCTATTATGCTCATCCTTCGGATGAGACGTAAAACCGAGGTCCTGACTCTCTGTGGTCATTAAAAATCCCATGGCACTTCTCGTAAAGAGTAGGGGTGTAACCCCGGTGTCCTGGCCACATTCCACCCATTGGCCCTTAACAATCATGGCCTCCTAATAATCCCCTTCCACTGAATTGGCTCTATCACTCTCTCTCCTCTCTCCACCTATAGCTGGTGTGTGGTGAGCGCACTGGCGCCGTTGTACTGTGGCTGCCATCGCATCATCCAAGTGGATGCTACACACTGGTGGTGGTTGAGGAGAGATCCCCTGATATAATTGTAAAGCGCTTTGGGTGTACAGTAGTACATATGAAAGCGCTATATAAATGCCTCATTCATTCATTCATTATATTCTATTCATCAAGGCTGTATTTGATTAAAAACACAGTAAAATAGTAATATTGTGTTTCATATTAATTTATTTTTAAATGTAATTTTTTCCTACATTTACATTTACGCATTTAGCAGACACTTTTATCTAAAGCGACTTACAAGAGAGGAACAAAAGCAACTTGTCAATTAGCTATGAAATTTCTGGAATGGCAAATCTGAATTTTTAGCATCATTACTCCAGTCTTCAGTGTCACATGATCCTCTAGAAATCATTTTAATATGCTGATTTGGTGCGCAAGAAACGTTGAAAACAGTTGTGCTGCTTAATATTGTTTTTTTCAGGATTCTTTGATTAATAGGCCTAAAGTTCAAAAGAACAGCAGTGATTTGAAACAAAAATCTTTCATAACATTATGTCTTTACTGTCACTTTTGAATAACTGAATGTGCCCTTGCTGAATAAAAGTATGAATTTCTTTAAAAAAAGAAAAAAGAAATATTCAATTTTACTGACCCCAAGCTAGATGGACTCAAAGCTAACACATTAAATAAAAGATAAGAATCTCTCCTTTTCATTTCATGGCATCGTTAATCTGCAATGTAATGCGTTTGTTCATCCCCTAACCTAAAGTATGTACAATATTAATAATAATGCTTGCAAGCAGCAGTACTAATTGCACTCAGTATCCAAGAAAGACACATCGTCTTTTTTCTCAGTCTGACTGCTAAATCAATATATTCCATCATGGCAGCGTACCATACATCCACATAGACTGCAATCTGTAATAAAATCAATGCGATTTAACTTGAACATGCACAGAGGGAGCTTGGTTGTGGGTACCATGGAGATGAAGAGAGGAAGCCACACCCCCACAAGCGCTAGTCTGTAGTTATCTTTACGCATCACTCGGCAACGTGCACATGAACGACAAGCCATGAGCAAATCAAATGGACCATTTATTTGGAGGGAAAATAACATGGATTTTGATGTGGCAGATATTTATGGCGTGCTGTCGGAAGGAACAGTAAAAAATTGCAATGTTGGCAGTCACTCTGCTTGATGGGCTCCTTTGCAAACAGTGTGCTTGTATTTTTAGTAAATAAAACGCTGGATGATGCACAAAGTGCACTGGCTCAGCTAAAACACTGACATCTTTTCAATAATCTCTGTCCTTCTTACCAAAAGTAGCGTTTGCATGCCTATGCCCGTTTTCACAGACAAGGCTTAAACTAGTCCCAGAATAAAATGGATGTTTGACCTGTTTTAACTTAAAGTAACTTGCACTGGCACATCTTAAAATATGCAAGTGCCAATGTTTTGTGTCAAGATGCATAACAGTAATGTTTTTTTCTAAACCACGTTTTAAAAAAGCTACTTGAATGTTCTAATTGAACTAAGGTCTCATCCTGGTTTAATCTAAGCCCTGTCTGTGAAACCGGGCCATAATGTTATTAGTTTAACAAATGCATTCAAATGTGTATTGTCAAGTTTACTAAGAAGTACTCATCATAAATCAGCATGGTATTCAGTCCATTAAGATAGAGATAACCTATGTAAACAGCATACACTGCGCTGAAGTGCGTCTCTCGCAATGACACTTTTTGCTGGTAACCAGATTAAACCCTGCCAGTCACTATAAGAATAAGATCTATACACTGACATGACATCATGTTTTATTTGTTCTGCTCAGTTTTGATCAAACAAAAGTTGATGTGATTAACCTAAATTAAATCTGAATCGACAGTTGATTCACACCCAACAATAAAAGCAACAGAAGAAATTCATGCGTAGACTGTTTTAATCCACTCCGAGAAATCTCGCTGCCAGCTTCACCAAGCTCCAGAAATGATTCTCGTTAGTCTTTTGGCATCTACTTCTATGACTCTTTAATACAAAGAAACAAACATAGCTCGAATCAAATCACTCAATTCTGTTGGCAGACGCTGTCAATTTCTATTGCTGTGCTTTGATTCAGCCCAACTACATCCAGAGAGAGGTTTACATGGATCTCCACACTCAAAAGTACTTCCATTGAAAGTGTTTCCATCTACTGAGCCTATGATCTAGCTAAACAATCTGATAGATAAAAACAGATGGAGCCAGGGATCAGTAGTTTGCGTACTTTATCTTTTGTGGGTGATGCCAGTCCAGCTTATGTTTTCACATCATTTCCTGTCCTGTATCTACTATTCAAAATCAATAGAGTGTGTGGAACTGATTACGAATGTTGTGTAAATGTGTAAAGAAACACACTATAGTACAGATTTAAAAACACAGTTTTTTTGTTTTGTGATGCTTGTTCTTGAGTCCCTTGTTTGTCCTGAGCAGTTAAACTGCCCAATGTTCTTCAGAAAAAGATCGTGAAAATTCGTCAGTTTTCCAGCATCTTTTGCATATTTGAACCCTTTCCAGCAGTGACTGTATGATTTTGAGATCCATCTTTTCACACAAATGAGGTTCTCAAACACAACTATTAAAAAAGGCTCAAACATTCACTGATGCTCCAGAAGGAAACATGCATTAAGAGCCGGGGGTGAACATTTTTGAACAGGATGAAGATGTCCAAATTTTTCTTATTTTGTTTAAATATCTTTCTTTTTCATTTAGTACTGCCCTTCGGAAGCAACAGAAGATACTTGCATGTTTCCCGGGAGGATAAATTAAGTACAATTTACCTATTAAACTATTTAACAATCTATTAAAATGTTTTCAAATATAGATATAGTTTTTTTGTGTGTACTATATGTAAACATATTTTGTAAAAATCATTTCTATATGTAAAATATCTTATTCGGGACAGTACTAAATAAAAAATGACATGCATTTTTTATGATCCTTCTTATTTTGTTAAAATTATTCACATTTTCACAGATTCTGCAAGGGTGAGGGGTTATGAGGGTGCATGTAAACACACTCCTTGTCCATCCCCCCCAAAACAGACAGAAAAGAGTGTACCCAAAGTGTAGAATGGCAAAAAGGTTCTGACAAAATACATTAGATGCATTTCTTTTAAAAAAAAAGCCTAAATTTAAAGATCAGGAAGACATAAATGAGGACAAATAGGAGAGCGACCGGGAGGAAGAGGAGGAGGACAGAGATCTGAAGGAGACAGAGACCTTTATTAAGTTATATGCAGTGTATATAATGAGTTGCATTTGTAGGTGTTATTATAGGACAATTCTTAACACCCCCACCCCAAACCTCACTAATTTTCAAACCCTGGTTACGGCCATTACAAGTAAAGCTCTCAAATCACATTTGTGTTCAGATTGCATCTTGCCAAGTTGATGTCACTGATGCCAAAATACCATTGGCTCAAGTCTGTTTCTCTTTTCTTCTGGAGCTTGACAGTAATGACCGTGACTAACAAACAATATTAAATTGGATCTGTCACATTCGGCCAATACTCAATCCATTTTAAAAGGTCAGTATGGGTGCCAATTCCAATCCAGGTATTGGATCGGTGTATCCCTACAATAAAAAAAAGTTGTAAAAAAGCCCAAAACATCCGTTTTGAGGAAGGCAGCCGGGAAAAGTCACAGTATTTGATAAATCTGAGAGGTGAGATGGAAAATATGTGCAGAGAGGCTGAGAAATGTAGAGTAAGGTCACGGTCGAGCTCCCGACCGACAGGCCTGTTCTCGGACAATCAGTCGACAGGCTGCCTGTGGATGATTGACAGCAAGGGAGACAGGTTGGCACAGAGGGGAGGCAGAGTCAAGCTCCCGCAAACCACCCCAGGGCAGACCAGCTCTTACTCAAACACACACACTTTTCTTGGAAATAGACTGAAAATCCACGGCCTTCTGAGACTCCAAGGCCCCTCGCTTTGTGTAGTGGTTCACAACTGTCTCCCAGCATCCATTACCCCTTCTGCTCTCCTTCTATCTCACTGCCTGACACTCCGCGTCATTCACACTCAGCCTAATGTCGCTGTTTGATACAAGCATAAAGGCAGCCTTTTCAGGAACTATAATCCTACTCAGATCCAGCACTGTGAAAAAAAAAGCAAAAGAATGGGAAGGAAATAAAAAAAGGACTCTTTGACGTTTGGCTGCTTACATTAGCAGCAGGCTCTGACAGAGGGATTTCCATAGGATTAATGGGGAACAGGAGAAGGTTAAATGGGCCAGGCTTTGAGAAATCCTTCAAAATTGAAAAAAAAAAAAAACTTCATATTTATCCAATTTTTCAGCACTTTTATTTGGATTGTTGGAGCAGTCTACAATCAAATATATTTAACAGTTTGAAATTATAGGATCTTTGGAACAGCTGAAGAAAAGCTGTAGCTTTAGCAAACAGAGCTATGGTGAGTTACATTTGCAAAGGCTTTACATAGTAAACATTCTGCTTATGATATCTTTAACTTGCTACCATGTAACTAAAACGAAGCAGTTGAAGTCACTATCTAGACAGATTTGGACAAATCCAGTGATTATTTCACCCTCAAGAGGACTCATTGTGTCAACCATACTTTGTAAACACAATTTTGATTCCCACCGGAAGTCAACCAATCAGATTAGAGCTTGCCAGATCAAGTTTTGTGTGTAACATGCTGTAGGCGGCCCACTGGCGATGGCTGTGCCGTCAGAGGCTGAGATTATTAAATGGGTGAAAATATAAAAAATTGCTAGAATCCATACATCCTATCACAGTTATACTGACATGACCTCAAATATCAAGCTGATAACTTCATTTGAAATGACTGTAATATGATTTTTAAAAAAGTTGAAAAGTTTGGGGACAGAAAGATTATTTGTTTTGATACATTGATAATAATAACAAAACGTTTTTGAGCATCAAATCATCATATTAGAATAATTTCTGAAGGATCATGTGACACTGAAGACTGGAGTAATGATGCTGAAAATTCAGCTTTGCCATCACAGAAATAATTAACATTTAAAATATATAAAAGTCAAAGTTATTTTAAATTGTAATAATATTTCACAATATTACTATATTTACTATATTTTTGTATTTCAAATAAATGCAGCTTTGCTGACCAAAAGAGACTTCTTTCAAAAAAATGAAAAAGATTAGATAACGGTAAAATCTCTCTGCAAAAATTATAAGTTATGTTTATGCATGTTCGCCAAATAACAGAAACAAAAAGGACCTTGTCTGGAAAAAAAAAATACTAATAATTCACACCAATGTCGTAAAGTCAGCCTAAGAATCTGAAGCTGATCTCTAAACATCAGCTGGTACCTTCCCTTCAGTAGTTAATAATAACAAAATAGCCATAAAATGGCCAAACAGGAACAAAAAAGATGAACCACAAAAAGCTAAAATCTCAGCATTAACCACTTAACCTTCAATCTGCAGATGGTCATCTTAATGCTTTTGTTTACCTGGTCCTTCCCTTGCTACCATTGACCTTTCTTTTCTTTATTAACCATCTGTCTGCACATCACATCTAATCAAATCAGCTGCACACTTGCAGTCTTCAGACCCAAAGTTTTTAACCCGAAGACAGCATGATACTCGAACGACACAAGTGAAGGAGAGCGCAATGATAGCTTCCATTAGAGGATGGCACAACGCAGAGAAAACACCGTCTAATTACTGTTATGCACTTATGCAAGAGCCGCCTTCTGAATTCTTAATGCATCCTGCATGTCCATTGATATTCAGCACTCAGGCGACCCAAGTCCAATAGGAAGTTCAGAGCGTGTAAGCACAGAAGGATAGGAATAACCACCACAGATGTGCTGACATCAAGCTCGTTTTCAGCTTGAAAAACATCCCAGCAAATGTTTGCATTCACTCATACGTCCTTGATTGCACATAAGAATACGGACACATCTCTCGGGTGAGTTCTCAGCTTTGACGCTCACTGCATAAGCCACAAGGTGCTCCTGTCTGATCGATATGAGCACAAGGCCATCGTGAATCACACAGGGAACATTTACGGAGTGCAAAACCCGTCTCTAAGCAAACAAACAAGATTTGTACCATGTGAGCATAACATCAGTGATCCGTTTACAGAAATTTCTTTTTACAGCTCTTTTTGCAAGCATATTAATGTAGTGAAATCATTTGTGGCATCAGCAAAATGTCAAGATGGTGGACTGGTGTCTTATATCTCCATTAAAGTAAAGGAAGAGCATGTAGCTAATTACTCCATTTGATTTCTTCCTTGGGTCGACACAAAGGCCGATGCCAACAGAGGTGAGACTGCTACATCACTTAATGAATTAAAGGTTGCTAATTATTAACGTTTAAATCACCATATGTCGCCATATACGTGGCTTGGCTCTGATCCTGCTTCCCTGCGTGCAGGTGCATTTCGGGTGCTTTCTAGCAAACCTTTGGCAATTTGTATGCACATGCGTCCTTGTGGGATCTGATAAGCCTGCATTTGAAATGGTAAAATAAAAGGGGATTAAAAGAACACATACTGGCCCGGGCTGTGAGAAAGCTGTGAATACTCCACTGGCCCAGAACCAAACACATGAGTCAGAGTCATTAGAGCTTATCCCTGGAAATCACAAGACCCTTTCCTGTATCAATATTAGCACAGATAGGGACAGCACGGTGCCCAGAGGAATGGGCCGGAATGGGTATCATTAGGAAGTTTGAGACTGGATTAATTTTACTGTGTATAATTAGAGCACATGCAAGGCACTTCCTCTTGATTACCATTGAATCGCAGTTAACAGAATCATTGGATGTCGGAGCCATAGCCTTGAAGCCAGCGCGTGACATATGGAGCAGTTGCGCTTCAGGTTACAAGAATTCTAGGTACTTTCCCGATTCTGTTCACTTTTGGTTCCTTTACAAATAAAGAATCATTGTATATCCAACAGGCACTGATAATATATACAATAGTAATTTTTGCATAATGGATTGTGATTGTGAAAATCAGAAATGATTAGTTCACCTCCAAAGTCTTCGGGTCTGAGTCGTTTATCACGAGTTATGTAAAAGAACCATCATGACAGAAATTCACAAATGCATAAACTGTAAGAAGTTTGAGACTAGAAACGCATTATGCACCATAAGAGTAAAACTAACTACTTCTTTGTAAGCAAGGTTAAGCTTTTCTTTGTAAGAAATGATTAACTAATTGTCTCTGTCTCTGAACGAACGACTTGGACCCAAACTTCTGATCATTTCTGTTTCCTGTACAGAATCTATAGGATGTTGCACATGCGTGGTCAACACAAAATGTACAAATCATTCTCCGAGACAACTCATTGTTCCCGAATCATATTAAAGATCTGTTCAAAATGAACAAATCATTCATGATCGACCCATCACTAATCCAGAAATCAAACCTGTTACATTTACTTTGCCAAGCTCCAAATAGGAAAAAAAGAGCGCATAAGACTTGTGTGTCTTCTGAAGTTGCTGTTCTCAAATCTCAATTTTTAAAAAAATGGCATCTCTAAACATTTGGCACCTGGCCTGATGTCAGTGATGCCATATGCCATTGCAATAGGAATGGTCTGCTGGCCTAATGCAAGTTTATGTAAATGTACTTGTGATAGTTTTCAGCACACACTTACTGATACTTTTAAGACTACAAACTATTTCTAAAAGTTTTGCATCAACTTAAACGTATACTCCAAAATAAACGTATTTATAGTAAATATAAAAGCACATTATTTGCTAAAAATTAAAAATCCATCATTCTTTTGTGGCGGGGCCATTAAAAATGTTGGCAGGGCAAGTAGTAAAAAAAAAAATCACACATTACTGCACTGATCACAACTTTAGTTTGAAAAATGCAAGTGAGATTCAACGACTCTACCAAAATGATAGGAGGAGATTATCAGAGGAAAAATGGCAAAAAAGTTGTTGTTCCTTACACAAACCGGTTTTGCTTTTACTGTACGGACTATCCTTGCGAGCACTAGGCATTTCCTTGAGTAAATGAAAAGTAAATGCTGAAATTACATTTCTGGTTTGTGCAAAAATCTCGTAGTCCTTTTTGACATCACTTACTAGAATACACAATTGCATCTACTTTATGCAACCGTGAAAATTATAGGTTATTGCATACCAGGCCCTAGCGGAATGAAGACACGAGGAAACGAGATGACTTAAATTTCCAATTTATCTACCATTTTTATTGCTCTTTATGTGGACTTAATGTTCTGCTGCCTGAATGGACCGCCATGACTCACCAAGTCTTCGCTAATTGTGGCCATTCATTAGCGTAGTGCTTGGACAGCCAGACATAATGGCCTGGTTTTATCAATTTTGCCATGATGGCACAATTAAGCTCTTATTTGACATTAAACATGAAAGGCTGTAAGGGACAGACTGGCCACAGACATGCTCGCACAGAGGAAATGTCAGTGTGTCTGGGAAGGGGACCGACTCGCTGAGGAACAGAGGTTTGGACAACACAACTGAGAGAACGCTGGTATTCCGCCAGCCCGCTGCCATGGACATCGAAACTCAGCAGGGAAATGCTCCTCCGTCCCGCATTAGCGCTGACATTCTGCATTCAAACGATGCCACGGCACAGCATGGGCAGCAGTGGTGGGCGGACGTGCCATAAAGCTGCTGTGACAGCCCACCTGGAGCTGGGGATGGGGTGGATAATCCTGCCGTAGTTTGATTATGGGAGACCGGGCCCCAAGGAGGATGCAGGTGACAAATCAGATCCGACAACAGACACAACAGCATCTGACACTTGGGAGGGGGCACCGCCTGTAATAGCCAGCATTGAGTAGCAAGCACACCTGACCCCAAAGTGAGAATAATGAGCTTCTGGCTGGAACACACCAGTGTGGGGGCCCTTCAAATTGTAGTGCGAATAGTACGCCAGAACATCATTTCACAGCAGCGGTTAGCCAGACCAATGGAGAAAAATGGCACTCTGGTTTGGCTGATCTGCCCCCCAGTGTTGGGTCAGGGGGTCAACAACAGCAGGAGGTTTGCATTTCACTTCACGATCACCAAAGCAACTCCTTGGAGAAGTGTATTTCTTTTTTCTTTTTTTTTTTTATACTTTCTTTTTAAAGGTTTTACATTTTTTTTTTCCATTTAAACCAAAATGAACATAAAGTAACAAACAGATAGACCGACCAATGAAATGAAACATTATAATGTAAAGCCATAATACAATGAAACATGTTCCCTAGACACCTGTTAAATGAGATATTTGTATATATTTTATAATATAAATGGCATCTACTTATCAAAGAAAGTTTTCCATTTCTTCCAGTAACTTTCCCCTTTTTCCGAAGCATGCCTTAATGAAAAGGTCAGTTTTTGGAGAAGTGTATTTCAAGGGCAAAAATAAAATAGAGCCCTTAGTCCCATCTCTCACCCCACAGGATTTTCCATTTTTCACACTAGAACACAAAAAAGGTATTCAAATGCATAAAAAGGAAATATGAGCGGTTTTCTTGGCAACAAAAATGGGATATCTAATATAAGAAGTCAATTTACTTCTATTATAATCCATTAAAATCTTTGCCATTTTATTGCATGGGTTGTTTCACTTTATTTCAACACTGAGGGAATAAAAAATAATCACTAGTAGAGAGGTTCAGAGAGGCTGCGCTTATCACCCCACAAAATCTAACAAAAATTAGGCAGGGATCCGTGGGTATTCAAGTCAATCAGTATGTAATGAGAAACAAAGAAAAGAAATGATACTGACCAGAAAAAAGAGCCAAAAAGCCAGAGCACTGCTGTGTTTTTTATTAGTTCTGCCTCAGTACATTTCACTCTAAAACAAATATCTACTTGAACTCTAAGAACAGAGTAAGACTCTATAATTGATATCACTATGAGTAACTAACTATTCATTAGCAAATCGACTGCAATTATTTTCCCTGTTTGAGTTCTGACTCCTGTCCTCCTGACCAGCTTCAGGCGACCAGTTTGGTGGCAATTATAAGATATATTTTCCATTATAGCTCAGCTCCATTAGGCCTATATCTTTTATCGAACAAACAGAACAATGTAATAAATGCAGTCAGATTAATGTGTATGAAGTTGTTTGAACAAACACTATATTCAGCTACTTTGATAAAATATCAATCTGTTCAGTGGACCCTTTTGAATGAAAAAAGAAAAGAAAAAACATAGCCTAAATGCCATCTTTAAAAGGTATATTCGGAACAATACTGTATTTTATATATAACCCCAGTAAAAATCACATCACACACATTTATTCTATATTAAAAAAAAAAAAAAACATAATATTTCCTGTGGTCTTTTTACAGGAACAAAGTCTTAGAGACCTAATAAAATAGTCAAAAATGCTGTCGATCTGTCTAGGAAATGCAATTGGTAGGAATTTATTTATGTTTTTCAAAATTTTGACCAATATGCTCACCAATAAGGGTGCATTTATTTGATTAAAAATATACAAAAACATTCATATTGTGAAATATTATTACGATTTAAAAAAAGAAAATTATATGATGTTAGTGAGATATTTCAGCAATGTTACACAATGTACACTGATTTGCCAAGGTACCAAAGTCTGCAATTAAAAGACATATCTCAAAATCAACTGTCTACCAAGACCAAATTATTTGGCTTATGCTATGATGTAGGCTATGAAATTTGAGAAGAAACAACTTAGACAAAGTTGATCCAAAAAAAGAGACAAAACTGATAAGTTCAATTAAAAAATAACCTATGAGCAGTAAAAAGAAAAAAATCCCACTAAATATTTACCAAGAATGATGGGTTTTATGTCAATGCCTTGATCAAAGACGGAAGGTTTTATCTCTGAGGATCTCGCAGTAATCCACATTTTCCACAAAAGCCTTTTTGGTACAAAACACATTGTTGTTTTCCTTGTCAACAATGGAGAGCTTGAGAAACCATCCTATTTCAAACAAGATATTAAAGCATAAGCCAGAGACAAATACCAGTGGCTTATTGTGACCTATTGATAGCTAATACTTAAATTGTCTTGACATCCCACACAAACTGTAGTTGGAGAAACTAAAGGATTTATGTGTGACAGAG
The DNA here is from genome assembly GCF_949319135.1 of Squalius cephalus. Taxonomy (NCBI): domain Eukaryota; kingdom Metazoa; phylum Chordata; class Actinopteri; order Cypriniformes; family Leuciscidae; genus Squalius; species Squalius cephalus. The sequence continues at coordinate 15,908,312 of NC_137132.1, read as the reverse complement.
AAGGAGAGTGAGAGAGACATCCATTCTTCTCAGAGCACTCTGTCTTCATTACACTGTGTTTTAATGTCCATTTCTACAGCCATCTCTAAGGCTCAGCATGTATCTCAAAGGAGCATTCCAGAAAATGAACCTCAGATGTGATTCATTCCACGGTGCTAAATTATCCCAGCTCTGCTTCAGCAAATTAAATTCCTTTCTTAACCCCACAGGACTCACAAGGCACGGGGCTTTTAAGAGAAATAACAGAAAACTCCTCATAGCACTGAGAGTGACAAAAACCTGAACATGCAGACACCCAATGGTTCGCAAATTTAACAATGCAAGTCATCTGAGAAAACACAAAAATGGAACAACATAGAACGAATGCCAAACAAATCCCTAATTCTGGAGCAAATTTAAACCACACCAGACAGACAGTTTTTGTTTCTTGTTAGCCCACTAGTGCTGGCTTAACCCCCATTCTGGTGCGCCGGTTCAGAAAACAACAGATGTTGATGCTCAACCTTGATGAAACCCGACAATCATGATACTGTAAGAGCCAGACAACATTTTCAGTTCATTTTAAAACAAACTTTGTTCACATGCCTGAACATGAACATATGGAGCTCATTTGTCCTGAAACAAATATGTATCCTATACTGTATGTGGAAAAACTGAAAATAACTACATATTTACATTTGATGAAAGAAAACATAAGCATTGCTTCCCTTGGCAGAATTTGCTAGGGTGTTCAATGTGGTTGCTAAGGTGTTCTGAGTGGCTCTTTGCAGTATTATCAATAATGATCTGAAATAGAAATTCTTAATTAAAAAATTAAGCTAAAATACATTATCATGGCTTCAAACCAAAAGATATATATATATATATATATATATATATATATATATATATATATATATATATATATATATATAGATGTATTTTTTTTTTGTAAGCAATAACAGCTTTTTTGGCTTTGGCATTAAGATTATAATTGAGACAAATTTAAGATTTGTAATTTTTCATAAAAACAACTAGGCTAAATGAACTCAACCTGATTAAAAAGCTTTTCAATGGATCAAAATAAAAAAAAATCTCAGTGTAAAAATTGTGCAATTCAATAAAATATGAAAATAAGCTCTAAAAATGTATTTCAGTTTTTGATTTCACAAATTATAAAAATGGAAACCTTTACAACCTGCCTTCATTAAACATGATAAACCACTAGACTATAACGGTATACTGCAAAGAAATGTATTGCTGTTAAACCTGTTTAAATGATACAAGTCAGCACATTAACTTAAATAGTTAAAATAAACAATAAATACTTAAATTAAAAAAAATAAAACTACAGACACTGAAAAAAACTAACTAAACTTGAACTGACAGCCATAGTGAAAGGCCAAAATCAGAATCAAAAATAAAATATTAAGAAGTATAATAAATCTGGTTGTTAGTGGATTGATATGCAGTTGGGTGTTCTAAAAACAGTCTGCCTTTAAGTTTTAAGATCCTCTGGCTGGGGTGTTTTCCTTTAATGTAAATTTATTAGGCTTTTTTGCCTGTCTATTCATCTACCAAAAAACAAAATCTGTTTTGCAATTTTCCAGCTAGCCTAATCCCAAAAAATTGCAACAAAATTATCAAAAAATTATGAGATAATAAATGATCTGTATGGGGGTATATGGCAGTTTTCCCCGTGGTATCGAAAATGGTCTCGAATATTGATATTTTTCAAGGTATCGTATCAAAGTTGGAAATTCCAGTATCGTGACAACACTAATATATATATAATTGTCTGACTGCTTAGAAAAGTAGAAGCACACCGCACAACAAGCAGCAAGATTTCATTCACATTCATGGCAAGTTTGAGCACTAGTGCCTCAGCAAACAGCAGTAATTAGAAATGTGGGTACATCAAAGGACAGAAGAGTAAAGAAAGGTCCAGAAAATGTCATTTGGAGGAGTGGCTGTGACTGACTATTGGATGTGTCAGCCTGCAGATGGAGGTCAGTGCTGGAGAACGATGGCTTTAGAACAGACTGAGGCTGAGTAATCACTGTGCTGACATCACAAGTCCTAAATCAATACTGGACAGAAGATCACACCCAGTGCCTCCCTTCCTGCAAATTAAGCCGTTTAAAGGTACAATCATAATTGCTTACAAAAAGCGCCATATCCACTTCCTGTCCTTACATTCTCTTTGTGGGTTTAATTAGCAGAGCAATGACACGCTAATAGGAGCAAGACAGCCTTCCCGGAGGAGGGGTGGGCAGAAGATTGCTAGCTTTCTTTATCCTGTGTTGACTTTCCCAGGATGATGAAAGCGAGATCTGAGAGTGTGTCCTCCTGACCTCATAAGATGAGCAGAGTGTGAGGTGCAATTTTTGCTTCGTGCCTGCAGGGCTGATTATGATGGAGATGAGGCTGGCACATAGAGTCGCCATACAGTAGCGCAGACCACCCACACCCGCCTTCCACCACACAGTCAGCTGCGCCGCTCTGACTCACGGCTCGCTGGCCAAATTTCAACAGAAAATCTGACATCACGAGAATGATAACAACTCAGGTTCAGCCAAGGATCCAAAAAAAGACTGGTGATCTTTGCCTCTTGATTCTTGAGTGCTCCTCCCAAATGAAAGAATCAATCTTGATTTAACACAGTGCCCTTCAGTAAGACTTGCCTTCCAGTGCTACAGATAGTAAAATGCTGGGGTATGAGTAATTTTATATCATCATAACTGTAGGTTTTATATCACGTCGTAGTTACTTTTTATTGGAAAAGGTTTATATTACACAACAAATAATGACACATCCAGTATCAGTCCAAGTCTCACAGCTACATAGTATAAAGACACAATAAAACACAATAAAAGTAATATTATAAAATAGGGCTTGGAGAAAAAAAAACGATTCACTCAGCTATCGCGATTGTTTTTTTTTTTATACGATTCTAAAATAGATTTTTTTATTCCAGAATCGATATTAATTCAAATTCACTTGCTTTATTTTTGTCCTTGCTTGAAGATGAGGTTGACAGAAGTTAGCCACTTTCGTTCCAACAGAGGATGAAATGTGTCGTTATCTTTGAGAGTTGAGTGATGTAATATCCCAAGTGGACGCGTGGAGAAGAGACGTGAGACTGAAAGCACTGAAAAGCCCTTGCGCTACTCATATGCTGAGAGAGAGATAAGACAATAGAGCTGCACGATTCTACTTTAAAAGACTGTGATCTCGATTCAAACACCCAAGAGGTCTTTCAATTCGTCTGTCTATTAAACTTTGACAAAATCATATCGCAACATTCAAAGCTGTGTTGGCGCTGCCGCTGACCCGGAGAGAGTTGTCATGAAACAGCTTCACAAACAGTCTTTTCAACCTCATAGTATCATTATTTCTGTGATGCAATAGTTCAAATTATCATAGAAGTACTTGGATAAAAGTTTAAAGTTCAAATATGAACACTGATGTCAACGATAGCAGCTTGGTGCTTAAAGCTGCAGTCGGCAAGTCTGGCAGATTGGGTCGACTTAGCCAAAATTTTGAATGTTTACAACTCTCATGCCCCTCCCCCACTACCAGCGAGCACCCTCCCATTGAGGTCGTGCTCGTCAGTGCGTGTGCACCAGATTTTCTGTGAACGTGTCCGTCTCTTCAGCATCAATCAACACCATGGACTCGGAGGTAGGCTTCCCTGGCTAATCTATCCATAGATAGCAATAACCGAGTAATTGGAAGCTTGTTAGTAGATTTTCTCTCCGCCATCACGCTTCGTACAATCTTCAGGCGAACTTCAGGCATGTCGTGTGCATGTGATATTGTAACGTGCGCAAGGGAGGGGGGATCTGTGGCGTGTGCACGACCTGTGATTGACAGTCAGATCTCACACCCCCCTGCGCTGATTGGACCCGATGATCCGGGAGCGGTGGATTTTTGCACAAAAAAAAACCACGCTCCAGGTGGAGTTAGAAGTTCGGTTTTTTTTCTAAAACCACCTTATTTATATTGTTCTGTCGGATTATAGTGTCGTTTTCACTGAATATGATAAAAAAAAATGTTGCCGACGGCAGCTTTAAAATAACACATTTATCAATTACATTGTTTCGCCACTAAGTGGAGACAAGTGACTGTTAAAAAATGTATTTGTTATTGAATAATTTATTCAAGAGAATGTAGTACTGTATGATGCTTCTGAAATAAAAGTCAGAAAGATGTGATGATTTGTTTTTGTAAATATAACTCATCTTATACATTTTGATTCATCATGATTTAACTTTTCCCGATGGTCTAGTGTTAAAAAAATTGCAATATATTGCAATATCGAATCGCAACTCTTAAAAAAAAATTCGCAATACATATCATATCAGCATTCAAGTAGCGTGATAGTATCGAATCTGGAAATAGGTGTATTGTCCCAGCCCTATTATAAAACGGAGCTGACTTTTAGGCCCCGTTTACACGAGAACGCTCGCGGGTGAAAACGTAAAAATATTTTATCAGATGTGCCTTTCGTTTAGACGGCGACGGCGTTTTTGGGCCTTAAAAACGCAAAAAAGTGAAACCACCCTCCAGAGTGGAAATCTTAAAAACGCTCCACCGTCGCGTTCCCGTCTAAAGGGTAAAAACGCAAAAGTATGCTAGACAGTGAAGGCACCGATCACCGGTCCATTGCCACCTAGCTGCCTGGAGTGCATACTACATCGAATTTCACACAATTTTGCATCACCATATGCACGCAGATTTCCCCCCCAAAACGCTCGTCTAAACGCAGAATAAAAAAGTGATAACGCAACACCACTTTTGCGTTTTCTCTTCAGATCGTTTCCGTGTAAACATAGCCTTAGCCACGCTTTACGTTCTTAAGTTTATATAACTTTTATGTAAAGGGGTAATAAATTTCCTTATAAAATTACTTGTGATTTTTTATACATAGTGATATACTATGTATACAATACATAACACTTCAAAAGTATACCTTTTATTATAATATTTCAAAGAGAGATAGATAGATAGATAGATAGATAGATAGATAGATAGATAGATAGATAGATAGATAGATAGATAGATAGATAGATAGATGGATAGATGGATAGATGGCCTGAAAACAGACACAATTTGGTATGGTGGGGTTTACTGAGGCATGTGCAAAAGAAACTGGGGGAACAGAAACAGAACAGGAGTTGGACTGTAAAGACACAGTGTACCGAGTAAAACAGAGAGAGAGAATCGCCTGAAGCATCCCACTTATTTCACCCTTCACTGTTTGTCGATGATAACAGCCTATGCTCTCTTACACACACTACCGTCTGCAGTCCAAAAAAGCACAGAAATAACTCACTACGCACACAGATAACAGCTCTCGTGACAAATAACGTGGCAGAGAATGGCCTTTTTGGACTAGTGTTTGGAAAATGAGGAAATTCCATTCAAGCATAGAAGATCAATCAAGCCTGTGTGCCAGCATGCTCTGGTACAGCTATTTGACAGACCGGTAAAGTAGAGAAGAGCAGATGAAAAGATGTAGAAGACACATCAGGGTAGGTGCTACCTGCATTCCACCTCCGTTATTTAACATAAATCCCTATGCGTCTAGACAATTCATTAATTTGACAGATATACCAGTGGAGTGCGTATGCTATGGGACACTGAAACACCATTAGGAGCTGACGTATCCTGCCATCTTGAAACTAAAGGCAATTACAGAGTGCCAGCTCCCATACAGAGGCTGCCACTTATGTGTATTCTCACCTGTTAATAACTTATTCATTCCAGAGCCATATTTTCAAGAATCAAGCGGCATAAACCACACACACACAGAATTAATGCACATGATATAAAAAAAAGTCTCACATTGCATTACAAATCTCACATTACATTGCTGCAGAAGCTTTTGAGATCCAAGAAAACTGTTGATGTGCAAGGAAAAGATTTCCTGAATTAGGCCTAATATTTTAAAGTTGACGTGAAATTAAAACTCACTCATTGATCTTATTTTAAACCATTTTTTTTTTTACCTCAAATTTTTTATCAAAATTTGATCTTCTGTCCCATCTAAATATCCAATCAACAACAGATGAACAGAAGTCTCAAGTCCCACCCAACATTTTCATTTATTTTCCAATATTTATTCCATATTTGATTTATTCAATATTTATTCCATATTTTTCAATATTTTTCACTCGAATGGATCATAATGCTGGAAAAAAGATGACGCTGTTTCTGTTTCATCGCAACTTTAACCAAATGTAGTTACATGTATGTACAACATATTGGAGCCTGATAGTTTGTCTGCCAATATTTTGCCATTTTTAATATAAATTTATAACATCAAAGGTGTTTTGTTAAAAGATGCTCATGTGAGCCAATACCTCAAAGCTGTTTTTAGCCAGTCACAAAGCATCATGTGTGAATGTGTGCTCAATGCACAAACACATTTGATTAAATGGCTGAATGAGATTCCTGATTAGGCTCATTGCTCTGTGATCTTGGAAGATATTATAGTTGCAACACAGTAATTAGGTGTCTTATTTGTGCCTTTAAACCTTTGCAAGGTCCAGGGTGACACATTAAGCAACATAGTAAGCCAACAATATTAATATAATATTCCATTTTAATCCAAAAACATTATAAGCCATCAAATAAAAGGGTTCTTTGTTGGTATCGATGGTTCCATGAAGAACCTTTAACATTCATGGAACGTTTTCATTGCACAAAAGATTATTTATAGTGGTAAAAGGTTCTTCAGATAATTAAAGAGGACCTATTATGCTTTTTAACATTTTCAACTTTCTTCAACTTTCTTTAGTGTGTAATCTTGCTGTTTGAGAGAATGAAAAGGTTCTACAAAGTTACAAAGCACAAAGTCCACTCTGAAGGGAGTTATTCTCTATATCAGTAAGCACTGTTTCTAAACTCCCTGAAACGCCTCGATTTTAGTCTTTAGTTTTCTTCCGGGTACGTACAGGTCACAATATAAAACACAATATATACAAAAAAAAAAGACATTTCCGAAAGTGCTCGAAGCAGTTGACCAATCACAACACACTGGTCCAGCCAACCAATCAGAGCACATTGCACTTTTCAGAAAGTGGGGCTCTATGGAGACAGGAACTAAACGGAGCGTTACTGACAGATTAGGAGGAGAGGTGCTGCCACAATGTAAAATAAGTAAAAAATAATAATGTGTTTTTTGAACATTCAAGCATGAAAACCTATGCTTGTAGACCCCAAAAACAAAATCAAGACTCTGTACGGGCATAATATGGGCTTGATAAAATATTTTTCATATTTTTGTAGTATTTCTGTACCTGAATACTAGTGTTAGACCTACCCAAAAAAAACTTGTTTATTTCATTTGTATCTTTATTAGATTGTATTTATTTGTGCTACTTTTTCAATTTAATTCAAAGATTGAAATCAAGCTTCCTTGTGTTGTGTAAACTCTTAAGCAACTACCTCATTGTAAAAACACAAATACAGTGAGTGAGCAAACATTTAGGTGAGATAAATGTAATTTAAAAAATTGTCAAAAAAAATTCACCTCCATTTTCCAAACCGGAATTCAGGCCCTAGTATATAATGAAGTCAATTTGAAAGATTTTTGGAATCTTACGAACTTTAAGTCCATTTTGGTGGATTCACAAACTGAGGAACACAATCCATGTGCAACTATATACAGTAATGGTTAGGGTCAGGTCGGAAGACCGTGTTTAGACCAACGATTCCTGCGGTGATTCCACAGGACTATAATTGAAGGCCATAATGTTTATACAACACACACAGGGCTATATATCAGAGCGGAGAATTGTTCACCAGGAAAGGGTAATTACACCAGGCTGTGCATCGTTCCTCTGCTCTTACAGCCGACTTCTTTCACTGCTCTGACCTGAAATCAACATTGATACACAGCGGGAAACAAACAGAGATGGAGCTTTTCTCTCCATTTTGTGAAGTACCCAACTTGCCCCGATCCACTTGAGTGGTAAATGTATCCTTATCCCGAGAGGGGACACCCATCTAAGCTGTCATCGTGCAGCTGGGGTTAAGTGGATGAAGCCAAATGTTGTCGACCCAGTGTCACGTTCGCTTCAGGAATAAAGGGCTGAACTGATAAGAACGCCAGAGCATTGTAGTCCTGCTGAACGAGTGAAAGAGCAAGCAAGCGATGACAGGGTGAGTGCCATTAAATGCAACTCTTCTCTAAACAATCAGTTTAAAAGAGAGGCTCCGTTCTGGCTCTCCAGTTGATTAAAGATGAGATCTGCGATGAGGCCCAGCATCTGGTAACACAATTGAACATTCGGGGAAGCGGTGACTAATGAGCTGCCTTCTCCCTCTGTGCCTGACTTCAATATTGCACTATCCCATGCCATTATGTATGCATGACAAAGAAGGAATCAAAGTTGGGTTTTAATACATGTCTAAGATTTGAAAAATAACAAGTTGTTTTGGTAAGCTAAACCAGGGTTTTTCCTGCATAGAGAATTATGAGGCGGCCGTCTCCGTCAAATTTCGTGCCGCCTCCGGCTCTAGACAAAACTCGGACAGACAGTCACATGCTCAGAAATACTTTTTCCACCGTGACAGTTCTGTTGCGGGTTCCCGACCTGTGTCCATTCTCAAACCGTATAGTTTGCCAATAGTGCTGCGCAGATCATCATAATCCGCGGGTCGGGCGGGCCTAGTAATAAAAACATAACACTCCAATTAATCGAGAGTGGATGACAAATAAATCACTATAATGTGTTGAGTTTAATAAAAACACAGAACTCTCATCACGGTAAAACGCAGTGAACGTGCGTCACTCTTTTACTTTCGTTTTCAAATACGTAATTCTCTTCAGAGAAAACCAATCAAGGAAAACATATCAGGGCTCGGCATTAACGCTGTCCGGGACACGTGTGTTTTATTTCTTTTTTTGAAGGGACAAGTGAAAGAGAATTGCACTTGCACCCTCATAATCTCATTTAAAGTTGTAATTTTTCAATGTAAATTATTTACCAGTAATTTGATTTGTAACAGCCTAGTGTCTTATTATTCTAATTGAATGTATTGATCAAATTTAAGAATTTGAAATGAAAGATGGAGCATACATTTAATAAAATAAGGGAAAAAATGCCCTTTATAAAGGTAAAAAAATTATTCTGATAAGAGTGTTTTCCAACAGTGATGTAATGAAACATTGACAATTTAAGTTTGGAGTGAGTAAAGCCTCTGTTTAGGCTATTAAGGAAATGTAATTTTGCCAAAAGAAGTACTTTTAATTTAAATAAATGTTCATTTTAAATCAGCCAACTTCAGTGTGATATGTTACCATATTATCATGCTTAACACTGAGAATTTGAATAATTGTAATGTGATGATCAGATGCAAGAATATCATAGGTTTGGGTGGTTGGCGGGTGGATTATTTATTTTCAACAGTGGATTCGGGTGACTCAAAGTGCACCAGATTAATGAATTTATCTTTAAAATGTACAAAATTTTCTTCCGAGGGGGCATACCCCCGGTCCCCCCTAGAGGTACCGGGCTCCACCCACAAAAATACTGTGGGAAACACAGTATATGATGGTCTATGAAAAATACATATTCAATTATCTTATTATTAAAATACATTATCAGGATTTTACCACCTCCGCCTTGTTTTGAACCAGGAAAAACCCTGGCTAAACTGTGGCTCTGAGTTTGGACAAACTAATGCACAGATGAAGAAGAATATTATTAGCAATTTGCACTAAAAGTTTCTTAAAAGTGTTAAAGAATTTAAGATTATAGTAAGTCTTATTTTAGCATTACTTATATAATATTATAGTATTTGTTAATTTGTATATTATTGAATTTCATTTTGTATTTGTATTTTTTATCTAATGATAACATTTCATCTAATGTTTACATTTTATTTTCTTTCAGCTTAATTTCAATAAACAAAAACTATTTTTAATAGTTTTAGCTTTAATAACAGTAACAATGTTTTAAAGTCAAGATGAAATCAAAAGTTATTTACATTTTTAATACACATTCCAGGGCTTAATGCACTTATATTGTGCAAATAAAATGTCACATTTCAGAACTAAACATTTCAAATGCCATTTTAAGTCTAACTGCAGAAAGTGTTTTTGAAGGACAACTTTTCCTAGCCAGTGTCTGTGGTTTGATGTCACTTCCACTTCCTGCTAATTGAATCAACTGTGCCCACTGCAGCATCCGAATCCTTCAATATTGTTTTGTATCTTTTTTCCATAATTGATGTCTTTGTTGCACTTTAATCTTAACTTCTCTGCAAAAATCTTTAATCTTTGTTTTTGCAGATGTCCTTGAGATTCACATTAATCTCTTAACGGTGGTAGCTACTAGAATGAATTGCATATAGAAGCAAATTGTTGGCTAATTGTTTTATCTTTATTTCATAACGGTATATCAATATATTGATATACCGTTCTGGCTTGTCACAATGTGCTTGCTTGGTAAACCAGTTATGCTACATAAACTGTAGGATGCTATAGCACTAATTTGATATTGCCATCACATGCTTGTGCTGTCCAAAGATCCACCAGAACAGTTTACATTTTTCACTATTCCAGCAAAGTCCTCGAAGATAATGACCCTGTCACAAGCCAGACATGAACTGGCACCGGTGTTTATCCAAAACAAAAACATGGGAACTTGGGGAAAATCCAATGAAATGGACAGAGCAGAGTTTTGGGGGTAATACTGGGACAGTACATTCTTAAGACTCTATGGTAACTAAATGGGGGTCAGCAAAGCCACATTTAGAATTTAACCACATTTAGGAAATAAAATATTAATAATGTAAATATACACACACTACCCACTCACAGTTTGGGGTCAGTGCGATTTTTGACACATTAAATTAATCAAAAGTGACAGTAAAGACATTTGTAGTATTACAAAAGATTCTTATTTCAAATAAATGCTTTATTTTAACCCCTTACCCTTTTGAGTTTTAAAGAAGACACTCTGCATATTTTTGCAAAAGTAAAAGCACTTCAAAAAATGAAAGTATGAAAAAGTTATGGAAGTTTAAATTTACTGTAAATCAAATGTACTGTACTAAACATTATTATTCTATTATAAAATTACTATAAAATCAAAGCCATATATCTAACCACACTGTGTGTTCCAAATTTGAAGTTGATATTACAAAAATTTAAGTTACTATTAGATTGTGTTTATGCGCTATAACAAAAATATCCACCGGGTGTCACCAACATTCTATTGAATTCTTTTTTGAAGCATTCTCCTGTAACAAAGTAAAAAAATTTCTGTCCAAATATCACTTCTATCAAAAATAGCCAAATATGGAATCTTGAGACTTGAATATTGTTTTATCAGGATTCGAAAAGGTTTTGATTATAAAGTAGTTTTTTTGTAATATGAAACCTCACACTGCCCACTAGTGGAGGGGCCGCTAAAATAATTTAAAGTACCGTTTACATGGTTACGCAACATTCAAATTCAAAAAGGTTTTCACATGATGAATTTTGAGTTCGTAAGCTTTTGAATGATACGTAATTTATGATGATTATTAAGATATGTGATGAAAGAAAGGCAATAAAAAAAGAGTGCCAGTTAACTTTCTATTTATCAAGGTTTTTGATCACGGTTTTCACAAAAATAACTGTTTTGAACATTGATAATAAGAAACGTTTTTGAGCCCAAAATCAGCATATTAGAATGATTTCTGAAGGATCATGTGACACTGAAGACTGGAGTAATGATGCTGAAAATTACACTTTGCCATCACAGGAATAAATTACATTTTAAAATATATTCAAATAGAAAACAACCATTTTAAATTGTAATAATATTTCAATTTTTTTTTTACTGTACTTTTGATTCGGTAGCCTGGAGCAAAAGAGGCTTCTTTCAAAAACGTACAAAATCTTACTGACCCCAAACTTTTGAATGGTAGTGCATATAAATTACATCAGACTGGTAAACGCTGTGGCAAATCCACAAGTCCGGCTGCACTCTACAAAAATAATGTGATCTGCATACTAAATAATGTTATCTTCATACTAAATATGGAGAAGAGGGCTAGGCTCAAGCCTTCAGCAGTAACCTTCTACTCTTCCTTACTGAATACTGATTCAGCCATCCCTTCCACATGTTGAGTAAATCCCACAGTCGCGGCACAAGGCCGTCCTCCTTGAACTCTAATCTCAGAACATCTCTTATCGACAATGCTGAACGGCATGATTAAAAAGGAGCCAGGACAATCCAGCCTTCTGCTTGGGATCTCCTTTTCTCCATGGCCTCTGTCAATCACCCAGGTAGCTTCCATATGGCTTTGCCTGGGCGGCCAATTAGACAGCTTCAGCAGTCACCCTTGTGGTGTGTTAAGCACCCTGTGGGCATTAGAGATTCTGTAGAGCCTGTGTATGGTAATGAGGAGAGGTAAAGAGAAAGTCTTCTGGAAGCCCAGTCTGTGAGGAACTCACTTGGTGCTGAGGGCTTTTTTTTTTTTTTTTTTTTTAAAGCTGTTAAGAGATGCTGGCTGCTCTCGCTCAGACTGCCACTCCAAAAAGCAAATGGCCTGGGGCCCCGGTACTTCAGCCCCCATTAGCAATGAAACAAATCATAGCGGTTGAAAAGGCCTACCTGTGAAATGTGCACCATTTGTCTCCAATGAACTTCTCTCTGAGCCTGGAAGCTTATTTGCGGAGGTGGAATCCTTCAAAGGTGTACAGACATCTCCACGTATCGACTTAAGACCAGCAGAGAGGAAGAGAGAACCGCTGTTGAACTGATGAAGTGAGTGATCATTGGGACTACCTGCTTGACAGCCTGGTATCAAAATATAAATAATTCAAACTATATAGATGTACCAAAAAAAATGCAATGTAATCTTCAAGGCTTTGTGGGCTCATGGACACACAGGCGGTGAAATCTGAGGGTAGTATGAGGGAACTGATGTCGACGATGCTCATTTTCAGGTCTGGCAAACTGAAGGAATCAGTGAAACAGAAAATGGAAAAATGAAAGCCAAGCTCCTGCTCCTCTATCATGCAGCCATATCTAAAAACAACAGCAAGCAATTTCACACCATAATTGGCAAACATTTTGCCAAAATTAGAAACAAGGAAACAATCTTTTGTACAGCTGTTTTTTTCCTGGCTGACCATGTTAGGAAAATATGACTCAAAAAAAAAAAAATCACGACAGGATGATAAGACAACATTTAAAAGAAAGCAGTTGAAAAGCAAGGCCCTTGAAATTAGATGTTACTGTACCAAGATTGTTTTGCCTCTAGGTTGTTTTATGTAAAACCTCAGAAGGTCGTTCTAAAAACACATTTCTTTAATTTATCAGTCAATTAGAAGATGTCACATCCTTAAGTCACAACAATCCCTCATTTTCACCCTGCGTCTTGGGTAAGCGAGCGCAGAACTGTTTCGTTCAAGCAAAAGCATTAGATGATCATGTACGATGCTTCAGTCACTCACCAATTATGAATCTCCTGCTGCTGCAGGGAATCTGCTGATCTCGAAAAGGTTCTTGGACCATTTTCTCACAGTCGACAGAGGCATATTTGATAATTCTGAGATATTAGACTACTTAAAACTCAACTATGTCTTACAGGATATATGCACGTCACTCGCTCTCGTCACAAGAGTGACTTGAAGTGGTGCTGCTGTCATGGCAACGACAAGGCATGAGCTTGATGAGATGCGCTACAAAGGTGGTGCGCAAAGTTGATAAAAAAAGAGACTTGAATATCCTGCAGGGAAAGCAGCTCATGTGACCTCGAATAGCCTTGAAAGGAAACTCAGCTGGAGACACATCTGACAGCTGAAACTTCCAGGGCAACATGAAAGAGGCATTTTTGGAGGGTGGGTGACATTCAGAATGTGCTCGAGTCTCGACAGCCAAAACACTGAAATCAAATGTCTGTAAATAACATCTTGCTAAATTCTAACTCTCAAGTCTACTGTTATGATACTTCATGAGCCAAGGAGTTAACAGTGGCAACTCTGTGCTATACAAAGTGCAAAAGTCTTGCTGCACAATAATAATAAAGCTAAATAAACCGCAAAGGATTATATTTTGTGCAAGCCTCAAGGAAAATAACATAGTAGCTGTAATTTTCAGCCATTCACCTGGGCTAAACTGATTTGTGCCAGTAATTATTAACTATGAAATACTGACTGCGCTGGGCTGCTCTGAAGGAGAGGTCTGGAAAATTCACTTAAACCACTGACCACACAGAATCAATACTAGACACAGGGGATGGATATGGATATGTCATGCTCTGTGACATTATATTCTACTCATTGACTGGCATATGGATTCTGAAATGGCCTCTAAGAGCACAGCCAATTCTGTATGATTTTATCATTTCATGATTTTGAATGCTTGCTTTTGTTTTTACAATTATTATTGATAGTCCACCATTATACAAGTGTTAGTGAAAGAAATATAATTAGGGCTGTCACCTGTCACAATTCCTAGATTCAATTTGAGTACTCAATTTTTTTCAAATCCTTGAGTTACCGCACTGAGTAACCAGAAGTGGTGTATTCCAAGGACGAGAATCTATGAACCGCATTATTAGTCTGTTTTCTAAGACTGCACGATGTAAAAACCACATAGCATAGCGCTATTGTGAATTCACAAAGGCTGCGATTCAATTAAAATATATGCCCTGCGGGTTTAATATAATCGCTTTAATTACTTACATGCGTGTAGAATATGTGCGTCTCAGAGCGGCTCCGTTCACAGTAAATGCTGCTCCACATAAACTGTCCTTTTGCTGTGAGTTTGGGTTGCTTATAATTTTCATATGAGAATGCAATGGGCGCCATTACATCAGACTTGTAAGGTAAATCATTTATAAATCTACACCAACACAGGAGAATACATCAATATGTTTCTAAATATGCAAACTGTTCATCGCTATTACAAAATTAATGTTTAAACCCCCACTCTGAGTTTGCATTTTTTGATGTCCACATATTCTTGTTTTTACTGACTCCAGCAATAATCGACCGATTACTTTATTTATATATATATATATATATATATATATATATATATATATATATATATATATATATATATTTATATATATATATATGTTAACACACACTGACACTATAATATTTGAAAACCAATAGACCAACAGGTGCATCCCTATTGAAAATACTCCAGAAATCACAGAAGCATGTTTGTTAGCATCACTACAGTTCTTCAATCAATTATTGTACAAAAAGGTTGTTCATTAGTTAGGAAAATGGAGTGTTGAGTTTGTGAAGGGCTGGTCTCATGGGTGTTGGACAGATTGGCAAATGTCCTGTGAGTGGCCCTCAACACAGAAAGTGCTGAATGATGCCCTTGTCTCAATTCTGTGGAGACCGCTCTCACGGAAACAGACAAATCGTCACACCATGTTGGTTAACCTTCACTACAACAGAGAGTTGTGCTTCTCCATGACCTATCCATCAACTGATCAGGCATCCAATGAGATCATGCATCTTCCTCTGTTTTCTGTCAGGTGCATATGTGCTACCAGCAGCCAGGCACTCAGGCTCCAAACTTGTGCGGGCCTTTGTGTGCCCTTTTAATCGTGTTTGTTCAGTTGCTGTGCACATTCTGTCTATAGGGACGGGCTTTTCATGAAAACAAATGCAAATCAGCAGTACCAGTCCAAAAAGCATTCGCTTCAATCACCTTTGGCCATAATTACATGCTTGTGAATGTTGTGATATCACTGAACTACAGCAGACTCATTGCCAATGCCAAAACATTAATGTACATTAGCAGCACCAAACAGAATTGCAAAAATAATAACTTTCAAAACAGGTTTGCTAAACTTGGCCTTCCACTGTTCAGACAAACATGTAGTCCTGACCCAAACGTATGCCACAAATACAGACGGACAGAAAACCAAGTTAGAAAATGTATTTTATGCTGATTATCCAGTGCTGATTTTTTTTTTTTTATTATACCAGTCTGTTGGGGGAAAAAACACATATACAAGCAATTCTGCAACAAGACGATAAAAGAAGCCTTCTGGAAAGCCATCCAAGCATGCTCATGCCTGCAGCAGACTTTACTTTGCAGACTTTATTACATGCAACATAAATATTCCAGTAAATAATAAATGAGATAAAGTGAATGTCTTTGTTCCTCTGATATACAGCAGAACACTTCTACACACTAAACATTTCAGATTTTGCCAGATATATTTTCTAGTGTTATATTACCATATATATATTAATTCAATTTTGGTTGTTTGAGCATGTAAATATAAAATGACATAGCCATTACACTTACAGCTAATATACTTTCTGATATTTTTTAAGATATTTGGCCATGTTTAACTTTAAATTTTCTTCATAATCACCACAGAAAATGTAAAAGGGTAGATTCCGTATGGGTGTCACTAACCTGATGGGTGAAAAGTTGTTTTTATCAAAGAAATTACGCACTTATCTCGTCTTCATACCGACGATGAACATGGTGAAGGTGTCTGCTGGATATAGAGATTTAATTTAAGACCTGTTAATGTCCGCACTAATAAAACGACGTGAGAAGCAGGCGATTAAAGTGGAGTTGTTTTGGTTCATAAATCTTTTCGGTAAACAAATTGTTTTCTGACTCATATTGATCTAAAGACGCATTTACCGCGTTCCCTGGCACAAGCCAATAGCATTTTAGCACAGGCTATGAAGGAACATTTCATTGGTTGCAGCTACATACGCCCCCTTCAATAGAGCTGGTAAGTCCCGCCCATCCGTAAAACCCCACTGGACCTCTAGGTTGAAAAATCGTCAATGCAAGTGAATGGGAGAAAATAATTATTTTCTGGTGCCGTTTGAATTGTGCCATGAATGTGAACATATGTTGTCTGTGAATTTTTTATATAATTTTTCATGTTACGAGTTTGACAGTATATGGTATGATTCTTCGGCTAGCAGTTGTGGAAGAGTCATAACGAGAAAGACTACATGTCGCCTATGTGACGTCACCCCATAAAGTTGACTTACCCGTGGTTTTCGCCAACCTCAACGATTTTGTCCTCTCCATGAAAGAAGGCGGTGAAGTGCACCAAAGACACAGCCATGTTTAGCGGGATCCGTGAGCTAGTGTCCGTGTGCGAATGGTGGTGACGTTTCAAACGCGTCGAAAGCAGCGAAGAGTTGTAGTCCACAAAGTGCTCTCACACAAAGTCTAACCGTATAAAACTTCTACCCGCTAAATTGTAGCATTCTTTACACGAAAAGTTATATAAAAAATTCACAGACAACATATGTTCACATTCATGGCACAATTCAAACGGGACCAGAAAATAATAATTTTCTCCCATTCACTTGCATTGACGATTTTTCAACCTAGAGGTCCAGTGGGGTTAACGGAAGGGGCGGGACTTACCA
Organism: Squalius cephalus; assembly: GCF_949319135.1. Taxonomy (NCBI): domain Eukaryota; kingdom Metazoa; phylum Chordata; class Actinopteri; order Cypriniformes; family Leuciscidae; genus Squalius; species Squalius cephalus. Next base: position 15,890,938 of record NC_137132.1, on the reverse strand, counting down.
GCTCTGAAGCGGGACTGTCACTGTCACTGAACCAAGGCATCAAATGAAGATCTGCCGATCGAACGAGAAGAGGTATGGTTCGTTCAGTTCTGTAAATTAATCAATCTCGTTCAAAATAAGATGAGACAGATGGTGGGAGAATTATGAATGCTTAAAAATGACCACCATACAGAATTAAAACAACGCACGACAGTGTTGAAGCTCTTAATATATTTACACAGTTATTATAGATGGACCCCTTACACAGACTGTGATGACGTGTTTTATCGGTCATCAGCATCGTAAATCTTGCAACGTTTTATATATATATATATTTTTTTTTTTTTTTTTTTTAAATGTATGTACATTTATAACACTATATTTGTATTATATTACGTCACAGCCGGCTCTGAGCCGCGACAAATGCGGGAGGCAACAACGAGAACAAAAGCGAATTAATAAGTATTTATTAACAAAAAATAACGTTTACAACTCATAACTAAAGAAGAGAAAACATCACTACAGAAAACATTCCACTCTGAACATAAACGTAAATAAAAAATAAGCTACGTAATTAACACAAACACAAAATACACACTCCAAATTACAGGCCTGCAAACATAAATCTCCAAACTAAACTGAAGCAAACGAATAATAAACAAATAAAATAGCAACCCAAAATAACAGAAGACAAAAGGGTAACCGAAGAGAGTGAAGTCAGAGAACCATCACCTTTTACTGACCGTGTTCATTACAAAAAAAAACTAGTTAAAGCTGCTGTTTAAAGCAGCACTCAGTACATGTAGCTTCGGGATTTCTTCGCTGTATTCTCGATTTTTGCTCGCAGGTTTCTCTCTAGAGCTCCCCCCACAGCTTCGGAATAGATATTTGACAAGACTGTTGTAAAACTCGTTGGTGATTCTCAGACACCAGAGGCTAGTAGATCAACAACATCAAAGCAGATGGGACAGTCTTTAAAACGTCTTCTTCATTCGGGTTCGAACAGCGTGAGGGAGCGCAATAATGACAGCATTTTAGCAGATTTCTTTTGGCCGTAAAGCAATTGTTTACATCGCGAGACCTGATATCACGCGAGACTTCCTGACGCGGCGGCCGGCGGCCCGCCGGCTCAAAGTTGCAAGTGCGTATTTTCCGCTCACGGGCACCAGGGGGGTGCGAAACGACCACCATTCAACCCGAAATAAGTAATATAACCATTCCAATGACTCCGAAGCTGTTCAGTTAAGGTAAAAAAAGTTACTTAGTTCACCTTTAAGGCTATGGGAGTGAAGGTAAAGTTGAATATTTCTCTCTCTTCTGACTGCCGTTATTAATCTCTATGTAATTTTATTTTTATTTTATTTTTTTTTGCTATTTGCGCAAATGGGAACACAAAAAAATATATGTACTGTAGCCTATTCTCTGATTCACCGCTATAAAGATTTACCCAACTATGAAGACTTCCGCTTCTGAGAAACGTGTAAATGTGAAAAGACTCAATTGTTGTTATTTCTATTGCTTTTATCAACAGCTTGATAATTGTTGTACTAAACAGTGGAGAACACCAGAGATGATAATGAAATTGTCTTGTTGCTGGTAATTGTATAGAAAAAAAAAACTCTCTTTCTGGGGTAGGCCTCTTGTTAGATTTGTAGATTCGCAAATTCTAACAAACCATTAAAAGACTCGGGAGTCTGTGAAACGGTTGAGTGAACAACTCCATGATTCGTTCAAAACACAAAAGACCATAGAGCAAAAAAACACTCACTTATCGCCACCTAATGGCCTAACAATGTAACCGCCAGAAAGGCCACCCGAGCTTATGAGTGAAAGAATCTTTTAGGGACACAAATTCAAAAGTTTCCAGTCACTGAGATGAATCAAAATTCCCATCAATAGCGTGCAGTTCAGTTTAAAGTTGTATTGCATTAAGTAAAGGAGGAAATATCCATATAGTTATAAAAGAAGCGTTGTGTTGTAAACTCACACATTGAGAGCAAAAAATAACTGTGAAACCGACTTTTTTTTTTTTTTTTACAGCACAGACTCACTTACCATTATCCACCAGGGGGTGCAAAAATAACACCCATTCCACCCTCTTATCTTCAACCAAAAGCCCTCAATTTCATCCTTATTTCAGTACTATCAAGGAGGATTGCAAGTCGTTCAGAAAATCAGTTTCATTCTGTGTAAGAGCTGAACCAGATGCTGCAAAGTTTAGGGCACACATGTTGCACACACCAATGCATTGTAACGTGTGACTTGAGCACACATATCACCTATAAAACAAACAGAACCACCTTAACCGTTGTAGTCCATATATAACTGAGGTTAATGTCACTTTAATAGATTAAGATTCAATATTTGACTTTGAAACCACTATAGTCATAGAGCAAATCAATTAGTCTATAAGTTTCTTACGTCACATGCGTATTCTTCATATTCTGTCTGTCATTCTCTTCTATGGTGATTTTTTTCATAAATCTGAATGCATATGCAACAGCACACCAGATTTTGTCATTGTAACTCACCCGTGCTCAATGTGATTAAACAAGCACCACTTATGCAATAAATTATTTCAAAGAATGGTCTAATTGTCATGCAAATCATGCCGTGTTCATTGACTATCAATTGTTGCTGTGACTAATACAGAACATTGGGGGGGATGTGCTAATTTACTTTAAAATTCATTTGAGACACAATAAGGCTCCTAAATGTTTCAAATTGTAGCCTACACGATATTCAAGTTGAGCGGATTTATAGCCGATTTGGCATACTGCTTCAGGAGGCTATCTATGATTCTGTCGTGTGTCCACAAAATTAAAATGATGACCCAAACAAAGCATTAAAGTCTCACGATCTACAGCAATTTCCCATGCAATCCAATCCATCACATGTTGAAAAAAAAAACTAAATGCAGAATAGACCGTAACTGCATGAAGCAATGGTGCGAATCGTCTTACCTGTTTTAAAGATCGCCGTTGTTGTGCCTCCTATAACAATATCAATGGTGTTTATTCTTCTGTTGGTGTTTTATTTGGCTTGATGTGAGCTTCACTGATCAGCTGTTGTTTTATAAGCACTGCGCGCGTGCCCTATCAATTCCCGCCGTTCCCTAGTGCCCGGTGCAACGCTGTTGAACACGATTAAAGAAAAAATAAAACCTTAGCGGGCGGTACGCCGTCAAAAACTACTTTCGAAGGCCACTTCATCTTAATTCTTTCTCCGTATATATCCGTATGATGTGAGCGATGCGGGGCAAACGCACGCTGTCAAGGAAAGAAGGGGAAAATCCGCATCCCAGTGAGAAATAAATGAATCCTCTCTCAAGTCAAATTAAGTCAAACATCGGTTGGAGGGCTTCTTTTGCTCTGTTTCTTTCACTTTCCCTCTTCCTCTTTCCAGGGATGAGTACCTTTAAATAGCGGTTTTAAACGCGTGTAATAAGAGCCCGATAGCTCTGCTCTCTTCTCTCTTCTGCTTCAGGACCTGCACTGATACAGCGCACACTCCTTCACGCTGCTCTCTTCTCCACACACACGATCTCCCACACTGCTCAAAGCATCTCTGACTTTGTAGGATTTCGTTACCAATGATCTAAATGCAAGTTAGTCTGGCAAATATACGGATGGGAATAGAAAATAATTGAATGATTCCGCTTATGATTCCATTTTATTTATTTATTTTAGCCTATTTGTTGGACGAAATATTTGCAACGATTCTTTGGAAATATCACACTGTTTACTGTTGTTTACTGCCCTCAGAAGTCTGTTAAAAATAGTGATCAATCATATTTCAACAAATAGGCTAAACTTCTTTCAAAACGTGTTACAGACTTCGGAAACTTTGTGACATAGCCTAATCCAATAATTTGTTCTGACTAAAATGACTAAACAAACATAAATGTTCAGTCAAATTTAATTCATTCATTCATTCAGCCATTCTAAAATAGTCTACTAATTACAACTATGGACTATTATTAAAGGGATAGTTCACCCAAAAATGAAAATGTTGTCGTCATTTAGCTACTCACCCTCAAGTTGTTCCAAACCTGTATGAGTTTCTTTCTTCTGTTGAACCAGACAGTTTACAGTATTTACTTCCATATGTTTCCTTTTATGGAAGTCAATGGCTACCGTTAACTGTCTGGTTACCAACATCTTCAAAACATCTTCTTTTGTGTTCAGCAGAAGAAACTCGTACAGGTTTGGAACAACTATGGGTGAGTAAATGATGACAACATTTTCATTTTTGGGTGAACTATCCCTTTAACAAAATAGAATGTGTAGGTACCTGTGTAGGTAATGTGTACCTGTGTAGGTAATGTGTACCTGTGTATGTGTAGGTAATGTGTAGGTACCTGTGTAGGTAATGTGTACCTGTGTAGGTAATGTGTACCTGTGTATGTGTAGGTAATGTGTAGGTACCTGTGTAGGTAATGTGTACCTGTGTAGGTAATGTGTACCTGTGTATGTGTAGGTAATGTGTAGGTACCTGTGTAGGTAATGTGTACCTGTGTATGTGTAGGTAATGTGTAGGTACCTGTGTAGGTAATGTGTACCTGTGTAGGGTAATGTGTACCTGTGTAGGTAATGTGTACCTGTGTATGTGTAGGTAATGTGTAGGTACCTGTGTAGGTAATGTGTACCTGTGTAGGTAATGTGTACCTGTGTATGTGTAGGTAATGTGTACCTGTGTAGGTAATGTGTACCTGTGTAGGGTAATGTGTACCTGTGTAGGTAATGTGTACCTGTGTATGTGTAGGTAATGTGTAGGTACCTGTGTAGGTAATGTGTACCTGTGTAGGTAATGTGTACCTGTGTAGGTAATGTGTAGGTAATGTGTAGGTACCTGTGTAGGTAATGTGTAGGTACCTGTGTAGGTAATGTGTAGGTACTGTGTAGGTACCTGTGTAGGTAATGTGTAGGTAATGTGTAGGTACCTGCTGGCCTGGCTGTCATATAGCAAACAAGTCATCACTGGTTCAAGTCTCGCGAACCCATAAAAGTAAGAAAAGAAAAGTGGACCATTTCAAGTCAGACATGACGAAATGAACAAGGCTTCATTAGGTAAATTCAGTGACCGTTCCGATAGATTCAAACACCTTTTGATTCAATAAAAGTATCTGACTCATAAGAGTATCTTGTTGGGCTTCACTGCCTTTGGTAGATTCTGAGTCACTAAAAATAACTGGCTCAAAAGAGTGGGGAAATGGACAACACTGGTAGTGTTGTAGATTTTTTATTCACTTAGAAGAACCGGATTATAAGAGTCATTCGCTCTAGAAATATGCTTTTACATCATAGGTTCGTGTATTTTTTAAATGAATTCCCAGCGACAAAGCAGCGCTCCTCACATGATAGCCTATACTCTCTTTCTTGCTTCATCATGTTGTATATGAGCAAAGCATCCCCCATACTTCTCATCAGGTGTAGCCTACATAACGTGCTCTGATCAACTGCATTAGACATAAGTGCTCTCTGTTTGGTGCCAATGAGTCATTCATGAATTACGTCTTCCCTTACTCCACATGGACTTTCCACACTGAACATTCTGCAAATTTTACTCAGCCCGAGCAGAATCATCACGGATGAATAGCAATTTACCGAAATGAAATACATGACTGTCAGTAGAAATTCATATTTCAGGAAACAGGTTGTCAGCATCAGGAAACTCGCACACACCAGATGAGGGGGTGCAGTAGATGAGAGCTGTTTAATTTAGACTGCCCAAAAAGGAAATTCACACATTAACATCAGATCAAAGACACTCTTTCTTGTCAGATCAGCAGCTCTCAGAACACTTGAAACGGTTAAATAAACTACACTCAACTAAATAATAATCTTTCTCTCACGTGCACTGCAGAAAATATTAATCATTGTCCATAACAACAAAATCTACAGACCCTGCAAGTTTTTGCAGATAATTAATGAGGCCTCTCATTCATCTCACCACCCATAATGATGTATTTAAAATTTAATGCATTTTCTAAACCTTGAGTCAGTAAGCAGTGCAGGTGTTCAATAGCTTGTGTGTCAGCATCCCTTTAAAACTGCCTATGAATCAGCAAGGCTGTAGCTCTGCTAAGTGAGGACAAATCTCCATGGACTGAGAGCTAGACAAAGGCTAAACAGACGCATAATTGTACTTAGGAGATGCGCATCTGTGATTCTGTGCAAAGAGAGACACAACAAATTTTATGATTTGTTGGGTGAAGTTTTTACAGAGCCCTTTAGTATCTTAGCCAGATCTAATCCACGTTTTCTTGACATTTAATCCCGGAGTCGATTTACGCTGCTGGATAATAAGAATAGATGTCAAGCTATGTGACCTTTTCCCTCAAAACAGACACCAATCACACAACCTGTCATTCCAGTCGAAGTGCACACTTTGAACCCCCAGAGGAGGGGTGAGGAAAAGGGGCAGCGGGAGGCTCTGCTAAACTGATGACTTGAAATCTCCACAGATTTCTGGGTTCATGTCAAATAAAAGTGTCCACGATAAAGATAAACATTATTAAAGTGCCCCCATGCTATTTAAAAGGTTCCTAATTTTCTACACCAGGTTTACATGCACCAAAGGTCAAAAAGACTTCATAATATACATCACCTCATTTCTCAAAAAGTCTGAAAACGACTTGTTTCGAAGATTCAGTCTCTTTAAGCCCCGCCTTTCCGTGAGCTACTCAGCTCTGATTGGTCTACCGCTAACAGTGCGTGTCGAAAACGAAACACCCATTTACCATAGCTGAATTTCCAGAGGCTTCCTAAAGCTCAGCGATTGTAAACACTGTAAAGACACTAACAATGGAGTCAGTTTTACCATATAATTGGTAGGACGACTTGAGCAGGACGTTTCTCAGTGATGCGCTACTCAGTTTGACGTACATTATGAGATGTTGTAACTGTAATTCCTCACCATCAGCATTAACAAGTGTATGTACATCAACAAGCCAATGTATAGAACACAGGAAAACAAGGTGAAGCAAACTAAAAGTCCAAGAAAACCTTCCATGAATTTCATTTGTAATGTCTTTTTGATTGAATTAATAGTCCTGGACAAATAAAATTCATGTCAAGTCACTGACCCATCAGCAGAATTTGAACAAGATTCACAACGTTCAACATATACCCCATCCTCTTGTTTATTAATTTTTTTGCATTTAATAATGATTTCAGCAACCAATAAAATATTTTACTTTTATTTAAAAATCCACTTGCATAGAATTATTCTGAGTTTGTGTACTTACTCTCTAAGGTATGCTGTCAATGGCCTTCTCCCAGTGGGACTCTTCATGAGACTTCCTTGTATGTGAAACATCTGTCATCTGTAAAGACGAGAGGACTAGCAAGTGTGATGAAATGTACAAATGCGCATCCACTTTATCTGTCATAAAGACATACTCTCCTTGTCAGTAAAAGAACAAAGAGAACAGACACTTAATCTCTAAAGATGTAATGACACTTTTAACCGTAAATCAATTGTAACTGCATGATCCAAGCCAATGATTTAACATTCACATTACGCATATTTAAGTGAGCCAAGTTTGAAAGTTATCATCCAGTACTTTTGTTCAAATGGAGTCTTCATTTCACATTCAGCCTGAGGCAGCAGATTTGTTCTGTATTAAATTTAAATGAAATCGTAAATGTTATATTTTCCATGTTTGTTTGTTATACCACAAATTTCATCTTTATACACTTAAAATATGAATATTGGAGGCATTATTTAGATTCCCCTGGCACTGAATCCAAAGCAACAGAATGTGACTGTTAAATATACTGGTTAAGACTAGTATATAAATCAACTACTAGTATATAAATCTATTCCATTACAGGCTAGAAAAGTTTATGCTGAAAGAAATAAGGACAACCCATGCGGTGGTAAACAGATGTAGTGTCCGTCTGTTCCTGGGTTGATGAATACGATTTCCTGTGTTATCATCTATAGAGTACAGATATTTCTTGTTTTATCAAACACACTGACTTGTTACATTGAGGAGTTAGAGATCACTGTGAAATTTCATCAATCAACAATGGCAAAAGACAATCTGTTGACGTCCTTTTCTCTTCATAGCGTCTAGATTTATTAACTCAGCTACAAGGGACCAAGGAGATGATTTGCCTGTAGAAAGGTTGTTACATTGAGGCAGTTCAATCTCATGCCAGAGCCAAGAGCATTTGCACTTCATTATCACACAATAATTTCAAACAGAAACTGCAAACCAGAGCGCAACAGGTGATGCATTATTACAGACGGGATGGTGTTTGGAATGGCGCAGGCCATCAATCAAGAGCTCCATTTGAAGAAATGATGCATCGATGCAAAATGCAGACGCACATTAAGCTGCAGAGCGTTAGCCATAAATGATCCCCGCATTTCAAACAATATTCTACCGTGATGCAGTGCAGCACGCACAAATATGGCTGAATTGGACAAAACAGAGGTGACACTTCTGGTGCTGAAAAGGATCTCTTGAGTTGGAGATCAGTCATGGTCATCCTTGTCGGAGCAGCCGTTTTGAGACTGCATTATGATGTTCACGTTCATAAAAGCCTTTGCCATGGTTGCTTTTGCAGCCCATCTAACATAAGAATGAGATGTTTTTCTACATCCCTGTCTGTGTCCTACACTGTTCCTGTTGATTGAGGGAACTGATCTTGGCTGGGGAGCTGATGTTCAGGGTCCTCTGTGTACCTTATGGAATGTCATCTTGTTTATGTTGACACCAATGCCTGGTAAATGCATATGTTCAGAGCAGAAATGTGGGCAAGTCATATAGCGTTACTACAACTACAAACAATCTCACATGTGCTAAAAGAAAAACAAATACTATAAGGACAGTTGATTAGAGTGATTTATGTAAATAACACCAATATTAAATTCACTGTAACTTTAAAAAAGAGTTTAGACTGAGCCAAACAAATATGCCACCAGTCAACATGCCATAATAGCATATTTGATGGAAAAACTGCTGTGGAATTTTTTTGTGCATTTTTTCCATTAGATTTACGTGGCGGGAAGTAGTTTTCACAGGATTGTAAATCCAACGCAAATTATTGTTCATTTACATTTATTCATTTTTAGCATTTAGTAATTAATTTGTAATAAACACTTTAAGTGGGCAAGTGTTATTTATATATTAAATTATGTTTTTTAAAACATAAGCGCAAAGTGTGACGTCATATTGTGACCGTTGCTGTGTCACGTGTTTTTTGTGTCCATTTCTATTTCCTGTCACTGTGCAGGCTCTTTTATTGTATATTACAGTGTAAACAGCTCCATAACACTTTTATATAAATTAATGTTTGTCCCGTAGACCGGTCCGTTTCATAACGATTGAATAAAGCTGTATCAATAACAAAAATGTGATGTGCAGTCAAATGTCCAGGACGGGTGTGTGTTGAAAACGAGTGTAACGTTACCGATAAGCTTGTTATGTTTGACGAGTTTTATAGACGGTGATATAAGTCATTTATATGAAATGACTATTTCGCAAAACGTTTCCTCAAAAAGTACTGTAATTTAGGCTACTCACCATCGGCCTCGTGTAGGATATGACGTTTTCATCCGTGAAAAATCAATCCATGAATTTAAAAGGTAGTCCATGATTCGTTCGCGTTATTCTTCTAAGTTATTATTCGCGTAAGTCTTCTGAAGATATCTGATTGCTTTGTGTGGAAACCAGACTGAACTTTAACGTTAAAATCTTGTCCTATATAACTTACTCCACTTGAATATGGCGCGCACGCGAGAACGGTTTACAGAAGCGCGAATGCGCGATCAACACCATAAGGAGAAGAAGAAACAGCACACAAACCTCATTGGTTCTCGCTTCTGTCATCAACGCGATAGATTTGAATGCGTGTAAAAGTACTTAGGAGTGCGCAACGTAGGCTACAACGAGAACATCTGCAGATGTTGAGACTAGTTTGTTATTTCTAGACGGTTAGTTCATATTCTATTTCACTGACCAGGCATTTTGTACCACAAGAAACATGCCCATTTGATAAGCCTGTTTGCTGTGAGCAGACTTCTGCTTAGTCATTTCAGCCTTTGTGATTTGGCAATAAGCCTTTTAGCCACCAATTAGATTGTAGAACTCTCAGCTTAGTTTAACACAGTTTACAATATTTAAATCCATTCTGCATATTTTCCTTGCAATCAGTGAAGAAATTGTCAACAAAGTGTGCATATTTCATGTGGGGCAAACCAGAACTGGTTCAGTGGCTCCTGAAGTAATGGGCAATGGCAACCTGAGCAGGCTTGGAAAATATTCATTAGTTATGAATCAGCCAATATCCTGGGCCTGAATACACTGCACTGCTGTGCTGTTGTGTTTGTGTCAGCCAGAAGTATAGACTCTCTCAGACAGACAGCTGTATAACGGCTCTGGCATTCTCCCAATATCCAGCCACAGAAAGCCTATAGTGTTCTGAAGACCATGTTCATTTAACAAAACTGCCATTCACTCTCTGGAGATGTATGACAGGTTTTAGAGCTATTATGCATTAGATAATGACAATAGTTAAACTCATTTTAAAATAGTTTATCCAAACTATACAGAGTATTCACCCCTCTTTATACAGCAGAAAAATAGTTAAGACTCTAAAATGTTAATATAGTATGAGCAGACCATATCTGTTTACGCATGCCATCTCTACTGACAATAAGTGAACCTCATGGGTGATATGTTGAAGATAACAAAATGAGCATAAACAAAAACCCATCCATCTGTCCACATATCTGAAACTAGCATTTGCATCTCAAGAGCCATATTTTTGACGCATTTTATTTAGAGCTGTCAATTGAACTTGTTGATTTAGACAATAAATGAAATTATACAAAAAAATAATAGCACGTCTCACATTTAATCATGACTCGCATCACCAAACCAAACCATGTGGTTAATTTAATTAATTAATCACCATATCATGTAGGCCTAATTAATTTGATCGACAACCCTCAATTTATGATTATTTTCACTCATTGGAACCGTTTATCGTGTATTGCAGTTTACTCAGTGTCTACAAGATTAGCTTTAGGTGTCAGTCAAAAACTTAGACTTTATTAAAGGGCTAACCAAGGTAAACAGGCTTTTTCTCTCTCTCTCTTTCTCTCAAGAGGATTGAATTAACTGTGCAAGCATTTGTAATGACACACTTTGAATGGGGAAGCCATCCATTTATCCCTTGTTAAACTAACAGAATTGAAAATAAAACTACATCCACCACTTCCCAAAATAGGACCTTCTATTTGTGTTGAACTTCAGTGTCATTTGTCTACAATATGTGGGGAACAAGTGAACCTGTTCATTATTCACTAAGCCTGTGATTTTGTATCCCTTTTATAATTGTACATAAAAGCCACAATGAACTTTTCCGTTGGAAGACAGGCAAACAGATTTCTGGCAAACAGATGCCCTTTTACTCAAGAAGCCAGGAGGCTATCAGATACATTAAAGTGGACAGCAGGATGTCTGAATGCCTCTTTAGAAGGGCTCTGTATTGAATTTGACCTGCAAAGGTAACAGACAACAGCACAAAAGTCATTTTAATTCCAGTCAGGCTTTTGTTATCCACCTGCTATACTTGTAGTGGGGACTGTCTCCTCACGCTGACATTAGCATGGAAGCGTATTGATCAGAATGCTGTGACAGTGTTTCAGATAGATTAAATCACCTGACCTTTTTTGTCACCTACAAACAATTCAACTTTCCCAAACATACATTCCAACTCCTCTTATCTCACTGCTGGCCATGGTTTTCAAATTGATAAATAGTGGCAGAAACACATGTATTATTTGTTAGCAATACCACTGTCATATCAAAAACCTCACCTTTTGGCCAGTCTATGAATAAAAATCCCCTGTGATACAACACTACTGATCGCCTATGGCATATAGTTTGGTCGACACTGCTTATTCTGGCCAAGAACTGCTCACTTAAACAGGAAGAGACTGTCTAATAGAGACATGACAAATAATTCTCATAATTTGCTTTGTTGCCAAGTCAATATTTCTCATTTGAATTTAGTTTAACTTGATGTACTAAAGCAACTAAAACTTAAACTGAAATAAAAATTGATCAAATATTTTTTTAAATGGTAACACTTTTCAATAGCAATTAGGGGTCATCAGCTGAAATTAATAATGTTAACTATAATGAAACCTTATTGTAAATTGTTACCAAACCAAAAATGACAAAAACACGCCACAAAATCACTAAAACTTAATTCAAATTAAAATGGAAAATATAAAAATATATATATATATATATATATATATATATATATATATATATATATATATATATATATATATATATATATATATATATATATATATATATATATATATATATATATATATATACACACACACACATGTGTATGTGTGTGTGTGTGTGTGTGTGTGTGTGTGTGTGTGTGTGTGTGTGTGTGTGTGTGTGTGTGTTTACTTGCCTCAAACGAAACTCTGAATGTCTTTCAATGTTTTGATGGCAAACTTTGGCAAATTAGACAAGAGATCATAATAGCAACTCACAAGCTTGTAAACATTAGTTGGCAAAGTGATAAAACCTTGTGCACCCCGAATCCTGGAAACATTGTTGTAATCTGAATGAAGCTTGTGATTTTCACAAATGCTTTCAAATTTTGTGCCAGCGGTCAGTGAATGGACTGTAGTGTTCCATAAACGACCAAAGTACCAAATAATAACCAGAATGTTCCTGAAACATCCCTTCCTGCATGGGACCCTAGGTTTGAATGACTCCTCTCATCTTCTCTGATGTCACACCCAAAGCACCCAACATAATTAAACAGGGCTTAAGGCATCCGATAGTGTCACAGGAGGAGGAGATGGAAGTGTCTTTCATTTCTCTCACTGCTTTTGCGGCCAAAGAAAGGGCACCGGGCCCCTGAACATACCAGGGTCATTCCTGGCATGCCTGTCTCTCAGATGAACGATCCACATAGGAGGTCCAGGATGATGAAGCAGACATGTCGGATTGCTCACCATGGTAATGAGACAGTGGTTAAACCCCCTCCCGCCTTCAACTCCATCTCAACCAACAGCTCGATAAGCACATCAATGTTGTTGACACCCTACAGGAGAAAAAGCTGCTGAAATTTATGGGGCACCATCCGTATATGAACTTGAGCTGAGCGGAGCGCTCCCTGTGGACAGGACACGGAGATACGAACACAATGAGAGTGGGAGGAGAGGGGCCGTGAAGCTGATCGCATTGAGACTCCAACAGTCTTTACTCAGTAGTCTGTTGTCAGTGCTGATCGATTGCTTTGCACATTTGCCATAGTTCTGTATTAGAGGCCACGTTCACAATGCAGCAGAATACGGTTGTCAGTCTTGTTTTTGAGTGCTTAATACGGTTATGTTCAAGGTTTATGACAGTGATGACCGCATTCTAGTAAATTCATTAAATCATCAGGACTCACAACCACATTTTTAGAAGTCTGTTTTCACTATAAAACAGGTAATGTTTTATCTCAAGATTCTGACTTTATTTTTTGCCATTCTTTTCTCAGAATTTTGAGTTAATATCTTGGAATTTGGACTGACTTTCTCAAAATTGCCAGTTTTGAACAATAATGATATCAAGTTAATGTCTCACAATTCTGAGTTAACATTTTGCAATGTTTTATAATTCAGACTTTTTTAACATCTCGTAGTTCTAGAAATTCTTACATCTCGCCTTTTTTCTCTGAATTGCAACTTATATCTCACAATTCAGACTATTTTCTTGGAATTATGAGTTTTTATCTTTTTTTAAATGGTGGCTAATTTCATTAACGAAAGAATCTGCCTGTATCCCCAAACTGCATATTTTCTGCCTGTATCCCCAAACTGCATATTCAAGTTTAGTTGTCTACATTCATGAAATGAATATTTTGTTCACAAAATATTGTGAAATTTCATGTCCCAGATAGACCCTTTCATCCAGGAAGAAAACCCTCTTCACTATCATCACCCCCTTCACTATCACCCTTAATCGTTCAAAAAGTAGCTGTAAAATACTGTAAAAAATAAATAACATAAAAAAGCTGCTTTGTGAATCAGTCACCTGTTTACTGTTTAAATGGTTACATCTTTCAGGTGATTGCGTATGTAGCGCTATATGAAAATACTTGGGGAGTAAATCAGATGTCAGTCATACTGTATGTTTGTCACCAAACACTGTGTGAACGTATTTTCAGTATGCAGTGAACTCAGTTGTTTCAATGACAACACTGATTTGCATATCAATGCAATGCAAGTTGTACCCTATACAGCAGGGACGTCGTTAGGCCTATTTTAGGGGGGCTGAAGCTACCCCAAAATGTTCCTAAGCCCCCCTAAATGATAATAAGAACAACAATAACAATTCGATTTATCAATAACCGTATCCTCATTCATATTTAGACGCAACAAATGATATATATCCAGCTACAAAAAATAGCCGAAAAGTCGGAAGTTGGAGCCTGCCAACTCTCCCGCATTCACCGTGAGACACACGCAATTGACACTTTTCACACGCTCTCACGCCACACATCCATTTACTCTCGCACAGAAAAATTGCGAAGCAAAGAGTACACGGAGACCGACAGACTAGACAGAGCAGGTTACTTTATGATATAAAAGAATCTCAACTCTCAGATTCTGTCAGTTTTATTACGAAATTCAAACAATAAATACCGTTTTGGCGCTTGTAAATGTGACGTGACAGATCCCTAGCGCACGTGAACCGATCATCAGCTAATAGTAAAAAAACACAAACACTGTTGAAAGATACAGTAGTTGGCTACAACTTACCGAAATGTATATTCCTCATACTGTACATAATATCGATCAATCAGTGTTTTTTATCAGCGTGAAGAGCTCAATAACATAGCTGGAGAACAATTATGTCACATTTACCTCAGGAAAGCCATTTAATGAACATAATATAGGCTAGCACGTAGTTGACAAGAAAAAAAGAGCTATAGAGAGTATTTTGCTAAATATGTGTTCTATATTACATATTTATTATATTTTTACTTAGGCCTATATCATTAAATAAAATTGTTGTTATTATAATAAAAAAAACGCATTATATTTAATTTGAGTTATTTTTAACCTTAAATAATACTACCAGCTGATAGGGCTGTCTGTATGTTTACAGCATTGGGTGAGTTTTTATCTTGAGAAAAAATAACACCTATGTACCTAATATTTATCCAGATGAGTCAATATTAAATCAAATTACAATAATTGAATTGAATTGAATTGAATTGAAATAAAAAAGCGTAGCTTACCAGAAATTGTACCATGCACCATACAATTTACATATTATTTTACACTTATGCTATAAAGCCTGAAATGGGCACTTTTTGTGACAGCAACCCTATCATTTTTGATCAAAGATATGGCTTAACTTCAGAATTTGAACTAAAATCAGTATTCTTATGATTGCTCTGAACATTTCTGACTAAGTTCAACAAACATTAAATTACTTATAAACTTAAAAAAAACGGGGTTGAGACTAGGGTAACAGGGTTGAAGATGGTAACGGGGTTGAAGAGACAAATACAGCTAAACATATACATAGTTGTTTTTTACTCAAATTCACTGTAAGATTTTCTATAAACGTAAGTTACAAATACCCTGGGGGCTAAGCCTGTCTTTCAAACCTAGTGACGTCCCTACTATACAGCATCATTAACATTAAACTCCTAAATCATGACTCAATTTGACGCATTTCTGAGGTCTTGTGGAAAACATTATTGCATGACTTCTTCAATTCATCCATTACTGTAGCACAATGTCACTCACACTAATGTGTGTGTGCGTCTCTGTGCGGTTTGAATAATAATTTGGAGGGGGCGTGTTAATTCGTTCTATATTAAACCAGGTTTGTTCACCTATCTAATTAAAAGCAGCTGAGTGCTGTTCCAGTGAGACTAAATGCCGAGGGGTAACGTTCCATTTAGACAAGTCAATATGAGCGGAGAGGTTCATTAGTCATCGAGGGGTGGAAGTGAGGTCATAATCAAACACTGGCATCCTACAGGGGACTCGTAACCTCTCCTTGCTTCTCTCTTCGCTGCCATGTCACGTGATCATAAGCTTTTGAGGTTTATAGCTTATTGTCTTCACTCTGTGCTATTTAAAAAAAGCTGTCTCTGTCCAACTAAGACGTCTCAAAAGACAATAAAATAGCCAATTCAAATAAACTCGAAAAATTAGTTTGTTTTTTTTGTTTGTTTTTTAATCAAAAATATCCAGGTTTATGCATCGTGGCGCGGCCTGCTACTCTGAAAATCACTCAGGGGAACTTTAAACTGCCGTGCTTGCCTAACAACAAAATGTGCTTTTTGTTAGGATGAGTTGCTTTTAATATTAAAATATGGGTATCACATAATGTCAAGTGGAAAATAACTATGATTATGTACCTTAATGAATGAGCTAATCAATCTCACACGGAATGTGCGTCTGCAGAACTACACCACAAATCATGGTACTCTGTAAGGTCAGCTGTATCGACATTTTACCTAGTTTAAATATTTTTTTACAGACTATGGTTTAAATCCATTCAGCAGAATTATGCAAATGTTCTCAAAATCAAAAAAACATTTTATCTTGGCATGTCAAATTCTCAACTCAGCGTAAAGACAACAACGATATATTTGAACAACAGCTTATGTAGCCTACAGATAATCGTCATCTTTTCTGCGTGTTGTCAAAACGGAAATAGCTCTTATTTAGGCAGGTCTTCAGAAAGACAAGACAGTGGGAATAATTAATATTGGGAATAAATCACAGAGGGAGACTGAGACCATGCTGGAAATGTAGCTACTGAAACCTGGAAATGCTAATCAAGAATCTGCCCTATTCACTGTTCACCAATCAAATAAAATCACATCTGAGATATTTATCATGTTCACTAAAAGGTTCATGCCAACTTTAATACTCACTAAAATTATTATTCTGATAAAATATTATATTTTATATTTTATATATATATATATATATATATATATATATATACAGTGAGGAAAATAAGTATTTGAACACCCTGCTATTTTGCAAGTTCTCCCACTTGGAAATCATGGAGAGGTCTGAAATTGTCATCGTAGGTGCATGTCCACTGTGAGAGACATAATCTAAAAAAAAAAATCCAGAAATCACAATATATGATTTTTTAACTATTTATTTGTATGATACAGCTGCAAATAAGTATTTGAACACCTGTCTATCAGCTAGAATTCTGACCCTCAAAGACCTGTTAGTCTGCCTTTAAAATGTCCACCTCCACTCCATTTATTATCCTAAATTAGATGCACCTGTTTGAGGTCGTTAGCTGCATAAAGACACCTGTCCACCCCATACAATCAGTAAGAATCCAACAACTAACATGGCCAAGACCAAAGAGCTGTCCAAAGACACTAGAGACAAAATTGTACACCTCCACAAGGCTGGAAAGGGCTACGGGGAAATTGCCAAGCAGCTTGGTGAAAAAAGGTCCACTGTTGGAGCAATCATTAGAAAATGGAAGAAGCTAAACATGACTGTCAATCTCCCTCGGACTGGGGCTCCATGCAAGATCTCACCTCGTGGGGTCTCAATGATCCTAAGAAAGGTGAGAAATCAGCCCAGAACTACACGGGAGGAGCTGGTCAATGACTTGAAAAGAGCTGGGACCACCGTTTCCAAGGTTACTGTTGGTAATACACTAAGACGTCATGGTTTGAAATCATGCATGGCACGGAAGGTTCCCCTGCTTAAACCAGCACATGTCAAGGCCCGTCTTAAGTTTGCCAATGACCATTTGGATGATCCAGAGGAGTCATGGGAGAAAGTCATGTGGTCAGATGAGACCAAAATAGAACTTTTTGGTCATAATTCCACTAAACGTGTTTGGAGGAAGAAGAATGATGAGTACCATCCCAAGAACACCATCCCTACTGTGAAGCATGGGGGTGGTAGCACCATGCTTTGGGGGTGTTTTTCTGCACATGGGACAGGGCGACTGCACTGTATTAAAGGTCCCGATGTATTAAACTGATATTATAAATAATATCTGTAAAATTATAAAGCTCAAAGTTCAATGCCAAGCGAGATATTTTATTTAACAGAAGTTGACTACACCGAACGGCCCATTTGGACTACATCCCTCTACTTCCTTCTTTAATGACGTCATTAAAACCGTTTTTTGACTAACCTCCGCCCACAGGAATGCTCCCTCAACTCTACCGAAATTCGTTTATGTACTTGCGCACTTCTAATAACTTACTGTGTTTACTCAGCTCTTACGGTGATTTTCTGAAGTAAAACTGACGCTTCATCTTTTGTGTGATGTACAATAAACTTTATTAAACTCATCAGTATATGTTTGATCATCATTCAGACAGCAGACTTGTAGGCTATTAATAAATAATGGATACATACAAGCAGATGACAAATACGTTATAATAACCGTAATTAAACTACTAAACTATACCTGTTTCATCTCTATACAGCACTCTGACTCTGTAGGCATTATTGTCTTACTCGAACTGAACACCGTTACTGAGAGTTTCTGATATTATCATCATTCCGTGAGATGAAATTCTCCTGAGAGACTGTGCGCGAGCTCATGAAGCTCCGCCCCCTGTGTCGTCCAGCAGCAGCTTATTTGCATTTAAAGGGCACACACTAAAACAGCGCGTTTTTCTGAGCCCCAAAAAATGACAATTTAAAGGAGAACTCCGGTCAATTTTAACATTGAGCTCATTTTTTTGTACATTTGGAGTGCTGTCAATACAGAGAACAACGACAAAAATCGGTGTTGCCTACACCGAGTTATTCTATTTTTAAAATTTGCACCCTGTTGACTTCAATGGGGCAAGTACTAAACCTGCTTTTAGCCTCTTAACATCCTTGATGTGTCATTACAAGTGCACAGAAAATGTGAGTGATTCCTTCTGAGTGAACACGAGTGAGTCTGACTGCAGTAGATGTAAAAGATATGTATAAAAATGATGTTATTTAAGCCAGCGCAAATACCTTTGTTTACATCCTGTTTTTCGGTTGAAGTCCAAAGTAGTCGATTGCCGAGTTCACGCGCGTGATCATAGGTATTAAACCTATGCGTGTGAACTCTGCAATCGACTACTTTGGACTTCAACCGAAAAACAGGATGTAAACAAAGGTATTTGCGCTGGCTTAAATAACATCATTTTTATACATATCTTTCACATCTACTGCAGTCAGACTCAATCGTGTTCACTCAGAAGGAATCACTCACATTTTCTGTGCACTTGTAATGACAGGTTTAGTACTTGCCCCATTGAAGTCAACAGGGTGCAAATTTTAAAAATAGAATAACTCTGTGTAGGCAACACCGATTTTTGTCGTTGTTCTCTGTATTGACAGCACTCCAAATGTACAAAAAAATGAGCTCAATGTTAAAATTGACCGGAGTTCTCCTTTAAACATGCTGTAAAAAATGATCTGTTGGGTATTTTGAGCTGAAACTTCACATACACACTCTGGGGACATCAGAGACTTATTTTACATCTTGTGAAAAGGTGCATAATACGGGACCTTTAAGGAGAGGATGACCGGGGCCATGTATTGCGAGATTTTGGGGAACAACCTCCTTCCCTCAGGTAGAGCATTGAAGATGGGTCGAGGCTGGGTCTTCCAACATGACAATGACCCGAAGCACACAGCCAGGATAACCAAGGAGTGGCTCTGTAAGAAGCATATCAAGGTTCTGGCGTGGCCTAGCCAGTCTCCAGACCTAAACCCAATAGAGAATCTTTGGAGGGAGCTCAAACTCCGTGTTTCTCAGCGACAGCCCAGAAACCTGACTGATCTAGAGAAGATCTGTGTGGAGGAGTGGGCCAAAATCCCTCCTGCAGTGTGTGCAAACCTGGTGAAAAACTACAGGAAACGTTTGACCTCTGTAATTGCAAACAAAGGCTACTGTACCAAATATTAACATTGATTTTCTCAGGTGTTCAAATACTTATTTGCAGCTGTATCATACAAATAAATAGTTAAAAAAATCATACATTGTGATTTCTGGATTTTTTTGTTTAGATTATGTCTCTCACAGTGGACATGCACCTACAATGACAATTTCAGACCCCTCCATGATTTCTAAGTGGGAGAACTTGCAAAATAGCAGGGTGTTCAAATACTTATTTTCCTCACTGTATATATATATATATATATATATATATATATATATATATATATATATATATATATATATATATATATATATATATATATATATATATATATATATATACACACACACACATTTATTCAATCAAATTAGAAATTAGAATGCAAAAAAAGGAGCATTTTCATGAATGGTATCAGACTTTTGAACCCCAAGTTTCTTGATATGAGCATCACTGTAACATTGTACAACCTGAGCACTTTTTAGAGCTTCGTAAAGCCATATACCAAACTAATCAATGTCACTCAATAATTTTCAATAGTTTTAGTTATTGTAATCATGCACACTGCCCTCAAGTGTGTGGAACAGAGATTATGGAGTTGGTCTAGTTGACCCGAGAGACTGCAAGAGATGTGATGTGACACCACAGTTCGCCCTTCTTCTCACCCCCCTCGCTTCAATTAGATAATTGACAGGTGCATGCGGAGACTGAGACAATCAATTATCCTGCTGGCTCTGAACTTAACTGCACAGTGTCTTAACAGTGAAACGCTGAGGACATTGTACCACAGAGGACAAATTCAGTGCAAAAAGGCAACTGCTTTCTCACTAAAAGTGCTTAGGGGAAACTTGACTTAGTCTAACAAGTGAGCTCTGTGATTCATTTGAACGAGTACTACTGATGTATGCAAGAGCATGGTTAAAGGAACAGCTTTTTCTTGTTATTTTTTAACGATTTGCAACAAGTGTCGTGATAATGAGCAGGTGCCTGAGGATGAGGACTGACTGAGCTTAACAGGAGTTTTAGTTTGAATCACTTGCTCTGCTCTGTATCTGCATGGCTAACCTGATGAGGCCAGTTAAACCCAGAGCATTGATGTCACTGGAGGACCTATGGGTATTCACAGAGTCTCCAGACAGACAACAAGCACCATCTGCCCTCTACTGGCCTGTCACTGGATAATCAACAACAGATTTGGTGCGTACTTGTTTATTTATATTATCATGCTGAATGTTTCTTAAGCAAAGAACAGAATAAATGAATTATGTGGGTTCTGCTGTTAATCTGGATGTTTACAGCATACAACTATTTCACTGTTGTTCATTGTCGACACAGTTGAACGCAAACTGTGTCGGAATTATGAAATAAGAACGCATGAACACCAGCCCAATGTCGTTTTAGGCCTACTAGTGGAGAACTCGTAGTTTTTACTGAGAACGGATGAGCTGGGGTGACTCGAAATTACCCGAAACAAGTTAAACAAACATAGTAGGCTAGCCTATAATTAATCTTAATTCATAATAAAGCTATGTAACCTTAGATGATATTCATCTGATCTGTATAAATAATATGGTATGATTTATACAGATCAGATTAATATGATCTATGTATCGATAAAATGACTGGTAGCCTTGTGTATCGATGCAACGAGTAAAAACAAAAACAACAACAACAAACGATATCAGGCTACTTTAATTATAAGATATAACCTAGGCCTACTAGAAAACTTGTCAATGGACCTTTTTCACAAGTGTAAAAAAAAAAAAAAAAATGCATGTAGCCTACATTTATAACACTATTGTATTACCCATAGGTATTACCATTGCAAATTACAAAAAATAAAAAAAAAATAAAAAGAAGTTAACGCTGCTGTTTCTTAATACAGCGGATTTTGTTGTGTATAGCCAACGTCCCAATGGGGATCCTAGATTTTAGAGACAATATAATACTGAAAAACTTTCTTGACCGTTATTTTTTCTATATTAGCCTAACTGTATGCTGTGGATGACTCAGCTGGAATACAGTTTTTGCCGTTTTCAGAGAGTTCAATTAAATGTCCGTGTTATGTTTTGGTTGCATTTATACAAATGGTTGTGTAAAACGGAAATAATATTGTAATATCGATATCGCAGGACCCTGAATCTAAACAAATCGTATCGCGCCATCATTTCAAATATCTTATCGCTGGCGAAGCCAAATCGTATCGTGATGAAACATCTGATTTAATCCCCTAGTATTTTCCATAGGGTATTTTCCTATGTGCAGTGCTACATAGGCAATCACCTGAAGATGTAACCATAGTAACAGTTAAGCAGCCCATTTCTTAGCTTACTGTTTAGATCAGCAGCCTAGCCTACAATATCGAAAGTTATGTTCTCTCATATCACATTATTACAGATTTACTTAGCCAACACAAATAATATTTGTACGAAATACAAGCGTTCTAGCGGTGACAAAATACAACTTGCGCTGTACAAGACAAACCGAGACACACTTATTCCAAAATCACTCATAGAAAGAGCTTTTAAGTTTTATCGCACTTAAAGGCAGTGTATAATTTACACACTGGGCGTGACAAGTAAAGAATCACGGCGGAAGCAAATTGGTATTGATCATAAAACGTTGTAAGTGTGAATGATGACTGTACAATTTAATTTGTATCCATGTACTCTTGGTGAGGAATAACGATAACGCTTGTCAGGAAACACAACTCATTTTGCTGGTTTACGAGACAGGCTTGCACGACTTCAAAAACAAAAACAAAATAAAATAAAAATAATAATTCCAATCATTATCTGTGGCAACACATAATTAGATCATTCATTATGTTCACCTTCTTTGCCATCCATTTAGAAATTCTAAAAAGCTCCCTGTCTTGAGAAAAAAAGTGTCTGTTTCCTGACTAAAATTACATAAGATCATTTTTCCCACAGATGCACTTGCCCATGTTAAAGGACAATCACAACAGAGATTTGGACAACACGACTGGACATCATTCATTTTAAACGAAACTGAGTGATTTCCGGTGTTTATTGGGATCCATTGTCATGTTGAGCAACAGAAAGCAGCTTAGTTTGTAAACCAGAGTAATTTGCGTTGTATGCATCGCTACCCACTGGAAAAACCAACTCAAGCTGGTAGCTCGTCCAAACTCGTTTAAGGTGGTCCACCAGTACAACCAGCTAATGACCAGCTTGGACCAGGTAATGGCCAACTTGGCTGATCTGGTGGACCAGCTTGACCAGATCTCCACCAGCTAATGCCAAGTTGGTCCACCAGAAGCACCAGCTTGGACCAGATAATGACCAGCTTGACCAGGTCTCCACCAGCTAAGGCATACATCAGCTTTGTGAAATGGCATTGGCTCTCTTGTGTCTCGTGACACATGACAGGCATGTCCAAAAGTCATCAGGATCTATGCAATATTGACAAGAATAAGGGAAAAATGTAATTTAAAATGTACACTACTGGAACAAAGGATGCTTTTTTTGTCCACAGAATTGCGCCTGCTTCCGCTAATGTTACTGTGCTTAAAAAGAAAAATGGTTCTTTTAAGATCTGTTCAATTAAAGGTTATTTGGGGAAGCGAAATTGGTTTCTCTATGGCATCACTTCAAAAACTCCATTTGGAACTTATTTTTAAGAGTGCAGGGCTTTTGGTTTCAAACAATATGCTTATGTAGTTTTGATTGACAAGCTACTAGAATTACCATTCTGGTTCATGAGAATTCCAGCACCTGTTCTCATTATACTCATCCAGTGCCTGTATTTTAAAAAGAAATGCCAAAAATGAAGCCAAATTGATCAGTACAGAGGTTTTGTCATTGCATCTTTATTTCCAGGTTTTGCATCACTTTCCATTTTGATGGTAATCCTTCTCTTTTTGCAGTCATCAAAATTTAGCATCAGACCAGGAGAGTCTGAGCTCCATCCACTCTTCATCTCAGCAGGAGGGTCTCTGGGGCAAATGAATGAGTCCAGGGCTCTGGGAGGAGTGTCAGCTGGCTGGAGGAACTGAGAGAGGCCTTGAGCAAAAACTTCTCTTCATGTACTGCACAGACTTGGACTTCCACGCAAAAAAAAATTGTGGGGGGAGAAAAGAGTCAACAGCCAAAAGCATGCGAGAAACATGTAAAACACTAAAAAGTAAAATAAATACATCTTGGGATTTAAAAAAGGAAGAAAAAAAACTTAATACATTAGTTTAAAAAAAAATCCTCTCTCAACTTGTGTTTCTTACATATATATTTTAAACACACAGCTTTGTACAATTTGGTAAAGTTCTCCGTTCTCTAGCTAGGTCTGCAGGGCAAGGAGAGGACTGGGCTGCCCACGTTTGCTGGAATGAGGACATGTACTCGGGACAGGTAAGGTTGAGAGGAGACAGTCCGTCTTCCCTAATTGACGAGTGCTGACAGAAGCAAGAGGCCTTGTTAGAATATTCCCCTCATTTTTGGTTGGAGGTGTTCAGCAGTGAGGAAGACAGGCTTGTGCGGAGCATGTTACAGATAGAAACGATGCCTCCGTCATCACAGGAGCCGGGAACTTCTGCCACTCTATTTCTTATCTGTGGGAGGAAGAAGTCAGAGAGGAATGATGGAATAATCCTGAAACAGAACGCAATGCCAATGAGCGTTTGATTAAAGAAAAAAGGTTTAGCGGTCAATGTGTTGACAGTACCTCTGCTTTCGTCGGCATCTGCGGCTGACCCAACAGGCCTTTGACGAAGTAGATTATAATACTTTGTTTCCATCTCCTGAAAAACATTACAAAGATATTAGTCAAATTGTTACTAACTCAACCACACTTCAGTCCTCTCTGGGCTGGGTAATAAAGCTAAAAACTAATTTACTAAAATATTTTGTAACTTATTTGTAGCATTTGTTGTGTGTGTGTGTGTGTGTTGCAATTAAAATTATTCAAACCCCATTGCAAATCAGGTTTATTGGCAAAATGTACAGATTTCAGCTGTTTGCAATGACCAAATCAAACACAAGTAATTAAAATAGCTCAACACAAATGTTTAAATTGGTTTACTCAAAATGAAAATGCAATGTTTAATGACTTCTGCAGTCTCAAAATTATTCAACCCCCTGAATAGAATCCCACACAACAGCACAAATCCGCAAAACATCTGTCGTCTCAAGCACACCTGATGCAATTAATCAAGGGCTTCATTAGTTGCACCAGGTGTGCTTGAGCTAGAACACATGAACTATCTGAACTGGCTAGGTTTGTTGAGTGTCACATTTGAATGCACGTTAGAAATATGCCAAATAATAAGTCAAAAGAATGGTCCAAAAAGTTGAGAAGATTTCACCTCCCTTCACAAACAAGGAAACATGACGACTGTTAATGTAATTACTGTTAACTACTTTTAATAAATCAATAACAACAATACATTGATTATCATTTATATCTATTAATAATTATCGTTTAACCATTTAATATGTATTGTTATTATTAATATTAAACAATATATTTTATACTTTATCTATAACAGAATAAAACAATAATTTAAGATCAGTTATTAGACAAAAAAAAAAAAAATAGATTCCAGAAACTAGCAAGTCGCAAGACAAGGATCACAAAACTAGTCTGATATATAAGAAACTTAATGGCCTTGAAAAGTGTATTAAAATCATCAAGATCACAATGTTTTATAATCGCAAAACAATGATGAGCATATTATGAATATTTGATATATCATGAAGGATAAAATTCAGAGACGGTTGAGAGCAGACAGACCTTGAGGTGGTTGAGGTTGGCCTGCAGGCAGCGAAGATGTGAGAGGACCTGTCTGCTGAGGCGAGACGTGCTGCCTGAGGAGGGCGAGGAGAACTTGAGACTGATGCCCGAGTCAGCAGCACAGCTGTGGGCTAAACTCGGCTCCTTTCTCCCGACCTGAATATCATCATCTGTGCTGCTCTCGCCTGAGCCGCCGTACCCCTCCAGAACCAGGTAGGCTGCTAAAAAGCACAACTGCAATTAGCCGGGTCACCTGGATGTCGGAGCAGGTGCACTACTACACCATTTTACACTCCAAGTCTAACCCTCGTTACAAGCCAGAATTTCCTGAAGACAGCAAAGTTCTTTGGTCGAACACTCACCGTAGTCTTCTGGGCACTCGTAGAAGCCCGTGTCTCCAGAAGTGTAGTCCTGAGCTCGACTAGGGGAGCGAGCAGAGCTGTGCTCCACCGGCGTGCGTAGAGAGGTGGTCCTGAGGAGACGACTGCCAGCCGATCGGCCCAATCGCTCACCCTCATCCTGAGCCATCAGCTGAGTCACCAGCACCTGCTTCAGAGCCGCCACTGAAAAACATGATCACCTTAATAAATAATACACTACTACAAAACCACCTGAAATGAAGACGCCAACACAACATACAAGACAAGTGTGATATTGAGAGCCCATTTATAACTGATGTTAACAAGAAATGAAAAAAAAAAGGGAAAAAATGAGAGAAAAAAAAGAAGGAAAAACTTATTATTCAGAAAAAAATAATAATACACACTTATTAAAGGGATAGTTTACCCAAATTTATAATTTACCTCATGTCATTTCAAACCTGTATGACTGACTTCTGCAGAACACAAAGATTAGAATTTTGGTTTCCATTCACTTTCATTGTATTTTTTGTCCATACTTCATGTCCTATTTAAGTCAATAGGAACCAAAACTGTTTGGTTATCAACATTTTGGAATGGACTACCCCTTTAACAAAAAAGGAAAGAAAGAAAAAAGGAATAAACAGCAATATGCACCTATGGCTTTATTGGAAAATATTAGAGCATGTAATATGCCACACTGGGCTATCAGGGACTATGTGATGACAAAATAATTCAGTGTGTTTTTTGGTAACACTTTACAATAAGGTTTCATTTGTTAACATTAGTTAACTATATTAGTGAACATGACAACAATGAACAATACTTTAAAAGCATTTATTAATCTTAATCTCAATATTTACTAATACATTTTTAAGACCAAAAGTTGTATCTGTAAACATTAATGCACTGTGAACAACACTAACATTTTTATTAACTAACATTAACAAAAGTTAATATATGCTGTGAGAATTTATTGCTCATTGTTAGTCCAGGCTTCACTGAAACAAACTTGTCTAAGTTCACATATTTGTTGTTTTCAGCAGAAGTGATTCCCATTAGGAAGCACATGTACGGAAGATCTTTTATTGTTAGATACTAAACTAATTAAAAGACACTTGGAAAATAAATAAGCCTTTTCTGGAGTTGTTTTAATCAATAGAGGCTGAATTGTCATTTTCTTGAGTTGGCAGGCACACAGACAACAGCCTCTCAATGCTGAGAAGAAGCCAAAACAAATGGTCACAGTAGCAGTGGCATTGGTAAGATGTTTGGCAAGCACAATTCACTATTATGTAAATTATTCCATGTTTATAATTTCCAAAGATAAAACATGATAAGAAAGTGATATGTACGTAAGCTAATGCAGTTCAAACGGAGTCTTACAGGTTTTAAGGGCCTCGTCTGCTTTAGATGAAGAGGATAGAGAGTCTGCGTCCCTGCCGTTCAAGAGTACGGAGTCCAGATACGAGCCATCCCTGCCAGCTCTCGGGACCTGGTCCTCTTCCCCAGGGTTGGCGTCCGGGACACAGTCCCGCAGGGCTGCCGAGGGCGAAAATTCACTGTCTTTCTCTGAGGACAGATGATGAAGGCTCGAGTTGAGTATGGTGGCAATCAACACTTTTACAATCAGAGAAGCGTTTGTACATGCACAGCTACCTGCGGACTGGATGCTTCCTGTGGAGATTCGTTCAGAGCCTTTGCTGAACTTGCTTAACTCAACACCGTCTCTGTCGCCACTAGAACACAGTTGAATGGTTATGTAAGCTACCTGCCTTTATCATTTATAGTTACTACTTTTTTTTATATGCCTTGTGTGTATAGATTTTATTGTTACTCTTGTCCCAGACTTTAAATCTTAAAACTATGAAAATCCAACATAAAATTGTTGTACAAAATTCCATTATATATAAAACCATGTATATCTATAACTATGATAATCTAAACAAAGAATTATCATAAACCATTTTAATATTTAGGTGAAAATGTATCAATGTTTCAAAAATTACGACGTCACGTTGTAATGTAATTTCCACTATAGCAAACTTGAACCCAAGAAAGTTTGCTATATACTAGGAGTGCTAAAACAGAACATGAAAACATTATGCTCCAATTCATAGTATTCATTAAACAGTAGGCAAAAAAATATCCGGATCACATAATTCTTCTGCCAAGATTTTGAAGTGCACTTTCAATGCAGGGGCAAAATAATTTAAATATTTGATAATAATAATAATGAATACAATAATTGGAAATACCAAATCCTCTTGATATCGCAGAAAGCTGATGCTTTTGACGGTATCTCTTGCTATCGTTGATTCACGATATCATCGCCTATCAGCACTAGTCCAATAATGTTAACTAAGCAGAGATCAGTAGAAAGTAGTGAGGGACTCACTCGTGCTGAGGCAAAGGAATGACACTGTGGGGTTTGGCGTTCATAACTTCTGCCCTCTGAGCGATCTGCTCTTGCCACCTGATATAAAAGACAGAGAATAAACTCATCTCTATAAACGAGAGTCATGGCTTTCAGAAACATCAGAAGGAAAGAAGTGGCCACAACTTACATTTTCTGCTCGGACACTGTTTGGGCCATCAGCTCATAGATTTGAGCTCCATTTTTGGACATGGAGATCACAAAAAATGATCTGTTATCTGTTTGGGGAAATAAAGGAAACCTATAAGGATTAATTCTTCAAATATACATGTTTGAAGAATGAGAATGCAGACGCTCACCTGTCGCCACCGAGCGCACCAGCACAGTGCAGAGCTTGATGATGGGACTGAATATATGTTTCGTGTCAGCCGTTCCTGCGAGGTTCTTACTGTGACACCTGAGAATAAGACGCTCGTCCTGCTTCTGCAAAAGCACCAGGATGTCTTCCAGGAGTAAAGTATATAGCTCTGACACAAAAACAGACAGCAGTGTTATTATACAATCATCAGAAACCAGCTCTTGGGACGTTTAAGAGCAGTGGCTTACCAATAGTTTTGTCTTTGTTAATCTTCCAGGACAGAGGACCCTCATGGACCATCTTTCGTTTAGTGAGATCCAGGTTCTGTGTGACAATAAATGACCTTGCATCCTTAAAATCCCAGTTGTTACTAGAAAGGACTTAATAGTTTTGTTCACACCCATTTAGGGTTTGAACACCCCATTTAGATTTGCTTTAAAAATCTGATCCTTATGTGGACTGACTGATTGATTGATTACATTGACATTTTAAAACTGGATTCATATTTTCAGACAGGATAGTAAATGTCTAGATTAGTTACTACATAGTGAACTGGAATGAAAATTAGAATGAAAACTGAAAATACAAAAATAAATGCCAATTCAAAGTATTATTAAACACTATAATAGTAGTAGTAAATTAAGTTGTTACAGTGATGAATTCAAACTATATATGAATGGGCTCCTCAAGTTGCATGACAACTAAAACAGGTGGAATAACTTACTATTCTCTCTTCCTCAAATACAGTTCTCCAGGAATGATCCTAGAATAATTTGTATGATTAGTACTTACCTTAAACTCAGAGATCATGGGGTTCTCGCTCTGCTTGAGGGAAGAGAGGTCAAGCCGTCTCTGGTAGTCTTCCAGTCTCTGTGGGACATAAGCAATATATATTTATTTATGCTGCAGAATCAATTAACATTGGCTGACCTTTTATGATGCTGATTTTAAACCCCAAAAAAAAAAAACTTGAGAATTGCAATCTTTTAGAAATACACTGTAGACGTTGGAAAAGATTAGATTTTCCAAGCTGGGATTCTTTTTAATGAATTTCCTTATTAATAATCTCCAACAGTATACAGAAAGTTAGATCCCTGTTTCTACTCTAAGAGCAGTTTCAGGGCTGATGTAAGAGGACTCTGATGCATTCAACCTATAGATGAGTATTGACATTCATTAAGTTTTGGTTTTCCAGTCCTTCCTCTGAGCGGACCTCAGGCTATAAAATCTGCCTTCCTATGGGCTGTCTGCTGAGAGAGAGGTAGCTCGATCGAACTGCTTACCTGTTTATTCTCGGACTCCTTCACAGACTGGTTGACGTGGTTGAGAATCTGTCGACAGCATTCGGCTGCTCGTCTCACTTTGACTTTCTCCTCTGACTCATCTGTCGGTAAGAAAGATACATAACGTACATGCACACACATTTCAAGAAGAGACTAATCAATTCTTTAAGAACATCCTGGCCAGCCAAGTGCCCTCTATTTCCTCTAGTGCCCACCACTGAGACTATTGCCAAGCTCAGATGAATATAAGGAGAATCATCCCCTCCTTAATTGCTAGTTATACTTTACATGTATTGCCTGCCTCTGACAATGCCAAGAGCCACAATTTAACGCGTCTGCCAAATAATGTGAGAGACAATTTGAAAGTCTATTTCCTCCTGGAATAATAATAGGGATTTAAGAGCTGGCATAGCTCAAATTTACTAATGTTTTGCGTCCAAAACGCAGTTGTGTAGGGACCGCAAGGTGGTGATGGGGTCTGTGGGGTGATGGGAAATATATTATATATATATATACAGGTGCTGGTCATAAAATTAGAATATCATCAAAAAGTTGATTTATTTCAAGAATTCAACTTAACAGGTGAAACTAATATATTGTATAGACTCATTACATGCAAAGTGAGATATTTCAAGCCTTTATTTGTTATAATTTGGATGATTATGGCTTACAGCTTATGAAACCCACGAAATCAAAATCCCAGAAAATTAGAATATTACATGAAATCACACAGTAATTACACAGTGATACCATGGTCATTGAACCAGGTTTTGGTTATTTTGGCAGTGTGGGCAGGTGCAAATCCTGCTGGAAAATGAAGTCAGCATCTCCATAAAGCTTGTCTGCTGAAGGAAGCATGAAGTGCTCTGGAAATGTCCAGGTAGACGGCTGCGTTGAGTGGACAGCACAGTGGACCAACACCAGCCGATGACATGGCTCCCCAAACCAACACAGACTGTGGAAACTTCACACTGGACTTCAAGCATCTTGGATTGTGTGCCTCTCCATTCTTCCTCCAGACTCTGGGACCTTGGTTTCCAAATGAGATGCAAAATTTGCTCTCATCAGAAAAGAGGACTTTGGTCCACTGTGCTTTATTAAATCCAGAGTCAACGCAGCCGTCTACCAGGACATTTTCAGAGCACTTCATGCTTCCTTCATTTTCCAGCAGGATTTGCACCTGCCCACACTGCCAAAAGAACCAAAACCTGGTTCAATGACCATGGTATTACTCTGTAATTACTGTGTGATTTCATGTAATATTCTAATTTTCTGAGATTTTGATTTTGTGAGTGTCATAAGCTGTAAGCCATAATCATCAAAATTATAACAAATAAAGGCTTGAAATATCTCACTTTGCATGTAATGAGTCTATAAAATATATTAGTTTCACCTGTTAAGTTGAATTCTTGAAATAAATTAACTTTTTGATGATATTCTAATTATATGACCAGCACCTGTATATATATATATATATATATATATATATATATATATACACACACATACACACAATACTCACAATAAGTTAGGGATATTGTTATTTACATGAGTGCTATTCCTATTTGGTCTGAATTTTAATGAAATAAGTAAAAGTATCCTTTGATATTACTAATAATGAATGAGAAGAAACACCATTTTCATTAGTGTAATATTTATTACCCCAAAAATGTAGACAATAACAAGGGTAGCCCCAAATAACAAAAATTGACAATGTCAGTAACGGGTGTTTCCACCATTTGCCGCAATGACAGCTTGACAGCGACGTCTCATGCTCCTCACTAGCCTCATGATGTTGTCCTGAGGCAATGCGTTCCACTCTTCCACAAGTGCTGCACGCAGTTCTGCCAGGTCACGTGGGGGTGGGGTACGATCATCCAGTCTCTGCTTCAGCTGGTCCCAAACGTGCTCTATGGGGATCAGGTCAGGGGACATTGCTGGCCATACTTCCTGAAGTCGAGCTGTGACAATTCTGGCACGATGTGGTGGAGCATTATCATCCATGAACAGAAAGTTGGGGGTGTGCTGGCGGAATTGGGGGATGATGATGGGTTCTATGATGTCTCTGAGGTAAGAACGTGCAGTGACTGAGCCATCTACAATAACTAAATCAGTTTTGCGCTGACTGGTGATGCCTGCCCAGACTGTTACACCTCCTCCACCAAAGCTAACCCTGGGGACCATGTTGACCTCGGCGTATCGCTCACCTCGCCTTCTCCAGCAACAGTGACGAGTGTCGGGTCACCTTGCACAGAAATGATGGTCGTCAGTGTTGGTCGTCAGGACAACATCATGAGGCTAGTGAGGAGCATGAGACGTCGCTGTCAAGCTGTCATTGCGGCAAATGGTGGAAACACCCGCTACTGACATTGTCAATTTTTGTTATTTGGGACTACCCTTGTTATTGTCTACATTTATGGGGTAATAAATATTACACTAATGAAAATGGTGTTTCTTCTCATTCATTATTAGTAATATCAAAGGATACTTTTACTTATTTCATTAAAATTCAGACCAAATAGGAATAGCCCTCATGTAGATAACAATATCCCTAACTTATTGTGTGTGTGTGTGTGTGTGTGTGTGTGTGTGTGTGTGTGTGTGTGTGTATGTGTATATATATATATATATTTCCTTCAAGGCTTGCACCTTGGAACCTATTTCAAGGCTTGCGTTCTCGAGCCACCAGGCACTGTTGTGCGAATGAGCGGGCCGGAGCGTGTTAAGGGTTTTCTGTAAGAACGGTGTCGTGTTAACGGCCCATAAGTTAATAACTAATGATCTTTGCACAAAAGTGAATCGATCAAAACTAACTTTAGTTGTACAATAACTTTACTCTAGAGCTGTTGTAAAGCCAAAACAATCTCTGTTACTTTAATTTCCTACTATCACTGTAAAGCTGCTTTGAAACAATCTATATTGTTAAAAGCGCTATATAAATGAAGGTGACTTGACTTGCGGAAATTTTTTATGTAAATTAAAAAAGACCGTAGAAAATGACAATGTATCGTAAGAAAAAAAAATAAAAATCTGCATTAGAGCTGCACGATTAATCATTAAAAGATCACAATCTCCATTCAAACACCCACGCAATCTTATTCCTTTATGACAAAGATTCGCCTGTGACTTTTATCCTTTGACAAAATCATACCAGAACATTCAGATGTGTGTTCGTGCTGCCGCTGACCCAGAGAGAGCAGTTGTCATGTTTAGGTATGAAACAGCTTCACAAACTCCCTTTTCAACGACACACAGTATCATTATTTCTGTGTTACAAGTATTCAAATGATTACAAAAGAGATAAAAGTTTATAGTTCGGGTATAAACACTGATAGTACTGTATGTCTATGGTAGTGATCCGAATAGAGCAAATCACCTATTGAAAGTAACTTACGATTGTATCGATTTTTCTTAAAAAAAATGTATGTCATTGAATCATTCATTCAAGAGACTCGTTCAAAAACGATTCACTCAGTAATGAAACAAGTGAAATACTGCATTTATGAAGCATTCATTCAAACCTTATTTTGTTTTGTTGTCTATTCAGAATCATGATCTCTATTTGAAAAAAAAAAAAATTGTGACTCTCAATGTATCCATAATTGTGCAGCTCTAATCTGTATATAGTTTTTTTTATTTTTTGTTGCTGTAGACATGCAGTTTATTATTATTATTTTTTTTTTATAATTATATTTATTGAATTTTTCTTAATATACAAATATAACAAGACATCATACACATAAAAAAACCACTCAGATTTTTATATAAAACAGGACCATACTATAATATGGCAGATTTGTGAAAAGAAAAATAGCAACAACATTATATAATGTATAACATGTATAAAATAACATTTCCAAAAGATGAAGAGGATGACAAAAAAATAAGGTTAAATTTCTTTCCAGAAAGTTACACAGTTACATTGTTCCTTGTAATATAATAGGGCGAAGACAAGGTTCCAAAGCGTCCAGATACGGGGTCCAGACTTTGTAAAACTGGCCTGTTTTTCCATGTAACACATAAGTAAGGCGCTCCAGGGGAATCAACTCAAAAATGATCTTGTGCCATCCTTTAAGGGATGGAGATTTATCACTGATCCAATTAAGTAAAATATTTTTCCTGGCAGCAAAGGATAGAATATTATACAATTTCTTATTAGCAGACGAAGTAATGCATCTATTAGGTATACCCAACAACAGTGAGACTGGGTCATAATCTAGCTGAATATTAAACATCTTTTCCATCTCATCTTTTCCATCCCAATACATTTGCAGTCTGTTACATGACCACAATGTGTTAAGGTACCTCTTTCAATTTTACATTTTAAACACATAGGCGATAAAGAGGAGTTGAAGAAATGCCTGCGGTTAGGGGAAATATGGAATCTATGAATGATTTTTAATTGTATTTCTCTCATTCGTGTACAAACAGATATTTTTTTAGCATTAGACCAAATGGCTTCCCATGTTTCATCGTCAATGTCAGTAGCTAACTCTCCTTCCCATTTAGTTTTAATACTCTGTGTATCAGCAGAAGAGATTGAGCACACTGAACGATAAATCCTACCCAGAGGCATTTTCCCTGATGATAAAAATAATAACCTTTCAATAGAAGAAATTTCACAATTTTTAACAAGTGTTGTGTTATTAGTAATATAATGTCTCAATTGGAGGAAACGAAAAAAATCTAATTTGGACAAATGATACTTCTGAGTTAACTCCTCAAATGACATTAATTTATTGTCTGAAAAAATATCCCCAAGCTTACTAAGTCCCAAACAACACCATCGTTTAAAACCATCATCCAAAATTCCTGGAGTGAAATCAGGATGGTTTAATATTGGGGTAAAGAAAGAAGTCAATTTAGATCTACCTTCAAGCCTACATGCTGATCTCCATGCTTTCAGAGTATTTACTATAATTGGATTATCATATATCTCTTTTATTTTTTGAAAACTCTTAACAAAAAGAAGAGCTCTTAAAGGAGATTGTGAAAAGGAAGACTGTATATAGTTTTAACAAAAATAAAATATATATGCTTCCTTACAGCAAATATGTATTCATAATTAATGTTTCATAATTAATAAAAAAAAATAGAGCACACTTCAATGCTGCATTTTCAGCAGGCATCACTCCAGTCTTCAGTGTCACATGATCCTTCAGAAATCATTCTAATATGCTGATTTTTGCATTTCTTACAATCATCGATGTTGATAATGGCTGTCTTGAGATGGTCAACTGCATTTAATGACTGAAGCGACTTCCTTAAAATTTTAAGGACTCAAATGAATTTTGAGTGGGTTTGGTTGATCCTGTCACATCACTGACATGCCTACGACATGAGGTGAAAGCATCAAGAATAATTTATTTCTGTGAATAACTGCTGTTAGGACTGACAACTGCTCATGGGTTATGGAAAATGAAGAACGAGAGAAAACGCCTGTTAAGTGCACAGGAGGCATTCTTGTTAATAAACATGAATGTCAATCTCAAACATAGCCATTGAGATGAGTGATATACTATCCAGGCTGATCAATCAAACAGCTTTGTTAATTTTGTTTTAAAATATTTTTTCGATTAAGTATCGTGTAAAATAAGTGTTAATTTTACTTTCATTTATATCAAATAGACTATTAGAGACGGTGGTTAATGAAGGAAGAGGATACCTGTGTACTTGGCAATGTTGTCCATCAGTAAGGGGTACTTGGTGAACCTCTGCATCTCTGCAGGAATGATGTCCTTTAACTGTAGTCGTCGACACAGGCGATTGCTTTCAGCCTCCTGCAAATGGTGCAGAGACAATCAAACAAGAAATTGAGGACAACAGTACATGCAAATCCACAACAAAATCCTCCCTAATCTTTTGCATATCTCCTTGTTATCAAGAGTCTCCAACATCATGAATAATACACTTCAGTGTGGATTTTACCCAAGTAATCCTCTGCAAGTCACAACACCAGTGATCTGTCAGCAAGGTATATAACTTGAATCACTGATTTTTATGTTGAGCACAAAAACATCTCGGAAATGTGTAAATATACCGTCTCCTCACTCACAAACATCTTCATGTCGTCCATCAGAGGCATAGTTTAATCAAAAATGAATATACTGTCATCATTTATTCAATCTGATGTTGTTTCAAACCTGTATTAACTTACTTTCTTCTGTAGATGACAAGAGGAGACGCTAGGCAAAATATTAATGATGCTGTTTTCTGTACCAGTGTTGTTATAGTTAACCAAGGCTATAAAACATAGTTTCCACTAAGGCTATTAAAATAAGTTTTAATTAAAATAAAGCTGAAGTAGAACAATATATAAATATTAGATGAAAAATTCAAATTTAAACAAAACTTAAGGCCCTGATATACTTGAAGCGAAATTGATGCGGTGTAATTTCAAACAAAATCAAGTCAAAACGAAATTCGTTTGGAGTTCGCTTTGGGAGCTCGAAACAGCTTTCTGGAAAAGTTTGCTTCGATTGTTAAACACCTTTGTACAACCATTAATCTGTGGCAATCATGTTATAAGTAGGAGTTGTACAGAACACACTGGAGAGCTGCTTTATAGTAGAAAATAAAGTTGTACTTCTGATGAAACGAGACACTGACACTGTTTTTCATGTTTAATACAGTAAAGCTGCTTGATTTTAAGCATTCTATTGTATAAAGTGCTGTGTATGTATGTATGTATATATATATATATATATATATATATATATATATATATATTAGGGCTGTCAACCGATTAATCGCATCCAAAATAAAAGTTTGTTTTTACATAATATATGTGTGTGTACGGTGTATAATTATTTTCTATATATAAATACACACACATGCATGTATATATTTAAGAAATATTTGCATGTATATACTGTGTATATATATTTATATTATATATAAATATTTTATATATAAATAACACATTTTTCTTAAATATATATGCATGTGTGTGTATTTATATATAGAAAATAATTATACTCCATACACACACATATATTATGTAAACACAAACTTTTATTTTGGATGCGATTAATCGCGATTAATCGTTTGACAGCCCTAATATATATATATATATATATATATATATATATATATATATATATATAAAAATAAAAGTGACATGACTTCACTGGACTGCTGAATTGCAGAGCATGTGCAAACATATCCACATTGCTATGATCAGACGCTTTTCTTATGCTTTATAAAAAAATGCGAGTGAGTATATCGGTGGCTTTAGAAATGTTGCATTGGTAACTAACTGAAATTTTTTTTAATTTTAAAGGTAACACTTTAGTCTAGGGTTCAATTGTCACTGTTAACTTGTTGCTTATTAGAATGCATACTACTAGGATATGCATGTTAGTACTTATAAAACACATATTAATGCCTTATTCTTCATGACCATTTTCTACATCCCTTAATACTACCTAATAGCTAAACTTAACAACCACCTAACTAACTATTGATAAGGGAATTAATTGAGTTTGAGGCAAAAGTTGTAGTTAATAGTTAGCAGTGAGAATTGGATCTTAATCTAAAGTGTGACCATTTTAAATACTAAAATTACTAATAGAGTACAGCAATAAAAATAAATGAAAGCTAAATAGAAACATACAAATAAACTAATAAAAATGACAAAAGCACATCTCAAAATTACTGAAACTAAATTAAAAACCTGGAAATATAAAAATGAGCAAATTCCAAATATTAATAAATACAATGATCGTATATAAACTAATTGTATATATTCACTGAAAATATTCCCCCACACCGTTGCTCTCATTGGTTACCATTCATTTTCATTGCATGAAAAAAAGCAGCATGAACATTGACATTCTCTAAACTATCTCCTTTTCTGTTCCACAGAAGAAAATCAGTCAAATGGACTTGAAAAAACATGTTGAGTATACAATGACAATTTTGGGTGAACTGCTTCATTAAAACGTGAAAATGCTGTATTTTCTCGAATATACATCTCCAAAGCACAAAGAGCATAACAACAGATATGACATTTTTATTACACCTTTGTTTTAATGCTTACACTCTAGTTTTCTCAATGGAGAGATTAGTGCCCTTGATTTCATGAAACGCAATATATGTGGAAAGCTTGTTAAATCTCAAGTCTTACTCTTTGTGTTCCCTGCATCCATTTCTGCCACATGATGAAAACAGTGCAGAGAAAATCACAAGCTTTCAACACTCGAGAGAGACTCTGAACAACTACATTGGCCTACGACCTCTTATCTTCAAGATAGCCAAATCCTACAGTATATCCTTACAAATGTGGCTCCAATTAAACAGAATGTCTTTTGTCTTCCGTTATCACTCATGTTAGGCAGTCAGACAAAGCTGATACTATTAACAATTCAGAGATGAGATATATAGATAAAGCATCTCTTCTGCTGTAACGCTGCATCAAACGAGTGAACCTGCTATTTGTTTAAAATTAGTAGGGCTGTCAATTCAGTTAATGCATTAATGCATTCTCAAAAGAAAAAAATTCATCATATTAATATAATTTATAATATTATACATTATAATATTATATAATAAAAATGTAACATTAATTCATTCATATTATATAATGATATTTGCTATTTGTTGTAAAATTCATATAGCTGACAATCTATTAACATTTTAAAAATGAATTAATTGTTTAATTTAGTTAAATAATTAAGTAATACTTACATGCATTTTGTTCCTCCTAAAAGATTTTCTTTAATTAATGTTATAATACATTACATAATTGATATTAACATTAATTAGTTAAGAAATATTATAATTAATAATTATAAAAAAATCTAATAATTATAACAAATATTATAATATTATAAAACAACACTGATGTATGCCTGGAATGCTCCAAACATTTGCATAATTCGCAGCTCTTGTGGCCCTGCGGCCCGCATAGAGTCTCGACCCACCTGCATGAAGGAGGTGAAACGCTGGTCCTTCTTCTGCCGTGATTTGATGAGCTCTAGGGCGAAGGGCTGGTTACTGCAGAAAGTGCCCACTGCTTGCTTGATCTTCTCCTCCTCTCCACCACTGAACTAGAAAACAGCAAGCAGGAGGATTTGTGGGTGGGAGTCTTATCACACAGAGAAGACCAACTACGACGGCCACAGAATACAAGCAAAACACGAGGCCTTACCCAAGACAGCAACTCATCTCCTATGTGGTCGATGACCGACGACTCGTTCTTCTTGCGTATCGCTGTCATTTGATCCGCTATCCTCACTGAAATTTAAAAGAGCAGATGCCATGATGAGACACATGTGGTGATTTATCTGGAGAAAATGTATTGGAAGACGTACTGTGCAATTGGATGATTTCCTCCAGGTTGGTGAATATGTTTTTGATGTCAGCAAGGGGCAGTATGTTTTCTCGGGTGAGCTTCTGGTAGAAAACACTGTCTAGGACCTTCAGCATGCGTACATGGGCTCGCTCCGTGTAGAAGAGTTCTGAGAGCATCAGAGGGTTACTTCAAAATGCTTAAACAGCACAATGACTACTGTACCAAAACATCACTCTAACAGAATACTTTGTGCATATTACACTTACAGATTTAAAGTGCACCTGCCTGATTCACGTAGTGAAACAAGAACAAGATCGTACCATTAATGACTTCTTGTCTCTTGATCTCGTGGGGTGTCAGGCCAGCTAAAACATCACGCCCGACCAGCTGCTGCCAGTTTGGAGGATCTACATCAGAGTAAACATCACTCCCCTGATCATCCTCACTCTGCAGCTCCTCAAACCTGGGAGGGAGGAGATGGTACATAGATTTACTCTCTCATTAAGCTCAGTGTGTTTCCCTAAATGTGAACTAAACTAACATTTAGTTTCATCTAAATGTGAAGTTGGTGCACAATAAGAGGGCATACACACAGGAAGCCCATCAAATAGAGGGATAACTGTATTCTAACCAGGTGTGTTATGGGAAAAATTTTGTTCAGACTGAGAACTGAAAATACAGTGCAATGTGGTATAACCTCAGCCAATCAATAGATATTTGATGTTTAAAACACATTTATGTCAGTACTTTGGACAAATACGATTTCACAACCTAGCACAAAATAGGATCCAGTTGGTGAAGAAAATGTTCCCATCATGACTAGTTAGGAACAAAGGTTGCTTCTGGTTAGGATACAGTGTATAGAGTGAAGTGGGTGACAGCAGACAGTGACTAGTACCTTCTACTCAGTTTAGGTGTGCCCACATCATGGAGTCTGGAAAACAGTACACACACATGCCCACTTCAATGACACAAAGTGACAGCACTGATTTTAAAATCCTGGCCAATATGTTATGATATACAGCTTGTTATGGCTAATAACCAATACATGTCTGACATTAACATCTAAATTATTGAGTCAAATAAAAAATAAAACACTGAACATTAAAATTATTTTTAAATGCTACAAGTGAATTTAAGCATCACAACATTATAATGGACCACACATTATGAAAAATGGATATTCACTCGAAGATTTGAAAAATATTATCATTAACAGTTGTATTAGTTTAAATTAGGGGTGTAACGGTACACAAAAATCACGGTTCGGTACGTACCTCGGTTTTAAAGTCACGGTTCGGTTTATTTTCGGTACAGTAAGGGAAAGAAATGCAAACATTAAACTGCAGGTTGTTTATTACTATAAACTTTTTTTAACAAGTTGTTTACACTTTTTTAAACACTTTTTAATAAAATATAATAAAATATAATAAAATAGATATAAAATAAAAAAAGAATAAGAAATAAAATACTGCTGCAAAGTTCTCCACTAAATAAAATACTCTCAGTCTCAAACCAATATCACATAATAAAATATAATGAAAAATATAAATAAATAACTATGATTACAGTGCAGGAACAGAAAATAGCCCTATATTAAAATAATATTAAACAAATATATTAATGTATTATTATTTTTCAATAATCAATCAAAATAATCAATTTAAGATTTTTTTTCCACTTTTTTTAATAATTATCAAAATAAAATATAGTCTATAGTACAAAGCTATAGTACAAAGCTATTATTACCAGAGCATGTGATCAGAGCAGGTCATTTTACCATTGTTGCCAGCATGACTATACCAGCTCAGCAAACAGAAGTCTAGGTTACTACTGAGAAATTTCACCTTATTTGAGCGGACTTTGCTTTTCCAGTGCGTGATCGGTACATGATTGGAGTGTTTGGGCCGTTAACGACAGAGCAGAACGCGCAGCGCAAACACGGACTCGAACATTGAGCAGAGAGCGCAGCGGGTCGTCGACACACACACACACACACACACACACACGCGCACGCCACGGAACGGAGAGTGCGGCGGCGCACACGAAGCGGAAAAGCTTTTTTCCGCCCTGCAGTCTATTTCATTGTTACAGTGACGACGGGTAAAACCAGAGAATGTCTAATAGGAAAAAACATTAGAATCAGCTGCAGGGCGGGATTTGCGCTGAACGCGGAGACTTCCGCCACTTAATATGTTCGTGTGGAAACACGAAAATGTACCTATGTTCCGCACACAAAAAATTGCATTCAGTCATTCGGTACACACGTGCACCGAACCGAAAGCCCTGTACCGAAACGGTTCGGTACGAATACACGTACCGTTACACCCCTAGTTTAAATATTAGTATTTAAAAGGGTCCTATGATACCCTTTTTCAAAGTTTTGATTTAGTTTGTTGGGATCTACTAGAGTAGGTTTTCGCGGAAAAAAACCCAAAAAAAAAACCTTCACATATTTTATATTATTACAGCACCTCTCTTCCCAGTCTGACAGTAACGCTCTGTTTAGTTCTGGTCTCTCCTTTCAAAAAGCTCAGATTGGGCTCAATGTGCTCAGATTGGACGGCTGTACAAGTGTGTTGTGATTGTTACATTTTTGGTCAATTTTAAAATAGCGGAAAAGAGCATGCACAATTAAATGTCCAATATCAGCAGATAACCAATAAAAAATGTAATAAAAATTTTCTGACAAAAAAAGATTAGAGAATGTAGTGATGCATGAAGCACTGCTTACTTATTGTTCACTTTTAAACAAAGCAGCTTTCTTTTGGTCAACAAGCAAAATCTAAGGAACTTTATCACCTTTACGCAAAACTCCCAATTGGGCCGATATCTACTAAAATTACTGGATTTCGCCCATGAAATTTTGCTGAGAAATGGTAAATATGACTGCATGTAGAGAGACTATGTTAAAGATTATGTTAGAAATAAATTTCAAATGAAGAAGAAACAAATATTGTTTGCTGCATAGCTTTTAAGTATGCACCTGTCTCCATCTCTGTCTTCATCTAGCTGGTCCATGCTGTATGGGATGTAGTCACAGGGTGGGTAGATGCTGTCCAGCACATCTCCAGACTGCACCCCATCACTGAGCCGGGGAACCACCGCAGACGGGCTATCTGAGGACACAGAAGAGGCAGTCTCAGACAGCATGTCCAGAATATGAAAGGAACGATCGCTCTAATGAATGAGATGGAAATGCTGTACTCACTAAACTCTGAGTCCCTGCCAGAGGGATCTGTCGGTGAGCCGTATGTGGCGCTGAAGGGAGGAGAGGTGATCAACCCCGGGCTCTGTAGGAGGTCCGAGCCCTCACTCGACTGACTGCCCCGCAGACGTCCACCCTCTATTAGGTCTGAGCCGCCCATCGCTGGCTGAGACATCTGCTTCTGAGGCCTTTGCTTGATGTTATCCCCGACCCTCCCCGCTGCTCAAACACACACCAAACCAGATTCAGCGTCAATGTGAATCTTTCACCACCCAGAGGATGGAAAGCAAAATGAGGACAGGTCTTCTGCGCTTAGAAATGGCCAGGAATCGCAAGCTTTAGAGCCTAATATTAACTACACTACTATCATATATATAAATATATATATATGTAATTTAGTCCTGTGATAGCAAAGCTGAATTTTCATCAGCCATTACTCTAGTCTTCAGTGTCACATGATCTTTCAGCAAATCATTCTAATATGGTGCTCAAGAAATATATTTTTTTTATTATTATAAGTTAAAAACAGTTCTGCAGCTTAAGTTAAAGTAAAAAAAAAACAACAGCATTTATTTGAAATAGATGTAGATATAAGAACTGTCTATTAAATATGAAATGGC
Source organism: Squalius cephalus (assembly GCF_949319135.1). Taxonomy (NCBI): domain Eukaryota; kingdom Metazoa; phylum Chordata; class Actinopteri; order Cypriniformes; family Leuciscidae; genus Squalius; species Squalius cephalus. The sequence continues at coordinate 15,847,780 of NC_137132.1, read as the reverse complement.
AGATATTAAAATTTAAGTTTTTCAACTTTTTTGTGTAAGTACATTAAAAATAAAACACTAAAAACTTTAATCATTTGCATTAAACGCAGTAAGTAAATGTAAGCATTATGACATTATAATGTAGAATGTGAAATAAGGATATCCACAAAGAGTCACAACAAATATGATCCTAACATTTCTGTTCTCATTTTAGTTTAATTCAATTTATCTGTGTATTTTTCTCAAACCAGCCATTAGTAAATGGACAGAAAAAGTTCAAAGCCTTAAGAAAAAAAAAAAGTGTCTTAAATTGCTGTGGGTTGTAGAAATTTTCGCTAGACTTACACGGTAATGAATCGATACGACTGGGCCACCGCGGGGGAACCCGGATGGGGAAGCGAGGCTTTTTCAGCTTCTCCTCTCCTTCCTTTTCGGTTTTGCTTTTCTGTTCAGGAAGGATAAAACAACAAACCCCAGGGTAACGGCTTTGCCATGGAAAGACTGAGAAGATAATTGTTCTGTTCCAAAACCTAGTAAACTGCCTAGAGGGACAGCATTTCAAGGCACTATATGCATGCTCCGGACACAAAGGAAACTTAATTACACTTAAGACATCATCTTTTAGTCGATTTCTAAGGCAGCATTGCATACATCATTTACAGAACAAGCTAATTTAAACAATACATCCAAGATGAGAATTTTTTTTTTTTTTTTCATAGATGGATTGTGTGGATCGTTTACATGCATAAAAGTAAAATGTGATTTCACTGGCTTCAAATACAATCTACTTTCTATTTACATTTTTTATTTTATTTTATAGTACAATTTTATTATACAATTATTTTTTAGACCTAATATGTGTGTGTGCTATCTATTTCTGTTTATTTGATCAACATGCCAACTCAAAACTATACTAATGTCAAACTATTGTACGTAGAACATTCCGAATCAGTCGAATGAGTTTCTGCCAGGATGTTCCCTTAGAAGGTAATTGCATATGTAGATAGCAAGGCAGCTGACTAGGTTCTGGAACAAAGTTAATGTGGTTGAAATGTGAAAAAATATGAGGCAGATGGAAACGGAATGAGCTGATACCCTCAGTTTGGAAGGAAGAAAATTAATTCGAACTCGTTTGGACTCCAGGTTTCGTTGCTCTTTCATCCGAACTCCCAGATGCTTCATGTACATGAAGATCACATACTGTATGGCGGTGCTGGAAGAGACACAACTCAGTTTTAAGGTTGAATTTAACTCTTTTCTCACTCCCTGTCCAAGCTTAGTAACTAGAGCACGGCATTGAGCATCAAAGTCTTTCGATTCCTAATTTAGATTTGAGTCTCTGAGGGTTGTGTTGTGCCTGTTGAGTGCTGTTGGCTCCATGTGGCCAACTCCTTCTGTTCCACATGACTCCTATCTTATTGTGCCTTCTGCCATATGTCACAAAACTCACATGCACACGCACACGAGTTCCCCATCTATCTTCTCACACATGTCCTGTACATTCATAAATCATACAGGCTTGTGGTGTTTCCATATGGCATCTCAAATATGTTTGCCTACATTATGTTAAATGAGGACTAGGAAATGCATGAAGATCAGAAATCTCATTAAGTCGCTCTGTTCTGCAGCATCTTGCATTGTGTCAATGCGCTGGCACCCCAGGCTGACAATTTACAAACAAATCCAACGCAACGTCTTTACGCACGATCAAATAACCCTCATCCTTAAAGTCTTTATTATCATTATGGATGAGGTTTGCCAGAGGAAAACGTGAAAAAATCTCACCATTTCTCCTCTTCTGTGGGTTGTGAAGTCAACCTGAAAGAGACACGCGTGTGAGATGGAGGACAGCCTTTGAGGAAGCAATCTTGAGTATGTGGAGTAGGGCTGGATAATATTCTACATATATTTTGACATTTATGTATTTGCTCTGAAATATATAAATAAAATGGCTTAAGCAGTGGTTCCCAAATTTGGGGGCCTGGAGTTATAAAAAAGGGGCCTGGCAAGGCTATAGGAAAAGGTACAGTCAGCGGACTGTTAAGCAAAAGAAACCTCTTTGGGTTGATACAAGACCCCACTGCGAAATTATCCCGCTTATTATGTGGCTACTTGTTGCAAATAATTGAACACAAAATATGAATTTGACTAAGTATAATATTTGCTATTTCAACATATGATTATGAATAAACGTTATTGCTGATTCATATTTTAACGTTTTGCAACTGAAGATTAAATGGAACACATTATTAATAGCTGTCCTATCAATACTATGAAAGATCATGAAAATAGTCAAATGTCCAAATAAAAAGTATACTTGTTAAATATCGTCAGAAAAATCACTGGAGATATATAATTACTATTCAATATATCACCCAGCCCTAATGTGGAGTGATTAACAGAATGTGTGAGATTCTCACAGAATGTCATCTATCTTGGATAGGATGTTTTCAGCACATGATCGCTCTCTCTCTAGAGCCAGCTGTTCAGAGTCCAGGCGAGACAGCTCTACATCAGCCAGGGTCAAACCCATACTGCGCTTCTGCCTGTAAGAGTTAAGGCAGTTGGTTTGTAGGTGCTATTGTCATTGTGTAACTGTCAATCTGAATGAGAACATCGCAGGTTAGCTATGATGGTGAATGTCTAGATTCCTGACCTGAAGTCCTCCAAGTTTCTGTTAACATCAGGAAGGAGCGTTTCCTGCATTGTCTGTATGTACTGCCTGTGTAATTCCTCAGGAATCAGCTCTGGTCTCCGCCGCTCTGACAACGTATACAGAAAAATAAAAAGTAATCATACACGTTCACTGTTTTTAAGTTGATTTTCTTTGTTTATTGAGATGTAACAAATTATGCCAGTATATCACAACAGTTTTAAAGTTGATTTAAGATTTCTAGACCCTAACCATCACAGAATTCTTATTACATTTTTCAATTTTAATCAAAGCATTATCTATCAAGTTAATTGAGTCATAGTTCTCATGAAGACCCTTAGCTTGTCAAATAATCTAGGCAATGTCAGGTGTTGCAGTCTTTTAAGGATTACTAAGATTACTAAGATATCTAAATGGGGACAAATTATAGACTTCAATTCCTTTGTTTAAATATAAAACTTAATTATAATTGCTTTAGACTAACCCTAAAAGAGAACTTGTCATATTTTTAGAATGTAAAAAAAAAAAAAAAAACCCTGTATTTGCATTATTTATGAATCGATTTTCCTATTGAGGACATCCTCGAATGTCCCCATCAAGAACAATTTTGTCCCAAAACAGCTCATTTGAGCCATTCAGAGGGTAGACAGGGTAGTCACTAAACATGTTGTCTCTTCAAGCAATGTCAACATGACACATGGTCAGAGTGACCAAGTGCTTCAGATGCTAAATCCATAATTACATGGAGAGTTAACATGAATGTTCAACAGGATTTGTGCCTTCTAAACAATTGCAGGTTTCCCACAGAGGGCTGAGAAATGATTATGTGGTTGGATGTTGAATGAACACAGAAACACGACTGTTGAAACAACACTGCGAGGGTGTGAATAAGTTTTGTGCTTCCATTGAGATGCTTCTAAAATTAACTGTGCTTACCGAGCTCAGTGGAGATGGATTCAGGCACAGCGACCTTCAAATTCTGTTGAACGAAAATAATCAATTAAAAAGGGGTTTCTTACAAAATATTTTTTTTTTTTTTTTTTGCCTGCAAAACAACTACAAACACTAAAATAACAAGGTAACAAAACAGCTGAGCTCCGGGAATAAAAATGCACAATTTTCCAAATGAACTAGCCGTCCATCTTGCAGAAAGAGAACAAAGCTTGCTGCAGGGAAGACTCGCACCCACTCACAAACTCAGACTGAGTTTGAGAACAACAACATGCGATGACCGCGGAGAAAGGTAAAAGGTTGTCTGAGAGAGCGTTTGCTTTCTGACCCCGAGGGTGCTGGGAAAGGAGTAACCTTCCACACACCTCTCGGGACAAAAGGCACGGTTGATCTGGGTGGATCCAGGCTTTTGCCTCAACATGCCCGCAGACCAAATGACACCAAGACAGCGCAGACAATGACGGGTTAGAGCGAGAAGGGATGAGGTGTGAAAAGCTCCACTTACTGCCCCCCGGTCTATGAAGAACGTCAAGAAGTCCATGAAGATGCGCCGCATTTCTTTGGAGTTGGTCTGTTTGTAGAGGTCAGCGTACAGGTAGCAGAGCTGTGGAGGGAAGCGGGATTCAGTGAGCGAGAACTAGCGAGACAGATTTGTGAATTTGTTTGTGACTGATTCAAATTGAAAACATTGCTGACAGCTGATACTGTTATGGTCACCAATATACACTACGTTTTAAAATGTTGGGGTTGGTAAGATTTCTACTTTTATTTAGCATTTGAATGCAAGAATGCATTGAATTGCTCAAAGGTGACAGCAAAGACATTTAAAATGTCACAAAAGATTTCTATTTCAAATAAATGCGGTTCTTCTGAACTTCTTCTGAAAAAAGAATCCTGAAAATAAAACCATCACTGTTTCAACATTGATAATAATAAAAATAATAACTGATAATCAATTTTTTTGTAGTCTGAATAGGAAAAACTAGTGCTTTCAATCGATTAAAAAAAAACGAATGAATCGCACATTTGTTCTGTCATTAATTGCGATTAATCGCAATATAAATGTTTAATATTTTTTAATTGTATCAGTTTCACAGTTACTCTCCAAATTAATGTAGAAACAACTTGAAAACAGTATATTTTACTTCTTGTGATGGTATCTTCTAATGAATGAAGGCCAGTTTCACCGATACTAATACTGGTACTTATGTCTCTATGATTTTTTTTAACGATAGACATTCAACATTACAGTAGAATTGAAAGCTATCAATGTCAACATTTATTAGGGTTTAAAAAAAAAACTTTAATTTAAGTGAACTTAAAACAATCTTCACATAAACCCATTATAATAAATGTCATATTTAGCCTACCTGTGGCTTTTCTACCTGTCTAACAGGTAGGAAATATACAGAAATTGAATAAAGTTATCAAACACTTTACAGTCTTAACTGCATAAATTATAAATAAAATTTAGATTAATCCTTATTAAAGCTAATGTTAGCCAAAGGATGACAGAAAAAAACGGATGCTGCGTTAATTGCCTTAAATATTTTTTACACGTTAAACTGAAAATATGAATTGCATGCGTAAACGCACTAATTTTGACAGCACTAGAAAAAACCACATTAAATCCTTCATAGGTGGTTTGAAATCAGATTCAATTCAGATTTTTGTAAGTGAATTTATTTTTATTTTTGAGTGGTTCTTCGTCATTCATTGTGTAGCTTGTTAAGTCAGAGGTTGTGACATGAAGACTTCAATAGAACATTGCATATGCCATGCTTCCCTGTTTTATACACTTTTCTGTGATGAATGAGAAGATTTGGATCCTCCATTCATGAAAAGCATAATCCATGGCAAAACATTAATTCTCATGTGTGGTGAACCTCATCGATGCGAATGTGCTAGTAAAACAAACTTGTAGCTTGAAAAGTTGGTCTAAAAACAGATTTAAGAAAAAAAAAAAATCTGGGTTGAATCACTTCCTCAAACCAACTCTATGGGATATTTCGTCCGTTTTATTGTCCGTCTGGCAATCCCATAAATCTGTTTGCTTAGAAAAGCATGACTGATAGCAATAGTCTTGCCTGCCTAAGCAAGCACTTCTAATTAGTGCTGGAACTTACCAGAGGTGCAGGGTCAAACTGGGAGATCACATGGTGCAGGAAGGCGGCAAGATGAGCAGGGCGAGTCTTGAGCAGCTCGATACTCTGGAAGCAGCTGCACAGGCCGTTCACCTGGAACACATCAGATCAGTTTAGAGAGTGAGGTGACCAAGATCAGGGTTTCTACACTGAGGGAAAAGAACTGAGAATACCTGCTCCTGCTCGGTGTCAAAGTCATCATCTTCAGCAGCAATGATCTCCGAAGCCAGGCGGGAGGGAGGGCTCCCTATGGAGGATTGGAAACGAGAATCCTACGGCAGGAAGCAGAGAGGTGTGACTATCGTGTTGATCTGAAATCAGACGGTAAGGTCTGTCAAAAGGAATGGTTCTCACTAGGTCAGAACTGTCCTCGACCTCAGGGGACGGGCAGGAGTTGAGGCTGTCTCTGGGGGTGCTCTTCGGACTGGAACAGTTGAAGGCCCTTCGGCTCTCTGGAGAGGCCAGATAGAACCGTTGCTGGACCTGCACATCACACCATATACACAATTAATTACACCACAGGGACGGAAGGAACAAGGGCCACTGAGAACACTCATGACAAGTGCCACTGTTCAGCTGAGATCAGTGAAAATATCTCATAAAAAGAGAATGCATAGTACACTTACAGATGATACTGAACTTCCACTCCAGAAACCCTCCGGGCTGAAATCTCCCTTAAATTGATCCTCATCCACCCAACAGCCATCTTCACTGTTCCTGAGACACATACCCTCCTAAAGCACAGATTTATAGTTAATTCATGTGGCATAATTCAATGATATTCATGATATTTTTTTAAACTATCATAGTCTTCTAAAAAGTGGTCAAGCAATATATTGTTCATACCGACAAATTAACATTGGCTAGTAACTTTTCCCATTCGGCCAATTACTATCCCCATCCAGCCTTTTGAAAACCTATATTCTAGTGCATATAGTGTTTTTGGAGTCTACTAAAATAGGCTTTAATGCAAGAATGTAAAAAAATAAAAAAAATAAAAAATCACATATTTTATATTATTACAGCAACTCTCTTCCCGGTCTGTCAGTAACGCTCTGTTCCTGTCTATATGAAGTCCCTCCTTCCGAAAAGTGAAACGTGCTCTGATTGGTTGGCTGGACAAGTGTGTTCTGATTGGTCAACCACTTCAAGTGTGTTTTGGAAATGTCACACCCCAAACCATAACTGCTAATTTCAACACATTACTAACACAACTCAACCAGGTCTCACCCCTTTTTGCGCATGTCTTGGTCAGGAATTATTAAAATGAGGGCTATTGTAACGTGTATGTTCCAGGACGAAAATTCAAGACTACAAGTGAGGTGTCTCAGGGAGTTCAGATATGGCTTACTGATATGGAAAATACTGTAACTCCCTTTGGAGTGGACTTTGTGCTTTGTAACTTTGCAGACCTTTTTCACACTCAAACAGAAATTTTACAGATTAAAGAAAGTTGAAAATGGAAAAAAGCATAATAGGATCCCATTAAAGATTTTTTTTTACAAATACGTTTTTAGTAAGTAAAACAGTTTAAATTTTACAATTTTCAAAATTAAATTTCACATAAATATGATTTATATATATACACACATACTGGTCAACCACAACTCCAAACACTGTGTTAGTGATGCTTTAAATGTGAAAATCATTGAAACCGTTCAGAAATGTCATACATGTGTAGCCCTGTTGAGCTGGCCCTGCTGATGTGGAATGTGCTTCCTGGCTTCCTGGATGTCCCGTAGTGGTTTGGCTGTAGGAGTTCTGCTGTAGTCCTCCATTAGTCCCTAAAGAATGAGAATTTTTCATATACTATATAATCAGACCTCTTACACCCCAGTCAAGTACAATCTAACAACCGCTCTGACATGTTGCTCTGCTCGGCACTCAATGCTTTTATTTAGTGCATTATAAAAGTCTACTTCTATGTCGCTCTCCAAGAAAATCAAAATGACAGATCTTTGTTTACAAGCACTACGAAAGTGGTAAAACTGCACTGACGAAACATAGTGGGAGGGGCTTAGGTCTGCCCTCTCACTTATCAGCTATACTGGAGCCTAAATTACCTCCCAACAGGAAAGGCCTCATTCTTATCAACTTAAGTCATACTGCAACAATACAGCTCTGTTACTCAACACTTTACAGAATATTTGTGAAGTTAAAAGTAGCCTATGTGTCTACTTATAGTAGTCTACTAAGTAATTTTGAGTCTGATATTTAGATTCTGACCTGCATGTCCTGTTGCTCCTTGGACACCACCCTCTTGTTGTCCATTCTTTGGTTGTGTGAAGCACTGTTCTCTTCCTATGTAGGGTTGGGTTGAGAAACGTTAAGGAGGAGCAAATGAAAAATATAGATGACGTCATTTAATTGGAGGAGAGATATGAGGAAGTAATCTGACAACAAATAAACAATACCAGATATAAAAACATTTCAATATTGGACCACAAGAATGTATGGGGTGCTTACCCATGGTACAAGGGGAGAGGAGGTGCGTTCCGCTGCATTGTACGAGTTGGGAGATGTAACAAAAGGGTCCCCGAAACACCCCGGTGACCCAAGACCCACGTCTACCTCAGAGAGGGGGATCTGGGGCGACCCGGGAGGTCGGCCTAACAATGTGAGGGCCACATAAGAACCGGCTGTGAAGAACAAATGAATTTGGGTCAGCGGTGGAAATATGAGGTGTCCATCTTTAACTAAGCACATGGTTTGTCCTCACATTTGATTAAATTCACCACTTCCACATGGTTTGATTGTGTCACCAAGGTCCCGTTCACCTAAAGCAGAGGAGAAAAACATACAAAATGCATTAAACTCTAACTATAAAAACATATACATGTGAGTTCTCCTCCTACACCGACACAAACATGAGGTAATTTTGTGACCAGCAGGTGGCAGAACAGACACATGCAGAAATGCAGTGGTGAAGAGAGAGAAGGGGTGGGCAGCTCCATATAGTAACCTTGTCTCTGTAAGTGTCTCACCTTAATGATCCTGTCCCCCGTCTGAACACCTGCACGCATGGCAGCGCCATCTACCAAATGACAGAAGATGATTGTGAAGATTTACGAATTGAAAGTATTATCTAGTGTGGTGGGTGGTTGACAGAGTACTTCTAAGCAGAGTGCTGAAGGGGTTGCTGTGTGGTTTATGTGCTCCATTTACAATGCACACAAATTGGTTTTTTTAGTGTCATTTTGCAAATGATGAAACCTCCATTTTGTGCATTCATGCATTTGCTGTCTCTTACAGACTCGTTCACTACAGTGTGAACTAAATTGTAGTGAATTTTAGAAAACTGAGCAATTATGAGTGAATTAGGACAGTAAAATAAAAAAAATTCTGTTCAAACTTTTAAAAACACCAACAAGTAACAAGCAAAAGTTCCTTTTTTGTTGTTTTTTTGCCACCAAAAAAAAAAAAAAAAAGACCTTATTCAGCGTAGGCGGCATATTGAAATGTACGTGGATAAAAACAATGCTGTGAGGGATAGACTTAAAATCTTTATAATGGCATGGATTCTGTCATTTTTGGTGGAAAATGTACATGTTGTTCAACAACACTACAGTCTGTACTGTAAAGGACTGAACTACAGTCCCTCTCAGCCTTTTAAAAATCCCATAGACCCTGACTAAGGTCTACTATGGGATTGTTTATAGCTCCTTCTACTTTTTTCAATGTGTATGCAACCTCCTTTAAGATGCTTTGTGTGTCCTCTAATTGGCCCTGGTCAGAGCACATCAGCTCCATTTCTGACCTACAGCCAAGTCATATCAGCCCGGGGAGGGGAGAGTCTCAGTGACAGATGCCCACAGGAGCTGATGGGGGCGGAGAAAGAAAGATAGGCGTCTTAGACATTCGTCTTACCCTGTTTGACGAGTTGTACGAAAACAGGGTTGTCCCCACTGACGGTCAGCCCAAAGCCGTTCTCATCTTTCTGAATGATCACACATCTCTGAACCAGCCCTGGGAAGGAGGGAGAGAGAGAAAAAGAGAGAAAGTTTTATAAGAAGGGAGCTACAAAATTGATTTTACTGGATCGTCAATGCCTTTTTTAAGTATTCACCAGGAGAGGCCTATCAAAGTAGATAACAGTAACAATGACTCCAATACCTGATCGAAATGACAGTGCAAGAAAGTGCAGACCGTCATAAAGTACTGAGAGAGTAGAGAGTATCATAAAAAAAAATCAGATAGAGCAGAGTTGGATGCATCAATTTCACAGTCCGAATTAAAATCTAGCCAGCTTGCCAGGATAATGGAAAGATACAGGAAATGATAGTGGTGTGGAAGTGTGGGTTATCACGGTCTTCTAATGCTGCTAGCATGAGATGGGCCTGCTATCAAAATGGATAGCTCATCCAATCAGATTTGAATAGAAAAACCGCAGTACTTAAAATCACAGAAATGAGTATTAACTCCAATGTAAACTGATCAAATAGTCAGAGAGAAAAACTACATCTATGTCTTCAAGTTGCCTTCTGTGAAAAAAATTAAGGATAAATATGACTTGAGCTCTACTATCCGTGTCTGCAGTAGGCTGTAGAATACTACAGGAAAAAATGTAGTAAAATACAGTGAAAAATACAGTAAAATACATTTGTAAATACAGTTCAGTAATGCACTTGATGTCTATGGGACGACTGAAGGGTTTAAAGCAGAAATATGAAGCTTCTGTGAAGCATTTCACAAATTATTCAGTAAAAAATGTTTTTCTAGATGAACTTCCAATGTTAGCCGAGTTTCCATATCTTCCTGGTATCCTTGCATGTGTCATGTGAAAGTTGCCGGATTTACATGGTCATGCCTTGAAATACCTAATTTAACTTTCAAAAGAGTGATAAGTGATCTTTTTACATGCTAACCAATGTAATGTGCATTACTGTAAACATGTTTTCTACAAGTCAAAGTTATTTTGGCTTGGTAAGTTTGACTTTTGGGACACATCTGTCAGATTTAACCCCCAAAATTCATTGGAGCTGTCAATAAATAAAATAAATGAATGATATATCAAATTAATTAATTAAATATATTGAAAAAATGTGCTGAATTGTCCTCTAAATACAGCTTTTTTTCTGATTCCGTTATAACATATATAGTTTCTCTTTTATGAGAATAAAATGAAACAAAACTACAATCTGCACAAAAGATTTAAATAATGATTTCAACTGTTCACTTAATTTACAATAATTATATATTATAATTATATATTTTGTTATGTATGTCAAAAGTTTGGTGTCAGTACAATTTTTGTTAAATAAATTAATACTTTCATTCAGCAAGGATGCATTTAATTGATTAAAAGTGACATTTATAATGTTACAAAACATTCTATTTCTATTTCAAAAATGAATGCTGTTCTGAACTTTCTATCATAAAAAAAAAAACATTATGGTTTAAAAAGATTAAGCAACATAACCATTTTCAACATTGATAATGAAAAGGAAATGTATTTCTTGAGCAGCCAATCAGCATATTAGAATGATTTCTTAAAGGAGAACTCCGGTCAATTTTAACATTGAGCTCATTTTTTTGTACATTTGGAGTACTCGATTGTCGAGTTCACGCGCATTGGTTTAGTACCTATGATCATGCGCGTGAACTCGACAATCGATTACTATGGACTTAGACCGAAAACAGGATGTAAATACAGGTATGAGCGCTGGCTGAATAAACATCATTTTTATTCATATCTTTCACATCTACTGCAGTCAGATTGACCCGCGTTCACTCTGAAGGAATCACTCACATGACCTGTGCACTTGTAATGACACATCAAGGATGTTAAGAGGCTAAAAGCAGGTTTAGTACTTGCCCCATTGAAGTCAACAGGGTGCACATTTTAAAACGAGGATAACACTGTGTAGGCAACACCGATTTTTGTCGTTGTTCTCTGTATTGACAGCACTCCAAATTTACAAAAAAATGAGCTCAATGTTAAAATTGACCGGAGTTCTCCTTTAAGGATCATGAGACACTGAAGACTGGAGTAAGGATGCTGAAAATTCAGCTTTGCCACCATAGGAATAAATTACATTTTAAAATATTAAAATAAAAAGGTTATATTCACAATATTAAAGATTTACTTGACCAAATAACTTTTTAACTTATGAATAATTTTTGATCATTCAAACAGTATTGCAAAGAAGAGCACCATTTTTCCCTTTGTTCACCGATAAAAAGGACATTTATAAATATGAAATGGTCCAATGTAATTGAAGTAAAAGTCAATCAGGAAGTAACCAATAACAGAAAGAATACTTCCTAATTGTATCATTGAAACAAGCATTTTCTGTGAAGCTGCTTTGAAACAATATGTATTCTGAAAATAACCGTGAATGGAATTAAATAAAACAGTGATGGGGTCTTTAAACTGAGCATTCAGACTCTCTCTGAGCCTTTAAGAATAATGCTATCTTTCTGATATTGTCCAATAATACACACACAGCCCAAAATCGACTTGAATAAATGCTGATAACACTTGGACTTCACAGTGCGGGAGAGGAGAATCCCCCTATCAGGAGCAAAGAGAGCTAGAAACACAGCAACAGTGTGATCATCTTACCACAAGACTCAGGTCTCCTGTCAGCCACTACAAATCCACTCTTCTGCACCAGCACGTCTGAGCAACACAACAGCATGATACAACATGGGACACACACGCACACACACATCACAGAGGACACAGAGAGAGGACTCAAATGAAGAAGAAGAAAAAAAAGAGCAATGGCACAAATACACAAAGTGTGGCTGTTTTGGAGTGGGTCATTGTCTATTGATAAGCAGTTAATTCCCCAAGGTCTTACATATAAAGAAAGTGTCTCCCCCTGAAATGATTAATAAGGTGTTCAGGTATTAAGGTCCCCGGGTGTTAACCCAGAAATCAATGATCGGCACAAATGCAAATATAACCGGGTTTGGGGTGAAAAACGCTTTAATGAGAGATAACATTCTCAAAAGTGGTTACGCAATGACGCATATATTAAAATATATACATCATAGTTACTCATAACACAAGAGAGCAAATTGTAGATACATTTTTTTTTTTTTTTTAATCCCTACTTAAATTTCTCACAAAAATGTAATCAGTGATATTCTTTGACACAGGATATATAAGATTTATAACAATGGTTGACCTCTTTAAGTAAGGCTTTACAACTTTGGGCTGAAATGTATCACACAAAAGAGCCACACTTCTCAGACATTCCTAAAGGAATGTTGGAAAGATATTAGGGTTGGGCGATACATCATAATCCCCCAGTTTCACAGACAAGGCTTATAGTTCCAGACTAAAATGCATGTTTGAGCTGTCTTAACAAAGCAATTTGCACTGACATATATTAAAATAAGTCACTGCCATTGCACACCAGTAATGTTTTTTTCTAAGGCGCGTTAATAAAAGCTACTTAAATACACTAATTGAACTAAGTCCAAATCCTGGATTAATTTAAGCCCCGTCTGTGAAACCGGGCCAATATGATATCAAATTATTTTGCTGGAAATTTTAAATTAAGCAACATGCGAATAGTACAATGATTTTAATGCAATTTTTATTTACTAAATAAATAGGCTATTTTTGTTTGGCCTCTAAATTTGACATTAGTGAGCATAAGAATGTTAGGACAGGGATATTTAAACAGCATCTCTAATTTGAATTCAAGTAGGCAATAAAATGTTTTAATAAAATTATATGTATGTAAATATTACCATTTATTATTATTTTATGTTATTAAATGTTATATATTACGTTTCTGCATTAAACACTTTGATCGTACTTGACAACTATGGCCGTTTGGTTGAAATTATGGTTCCTGACTGGAAAAAAACTATTCAGAACAAACAGACAATATCAGATATTGTCAAAAGAATGAAAAAATATTTCATATTTTTAGCTATATCGCCCAGCCCTAGAGGACACCGTGGTTAAGGTGGTTTAGTCATGCTTCAGATGAGGCGAGTCCAACACCAAAATAAACATGCATCACTTCCTGCATTCACCACTATTCCCTCTAACTCATATGTGAAAGTGAGACATTTATGCAAGGACAAAAAGTAATCAATAAAAACTACACACGTGAAAACTGCTTCAGAATAGCTCAGAAATCTATGAAAAGAGCCCTGAGGAAATTGTGCCATTATCTCATTCAGACACACAAGCGACTTTCAATCGAACAGGAAAACATCTCATTCCAAACAATGTGAATCGTATTTTAATCGATACGATTATCACAGTGTTCTTCACCATAAACGTCACATTAACGGCCATGCACAGAACTGCTTTTCCTTCTCTACTCTCCCCAGCAGCTGAGAGGAAAAACAGAGGCAAAACTTGAAAGAAAAACACACTGACAATATCTTTCAACTGCCAAAACTGGGGCCAGGAACATGTGCATCGTTTATGGTCAGCAAGTATGAATCATGCCGCTGTTTAAAGCCGTTCCACTGCAGTTAGTGGACAGGCACAGCCTTCCATCTGTGCTGTGTGGAGGAAACTGTTTCCATTTTAGAGTCTACAGAGAGACCGTGTGAGAGGAGCAGTGTGCTTCGGTCCACACCACATGCACACGCACTTTAGTACAGCTAAACACTACTATTCTGTACGAGTAGAAAAAGAAAGTGTGAGTGTGAAAGACAAGTAAGAACGAAAGTGCCCGTCGTCACTTACCTGTAGGGTCAAACTCGTGTGTAGGGGTACCGGGCAGCTTATCGCTTTTGGGCCTTTTGTCGGGAGGGTGGTCTCTGTTGAGAATGCTACTGGTTCTGCAAACACAAACAGGAGAAATCAATGTACAAGGTCAATGAAACACATTAACACCCTGCAACAAAAATATAACAATACACCATTTGTAAAATAAGTGCATGCATGTGTCACATGCCACCATAAAATCGTACTATGTATTTATCAGCATTATAATGGCCATGCTGCTCGCTAGATATCAGCAATGACATGAAAGAACTCATATCGTCAGCCATTAATTCAGACCAGCTTTAAGTGCATTGACTGATGGCACTGTGTATTGCGTAGTGTTGAGTAGTTTCATCTTGCTGTGTGCTTTTTGCTTTGTTAACTTCCTGCTAGGACAACAGATGTGTCCCACCGCGCTTATGCAGCCCTATTCATTAAAGGCATAAATTAAGAGGCTCCGCGTGAGTCCTGCTGGTTCTTTATCAGAAGAGCAAGTGGAAAAGCCTGCGTACAGCAGTATGAATCCAGGTCTAAAAGAAGGTGAGGTGAGGCGGGGCGAGTGTGTTTAACAGTGCTCTGCTTCCCGCTCTCAGGCTGTGTGAGAAACCTTTGTTCTGTAGGCCAGCCAGTGATGGGACACAGTGCTGAAGAAGCCCTTTGTAGGCCTGTCTTACTGAGAGCCACTGTACTAACAGCCCGCTGCCATTTCCTTCACCTGGGCTCGCGCGCTTGACCTGTGGACCCTGCAGACCACCAAACTGACTGAAAATTATGTGCTCAATGAGAAACATCCACACAAAACTATCACTTCAGCATTTTAAACGATGGAGGAGCAGCTAAACATCACATTTGTCTGTCAGCCTGACAGCTCATCGATTTTGAACTCATTCTACAGGTCAGCCAAAAGGCCGGTTAATTACAGGACGGTATCAGAGAGAGTTGAATCTAAACCCTTAAAGGGAAGCGCAAGACATTTGCAATGTTGCTCTGAACACTGGGAATAATAGCATGAAGGCTTAACTAACTTTTCTAAGATTGCTTCAGAGGTCAGCTAACTGTGAAATTAACACTGCAGCGAAGTAATGGAAAGGACTCGCTGAGATTAGCCCACCCTTTATGAGGACCGTAGATTACACAGGGCAATTTGTCACCGCTGGTAAACTAGATAAGTCTAATGAGAGAACAGCCGTCAATCACTGACTTTTCAATTTAAACTCAATTAATAAAATTAACATTGAATGCCGGCACAGGATAACTTAAGCAATCCTGTTCCCTCCCCATAGGGGCCACAATTTCCACATTTAGTCCAACTGTCACGTGTAAAATAAAAAATAAAATGTAAAATAAAAATATCCACTGTTTCACAAAGCACAACCCATCTTAAATTTAACATGAGAGCTAACAACCACTAATATTACAAGTTTAAATTACCAGTCAACATTAGAATGACTGAGACCCAAATCAGAAAGACTGACACACTTTAAAAGGACAGTTCTTTCTAAAAACTGAAAATGTATAATTTACTCACTCTCATGTTGTTCCAAACCTCCATTACCTTCTTCCAGGATCTGTGCATTAAGCTCCCACTTTTTCTATGCAATGTGTTGTTTATTTGTTCTTTTCTTTACTAACTTTTCTCAAACTAACTTTTCACATATAAATTTACAGATTTTAAATATAAAATAGTTCTAAGCAGTTTGTTTTATGATCTATCCTGTGCAGTGATTATTTTTTCATTTCATGGATAAATAGAATAAGATAATATTACAAACTGTTTCTTTGCATTTATTTTGGATTTATTGTCAGTATTGGTTTACAGTTCACATGGGTAGGGTACTTTCCACTGTGTGTGTGTGTGTGTGTGTGTGTGTGTGTGTGTGTGTGTGTGTGTGTGTAAAACCCTGATACAGGACCTTTAGAACAACATGAATGTGAGTAAGTGACAATTTTCATTTCCAGGTTAATTATCCCTATGAAAACGGTCAAAACAATTGTATAGTTCTTAAGTCTTCGAGCAGGGGCAGTGGTGTAGCACACTGTTCTTGCTTGTATCAGAGCTTTCTGTAGCAACACAGGATCCTTTTGAGAGCAGTTTGAGGGAACTGAATGGGCCATTTATGAAAATGCTTGTGAAACGTTCCATGGTCTGCTCAGCTAAAAACCTCCCGCCAAAGAGGAGGAATGGAAAAGTATATCCAAACAACCAAAGCAGCCAATAATCGTACCTTTTACATGTTATTCTCTCCATGATGTATCATGCATGCTGATGGTACACATAAGAATACTGCCATTTGTGTATCTGTGCTTACGACCACATCTGTTACAGTAATGCTTATGCATAAAAGTTTTAACAAGTGGATTTTTCAGTTCGTCTCCAACTGGTCTAGCCTCTGTAGAGTCAGGCGAAGTTGTAATGTAGGAGTCACAGCAGTGATGCAAGGGAGGCCATCTTCACTCCTGGAGAAGGAGGTGGTGGCAATTGAGTTGGAAGGGTAAAGCAAGTGCAAGAATGATGGGAAGAGGGGTGGGTTCTCTGCTCAAATGAGGTTTTGTGTAATAATGGAAAAACGATCCACATGAAGCCAGAAAGGCCTGGATGAGGGACACCCCAATTACTCAACTCTGAAAGGCGTGTTTGTCAGAAACCACTTAAAGGAATAATGGGCTAAGTCGTCCCCCTTCTTTTCCGCACTTTTTAGCTCACAGATTTCTTGAGTGCATGCATTATGTGTAAGCATGTGGTGGTGTAATGCTCAGGTCGTGGTGGGCAGGCTGGCAGGGAGATAGGGGGTGAAGAGAGCTGGAGGATGATATTATTGCTGGATAGAGCGCTGGAGGAAAAGACAAGCGAGTGCTGGGCTGGCAGAGAGAAGAGAGAGAGAAGGAACAGTGACTGTGCAGAAGAAAAAGCACATGCTGTCTTTATCCAGTGCGGTCTAGAGGACCTCTGTGCTCCAACTCATGACATCACCCCCATGAATACGGCTGCACTCCTCCAAATGGTCATGTATGTTTTTCAGCAAATGTCTGTGTGCGTCAGACCAGTGACTTGACACAAGGGACAGTCAGAGGCAATCTCAAGTCAAGACACACCACAGGACTAGGACTCACAATATAGTCTTGTAATAAAGTAATGTTTTATGATGGTTAGATATGACATATAATACATAGAATGATTTCATTTATCACAGAAGATCTTCTTGATTTGAAACTTAAATACACATTTTAACAATGTAGTGCGGTTGAATTGCTAATTTACACTTTTAATCTTATCATTTATACTTTTTAACTATAATTAAATTAGTCACAAACGTAAAGTCATCTGGGTCACAAAAATATATACACAAATTATAGGATGTAATTTTATATCATGACGTTCCAGCAATGTTTTAGAATTCATATCTGTCATGAAGTTATTATAGCGGTTTAATTTGATCTTAGCTTTTGTAATAAAATAACAACCCAACAAATGAATAGTTATAGCTTGTTTTTCAAATAAAAATAAATAAATTTTAATGATAACATAACATAAATAATTCTAAACATATTTGAATATTTCTAATAATTTAAATGTAATAAAAAAAGACTATAAAAATATGTTGCTAAAACCTAAATATTTTCTGTTATGGGTAAAAAACACTGGGCTGACCGAGCCAGCAGATTTCTCTCTTTTTTTTATTTTAATTTTGAACCATAAAAGAAAAAGAAAAAGAAAAAAATCTTAGCAGATTCTAAATTACTGAAACTATTTAATGCGGTAACTGACATCACACACACACGGCACAGAAAGATGCGCGCCAGTATCATGCGCACAGACAGCGTTCCAGAATCGAGTTCTCTTTCACGCTTGAACGAACATGAACACACAGAATTATGCCAAAATGTTAAATGGTTTGGAGCAAAATAATGAGACTGGCGTCATCTCAGCTTTACGGAAAACTTTACTGAACAAGATTAGATGATAAACAAACGTTACTTACAAAGCATAAAAAAAAGATTAGTGGACTGACGCTCCCCTCCCAGCTCCACTTCCTCGCCACTGCTCATGGGTCATGAAGTTCATTTGAATATATTGTAAAGGTTTATAACAAAACGGTCAAACATTAAATGAAACATACCACAACACAACCATTACCCAGTGTAAATCAATATCAATTACGACAAATAAATTGTAACATCATGTCAGTTTTGTCGAGTATCCTCATAATAGCAGTCTTAAATAAGTTAAATAAAGTCTTAAACGTAAAGAGTTGTGAGAAAATGAGACGTGTGTAAGATTCGCATCATGTGCAGCAGTGGCAGATCTTAAAGTGACAGAAGCCACTAATGCTGTCTGTTATTAATGTTAATCAAAGAACAAAGGAAACAGAGAAAATTCCACACTGCTCTTGATTAAAGAACTTTTGTAGCTTTAATAAGGATTAATCTATATTTAATTTATAAACTTTATTACATTTCTGTATATGTCCTACCTGTTAGGAAGGTAGGAAAGGCACAGGTTAAATATGACATTTATCACGGGTTTATGTGAGGATTGTATTAAGTTCACTTAAATTAAAAGTTGTTATATTTTTAAGCCTAATATATATATATATTTTTTTTTTAATTGATAGCTTTCAATTACACTTTAGTATTGAATGGCTATAATTAATGTTTTTAAAAAAATCAATTTCATTGAGACATCAATATCTAGAATCAGTGATACTGACCTTCATTCATAAAAAGATACCATTTAACAAGTATTTAAAATATACTCTCGTTATGTACCCTGGTAATCCAGAGTTCTCACGAGAGCACAAATTGAATTTGCTCAGCGAGTTACTCTGGTATCGAGTAATGGTGCTCATTAAATATGCCCCTCGATCTGAGCTGCACCAATCACATCGGGTTATCTGATATAGGCGGGCCAGAGGCGAGCTAAACAGATGACGACAGCACTGTGACGTCGAAGTCATTAGTAAACATTGCAAGATGGCTATGGATGAACACCAGTTGTTTGAAACGGCTTTGGCCGCTATAATGAACGAGTTAGACTTGGCTTTTTATCTAAAACAGGAACAGAAGACGCCGCTCAAATCGTTCCTTTGCAAGAAGGGCGTTTTTGCTGTTTTGCCGACCGGATACGGCAAGAGTCTAATCTACCAGTTAGCTCCGCTGGTAGCTAAGTGTATGGGGTTTATTGTTGTGATTGGTCGTAGTGTTATCCAATTGCGTGCAGTGAGATTTTCAAATGCATGCTTGGTCCCGCCCCTCGAGCTGGCCGATTTTCATTAGTCGATGCCAGACCATTAATCACACACACACACACACACACACACACACACACACACACACACACACACACACACACAGTACAGCTCAAAAAGTTTTTTTTATATTTTTGAAAGAAGTCTCTAATGCTCATCAAGGCTGCATTTATTTGATTCAAAAATACAGAAAAAAACAGTAATATTGTGAAATATTATTACAACTTAAAATAATAGTTTTCTATTTGAATATACTTTAAAAAATAATTTATTCCTGTGATGCAAAGCTGAATTTTCAGCATCATTACTCCAGTCTTCAGTGTCACATGTGACATCCAGTCTATCACATGATCCTTTAGAGATCATTCTAATATTCTGATTTATTATGAGTGTTGGAAACAGTTCTGCTGCCTAATATATTTGATGAATAAAAGGTTAAAAAGAACTGCATTTATTCAAAATAAAAAAATATTTTCTAATAATATAAATCTTCTTTACTATCACTTTTTCTCAATTTAACACATCCTTGCTGAATAAAAGTATTGATTTATTTCAAAAAAAGAAAGAAAAAAAATTACTGACCAGTAGTGTATATTGTTGTTACAAAAGATTTCTATTTTTTTTTTTTTTACTTTTTATTCATCAAAGTATCCTAAAAAAGTATCACAGGTTATGAAAAAATATTAAGCAGCAGAACTGTTTCCAACTTTAATAATGAATCATCATATTAGAATGATTTCTAAAGGATCGTGTGATAGACTGGAGTAATGATCCTGAAAATTCAGCTCTGCATCACAGAAATAAATGATAATTTAAAGTATAATAAATTGAAAACCAATTATTTTAAATTGTAATAATATATCACAATATTACTTTTTTTTCTGTATTTTTGATCAAATAAATGCAGGCTTGATGAGCAGAAGAAACTTCTTTCAAAAACATTAAAAATAGTAATGTTTCCAAACTTTTGACCTGTACTGTATGTGTATATATATATATATATATATATATATATATATATATACAAATACTTGTTTAACAAAGTCTATGCAAGACATAAAATCACATAGATACACATAGTAAATGTACACTATAGCCTTTCACTTCTCCTAAAAATGCCAAATGGGGAACTTACTGTAACTATAAGGCACAAAACTATAAGAGACAAAACCACCCACTCCAAGGCGATGAGGTCTCTTTTGCAGATCTGTCAAATTTTGGCTGCTGGAGTCAGTGGAAATAAATGAAGCGGAAGCAAACAGAAAAATTAACATTGCAGATGTCTCTTCACAGAATAACATTTCACAAAGTCATTTAACAAATAAAGGCTACATCTATGGCCATAATGAACCAAAATGAACAACCAAATCCAGGAAGCATCTAAGCAAATAAGAGGAGGACAAATGCTTTGTGGATGGATAGAAGAGTCTTTATGGCCCTAAAAGCGCACCAACTGGCTCTAACAGGAGCCCGCATTTGCTCCAAACATCAGCTGTTAAAACCCATTAAACAGTGATGACTGAGTAATGACATGATCAAACAAGAGCAGAGTATGTGTGTGCTTGTGAGCATGCACACACACAGATACAGTCAGGGTAATAATGGGAAGTGAGAGCAAAAGTCAAAAGAAAATAACTGAATAGGTAAGTGAATGTGGAAGTGTCATTTGGGGTAATGTCAGATGACATGGGTCGAGTTGGGTCTCTGAAATGACCGGCCCCTCCCCCAGGTGACATCACAATGAGGAACGGGGGAGCTGAGCGGCAGCGGCCTGGGGAGATTTTCCTTTTCTGCTCCAATAAACTCAATCACCCGTCCTGACAGGGCTGGAGGATGTGCATTTCTTCACGCTAGATTGTCCGTTTAAATTCTTTGATATTGCAGGAGGAGGTGGGAAAGCAGAGAGTAAGCCAAGTTCACAACACACTCAGTTGCCACCAAGGTCAAGAGGACAAGCTGACGCCGAAAGCCAGTCAGAACTCATAACGATCCATACCTCCCAAAACAAAAGATCACAATCGACACAGGTCCTACTCTGTCAAAAACTAATTAGAAAAAGCTGCTAAAGAGGCTTCATGCTCAGCTACTTAGAGAGTTTCGGCCAGCGTTTATGCCAAGCACTCCAAACAAAACACTGCAGATACCATTAATTATTATTAATTAGCCCAAGCCTCTGACTACATATCCATTCAGATTTATTATATATTAGAAATTCTTAATTCTAGCAGCAAACCTTCTGTTGGCTAGAGTATGTTAGTGGGGCAACACAACAGTGATTTAATGTGTTTTGCTCATGAAGAAGCAGTACTGAGACGTTCCCAAAATTAAATTAAATAAATATATTTTCAAATTAATTCATTTTGAAAATGGTCTTTGCTCCAGGCAGGGTTATGAAAACTGTACCACTAAATAAATACATAAATAAAAATAGTTTAGAACGGTCCTTGCTACAGGCAACATGTATCGCTCAATATCATAAAATAAGATCAAATAAAAATAAATAAATAAGATAAAATGATTTCCCAGTGAGGTACATTTTTCAAAATATCATCTTTCGTATTCCACAGAAGATACTGTTTTTAAATGACAGAATTTTTCTTTTTGGCTGGACAATCCCTTTGATTTGTATTTAGCCTGTATTTTCCTTTAATACTCCTGAATGTCTGAAAAGAAAATGAATATTTTAGTGCATCAGAGCCGTGTTAATCCTGCAGCCAACTGTCATGCCATCTCGCAGCAGTGAATCACGCAGCACACAGGATTAATCTCGGCCCAGTGTGCCCGCCTTTCCACGCTGCCCCAGAAAATACATAAGATTTAAGCGTCCACACAGCGTGAGGGAGAAAAGGACAGGCGAATAAATCATATCCAATCGCTTTCTGCAGAGAGGCAGTCGTCTCTCTCTCCCCACACTTTTCAGTCACAGCTTAATGCACCGGAGAAAATACAGCACAGCAGTCTGGTCTCCACTTGGCACAGAAGGCCAGGGATTGCATAAGCCAAGACTGCAAAGGGAAAAGGAATAGCCTATATCAGACATATATAACAATGTGGCATAGGGAATAGAGATTATTAGATGGTCATTTTGAAAACGGTTATGTTGAAAATAACACTAGCAGGTTGCTTCAATGTCATGCTGAGCAGCCACAAATCTCTTCTTGCATCATACCATTGTATAGACTTGCACTTTTACTACGTTTTGGTATCGGCAAGCGTTCATAAGCATTAACATCACAACACTGCAACCCCCCGGTCAATGTCCCTCCCCTTCTCAGCAGCCAGAGGGCTTTTGGCTGCAGCTCCACATTTCCCATTCACTGTCGTATAGGGGAATCTATGTTCAAACAAACCCTGTGAAAGCTCTCCAAACTCGGCTGCCATTTGCTGTACTGCTCGGAAAAACCCATTTTACTAACTCTGTATTGACATCTGTTAAGGTAACAAAAACACTGATATAGGGTCAGTCTCCCTTTCCTGGAACATCTAAAGAATGTTGTAATGTATAATGCATCCATCTGATTGGCTGGCCATTTCACATCATTCAGGAGTTAGGGTATATAGTTTAATTACAAGTTTATATCAATCTGTCAGGAAACAAAGATTGCTTACCAGTAATCAGAATTGATTTGGCAAAGTTTACACAGTTATTATCATTGAATCTTTAAAAGATATTCAATATTTTGAAGCCATAACCTTGTGACTGTTTCAAGTATCTGTATGCCAACCATGGAAAACCATGAGAAGACTATTTTTGCACATTGGACTATTATTGTGGTAGCATTCATGTCAGTGGCACATTATTTGAAACATTACAAAGAAAACAAATCTTTGGTTGTTTGATGTCAGTCAGACAGCCACATGCTGTCTATATTAGCCCTTCCTAAAAAACTGCGGCAATGGCAACTATATACTATATAACTATGTAAGCTGTGTAAAAAAAGAGGCTTTTATATCATTATAGTAAAGACATAAAAAAATGTAAGAATATGTACTTTATTTAACATTCAAAGCATTATTACATTCCATTAGAACACTGTTAAATCTCAAGAGAAACATTTGTTACAGGCAATTTTGCTCATAAACCCAAAGAATGCAAGACAAGGTGGTGATGGCAAGGAATAGCGCTGTAGAAACATACACACAAAACATATATAAACAATATATATTTAACTGTAACCTATATAGCTATAAATATAAAATATAAACAAATGAAGAAGAAAAGTCATTATGAAGAATTAAAATAGATGTTTGCACATTTGTTTTTACTGTTAAAATAATCACAATTAATTCCATGATTAATCTAACCATATTTAACCAATATGTCAAGTTACCATGTAAACTGACAGTCCTAAAAAAAAAAAATCTATAGTTTTTTGCAGATCCTCTATTCTCCAGACCCCAAATTCAAAACCCTTGGTTTAAATGGGCAGTTCTTGGTCATTATAAGTTGCAATGTGCCCCTGACTTTATGCCGACTGTTCAAATTACTGCATCTACTACAAAAAGTTAGCAAAAGCTGCCACAATAGCACCACTCTTTTTCTTTTTTTTTATTTCCATGTGTCCACTCAATAATTATGTGCAAACACTCTATCTGCCCAAAGTGACAAAATATTTGCTTTCTTTTATGACATTTGAACCTTGTGGGTTGCAAAGTATTTGCAGCACTATATCACTATCAAAGCAGTTATGCTAATTTGTATGCTAACAGCTCATTCGAAACAAGACCCATCATCAGACCATTCCTGTCATCATTCAGCTTGGATATGATCTTTAACTGAAGACCACAACAACCAAACATGGTTTTAGCCTAAAAAGAAAAACACCTGACTTAAATTTCAAGGGTGTTGACTGTAATTGGGTGTTGAAAACAAATTAAAAACACCATACCTGAACCTTAGGGATAACTTGCCCATACTTATTAATAATTACTTTAATGGCCATGAGAAACATTTCTTGCCAGTTGACGCAATATATGTTACTCTCAAAGGGACTCATTTTGAAACACAAAATGTGCATTCATGGCTATCTTCATGCCGTGATTTCTGAGTTACTTCTATTCATAGACTTTCAGTTGATTTCACAGTGCGGTCTGGGCTTCACGACTGTCAACTGAGATACTTTTTCCTCTGCCAGAGACAAGTATACCAGTTTTGCCCAATGGAAACTCATAAAAAAATGCAGAAAATCATAGTCGTGAGGAAGGCTAGTCTCTGTGGGGTAGATATTCTGGTTTGAATATCTACCCCGCAGAGACTAGCCTTCCTCACAACTATGATTTTCTGCATTTTTTTATGAGTTTCCATTGGGCAAAACTGGTATACTTGTCCAAATCCGACTTCAAGTACTCAAACATCTTTGTCAATCTGCAAACTTTAGGCTTTCCATGCAATCCATCAAGACTAAAAGAAACCAATTCCCTCATTTCAGCTCAGAAGGGTGTAAGACAAGGCAGCACAGCCAAAATCACAATGAGCACTTTGACAAGACAGATGACTCACCTGCAGCTAAGCTTACGTGCTCATATTTACGTCTGACAACGGAGTAACTAGGTGTGTTTCTGAGACTTTCAGCTGCTTCACCCAAGGTAAAGGTGAGTATAGGTGTGGCCCCGTGTTGTAGTGAAAGGCCCATTTGTCTGGAGCTGGAGGGGGCAGGGGAGAACAGAGGGGTAGGGGGAAGAACGGGGGTGTCAGACATTGTTGTGACTCAGCAGGGGCTGGTGATCTTTACTGAGACAGATCTGGTGCAGAAAGAGCACCGGAGAGGAGGAGGAGTTGGTGTTGTGTGCATGCCAAAGTGGCAGCAGGGTGTGAGGCCGGCCCACTCCACTCTTCATTTACACTCCAGTGAGAGCGTCTGTCAGCCACTCAGGCCACAAGAATGAGCACACAACAATATTGTGCTCAAAACATCAGCAAACTGCTTCATGAAACCTGACCGTGAATCAATGTATTGCAGAAAGCAGAAAGAACTGGGCGTGTGTCAGGAGAACACAACCCTTGTGTTGACACTATGATCTAAACCTAGAGTGGGCCAACCGGTTCTGTGCTTACAAATAATGGACTGAAAATCTGAGATTTAAGGGAGCCCTGTAATGTCATATATATATATATACACATATACACACACACACACACACACACACACACACACACACACACACACACACACACACAATCTTATAACAAACAATCACAATCTGAATCGTGATCTTCCCAATTTTTAGATGTATTATTGAGAATATCCAGACTGGAACAAGCTTATGGACTTATCTGCATAATTTGCAACACAATATTGCATTAAACAATCAGTTGTAAAATAGTCATTAAACCCTGAGTTAAACTTTAAAATACTGCATGGTCTGTATGAATTAAATATACATTGATTCTAATTAAAAAAATCTTTATGTAAATACTCGCCAAGATGGACATTTTTACATATTTTTGTTTATATTTGACTGCCTGAAACCCCATGTATACTTTGGTAGTCCTTGTTCAGCTTCGTCTCGCAGCGCGCACACAGAAAACGTGTGAGGATCAGTCTCTTTCGCAGTTAAATGTGCTATTAATAACTGGTTTTAAAATAAAGCATGTCACGCAATAGACTGCATTTTTCGACAATCATGTTACATGATTTGACTGATTTGGACGTTAAGTTTAAGCTTTTAAGGAGGGGCGAAAGCACAAAAAAAAACAAAACAAAAAAAAAAAACATTCTATATATTCTATATATATATAGAGCACGTTTAAGCTTCCACAAGAACCAATGAGGTTTGGTCTTGCACGTCAAGCAGGTTCGGTTGAGCTTGTTAATGTTCGCTGATCAGTGTTTAAATGTCAATAAAAGCCTAAATTAAAAAGTCAAAAGTTGCTTTCAAACACTCCTGTGTATATTTGTGTAAGCGCTCTTTCAAAGATTTCTATTTACAACTTGTTTTTGAAGTGTTGATCATTAGCCAATCAAAGACATATCTGTTGAGCGTGCAAACAGAAGTGATCAAGTTAGTCAGAATCCGCTAAACAGCGCTTGTTTTTCGTGCTGTTCAGTACACTGCAAAGTTTCTGGATTTACAACTGTATTTAAATGCATGGTTGAATCCATGATTGGCAGCGATATAAACATAGCAACAGACGAGACAAAACAATCTGATACTGTATGTCAAAACAGATGTGCATTAAGTCTTATAGTGTAAATGCAAACTAATAGACCTACCACTTGTTCTATGTAATGTGTACAGGTATGTGTTTTTCTGTCCAATTTAGTTAATTATTCAGACTGAAGAGCTCTGTGCTCAATTAGACTGATTGGTTCCTCTTGTTCATTAAAAAGAACCACCCCAATCGAGAGGTTTGAACAGAATGTTCTGTTGTATGATCATTGTTGCATGCAGCCAGCGAGCACAATACAACTGAAACCTGGGCTGATTGTTTATTGTCCAAAGATAATTTTGCAATGCTTAAGTC
The DNA here is from genome assembly GCF_949319135.1 of Squalius cephalus. Taxonomy (NCBI): domain Eukaryota; kingdom Metazoa; phylum Chordata; class Actinopteri; order Cypriniformes; family Leuciscidae; genus Squalius; species Squalius cephalus. The sequence continues at coordinate 15,820,656 of NC_137132.1, read as the reverse complement.
TTTCTTTCTCTCCAAGCAAAAATCACAAATTCACAGCTCTACAGCTACAGTTATAATGAACATAACAAGCATTTAATTTCAGAATGTATTAATGATGGTACAGTTTCAAATATTAGAGTGTTGAAATATCATTAGTGAAGCAATGCATCACAGCTCAGCAGCACGGCTATTTGAAGCAACTTGGATATTAAGCTGCTCTCTGCTTATCATTGATGAACAGGAAACACGTTTCAACGTTAGCCTAATCCCCCTGAGTGTGAAAAAGAGGAACAAAACTTATTCTGTCACAAAATGTCAGCAGTGTTTAATTCAATATAATCATTTGTAATGACTTTAGTTGCTGGGGACTGTAAAACTTACAAAAAGATATTTTATATATATATATATATATATATATATATATATATAATTTATTTTTATTTTTTTTTACTTTTTTTTTTTTCTCCAAAAATGTAATCAACCTGATTTAAATATATAAATTATCATTGCATGCCATCTATTTTATATGATATGAAATATCTATTTTTTTCCTATTATAAAATGCTGTCAAGATTGCCATTACAAATGAATGAATGCTAATAATTTCAAAAAAATTTTTTTTTTTTTTTTTTTACATTAAAGGGCACCTATTATGCAAAATTCACTTTTACATGGTGTTTGAACATAAATGTGTGTTGGCAGTGTGTGAGCAAAACCACCCTAGAATGATAAAAATCCACCCAGTGGTTTTTTTACAATCTCAATAAATCATAAGCACTGTCTCAGAATGAGCTGTTCTCAGATTCGGCGCAATGTGACGTAGAATTGATCAGGCCCCTCCCACGACTGTTGAGTGACACTTCAGTTTGAGCCTAGACCCGCCCTGAGTGAGCTGGACACAGAGTCCGCCATTGTTCGACGCTTGAGCAGCTGTCGACAAGAATGTCTCCTAAGCGATTGAGGTGTGTTGTTGATGGATGTAAGAATGAACATAGCAGTCTTCATTTACTCCCGTTGTTACTCAAGGATGGATCTGTACTGTTTGTGATCAAGCTTACACTCTCCGGAGCAACAGGCCTAACGTGACTGGACACGGAAGAAATGAAAGTGCGAGCGCGCTCTTTATGACAGCTCTTCGAGTCATTTTACGGATATAAGGTTTACCAGTTTATTTAGCACCCACTGAAAAGGTGTGTATATTTGTTTACTGTTAGTTGTAACGAGTGTTTTGTGTACTTCGCTGTGTATGTTGTTGATAATGAAATGGAAAGTTTATGGATAAGACTTTAATTCGCACTTCTTATACTATGTTTATTCAGCTCTTACAGAGATTCTCTGGAGTAAAACTAACGCTCATCTTTTGTGTGATGTACAATAAACTTCACTGAACTCGTCAGTATATTTTGGTCATCATTCGGACGGGTTTTGCTACAGCAGGCTTGTATTAGTGGATAAAAGCAGATGACAAATAAGTTATAACCGTAATTAAACTAAACTATACCTGTTCTATGTCCATACAGCATATATTCTCTGGCTCTGTGGGCATTATTGTCCGACTCCGAGTCGAAATGAACACCGCGACTGAGAGTTTCTGTTCTGATATTATCAGATGAGATTGTCCTGACTCTGAGCGCGAGCTCGTGAGGCTCCGCCCCCTGTGCCGTGCAGCAGCAGTTAATTTGCATTTAAAGGGCACACACTAAAACAGCACGTTTTTCTGAGCCCCAAAAAATTACAATTTAAACATGCTGTAAAAAATGATCTGTTGGGTATTTTGAGCTAAAACTTCACATACACACTCTGGGGACATCAGAGACTTATTTTTCATCTTGTGAAAAGAGTCATAATAGGTGCCCTTTAAAAACTTGAGGGCACGTACATTCAATGTGCTGTAAAGCTTTACTATGATAAGCTGATTTACAATAAACTGCTGCTTCAATTCTAAATGCTATATGAGATGATGTCTAGGTAAAACAATCGGTTCACACACTTGAAAAGCTGTTAACCAATCTGCTTGCAGGATATCCTGTTATGGGTTACATGTAATTCTGCAGTGTGTGGGTGAAAGCGAATGATGTCAAGACACAAAGAAACAACAAATGACTTTGAACTGGCATAACCTCAGGATTAAAACACAACAGCACAAGGCTGGCGGTAACAAAAGATGCATAGACCACTTGGGTGTATGCAAACAGCTATGACATGTTTTGTGGGCGGAGCCTATCTGGTGGCAAAAAGTGACAGTTCTGCTGCAGCAGTCTATAGAAGAAATCAGTATAAAAGAAATCAGAATCGCGAGATATAAACTTGATATTCTGACTTTTGTTCTCAGAATTGTGATATAAACTTGCAACTGCGAGTTATAGTGAGAATTACGAGAGAGAAAAAAAAGTGTTACTGAGTTATTCCTCTCAGTGATAACAGATGAGAGGAAAACCAATCATCTTCCATCCTGATATTGGAACTCTACAAGATGGAAAGGTATATCAACAAAACCTTACAAGCGAGCCTCTCCCTCAGAGTTAACTTCTATCACTCATGTTTCAATCCCTACAACACTGAAAGCACATCTGTCATCATGGAGATGCCCAGACAGACAACCAGTCTGCTGTTCCACAGTGACGTCAGTGGCAAAGACCTGTGAGAGCTGCTCGAATGGCCAAGTTTACCATTAGAAAACACTCTCTGACTGACTTTTTTCAGCCATCATGAGTGAATAGTATGCGAGTACTGGACAAATAGAGGTTATTGATACATTTATTGAACTTTCCCATGGCTTGGTTTCCACTAAACACTTATAAAAAAAAAGTCTGAATCTAATCAATAGCAAATAACAGTATGATGAAGTTAGACAAGACTTCTCCCTTGATTTGTGTAATGGTCTAAAAAGCAATAATCAAGTAGCGCATAACACTTTAAACCAGTTGTGAGGTTTGCAGTAATGAAATGATCGAAGGAAATACAATTCAATGCTACAATGGTATATGGTATATAATATGAAATGATCAACCCTGCCACTAACTGAAAATGGTTTAGGCTTATTGTTGAATGGCCATTTGGCCTCTAAAATGAGATCAGAGACAGTTTGGATCACATTTGAGATATGAATTTCAAAATAAGCTGTAAGCAACAACATGACAGGATTAAACCACACAAAACCAAACATAAGCATGTTATTGGTTGATGGACAATTCAAGATGGCAGCAATGCTCACACAAGCATACGAACTTCGAAGCCAACAATGACAGAACAATCAACAATAAAAGGTAGTACTAAAAAGTACTTGTAGAGAAAAATAACATGCACAAAAAGAAAGCAGTTCGGGTTTGTCATTATTGTTAATACAACTAAAAGTATTAAAACATATTTTTTTTAAATAAGGCTGAAATAAAATAAAATATTAATATTAGATACAAATTTGAAATGTTGCCTTTGCAACTAACTGAAATAAAATAAGTTGAAGTACTAAAATCTGGGGGAAAGCAAAACAAATATTTTTTACAAATTAATAAAAATGACAAAAGCACATAACAAAATGACTATAACTTAAACTAAAATTAAAATGAAAACTGAAAAAAAAGGCATTAAAAATATTAAGAAATACCTATAAAAGTATATAAATAATACTAAAATAACACAGGTCATGTTATGTGTAGTTTCCTACTAGTATGCAAACAGCAGTACCTCAAGTGAATAATATGTCAAAATATGAGGTATTACTATTCACAAAACAGTAGGTGGAAAAACACAGAACTATTGTATCTGCTGAGATTCAAAAGTCTTCAACCAGTGGAAATTTTCCCATAATGCCACAGGAGCTGTCAAAGTCAAAAAAAGTTGACACTCAGAGTACTTTAAGCTACAGTAAATGGCTCTTTTCAAGTGCTATGGGTACCAAGAAAGTTGTACATCATGGTTAAATTGCATTTGTTAACTTGAATATTCACTGCTGATAGGTCAAAAGACAAACGGGTCAAAAAACAATGTCAACATGGCAGATGCAACATGTCTGTGAATGTATTTATACTACACACCAGCAAACCTAATAACATGTTTAAGTGCATCCAAATTCTCATATATTCATTGACTTGCCAATGGAAACTGACTTCTCAAAATTGGAAGTAAAGCACAAACCTGGTCAAGAAACAGGCTTGATGACCAACATCACACACATAAATACAAGACTAAACCCAATAAAAGCTCAATACTGACCAACACAGTTCATTATTCAGAGATTTCATAAAAACATAAAGGTGTCCACTTAAAGCTACAATAAAAAAAAAATTGCCGCTAGGGGTCGCTAACCTCTTACAATAACAAAGGCGTAGGTTGATGATGCAGTGATAAGTGGAATGATGGGACTTGCTGTCATGCTGATGGATCTAATAATGTTTTTGGATGAGTGAAAACATTCATGTTTTTTAACATGACTGTGGTATGAAGCAGCTCACGATTGCTAATGAGAGACGGATATCAGCGACACACGCGAGTCCCGCAGATATAAAGGAATAAGGACATTGAATTCTACCGAACAACCCGCAAGTGCTGAATTACTACTCACACAGGTCAGTTTATTAGACAAATGAAACTTGTGAGGTAACACAGCGCTGTTTCATTTGGTCTAACGTTACACTATCATACTAAACAGCATTTGAGTGTGTTGAAAGTTATAATGTTATTCTATGTGTTAGTTTGTTTGCTATATGAGACTAGCAGGAAGCTAGATCAACATTAGAATAACATACTGATCATATTCTAACATTTCATCATGTTGAGCTATATAACATTGATTTGTTTTATGTACATTTGCTCACCTGTCTAATAAAGTGCACGCAAGAGCGGCGTCCCTGTCAAGTCGTTACTTGTGAAGCTCAGTCAAGTCCAAGTTAGTCGCGGACAAGGAGCTCTCGGCATCTCGAAAACGCCACGCTGATATTGATCCTCGTTTTATTTCTCCTTTTGTCCCAAAGTCTGCTTGCCATAGTCCATAATGTTTGAACGAAACAACAACAGGGTGCCGCTAGACGTTACGCACTACGCAGTTGTCCACGTCTGTCGCCATGGTTACTATGACAGTACAAGCGGAAACCAGGGATAACGCGGATATTACGTCATTGACAGGCGACAAGTGAACAGGGACGGGCACTTTTTAAAATTGAGAATTTCTCTGAATTTACAAATTCTTGGAAACATTATTAACATAATGGAAGTACACAACTGAAAGAAATATATAACACTGTGCAAGTGGTTTTTGGATATTTTGATACAAAATTCTTACATATTGTACCTTTAAGTATATGGTAGGATAAGACCAGAAGCAAGTTTGTCCACATAACATGAACATAACTCATACATACCTGTCAATGACTGTGGACCGTGTGTCACTCATTGGGCTTTTGTTTTTAGCTGTTATTCGTCCTATATCCTATAGTCATTTTCAGATGCATCAGGAGAAGCATCGGTTTCTGATGTTGCATGAGGCTGTTGCATCCGTATTCTGTTGTGTTGACCAGGAGGTTCTCTAATTAGAAAAAAAACAGAAAATATATTATAAAAGATTCCATGCAGTTCACCAAAACCGCAATTCAATCCAAATGATTCCAGACAATCATATTCAAAACACACCCAAAAGTCCATACACTTATGCCATTATATGATAGACAACATAAAAGTATGTAATACGTTTTAAAAACTTTAAAAGTAAAAAAAAAATAGCACATAAACAATATGCATGATATTTTCCAACACCAAATAACTCAAATTATTTGGTAACTCAGTAACTCAAATAACATTTTGGTTCATCCAGAGGTGGTGCTGTTTACAAATAAACAAAAAACGGTTCATAAAAACAACATTAACTCTAACGTTACATCTAATATACTTGAAATTAATATAAATAAAACATATAAAATATGTTCTATAAATACAAAACGTATTATCTTGTTAGATTTAACAGTAGGCTATAGCCAGTCAGGAGGCTTGTACAGCTCAGCTTAATAATTTAAGCAAAATATAACTCAGAATTGGTGTTTTTTCGTTATTGTGCAGCTGTAAATTTACCTTCGTATTTCAGCAGCAGCTCCCAGGTGAAGTCGAAACACTTCCTACAGCTCGAAGTTGCACTGCTTTGGAAATTAATTCACTTTGGAGTTTCCTAATGCTGTCCACAGCCAACACTACAGCAGTTTGAAACCCGTACTGCAAAACGAGACTGCAGACAAGGCCTTTGCTATGCTAAAGCTAACAGCAGCCGAATAACGTCCACTCCAAAACTGAGACGCGCTATTTTCCCAACAACAATAACAAACAGCCGGCGGCATCCACACCGATCCCACAGTCACCCAGACAGGGAAAAAAATGCACGGGCTCATACACGTGTCACTCGCGGAGAGTTTCTATGGAGCGGCGACGAAATCACTTCAGCATCAAAATAAACAAAACCACTCGTTAAAGTTCGCATGGGTATCCCCGCATGCTTTTAGAAATGATACCGAGCTCGTATGAAAGCAATGGTCCACGTTAAAAACCAGTTAGCGGTTGTAGGTTCCGATCCATCAAACTGGGGAAAGTTGAGATGTGCTGCTGCCGTGTCTCCCGCGGGGCTGTGTCTCAAACCCTAGTGAGAGAGTGAGCCTGCATGGACAGCATTTCCGATTCAACCGAGCTCACGCGCGCTCGCTCTGCTGAGCTGAGTCGGAACGTACACAAAAATGTTGTACAAGTAGTCAGGCTCACTAGAATTTGAGAAACAGTCAGTGTTACGAAAGTGATGATGGTTATTCAAAGTTGCTTCTTCGCGGAGATTCAATCAAACTCTAATTAAATGCTTTAAAAGAAGAGAGTCTGTGACAGATAAATGACTTAATGTAGTTTTGGATGGCTTTGAGTGTAGACGTTTTTGTATTTTGTTCATAAAGACGCTAAAACGTACATAATTTGAATGGAACATTTGTGTGAGACTCGGACAAGGCGTTCACTTTTCGTCCATTTTCCATGGGTTTTTAGGAAAGGTCTTGAATTTTCATATTTTCAGCTGGCTAAATGAGTTTATTATTCCGTTGGAAAATGTGAGCCAGTCACTGGTTAAATTAAATTAACTTCAAGCCCAAGAGTGCGAAATTCTTCACCTGTTATGTTACTTTGCCACTTGGTGGACGTTTGCAAAATTGCAACGCGTTATGGACGCTTTTTTAGTCTACTTGAGTTGGACCTTTTACTTGCATTATGGATTTTGTTTTGTAATTACTCTACGTAATAATAAAATGAAGAAGACACTGTTTAAAATACACGTAAATGTACTTATACCATGGTCTGGGTGAATACTCGATTCTGATTGGCTGCAAGGTGTCCATTAAAAAGTGATAGAGTGACACCACCTAGGCATTTTTGTGATTAAACCCCATAAATATCTTAATGATTTTTGATTCAGAATTAATGAATTTCTGTATGGCCTCTTAATGTATTTTTCAAGTTAGGCTAGTAGATCTGTACAAAAAGAAATGTCTTGTCAGTCAGAATTACGATTCTTGCCACTAAGGTAAATTAGTTAGAGTTATTAGTTACAGTGCTAAAACTATCAACCAATCTGAACTTCTTTATCTATGAAACAATTACACTCGATTTCAACATAATTTAAGGTTTGCAGTGTGAACGTAGCTTTAGTTATGATGTTCAATCTGACATGTGGAATGAGACAACACCCAAAATACATTAATAACTAAAACTGATTTGCAAAGATGATGATGATGTTTATTGATTTTATCAACTGGTGTAATCAATTCACCGTACCTCATCACTCAACTTCACAATTTGAAAATGGTTACATTTCAATAACAAGACTTTTTGGATTTACTTTTACATTCAAGTCATTAATCACACACAAAGCATTCAGTAATCTTCCAGAAACATTTAGTAGAGTTTCATGATCATTTCTGAACATTGCACATACTAAAAGTTTAATGGGAAAGAATGTGCATAACTAATTAAAATGTATCACAAGTAGTTCCTAATTACAAAAATATCAAATATTTCCAGTACTTAACAGTTTAAACACTTATGAGTACAAATATATCACATTAGATTTGATTGTAAGAATTTTGTGTTAATCATAATGGCAAATAAAAAACTTTTAAGGGCTCTGAAACAGCATGGGTTTTCCCATGTGTATATTACCAGCCAGAAGTGAACTTTAATGGCTGATATCCTTTTTAAAAAATATGTAAACATCTATTAGCGGCAGAGATTTATTAGCTGTAACGCTGATTCTCATTCTTCTCTCCAGTGTTAGAAACGAGAGGCCAATCTGAAGGCTGCATCTAAGAGATCTTTCAGTCTCTCTTCACGTCCTGCCCGTTGACCTCTGCCATCCTGTGACGATTCATCCAGTGCTGGTATTTGACCATGGATTTACGGTATGCGAAAGGCCCGATGTCAGCCATGAACACCCAGGACAGCGCATACATGGCCACGCCGCCAATCTTAATGATGAACTTGGGTTTCGGAGAGATCAGCTCACAGTACAGCATTTTGCCGCCGACGAAAATGCGCATGAATACAAACAGCAGAACGAACAGAACGTCCACCACGTCTCCAAGTAAGCTGTTGTAGCGGCCAGAGTGTTTCAAGAACCAACGCGTCTGGAGGAGGGGGTTCGTGATCTCGCTGCCAAACAGCACGGCACAAGACTCGATGCCCGACTCCCCCAGCCAGAGAGTGAGCATAATACCCAGGATGCTCATGGTGTGGTGAGCGAGCATCACCAGGCCCTCGGTGCGGAAGTACACACACCAGGCCATGTCAAAGATAAAGTAGCCCAGACTGATCACCATAGCGGTGATCTGCAGAGCGGTGTTCTTTGTACCTGCAGAAGATATACAGGAAAATATGAGAATTTGCCATGAAAAAAAAAGACAATACAGCAATGCTAATATAAACATAATATATTAGGGGTGTGCGATATGTTTTTTCTATACTAATATTGTAATTGTTGTTTTAACAATGTGCAAGCTAACATTATCGAGCATTTCACTTCATTCAAACAAAAACAAGCCAAATATCAGCTCGACTGCAAATGTGATATTGGATTTATTTAATAATTCAGTAAACAAAATGCTAATATTAAGTGAGTCACATTTGTTCGAATTCACCAACGAAAATAGTTTCAAACAAGCCACAGCAGAACTGCGAGATATTTTGTTACTGAATCTGTGTTTTTGAACAAATCGGTTGAGTAAATGATTCAATGACCCATTCATTAACAGTTACTTGCTTTGTTTTGTAATGAATCAGCCATTTGAACGAATCGGTTGACTGAATGATTCAATGGCTCACTCATTAAGAGCGAATATACCTACTTCCCTAGTCGAAAAACAGTATGTGAAAAGAGTAGTATGTCCAAATTCAACAGTAGGTGCAAAGTAACTGGATGACTAACATTATTGTATTTTTTTTAAATAAAGTAATCTTTAATCAAAATAACTTCCCCTCCCTCTTGCAGTGACATCTCTCCTCTTCTCTGATGATGTGTTTACTGGCGTGAGGGCGGGACAACCTGTCACTCACATGAGATCAACCAATAGCAAACCACAACCATCCAATCAATTCCCCATGGAGAAATTAAGTCCCGCCCTACATTTTTTCTTGTTCGATAAGCTGTTTCACTCGGATATACATCACAATAGGGAAGAAGAAAAGATCTTCGCTACTTCCGTTTCATGCCGACTTTAACGGTCGAAAATTAAGTTCTTCATCCAATTCTGTATCTATTTAGTATGCGATTTCAGACGCAGCGAATGACTTGCAGCACCTATTGATGATTTTAGTGTCATACTTAAAGTATAATTAGTTTTTTAACCATATATTAATATTCAAAATTATTTATACAATTGTAATTGCAGTATAAATGCATTTATGCCACCTCTGAGCTGCATTAAACAGCCGCACACCCCTATTAAATAGATTAACATTTGGTACATCTTGCCTGGGTTGGTGAAAGGCCACGGTCCATCTATGTATCCAATGTAAGCAGTTATACAGACTGCAAGGATGCCATGGAATAGTGTAACTAGCCGACAGTTCCATTCATAGCCACAAGTGCCATTTGCATAGCACAGCAAAGCATAAAGAGCAATCCACCCAGCTATGCACACTCCGACTGCCAGCATCAACGGCGACATCTTTATTCTGTGAACCTAATCAAATACAATGAGCTGTCACATTCAGAAAACACTTTATCATGTTAGATTGAATGCATGCATTCATGAAAGTACTTACTTGAAGCACCACAACACTTAAGTGACTGTATAAAAATGGCACTTTCCCTTTGATTCTGATGTGGAATAAGCAGTAAAACCACTCGAGTATGTCTGAAGCGGGTATCAGTGGATTTCACATTAACAGTTGAGAAATACTAGAGTCTGGCTTGTATCTGGGTGTGTCAAAACTAGACCAAAAGTAACTGTGGCAACCTTATCCACAGCTCTTTATCCAAATGTTGTCCAAACCTCGGATGTGAAGCAGTTGAACTATGTCAATATTAAGTTACTTTATCAGGATATTGATATGTATGTATAGGTTTGAGAAATGAGAAAGGGTTCTTAAGCCCCGTTTGCACCAAGAATGGTAACTATGACAACAATAACTATGTTAGCATCCACACCAATGCACGATAACGTTCTGTCTCATATAAGTGAACTGCAGTTTTGTCGTCTGCCTCTTTAAAGTCTCACGCTCTTTAAAGCAGGATGGATTCTGATTGGCAGTTTTATCGTTCATCAGCTGGAAAAATATAGTTTTCAATATCTCTATGCTGTAATCGTTAGTTGTGATGTGGATTCTTTATATATTTAGAACAATTTTACTATATCTTTATCATTATAGTTATCATCATTGATGTGAACGGGCCATTATTCTTATTCATAACAGGTTCAATAAAAAATACAATAAAAGAATACTTTTTTTTAATTAAAAATAAATGTATAAATTGCTCCTTTTCATTAAATCATATTAACTGGTTGCTTTTAGTGAATTAAAAACATAAAAATAGATAAATCTAAATAAAATAATTAATAAAATATGTGGTTAACACTTTATTTTATTTTGTCCTTGTTACACATTACATGTATTTTACTATAGTAATAACTATTTGGCATAATTACATGCAACCTACCCTAACCCTATAGTAAGCACATGTAGTTAATTGTTATTATTAGTCAGTACTTAAATGTATAATTACACTGTCACAGGGACACATTAAAATAAAGTGTTACCAATTTTGTGTTTATTATTTTTTTATATGATATTAGGAATAATTATCACATTGCATTGATACCGCTTATAAATTAAAAAGTAAAATAAGATGTATTTCTGATTTCTTGTAGGGGGAGACCAGGGATGGTATTAACAGTTTTTGTTTGAGCATCAGTAACAGGTTGTGGTTGTTGTTTGTGCTAGATCTCTCAAAATTTGACACATGGTAGCCATATTTGTCTACAACAAATAAAACTCACTTGGACGTGTACTACACAATCACAGATTGTGTGAGTTAATGTCAAACACAAAGAGTTCCATTGTTACAACCTTCCCCCATACTGGGGTGATTTGTAACACAGGCTGGGAGTGGATGTAACAATGAGAGATGATTTGCTGAAACAGTGTGCACATAATCTAAATTAATGCAAGAATGTTATTGAAGAACAAAGAATAATCACTTTTGAAAAAAGTTGGAATACAAAAAACATATTGTATTTCTTTTGGTCTTTAAATTTAGCACAAAAACAACTGCTGTGTGTGTTTGTGTCTGTACTGTATTCCTGTCACATTCAGTCGCTGGCTATGTTGCCATTCACTTTTGCGATATCACATAAAAACTGCTGGATTGAAATGCCAAGATGAGCATAAATCCTAAAAATGTGCACAAAAAAACATGCGCTCAATTGAGGCGGATAATGTTTCATCTGATAATCTGATAAGAAGACATGCGCATAAACTACAATGAAAACATATTTACCACATAAATCTCTTAATGCGCAACACAAAAACAGAGGATGTGATTGATACCTGATGGATACTTGGAATCATCATAAGGGGTTGTAACATATTAAATGAACTGTTACAACTATCCCCACCCCAAACAGTCATAACTTAGATTTAGCATGAACGCAAAACATCAAATTAAACAAGAGAAATGGCTATAATTTAGGTTATGTAAGTTAAATAATTGTATCGATAATACAATGGTTGCTAGGCTAGGCTAAGGCTAAATTTGTTTTTACTTTCCTTCCAGAAAATCAGTTTTTTTGGTAATAAAATCTACAGTGTTGCTCACAGTCACATGCCACTTCTTCTGTGAGCTCGAAAAAGGTAACGCGAGTGTATGATATTGATGTCATCACCACAGATCTTTTCTAACGTGTCAAACTGACAGTGTTACTACTGAGTACTGACCCCATGTTACAACACTACCCGGTCTCCCCTATCTGTTGTGTGTTGAAATATACAATTATCTGACCATTTAGCAACAAACTTTTCTTATTTCCAAATGTTTTCCTCAAACGTATTAGAAGAATCGTTAACAGAAATTCCTTACTATTCCCATCCCTAGAGTTATGGTACCAAAAAGTCAGTTCAATAAATAGAAATGTCCAATGTAATCGCACTTTTCAAATGTAAAATAAATAAATTAATAAATAAAGTTCATAAATATAAGAGTACATTGGAATTATCATCACAGAGAGATCTTTAAGGGACAGTTCACCCAAAAATTCTATCATTTACTCACCCTCCAAACCTGTATGAATGTCTTTGTTCTGAACACAAATTAAGATATTTTGAAGAACGTTTGTAACCAAAGAGTTGTTGGGCCCTATTGACTTCCATAGTATTTGTTTTCCATACTATGGAAGTCAATGGTTCCCCACAACTGTTTGGTTAGTTACCCATATTTTTCAAAATATCTTCTTTTGTTTTCAGCATAAGAAAGAAACTCATACAGGTTTGGAACAACCTGAGGGTGAGAAAATGATGACAGAATTTTCATTTTTGAGTGAACTATCCCTTTAAGATTCTTTGCTCGCAGTAGATTACTGATGGACCCAGTCTTAAAATAATCTTCTGAGCTGTGGGTTGGATGAGGTTAATTAAATTAAAAGCAGTTTAAACGTGTAGCCATGAAATTAAATCTGTTTTTAAAACAGGAAAAATGTATATACCTCTTAAAATAGTCACCTCAATAGCATGTTCATTGACAGGCCGGACAGTTATTGAGTGCTCAGCATGGATGCTGTCTTCCTCCGTGCCTCCCGCTTCAGCATCACGTACAGAAGAGCAGCAGCGGACCCGACACGAGGCATTGAGGGATCTCAGTGTTCAGCTCCGGCATCGTCTTCTTGGAGATGGTACGCAGATCACCACACAAACAAAAGGCACATTTCAGCCGCCCAGTCACTCAGCGACTGGACAACAGCGAGGATGACAACAAAGAGTAAGGCACATCCCTACAGCAGGGCGACCTCTGTTGGTATGGAACGCGAAAGAGAGAGAAAGCGTCCCTCACAACCAGAGCCTTTGACGACGGAAACCTCATTGTTTGTAGTCAACATTTCACACTGGATGACTACGAATTAGGCCTAATAGTGTTTTGTGCCAAACGGAGGGGGGAAAAACTGAAAGTTTGCCCAATAACCCGAAGCAAAACGCCGTCGTGGAACGTTATAGCAGAGCCGTTGAAAAACAGCATTGGATTTGATTCAAACAGTGTTTCTGCTATTTTAATTTTTATGAAGTGCCTGCTGCTGATAGCAAATTTCCACAGTTTGACGATTTTAAGTAATAATAACAATGTCTGTAGTAGAACTTTAGAAGTATTTTGGCGTTAACTTTGACCTTAAAGGGATATTTCACCCAAAAATAATTTTCTGTCATTATTTACTCACCCTTAAGCTTTTCTAAACCTGCATTAAGGTTCTTTCTTGTGTTGAACAAAGGAAAATATTTAGAAAAATGTTGTTAACCAAACAGTTGCTGGACCCCATTGACTTCCATGATACAAAGGGAAAAAAAACATTTGTGTTCAGCAGAAGAACTTCATACAGGTTTAGTGCCTAAAGGTGAAAGTCGAAAAATTAGAATATCGTGCAAAAGTTCATTTATTTCAGTAATTCAACTTAAAAGGTGAAACTAATATATAGACTCATTACATGCAAAGTGAGATATTTCAAGCCTTTATTTGTTATAATTTTGATGATTATGGTTTACATCTTATGAAAATGTTCAAAATTTCTGAGATTTTGAATTTTCTTAAGCTGTAAGCCATAATCATCAAAATTATAACAAATAAAGGCTTGAAATATCTCACTTTGCATGTAATGAGTCTATATATTAGTTTCACCTTTTAAGTTGAATAACTGAAATCAATTAACTTTCCACGATATTCTAATTTTTCGAGTTTCACCTGTACATGAGTAAATGATAGAATTTCACTATTCCTTTAACATATTAGAGGGACTACAAAATATCTTAAAACTATTTATAATAAATTACATTGTATATAAATAATTTAACAACTAAAATGCTAAATCTGCAAAAACAAACATAAAAAATTATAGAGCTAATATATGCAACCACTGATCATACAGATTATCATTACACAGATCAGTGAGTGCAACTCGTAACAAGTGCCTAATTCTAACTCTAAATCAGGAAATATGCTGAGCTCTAAGTAAAACCAAACAAAACTAACAAATTATCTTTAGAAAATATATCAGTGATAGCCCATTTACTTTTTTCCCTTTAAAAGCTGTAGGCTAGTTGACCAGAGTGAGTAGCAAGTGATAAAGGAATCGGAAAAACAGCTGTTACAAATTTAAAAAAATTCTCTGTCCTTAAAAAAGGTTGAAAACAATTGTTTTAATCTATATGGTGTCTGCTTTCATTGTGTCAGTGAATAATTAACACTTTATTCAATAACACCATCTCATTAAATAACACTTTGGCGTCACATGATCCTTCAGAAATCAAATCATGTTGCAGTGAACTCTGAATGCGTTTAAAAACAACAGTAAGAAAGTGACAGCTGAAGGAGCTTTTATTTAAAATTACTTCATATAATGTCCATATTCATTTTCATAGGAAAATAATTTTTGATACTTTATTCATAACAGCTTTATCATCAAAAAGAATCAGTAAACACTGAATCAACAAGGCACTTGTATCCCAGACAATAGCTGTCGGTTGGGGAGGTGTAATCTCAAACAACACTTTTAACATAACACTAACTCTTTGAAAAAAACAAAACAAAAAAATTAAATAAATCATTATAAACATTTTAGTACCATGAACTACAACCGAGTCAAATGTGTATGTTAAACGTGAACATTCTCATAGTAAGAGAGGCGAGTCGTGAGTTGGAGGTGAATGTAGTGAAATGTGAAACGATAACAGTTTCTCTTCTTCATGATTAGAGCTTAGTCAGTGGATTTGGTCCTATTGAATGTTGAAGTCACTTCTGAACCGGAGGAATCTTCTAGGACATTTGATACCACACAAAAGGATGTGAACCCATATTTGTGATGGTTTCACAGCTCTGTTGATGTACTGAGGTCATACTGATAGGAGGCACCTGAGTGACAGTGATGTTGGATAACCAGAAGATAGCAGTGTTGATGCACAGTAGCAACGATCTAAGCAGGATTTTCATCAGTTTTTCTCTCCCTCTGTTTTATCAGAACATAGACTTACTTTGGTTTTCCATGTTACTTTTGCAGTGTTGACTGCTCCCAACTTACATCCATACTTCAAACTATAAGTTCATATTGATCCAACTGGACCTTAAATGATACTGTTGTGCAATGCTTAGAAGTCCATCCTTATGAAGATGAAAACACACACTCCCAAATGGTTGCCAGCATTAAGACTTGAGGTGAGAAAATTCACATGATTGAATCTGTTTGAATCAACTGGAGAATGACTCAATAGCGTTTTTTGTCTGTACCAAAAATGAATCAAAGCATGTATGCGTCCACCATTAACTTAATACAGTGCTTTAAATCTAACAGTCAAAATACAGAACTTAAAAAAAAATAAAAAAAACGTTTAAAAAGAGAAATTTTCTCTGAACATGTGCGCTGTGCTTAAGTGTCTTCAGTCATTTCCCACTGCAAAATAAATAACACCAGCTTCAGGAAAGAAAAAAAAATTAAAATAGGCAACCTGACGAGATCCAGCTAATTTTAAGATTACATCTTGTTATACGCTGACTAATTCACAGGTTGCTCACTTGGGTCTGCATGTCAGGACTCAAAAAATACTCATTCCACAGTGCTGGTAAGAGCAGGAAGAGCTTTAAAACTACTGACCAGCTTAAATGCACAGTCGACAGCTCAAAGATTTGGCCAACTGCTCTGGAAAAACAAAATTAGAGCGCTCGGGCTGCTCAAATCACTCTCCATCCACACCCATCCAGCATAACTTCTTTGTCAAACTGCTCTGTGCAGTAGGCACGAGTCTGAAGGCTCGGAGGTGAACAAAACCTGTGGTGAAGGTCACATTAAATATGTTTTTGTAGAAGCATGTGTTTCTAGGTCTCTTCCTCCCACAGGCACAGCTGTTTGTGCGGTACGTAGTAAGTAAATTGGTAGCCTTTGCTGCAGCTTTTAATGCCACATTTATACGGGCTGCCCCTGCCGGAGACGTCCCTGTTGCGACAGTACTTCAGCAGGCAGGGGTACCATTCCAGTCTGAGGTTGTAGCTACAGGAGCAAGGCTGCCACAGGTCCTTCACTGTCCCGCAGCTCTGCAGACCTGGCACCTCCACTGCTTGAGGCTCGAACATGGAACCCTCGGCGCCTGAAGAATCGGGAAAAAAAAAAAACATTTATTATAGTTAATGATCAAGCGATGTAGGTCAGTGAGGTGCTACAGTGATGTGTTCCAGTTCAAACAGTAATGCATCTGTACTAGGTCTAACTACATTCAATTAGATTTACTACAGATCCTTCTCCCCAGAATTTTCACATTTGATGTGTAAAAGGGTTTGATGCTAAAACCCTTTATATATGTTTATATATGGCATATCTCTGATGATTAAACATGATAATTCAGGTTAAGAGTCTATACTTAACCCAATAAAATAATTAAACAATGAATTAATAAATAAATATTTTACTAAAACATATGTAGACAATGAAATTATATTTATAGGCATTACATCCATATGACTATTATTTAATACATTCGATTAGGCTTTAGAGGGTTAATATATGAAGAACACAATGTCAGCGCTATATTTAATCGTGCTGGGTTTGGTAGGGTGTAATTAAGGGATGCAGTAAGCATGCTTGCCTCTGTCCAGCCAGTGTCTGACATCAGCCTCGCGCGTGTACACGGCCTCCCGGGCCACGCTGCACATGTTGTGGATGTGGGCACTCAGTTGCCACGTCCGTGTCAAATTGACCGCTACGTTCATGCTCAGCATCTCCGTGCTTCTCTTCTCTTCTGCTGTGCGGATGGCCTGGGGATTTTTCTGCAAAATATAAAAAAGACTTTTAGTATTACTACTGTCATTCTTTAAAGCTAGATGTTTTCAGTCTTTTATCACACCTTTCATTCATTTTCACACATTTAGGACCATGGACACCTTTCCCAGGAGCAACTCATCAAAGGCCTTTTACAGCCTTTTTCCTCTGAGATCTCAAATTTAAAGGGGTGGTGTAATTCCCTTTTCACAAGATGTAAAATAAGTCTTTGATGTCCCCAGAGTGTGTATGTGAAGTTTTAGCTCAAAATACCCCACAGATATTTTTATATAGCATGTTAAAATTGTCAATTTTTGAGGGTGAGCAAAAACGCACCATTCAGTGTCTGTTCCTTTAAATGCAAATGAGCTGCTGCTCCCGCACAGAGGGCGGAGCTTCAACAGCTTGCACTCACACACACATGCACTGAAAATCTAAGAAACTTTTCTAGCCTTTTCTGTTCAAACTGGAGTCAGACAATGATGGAGAGACTCAAGAAGAACATGTAGAAGCAACAGGACGTTTCTGAATGGTTAGTTGATGAATTTATGTAGCTGATGTGTAGTTATCTTCTAATCATTGATTAGCATATTCTGTCTTGATAATCTATGAATCGTGTTCAGGGGGCGGGGTTTATGTACATTTTAGGGTGGTGATGTCACTAACCCTGGAGGAATGTGGTGTAGTCTCTACCAGCCTTTTGTTATAGTCCTTAAAAAACGATTTCTTTAAAAGCAAATATCTTCCTTTGCTTTGAACTCTGCGTTGTAAGTTTGCAGATGTTGTTTATGCTCAAACAGCAACATTACACACTAACTAAAGTTAGAAAAGTGAAATCATAATCAACCAGTCCTTTAAAACATCACACTCCTATGCAACAGTTAACCAATAAGCTCAACTCTAACACCCCGGATCTGCTCCCTCACTCCCAATGACTTCCCCCTGCCCCGCCATCAGCCGCAGAGGGAGCCTGACCTGTCGCAGTCTGGCCATGGACTCGCTGGGGATGATCTCATTGTGGTTGAGCCGTGTGATGAAGCAAAGCGCCTGGTATTGGCTCTGCCCTCTCTCCAGTTCCCCCAGGATCAGCGCCCGGAAGATTTTCACATCCTGAGAAGAAACACATGCAGCCATCATTAAATTGTGCAACTCCTTAAGAAATGTGTTATATAATAACTACAAATACTGAAGTCTTTGAGTTGGAGACTTGTATGGCATCAAATACAAGGGCTGCACAATTAATCATATACACTGTGATCAGGATTTCTGCTTCTCTCGATTATTTAAGCATAATTATCTCTGTTATTTTGTGATAGATCCAAACATGAATCTCGACTATTGTTTGTGATTGTGGTTGCTGAATAAATGCACTTACTCAATCTCTGTGCTACAAAACAAATATTAAATATTTTAATATTAAAAACATTGACATAATTTGGAATTATTGTAATTAACATTAGGAATTTCATTGTTTTAGCTTTCATAATGTAGAGAGATAAGGTAAAATAACCTTGCATATGCGTTAGCGTTTTATTAATTTGTGCTTACAGGAAAGTGCAACTATTCTAATTATTAAAGATGCACCGATATATCTGCCACTAATTGGCATCAGCCGATAAATTCTGTCCATTTTATCACAAAATTCAAACAATAAAAATAGCGTTTTGACACTCTTAAATGTGACGTGAAATCACTGTAGAGCCTCAGTTCAAGCGGCAGCGTGGAGCGCGAGTCTTTTCCTTCACTTTAATACAAGTTATAGCACGAAAGAACATGCATGAACATCAAAAGGTATGTTGAAAAATAAAGTACAACTTACTGAAATGAGTCATGTCGCATGCAATCGCTCAATAAGTGTTTCAACCGTGAAAAGACGTCAATAAAACAGCTTGTGAACAAGGTCACTTAACGTAGCATTTGCCTCAGGAAAGTTATCCAATGTTCACAGTTCGTCAGTTAGCTATAAAAAAACACTAGAGATGAGCTTATTTACTGTTAATTATATATGCATGTTTGAATAAAGTGTTTATGAAAACTACCTTATATGCAACTGAGTTGCATTCAAACATTTCAGTTTTTATTTGAGTAGCCTATAATTATTACATCTGAAAATAAATAGCAGTTAACATAATAGTTTGGGCTCTGTTAGCTTTAACCTCTAATAGTAATCTACCAAATGAGAGGGTTCCCTGTATAGTTTGCAGAATTATTTTAGAGAGATTTTTTTTGTCCTTTAGCGAGAATCAAATTATCGGCAGATATTCTGTATAATCGGTGGAGAAAATTTAGTATCGGTGCATCTCTACTAACTATAAAAGAAATTATAAAAAATACATTTCTCAATTGAAAACAATTGTGATTGATCGCGATTACAATTTAAAAAAAAAAATTATTGGGATTATTAGTTTGAAGTCACCACAAAATCAGAATTGACAATTCTTATTTTTTATGGAATACTGCACTGTTTATTATAAACGATTTGTCCATGCACATAATTATTTAAAAATAAATCAAGTGCCTTTGTAATCTTTAGTCAAAATAACTTCCCCTCCCTCTTGCAGCAACATCTCTTTTCTGATGACGTGTTTACTGGCGTGAGGGCGCCAGGGCGGGACAAACTGTCACTCATATGAGATCACAGCAATAGCAAACAACAACCATCCATCCATTTTTTCTTGTCCAAGAAGCCGTTTCCCTTGGATATACATAACAATAGGGAAGAAAAGATTACTGCATCTTCCGCTTCATGCCGACTGTAACCATTATTGTGCATCCCTATCAAATACCCATCGATTTTATTCATTTTGGCTCCTAAATTCTTCCTTTTTAGCATTTAAAAAGTCAGCTGTTGACCTTCAAGCTTACAGTCAGATCTTCATTACAACATTTTATAGTGATTCAGCCCAGAACAACAGAGAGACACCGTATATTTCAGCACATCACTGAGTTTCTGTTAGCAACCAGACCAAATATCTGGCAGTACCCCCATGCTCATAAAGACTTCCATGTAAAGGCATTATGGGAAACCCCAGAGCGGAGAGCGAGGCCACAGACCTGTGTACCCATTCATCAGCTTCTCCTTGCTCTGGCATCCTCATGACACTGCCAGCAGAAGACACACACATTCTCCTCACTCCCCCCTCTTATTTTTCACAGTAAGGCCTCGAGCACCAAGCCGACAGAAGGGAGCAAGCTTTCAGGGTTTAATTCGCAAAGTAGGAGGTTTTCTCAGACAATCAAAATAAACAAGCCGAAGCTGTCTTTGTTTGTTCTGGAGCTCTCATCTCATCCTCTTTCTAGAACCTTCCATCTGGTTTCCAGAGTTGGTCAACCCCCAAACTCATGGAGATGCAGTCTCACTGAGCCTGTGGAAAATTCATTCACATTCCAAGAATCATTCACCACATCTAATATTCCATTTGAATGACAATGCTCTTTTATTTGTATAGTTTTCCCTGAGAAGGTAAATTCAGTTCCGCAGACAAACTTTGGCCTTGTCCACTCTTATACTTTTTCGTTTGAAAACCCATCTTTTTCTCTCCGTTTTGGCCTTCCGTCCACACAGAGACGTATTTTTGAAGAATCTCTTCGGTTCCATCTGTATCATCTCAGTGGGCTTTTATGAGGTTTTACACATGAGCAGTAATGCGAATTTAGGGTTTTCTGACATTTCGTGTGTGAATAAGAAACTTTTGAAAAACGCTTGAAAACAATAGTGTTTTGAAATTAAAATGCCATTTTCAAATGTATTTGTGATTTCTTTCCAATCCAAATAAAATGTTTGTTTTTCTTGCATAAACTTGGTAAAAATTTGATAACAAATTGCCTGTTTTTTAGACTAGAAGTGCCATTTAAAAATAAAAATACATCAATTATATATATATATATATATATATATATATATATATATAAATATAAATAAATCACTTTACAAATTGACAAAAAAAAAAAAAAAAAGAATATTTGGGGCCAGTAGCACTATGGGGGCCATGTATAAAAATTGACAAATATTTCACAATATTACTGTTTTCACTGTATTTTTTATCAAAGCAAATATTTGAGCATGAAACATTTTTCAAAAACATTAAAAAAAAAAAAATCGGTAGTGTATTTTCATTTATTTTTCCCTTTATCAAATCTTTAATATGGATTAAGACTTTTCTAGGAAAAGAAACATTAAGTACTACTTACAAGCATCTCTTATTGATGTTCACAATAGACATTACATTACATGAACACTATACAAAATGAAAAAGTAAAAAGTACACAGATCCCAATCTGTGAATCACTACATGTAATGACAGACATCCAAAAAATGTAACTCAAACCTATATTGTGAAGAACTGTTCAGCATGGAAGTTCTTCAAAGGACGAAGCAGCAGGAACGCAATTAAACTGACGGAGGAGGCAGACCTGGTGGAATTACCGCATGGGTGACAGAACAATCAGCAAACGCAAGAGGGGGGGAGTGAGCAGGCAGTTGTTATTTTAAGCTCCGGCACTAGAAGAACCTTCCAGCCGTCAGAAAGGCGGTTTGCTTTAAGGAACAGAGAGAGGGGTTGGTGGGGTAAGGGGGGTGGGGGACTGCTTTAGCCACTCAATTTAATTACAGGGAAGTGTTGGCGTCACTGCTTTGCAAACACCTTGATGACAATAGGGAGAAACCCTGCAAGCTGACACTGCACAGGTAAACCAATCACATCTGCTGATGAAAGCTGACATGATATCAGTAGCTCAATCATTGAATTCTCTTTACAACTATCCTTTATCTTCATTGCTCGGCAATTTCCTCTTATCTGAGGCGAATATCTCTTTCGCTTTCCTCCAGGGTCCTGTTGCAATTCTCTGTTTGACCCCCTCCATGCAGCAACATGTCTAAGCCGGGTTAGTGAGTAAATACTTCAGTCAGGTAGATCCTCAGCTCAGTTTTTCATTCGTTCACCCTCCAACCTTGCGCAGGTCCGCCAAATGACCAGATTAGAGACTAAACATAAATCTTGGTGCAGAAGAGTTTATTTTGACAGTCCTGAAGAAATATATCTCTGAAGTCAAAGCAAACATTAGCTTCTGCTCCTGGTCCTGCTTCCTGCTGCAGGATCACGGCGTGTTTGTTTGGACTATGCTGTTGACGTCTGACAGCGGCATCATCACAAAGTTTGGCACGGCTTTTACAGTCAGTTCCAAATGTTGCTTACCATAAAATTCACGTCAGACATACAACGTTAAGAACAATAAAATCACAGATGAAAGATTGGATAAACCAAAGATTTGTTCAGAAATACTAAAGCCAAGTGGACACTACAAGACTCGTCACTTCTGCTTTGTGTTGGAACTTGGAACTTAAGCGATTGCTGCTTGGATCTGAATTTATAGTAGTTTATATAATATTATCCTTCCAACTCTGTTTGTTTGTGTCTCTTATACATAAAACACCCTCTAAATTCCTCTCTAGAGACGAGCAACTATGACAGAAGAGATAAAATACATGTTTGTTCATTCTGCCACACTACAATGCAGTGACATTGATGAACGGTTTTTAAAAACCATGTCAATTAAATTCTATTTGTTCTGCCACTATAAAGATGTTTGCTTTATGTTTGCAAGTGCTTTCTATTATAACAACTGGCATTAATAATGTCTACCCAGGAGGCAATAAGTGGAATTGCTTAAGATCCCTGTTTGCAATACAATGCACATTGTCATTAAAAACTTTGAACTGCACAAAACAAACACGAATTACACAAGAGAATTGAGAAAACTAAATGTTGTGCAAAACAAGTGGGTATCTACTTCAAGGTTTCACATTACATGCATTATTAACATCTGCATAACTATGAGTCAAAATCTGACTCAAAAAATGGTAATAAATGCAACAACAGTTTTAAAAAGTGATGTTTCACTATTATTTACAACAGGATTTGCAAGATGGGTTTAAATAAAAGAATTTTGTTATAAAAAACAAACAACTTTGTGCATCAAAACCTGGTAAAAATGAATTTGATTTTCCAAAGTTAACACATTTTGACAGGTGATTAGGAGGCCATGATGAATGACAGAGGCCATTTTTTTTCATTTACACCCCTACTCTTTTGTTGCGAAGGACATCCTGGGATTTTTAATGACCACAGAGAGTCAGGACCTCGGTTTTAACGTCTCATCCGAAGGACGGTGCTTTTTGACAGAATAGTGTCCCCATCACTACACTGGGGTGTTAGGACCCACACAGACCACAGGGTGAGCGCCCCCTGCTGGCCTCACTAACACCCCTTCCAGCAGCAACCTGGTTTTGCCGGGAGGTCTCCCATCCAAGTACTGACCAGGCTCAGCCCTGTTTAGCATCAGTGGGCAACCAGTCTTGGACTACGGGGTGATATGGCTGCTTTCGAACGTTTCTAGCATTTCATAGTTCACCCCTCATGCACGTTATCACGTCCGTCAAAAACTTGGGCTGGCTGTCGGTTGGAATATTAGAACTTGTGGGCATCAATCACATCACTGAATACTTGTCGGCTAAAGAAAAATGTATTACCTTTCGATCCTTCAGTTTTCAAATCCATCATTTGAATCTCACAACATTGATGTCTGTCAGAAAATGACGTGCACAATACACGGTAGTATTTACGAGAAGCATAGGTCCAGTGAGTAAACGCATTTCCTGAAAAACCCACACTACCGTATGTTTTGAATGTGCCATCACTTTCTGAGAAGAGGGAGAAAAAGGCAGCCTGAGCAGCTTCAACTTGCTGTCTGTCAGAGACGATAACATGCATAATACATAGCGCACAAGAGTATAAATTTGTTCTTCTTTCACTGATATTGAATCGGAATGATCAGGGACCTGAGTGAAATACTTCACACTGCATGCTAATAAAGACCAATCCAATAGAAAAAAAATCACCGGGTTAGTGAACATCGTTCACATGTCACGTGTTGGTTTTGAAGTATTTTTTTATGCACAAACTACGCATTTTAATTCTGACATTCCTGATTTGAATATTTGTAATAATTTTCAATTCTTTAATTTCGGCAATAGATGAACTGTTTAATGAGTGATCTTGAGATGAGTCCCTGTAGTCATACAATTTGACTCTCAAATGCAGATGTAATTTATATTATAACTTGACATTTGATTTTTATAAAATGTATATGCATATGAATGCAAGATTTCACACATCATTTATTTGAAAATCTGTCTTAACGCAATTCATAATGTGCTATAATAGAGAGTAGTGCTGCACGATTAATCGTATCGCAATCGCGATGTCAAGCCTACGCGATTGTATGACGCAAAATGCTGCGATTTTATATTAAATAAACAAATTAGCGCTGTTAACGCACTTATTAATGCAAATGCTTTTAAACCATTCATGCGCGATAAGACATAAAAGAACAAGCTGTCTGTGAATGTCCTCCTGACACACACACAGATAGACGCGCGCCAGTATCAAGTTCTCTTTCGCGGTAGAACGAACAACACACGTATGCCAAAATGAACGCGCTGCCTGTGAACGTCCTGATTGTGACAGACAGAAAGAGCTCGCGCTAATGTGCGTGCCCACAAAACAGCATGACAGAATACAGTTCTATTTCGAGCTTGAACGAACAATAACACACACAATTATGCCAAAATGTCTTTTTGTCGAGTGTCATCATAACATAAGAGTAGTCTCATGATGAACATGAAGAGTTGTGAATGTGATGACTCGTGAAAGAATGAGGCGCGTGTGAGATCCGAGTCTCTGACAGCGGCTGGTCTTAAAGGGACAGTACACAGTAGCCACTAATTACATCTGTCGCTAAAGTTATTCTTTTTTTTTTTATTCTTTTTTTTATTCTTATTTTTCTTTACCCCTGACATGTATCGTTATATGTACTCTTGTATGTAAATTATGTTTTGTTGTTAAAATGCAATTATAAAAAAAAAATCTGTTGCTAAAGTTAATCAAAGAACAAAGGGAACAGAGAAAACACTCACTGCTCTTGACTAAAGAACTGTTTTCTTTAGGCTGATTATCACTAATCTGTGTGTGCATTTATTTTTCTTGAGAACCAAGCAAGTTGACTCATGAAACCATTTGTTTATTATATCACATATCACAATCGTAATCGCAATATTGACCTCAATTATCGCAATATGACATTTTCCCCAAATCGTGCAGCCCTAATAGAGAGTGATAAACACTCTTCTTGTCAACGCTCTTCTTTTCAACAGGAAATACAACAGCACACATTCTTCTGTTGACATGTTTATAGCTGCTACCTGAGTCACAACACATCTGTATTAATGGCAAAGGCATTTGAAGGTAACTTTAAAGCTCCCTTGATAACTTTTTACAACCACATAAGTACGTACAACCGCATGCTCGCCAAGCATTGATCTGCATAAAGTATGTTTCCGGCCTTCCTGGCCGCAGTCATTTACTCATGTCGTTCCAAACCTGTATGACTTTTTATGTAGAACACAAAAGAGACGTTGGCTTTCATTGTATGAACAAAAACAGAAACATTTTTCAAAATATCTTCTTTTTTGTTCCACAGAAGAAAGTCAGTCATACAGGTTTGGAACAACATGAGGGATGAGACATAAATGGTGACAATTTTCATTTTTGGGTGGCATTTCCCTTAAGCCAAGTCACTAGACTGAAGTAATCAAGGCTGAGTCAGAATGCACATACACATGCTTTGAAATTTCCCTTATGAAACTAAATTCCAGATTGGCAAGACATCAAAGATTCAACGGTTATGAAGTACATATATCACCCCGAGCAGTTAAAGCTAATTAAGGGAAAGATTCAATAGACAAATAACAAGGCACGCAGACATGATCCAGAATAAACAGATATGCAGAATGTTTATGGTAAATGTGGTTCCTCTTCAAGGAGAAACGCTATTGTCTAGAATTTCAGTTTAACTGGATTACGGCTCCTTATGTGACGGCAGAGATGTTTAATTGGCTTTTTTAAGAAGGCTGGTGAAAAGGCACAGGTGCATGCCAGCATTTAACATTTCGCTCTGATGAACAGCAACCTCGGACAAAAGACAGAGCGTGGGAGAAATGCCTGAGTTGTGGTGGTTAAAATACAAGAGGAATTTGATGTCTTACACACTTAACAAAAACACAACATGCATTGCAGTAAATAAAAGTCAACAAAGAAGGAACCAAGCAATTCTGTTTTGGTAACATCTTAAAGTAGATTTCCTCTGAATATGACACCAAAAACCAAACAGCATGGCAAAAATAGAGGCACTTGGCTATTATGGTAATGGAAGACCATTGCTTCCTCTGGGTTGTCTCCATGTGACCTTTGACTCCTATTTGGCATGTGGCTAACTTGAGCTCTTGTGGGACAGCAGGGACGTCTTTACCCTGTTTCAGCTGTCTTAATGTGCTTCACACTCACTAATATATGTTCATCTGCTCTAGTCAAGATCATGGCGTTACCCCCTATGGGCTGTTAACTTCTTCCACAACCATCTTAAAACTAACAAAACATCTGGATTTAGAACAAAAGCTTAGGCAATGCGTTTAATAATAAATCAAGATCTTAAAGCTGATGCCCCTTTACAACGGTTACGCCAATATTTCAACACCCCATACCAATCCGAAGGTATTGCACAAGACCAAGAGGGAGACGTCAGAGCGTGGGAGAAGAAAAGACAAGACCCAAACGCAGCAGGAAGAAATCATGCTGTTCCTGTAAACTATGGGGAAGTACATCTCATTTCCATTGAGATATGCCTCATTAAGAAAACAACAATGCAACCCTATAAGTTATACAATGTCTTTCACTGGGAAGTTGGACTTAGCAAGAACTGATGTAACCCAAGGCTTGATTCATAAAGCAATGACTCAAACAGATCATAGGATCAAACTCTTGTGGCTGTTAAGACATGTCACTTTGGAGGGGCTTTAAGGAAAGAGCTAATCCTGAATGATAAAAGGCATGTTTAACTATGATAAACTAATTCCGGTAGTGAAGTGAATGAATTATGATGAGTATTAAAATGCTCTTCATCTCCCTTTCATGAGTCCAAATGTGCCTAATGCAAATAAAAACGGCTTTGGTGAGTAAACAAGGCAGATGCACAGTAACTATTAGGAACTACAACATTACATGATTAAAGAATGATTGATGCTTCAGTAGTGATTCAAAACAAAGTGATATGAATGGTAAAACATATGTTGCGATGCTCACGTTCTCTTTTTCCTCAAATGGAAAATATGGAATACTGCTTGCAATATGCCACCAAAATGGAAATATGAGGAATAAAATTACATATCACGTTTTAGTGAAAGAAAGAAAAAAGAAAGATTAATTAATTGTCCATTTTAAATATATTATATTCAAATAGTATATATTCACATTATAAATTTAAACATATTTATGGTTTGAATACTTCCACCACTGGCAAAATCTTGTAAACTTGTGTATCATTCAAACCAGTGACTAGACTAGAAGAAATTACCACCTTGATTACATACTATATGCTGCTATGGTACAAAGAAAACAATCTTCAGCAATCAAACTGATGATATGCAATATGCTCGTGACAATTTATGAAACACGAAGACAGTCCATTTAAGCTCACACAGAGATTTTTAAAAATGCAATCTGT
Source organism: Squalius cephalus (assembly GCF_949319135.1). NCBI lineage: Eukaryota > Metazoa > Chordata > Actinopteri > Cypriniformes > Leuciscidae > Squalius > Squalius cephalus. The sequence goes on along the minus strand of NC_137132.1, from coordinate 15,792,550 downwards.
GCAATCAAAGAGTTTTAGCAAATTGCAACAGTAAAAGACTGCTGTGCTAAAAGAAGTACTTGAAAGTGCAAGAAAATTAAGCTTCAAACATCAGCATATTTCAGTTTCTCAGTGCTCAAAATATTTTAACACTGACACTGCTCGAATGTGCTCTGGATCAAATGGACTTGAACAGTTCAGCACATAACAGTGTCTGTGGGTAAATGAGGTCTCTTCTTTCTTTCTCAGCGGCACTCAAAGGGTCAACATCTGCCTTATTCTGGCTTGAATAAAGTCATCAGCTTGTTGCCAAGGGGCTGCCAGAGATGTCCTGCCTGTTGCCGACACACTTGAACATGAAAATGTGAACTGAACTGTAACTAGTTATCAGAGACAGCACACAGTTTCCTGTATTGTAAGCAGTGTGGTGAAAAACCCATTTTACACGTGATTTTAAAAGGTGAAATGTGCTGTTTCTACATTCTAATAAATAAAATCCCCTCTAGATCCAGTATATTGCAATGCAATATTTATACTGCACCAGTCATGCAGTGTATTAGTTCCTTTATTGTAATGACAGCAGTAAAATAGCAACGTCTACACAACGGGTGTGGTCTTTCATTCATATTGACATGAATCTTTTAAACATATATTGTGTCATCATGAGAGCGGTTGTTCAAGCCTGTGCGGTGTAGTTAAGGTCACATCCCTGTCACATGTCTCAGAATAGTGGGACATTTTGAAACAGGTTGGACTGGCTAGGTTCAAGTGGGCATGTTCACACACCTGGATGGCATCCAAACACACTCACTGATATATCACTGATTGAAAAGCTAGGACATAAAAGGCAGACAAGTTCCCACAAGTGACAAAACGACAAATTCAAAAGTGAAACGACTTCAAAATTCCACTGAGCTTATGATGAGTTCCTAAAATCAGAGCCGGCACAACACGTAGTCAACAACAATAAATGATTGCCCCAAAGTTGAATCTTATACAATAAAGTTTAAAGCTGGCTCAAACGTTACGAGCCGATAACATTTCAAAGTGAAGAGGAGGGATGGCTTGTGTCCAAGCAGGTCACAGATATCCCAATAGGGAGATGAGCATAAAAGCAGACCGCTCGGCTCCTTGGTTGGCAGCGGATGCGAGCTGAGATGAATTCATCGTCATCACTGCATATGCTGCCGATGGGCAGAGATAGAGCGCTGAGAAACATAATACAACTAGAAAGACAACGGAACAGTTTAAGACAAAAGCTTGAGTTAGAGATGAAAGATCAATGTGATCACACGTAGCATCTCTTCCACCAAACAGTCGCCGCTGGATTGTGATGTGTTACTCTAATTCCTGCAAGCTGAAACAGTCGAAGTAGGCCAAATTGTAAAAGAACCTCATACAGCCCACACTTTTTCCACACAAACTGGAAAAAAGGCCAGTCTGTTAGTCAGATATATCTGTTTTTTTATATTATGAAAATGTATGCTTAAAAAGGACCACAACCACATGATTTGCGTGATATTCCTAATCTCATCTGATTTCCATTGAAACTTGAACTGAACAGGAACAAAACATCACGCTGTTATATATGGGTAAACTGTATCTGAGTATGGAAGCTTGTTGCTGCCACTGAATAAAAAAAAAATCTAAAAAGGTAATTGCGACTTTTTATCTCACAATTCTGACATTTTTTTTCTCTGAATTGCGTGATATAAACTTGCAAATCTTACCTTTTTTTCTCAGAATTGTATGATAAAGTCACAGTCACTTGTTAAAAAGTCACAATTGCCAGATTACTTGCATTTCTGAGAAATAAAGTCAGAATGTAAGTCAGAAAAAAAAAAGTATTTTTCCCCTCAGAATTGGACTTCAGAATTGTGAGATGCAAACTTGCAGTTGTGAGGAAAAAAGTACCCTTTAATGATGCCATGTAAATAAAATAAAACATTTGAAAACAATTAAAATATAAGGTGTAACACTTTACATTAAGGTCACCTTAGTAAATGGTTAACGCAGAAACTAACATTAACTAAAAATGAGCAATACATTTGTTGTAGTATTTATTCATTTTGGTTAATGTTAAAGTCCCCCTGTGGTGAAAATCAAGTTTGTAATGTTGTTTATATGTCTATGTGGTGTTTTTAATGTGCTTTAAGACAAACCATGTGCAAATTCATAAGTCAACAACACCATTGCTGAGTACTTTCTCCTTAAAACTGAAGTGAACCAAAGACAGTCTCAAAAATGCGGCCTGAAATCGCTGGCGTTTCTGACGTCACAAACTACCTTGTAACCAATCACGTCAACGATTGGATCTCTGAGCTGGTGTGGAGTGGAGGCGGGGCTAATTTACATATTCATAGAACCATGTTTACTAAATGAGGCAAGGATGTAGAGTTACATTCAAGCTATTTTAAGGGATAAAATTATTGATCACAGGGGGACTCTAATAAAAATGCAACTGTTTATTGTTAGTTAGCTCAGGTTAATTAAAGGGGCTATATGTAAGGATTTTCATTTATTAATTGCTTTTTCATTTGCCAATGTGTGAACAGCTTGTAATGAAACTTAAAAAACGAGACCTCCTCCGGCTTCCTAAATTGTCTATGAAAGCCTCTAGACTGATTTTTACGTGAAGGACTCGAGAACGTTTTTGCCAGGTTCAGGTCAGGATAATAGTCTCACATAGCCAGATTTATATAGTCTATAGTCTCAAATAATCAAACTATCATAACATTAGCTATGTTTCCATCCAAAGTTGCAAATAAAGAACCATTTCCATCCAGTGAGTCGAAGAGAACAAAATCGTCACTTCCTGATAAACCGGCACTAAATATCACAAAGAAAAATGGAAGTTGCTGCAGCCGTAGAAGCCATAATATTTTTGTATATAATAAATTACTTGCACCTCAGAGCGTGCAGACGAAACGCAATAAACACAGTCATGTTATTTTGCTTTCGGAGGGAGATGCTGCTGTTTGGGAACGCAGTCATTTAAGTCGTGTTCTGAAAGGTATTATACCGAACCACTTTGACGACAGACTTTGCTCAGGCATTTCAGAATGACCAAAACAGCATTTCAGATGCTGTGCAATAAGATCAGTCCACTGGTTGGTCCAGTTATGCCGTCCCATCGCAAAGTCACATGTCTCTTTTGACGCGCTTTGAGAAATGTATTCAGTAAATATGTTTCCATTGTAGATTATGAGCATGTTTTCTTATCGGATATCATCTGAATGTTCATTAACAATATTTCGCTGCAAAGGTATCACAAATTTCTTTTGACTTTTAAGCCAAGAACGAAAAACAAACTTCGCCGTTAATATATCGGGGCATTAAATCACATTCAGTTTCTTGTACATTTTGTGTGCATTAACAATGCGTTTTAGCTGCAGTTCACATAACGGCCACCGGTGTCGCTAATATCAAGGGTTTCTGAATTCTACACACAGTCCCTTTATATAATATTATTAGATACAACTTTTAATTTTAATAAAGTATTAGTAAATGTTGAAATTAACATTAACCAAGAAAAGGAAAGGCTTTAGAAGTATTTTGATTGTTAACTAACGTTGCAACTAATGTTAACAAATGGAAACTTTTTGTTATTATTGTGAAGTGTAACCAAGTAAGAAAGAAGTAAATAAATAAATAAACAATAATACAATTCTCATTTGCTGAATCTGGTCTGAATATGCCATGGTTGGCATTTCATCCATGTAAATTCCACAACAACAGAAAACTAAACCAAAGCAGCATTCACTCTTATGAATGAAAGATACTTAGAGATATGCTACGCCAAATCTGCAATCAAATGCCTATGTAAAAGAAAAGAAAAGAAAAACACTACACAGCTTTGAAAATCAAATCCAAAGGGTTCACTTAGCACCTGATTAAGCGGGTACCAGAATAGCCATACTTCATTTAGTAATATAAATGAATATTTGTCTTCCTCCATCCCTGTTAAAGCCCTTTCAGTGCAGTAAATCCAGTAAGGCAGCAGGAAGTCCTCGTTCATTCAAATTTCCATAAATCCCTGAGATACAGGGGAAACAGATGAGAACCACATGTGAGAAGAATGGAGACAGGCCCGCCAGTGGAACTGATAAAAAGAGGAAAGGAAAAGTTCAAGCCTTCCCAAATGTGATGCAAACCCCCACAGTGACCACATCTGTGGAGGATCAGGGGACGTGAGGGGCAGAGGGCTGCTGACGTGACTGAACTGAGGCGGATGAGGCCAGTGACATTGCCACTGCTAATCCTGATGGTATGATCACCAGTGAAAGAATCTGACCTCAGGTCAGAAGTTCATCATTAATGTGGATGATTTAACACAGAGACACAGACTTTAATGGCACGAGGAAGGAAAAGTAACCACTTCTCAAATTACCAATATTTGAGGCTTCATCACTGTAGAATGATCTGGTAGGCTAAATGACAAATATAGTAAAGGCTAGAAATGTAGGTAAAATGATTCAAACTTTTTTTTTTTTTTTTTGAGCAGACACTTTGAATGTACTGTAATTTTCTTTGGATTAAAGTGCCAGCTAACTAACTAACTAACTAACTAAATATAAATAAATGTAACCATTTACTAAAAAAAGTTTCTAGTAAAGCTAGAAATTTAAGTAAAATCATTCAAATCTAATAGGTTGAGCAGATACCTTGAATGTACTGTAATTTGCTTTGGATTAGCAAGTCAACTAATCAAATGTAAATGTATAGTTTTGTGGAACTCCAAAATCACATTCACAACTTATTTTATATTGAACATAGCATTTTTTTTGTTGTTGTTTAGCAAGTTTGTCTGAAAGTGATCGAGCATTTGTCCTTCAGAGTGTTCCTTAATATGAAATAAGACTTAGGCCTGTTAAAGTCCTCAAATGTAATGACTTGATATTCAGACATGCTAAAATAATTCACCTATACTGTGAAAGGGGGCGGGTTCATGAAAAAAGTCAAGCAATATAATGCATTCCAGCACACTTCAGTGACATTATGTAACAATCATATTAAACAAACATACATTTATCCTGGCCATAGTTTTCAACTTACCTGTTTGAAATCGGCCACAAAAGTTATAAGAGTCCCATCTCCTTGTTTAAACTCCACAGTGATGGAGTCTTTTTCACTGTCCGCCTCCAGAAGTTCATCTGTGATTTGTCCATCGGCCAAACGAACCTTCACCTTCAGCTCAGAAGCAGACCCGAGAGTTACTGTCACAGTGAGCAGCAAAACCAACACAGTAAACCGAACTGAACCCGGTGAAATCCACCTCGCAAACATGCCAGATAATCCTAAAAGTCAAACTCCGGGCTCAGAAGGAGAATCCACAGGAATTACAGTCGCTGATGCGGTTCGACTCATTCCACAAGTCTTCAGATAGACTCCGCTATCTCCTCAAAACATCACAAGCCGCTCCACTTTCACAACTTCATCCATATTTTTTGGAAGCTGGATACACAAATGAATTCATAAAGTCTTTTAAAAACAGGTCTAGAGACTTTTCACGTTTGGTAAGTAAACATTTAAGAGAGCCGCGTCACACACGGATCCATCTGGTGTTTGCACTCGTCTCGCGCCTCTCACTGAGGGAACTTTGATTCGTGAGCTCTTGCCGACTCGTGCCACTGACGCTCGCGTTCATTCAGTACACTGCGCTTCACGCTGACTTCAATCTTAGTTTCTGTTTTTCTCCTCTGGAGTTTTTTCCTCTCTCTCCTAGTCATTGCGGATTCGTCACTTCCTTCATTATCCAAAGTGCAGCAGTCCACCGGGCTCCCAAAGTTTCGCAGTGCTCGAAAACTCTTAAAGGCGTAGCGCCCTCTCAAATAACCGTCTGATTAATACAACTCCTCAGATTTCTATTTCTAGAACTTAACTCTTTATGTAATGTAGGTGATTTACATATCATATTCATTAACAAAGAATACTTGTATATTTATGTACATTTTTGCAATATATTATTTTATCCTATGTGATAATATTAGCCTAACTATGCTTATTAAACATAATATAATATTAATCACACTCATTTTTATTTGTTTCTTAATCTGATTTAATTATAGAGTTACAAGAGAGATATCATGTGTCAATATTAATGTTAGACTATTGGGATTTCAAAAAGGCAACTTTTTTAATAATAAAAAATAGATAGCCTATTTAGAATTAGCTGTTATATCTCCCGAGCATCATAAATTCATGAAACAGAGCATGTTTGCTCAGAATGACTTGTTTTCTATATTTACAAAGCTTTGAGAAGTTTGGACTTTGTGCACACAAGACATAGACTAATGTATGAGTCATATGCTATAATCAACATTTTGTTAGCTTTTTACCAGCATGGTCTAAAGCTGATGTGTGTAAAGTTTGGTGAAGGTCTGACAAACGGCCTAGGAGTTAATTTTAAAAAAAAATTAGATTTGCTATTGTTGAGGCTTAAAGCGAGAAATTCAGAAGAAACAAGAATTTTGATTCCGTCACACACAATTGCGGAGTTAATAGCTCAAATGTAAAGTAGCTTATTATAGCGACACTTTGAGGCCGATTTTAACTAAATTTGGTACATATATTAATTTTCACTCAATGTACAAATATACATTTTTGTAATAGTAGGCCATTCAAATATGCAGTTATTAGCTGCTGAAATTTGATTGGCTGCTGGTGGCCTTGCTTTTTTTTATGTATCCTGGTCTATAGGACGTCCGCCAAATAAGATGCATACCAGTTTTCAACTTCGTGGATTTATTACAGCACCACCTAGAGTCAGACGGGTGTGTGTCTTTGCGACTGAGTAGGGGTGCACAATTGGGAACATCCACCAAATTTTGGGGTCTCTGTGATTTACGGTCTTTGACGCCCATACACTTTTACGCCCATACACCAAACAAAAATAAGGAAGAAGAAGTAGAAAATAAGTACAAACACAATGGGTTCCAGCACCTTAGGTGTATTTAATACTATAAAGCTTTACATATAGGCTATAATAATTGTCAGAAATAGAACAGTTTGTTTAAGTTTTATACAAAATCTCAAAAAAGTTTGTATATGTGTTTATATTGTATCATATTTGATACATCAAGCTTTTATGGCCCATAGTGAGAATATGGAGCATATACTTGAGGAGGAAAAAAACACTTTTTATTCACTAAACAAAAATATGCAATTTTGTGCAAATGTTGTTATGTGGCCAAAACGTAAGATGATATTCTTATAGCATTCCTGCATACATCACCAGAGAGAGTGAATTTTTATTTGACGCTGACGATCTGAAGCGGAATTCTAACAAAAGTATAGAGTAATGAATTCCATACACCAGACCTGGAAATGTTCACGGTTCTAGAAGTGCCAATTTTACACCGTGAATTACCTCTTGAGCAGAGGTTTCTACAGCTGTGGCTCATCAGAGCTCTTATTTCCAGGTGATGTGTATCTTGCTGGGTGGCCCAAGTATGTGTCCTCTTCAGGGAGCACATCACCTCTGGGCACATGCGCTGGAGAGCTTCACCGGAGGAGAAAGCAAATAGACAGCCTGTGGTCTTGAGTAAACACTGTCAGCTGGGTCAGGGCACTGGTCAATACAGGTGATGTATTGGAGTGAAGTTCAGGTAAACATGTCCTTTTGTGACTGGCTAAACTAAAGCATTTACAGCTTTTGAGGAGGTAAAAGAGAGAGAACGGATATTAGTCACTGCCGTTTGACCAGCTGTTACTTCACTTTGTTTTGTATGTTTGCATCAACATTGGCTGCAAAAAAAAAAAATGTTTAGTGCTATTTTAAATGAGAATTATCCTGACATCTTTGTATCTGCCACCAGATGGAAAAAAGTGTCTTGCTTTACGTAGATTTTAAAAAAAACTTTCTTTAGAAAGGAAATCATGCATCTACTGTACAGTCTTTCCAAGTTTCGTAAGTGTCATTTGGAGTCCTGTGGTAAGGTTATAGTTTATACTTATGTAAATCATTAACAAGACATTCACTAATTTAGCTCTTTAGGCATACACATACACACACACATACACTGGAACAGGCCTTTGTTCACTGGGTACATTGGCACCGCTAAGCAAAATGAAAAATATGTCTTGTTCAACTTTTGTTGTCGTATACCACTAAAATTGGTGGATGTTTCTTTTGTTCCTTTTATTGAATTCTTTAAACAATTTTTTTTAGCATTGTGATAGTTCAGTTGTGTATGTAGCTTTTTCAGTAAAGAGCTTTTTTTTCCAGTACCGTGACTTATGATTTTTTGTGATGTTTCGTAAACAAAACTTAAAGAGTAAGTTCACCCAATAATGAAAATTATCCCATAATTTACTCACCCATTCTAGATATATGACTTTCTTCTTTCAGCCAAACATATCAGAGTTATATAAACAAATATCCTAGCTCTTCCAAGCTTTATAATAGGAGAGAATGGTATTGAAGCCCAAAAAAAGCGCATCCATCCATCATAAAAGTAATCCATACGGCTCCAGGGGGTTAATAAAGGCCTTCTGCGGACCGATGCTTTTTTTGTAAGAAAAATATCCTTATTTGTAACTTTGAACTATAATCACTGGCTTCCAGTATCAGTTGTACGTGAATCTAGTTCTGGCGGAAGAGTGGCCTCTGACCCGACACGTGATGTACATGATGAACGCAGAAGCGCAAGAACAAAACAAAACACCGGTCACGAATTAGAAGTTTAAAAAAACACGAATTTTAAAAAAGAAATGTCAGAGGATTTCAATATAAGAGAAGGGGAGCTTGAGTTTGTACCGGAAGCCAGTGATTATAGTTTATAAAGTTCTCACTTTTCACTTTTTCAAAAGGTTAGCTTCACTTGAAGTAGAACTTCAGAAACTGCAGTTTCAAAGTATAGTTCCCCAATTTTGTGCCAATCAAATGCCGTTGCGTGCCAGGCGTTTGGTGTCTTTGATCGTGAGTGAGTGTGAGGTTTGTTGTCTCAATACGTAGAGCAATGACAGAAATACGATGAGCAGGACATGCACCGACGAGTCTAGCCACTGTTTTTGTTCCATTGTAATCGTCATCTATGCCATCTTAGAATCATCATCCCCTGCTGTGTGCATTCGTCCCTATTCAAAGATTTAGAGCTCACACATACACATGTATGTAATACAGGCATGTAGGTATAATGAGGTGACAACCAGGTAACCCTTCACATAAAGACATCTTGTATGTTTTCCCCCAGACTGCCTCTTAACGGATGTGCTCTGTCTAATGAGCCTGTAAAGAATGAAAGGTCTGCAGGTGCATTCATTCAAACTGAATTCCTCTAAACATTCACAATGAGGTGTTGCAATGACACAATAACTTAGCAAACAATATAAAAATAAAGCATTTTACCTTATTTCCTCTTCTTTCAAAGCAACAACAAAGAAATGTTTGTCTTAAGAAAATATCCTGAGAAAGTTTTCTTATGTAATGTTTGTGTGGTATTTGGGTTAAACATGTGTCTGAAGATTGCTAATGCAGAATTCCTCAGAGAGGATTTACACCACAAAGGAGATTTTTCACTGGTTCAGGAAGATTTAAGGTTAACAAGTGCCATACTGAGAGCAAATAGTGTCATAAGCTTTAAAACAGTAAGATTTCGGACATCCTTGTTGAGCCCTGTTTGCAAATGACTACAACTGTGACACTGAATTGTGTTTTAAACTTGATTAATTCTATAATTAAGCGTTCAAATCCTCTTCCTGGTGGTGGTAAGATATAATGAAAGTAAGGACATTGAGCTCTTCAGCTCTCGAAAACACATCCTACTCCTGTTTCAAACATCAGCAAATCTGTTTCAGATAAAAAAAATAAAAAAATAAAAAGATGTCCCCTGGTTATAAATCATGTTCTTTGAATAACTTTTCAGTAGATTATGTGTGAAATCACCGAATTAACATGATTCAAGAACTCCGTTTACAGAACTTGGCAGAAAAACGGAAAAAGAATGTTTGAATGACGGCTCAAGCTGCATACAATATGGATGAGATTTGAATTCTGGAGCTTGATCATTATTTCATAGTAACATAAAGAGGGATTTATATTCAATAAATCCTTTTATAAATCCTCCACTTTATATTCAAAAGTCATTTTGGCTTGGTTTGAGTCACTTGCATATGGTGGAAATATCTGTCTGCACAGCTTTGGTCTGTGGATCCTGGATGGGGGGGGGGGGGGGGCACTTCACCCCCTGGAGTAAAAGCACAAATGGAGAACAGGACTCCATAAGCAATGTCTGTAGACCCACTCTCATTGTGTGATACTATAATGAGGATTGGATCCGTCGGGTGGGTGTATGAGTAAACAGCTCAGGGAGGTCTGAGTGGGCACAGAATGCCAATCCAATGCCACCACACTTTCATCTCCACCAAGAATCCAACATCTGCACCACACATGCACGTCACATTCCCTGTTTCAGCAAACCGTGACAACTGTGTAAGACCCTCAAAACAGAGATGAAACTCTATCCCAAGGACTTTTGCTGGGTTTCAAAGCTCAGGAGCATTAAGGATAAGTAAGAGCTAAAGCTAAAATCTCACAGTTTTCAGTGGGACCCCAACATAAAAGATTTAAATAATTTTATATTTATATTTACATTTAGAATATTTAAACTCATATATATATATATATATATATATATATATATATATATATATATATATAAAACAGTAAATACTTCTTTCAAAAACATTACACAATCTTACTGAACCTAAACTTTTGAACAGTAGTATTTGTTTATACATAAATATATAGTTGAGGCATGAAACTCTGAGCACTGATTGGTCCCTTTAACGTCTGTGGCATTAGTCAACCACATACTTCCTAATCCAAGTAACCATATATTTTGTACCCTATAGCCTGTGTTCGCCCTGCTGCGCGATAATGAAAACTTCTGTTTACCCTTCTTCCTCCCCAGCACCACCTGCTATACAGGAGTTTTAATATATTCTTGCAGCAGCATGTCCTTTATGTTATGTATATATATTTTTATATATAATATAAATCAATTAATTTTTGTTTATAGTATAAATATTAACCATTATTATTATTATAATTTATTTTAAAACTTTAAAAAAATTAAATTTGCAATAACAGCTGGAAATGAAACATTAAATTAAATTAAATTGAATTAAACACATTATACAAGACAACCATGCATTCACTCGCTTGTGGTAAACAAATAGCGGTGAATTTATTAGTCTGTTTGGACACCCCAAAGGTTCACCTACGTGACAGGCCCCTCCCCCAGCTCTCATTTGTCTCTTGACCCAAACGAGTGGCTTCCAGATGGGACAGTTCCAGCAAAACCTGTGTTACGTTCCAAAGCTTGTTTGAAGAGAGAGCATTGAGCAGCTAGTGTGATTACTTAACTCCTCTCCTGGAAACTGTCTTTCCACACAGTCTTCTTTGTGGAAATTCCCAAAGTGTGGGAAGCAAGAAGAGGGTCTTTAGATGACAAAACAAACAAACATGTTTGGACTCATCCTAGGAAAGCATTAGGAACCTCAGATCGAAATGAAAGATGAAAGAATATCCACATTTAAACTGCATAATGGAAAGGCTGGTGCTCCACTCCAAGCCTGTCTTTACAATACCATGAGTGAGACTTCGTCTTTTCATAATTACAGAACTGAATGTCGCAGGCCTGTGCGTACACATCTGGCTGGCGCTCTATCACGTTGGTCTGTAAATGATTATATCTACTGACACTCTGGTTATAAATAAGAACTCCCTGCTGAGTTTGAAGGAATAGTCATCTGCGGCATGTGAAGTCATTGCTGCAACCATCAATTTGCCATGTATTCCTCGGAAAATTCTTCCAGTGGTGTGGTTTGGGTGCTGCAGGATCATGGGTCCTGATCAGGTGCTGTTGAGTCCTTTGGAGACACAAGACCCCTGGCTATTTGTGGCAAGAGAAGATGCATTTTATTAAATGGATGGAAAAAGTATGGCATTTCCACGTTAGGTTGCAACAATCCTGGCAAATCCTCCTTTGGAAAATCACACAGATTTCCATACCTATATTATTTTACAGTGGGTGATTACACTCTGCAACCCTCAACCCTCTCTGTTTCCACACTTATTTTTTATTACCAAGCAATAAAGAACAAACTGAAGCCCAGGTGATAACAATGTGCTGAATAAAAACCTGTACGGTGTGTGTTCCGATGCAATGGATCTTGGGAGGACTTCTTTAGCACATAAGTAAAGAGAGTTAGGTTAAAAATCAGCACTATGTTCAGAGTAGGCGTGGATAATCGCAGTCCTGTGCTGTCTTAAAGCGAAGCCAACATACAGCTGTTGATCTGCTGCCAAACTGCAATCAAGATGCCTTCTGGAGATAAATGCAGAATAGGGAGAGGTAAACACATCTGGCCCAATCTCTCCCAGACAACTTGAGTTTTTCTTTTACTTTTTTAACCCTCAAGTTTTGTTTGGGGTCCCAAGGCATGCTAAATACAAATATTAGCAAAATCACACTTAAGATTTAAGAATCAAATTGGCTTTCCTGTTAATAGAATATATAGACCTTATGCGCCAGAGAAACGAGGGCGCCGCCATCTTTAGAATATTGTCTTTTAACTTCCGTTTTTGCGGTCGCTCTGTATATTTCTATGGCGCTGCTGTCCAGGAGTAATTAGCTTTTGAAGTGGATTTACTTAATGTAAAGTTAACGAAAGTTATCATGAGGGCTGTAATGTTTAAAGCAGATGTCAGTCGACCGGGAAGATTTTAAAACGAGCCGTTCATTCATAAACACGCGACATTGCAGTGAAAATACAGACCGGAAGTCAAAAGACAAAGAGCGCAGCGCTGAGAAGGGGCGGGGCTATATAAGGTCTATAGTATTAGTTTTTTTTTTCTTCCAATGTGCCTTTGGGTTCAAACTGACCCAAACAAGAGCAAAGTACACTGTTGAAAAAAAATAAAATAAATACTATCAATAATTTATGACAACATAGGCTGTGCTTTTACACAACTCATCAAAATAAGTTAAGCAATTTTCAGGGTTAAACCTTCAATAACATCTCTACAGAGTGGGTTTTGATTATTGTGTGAGTGAAATATTTTAAAAGTAAATACTATTTTTAGATTCATATAAAAACAAGAAAGTCCATTTCAACAGAAGTAGCTACATATGGTTGTTGTTTTTTTTTCTGGTGCAAAATAACCATTGAAGCCTTTATTTTTTGGTTTATTTAAAGAACCACCAATTAAAGTGTCCATGGTAGCAGACACATAAAACCTTTGGAACCTTGTACATAAAAAGTTATGAACTCTTGTGGGACACGTGCAAGCAAAATAAATGTTTCATCACAGTATAGAGAACTACTGTAATGTAGGGGAAAAGAATAAAGACTAATCAGAGACTACAATGCTGTCTTGAGAAACACACCAATCATTGTGCAATTGTTTTTAAGATGATACTAAGATTTCAAATTCATCCCAAATCAGCTTGACCCAGTTGTTTTGAATATGCTGATGAATAGTCTACTGAAGTCACTTCAAACAGTAACATCTTCAAAATACAGAACAGCCGAGGTTGATAGGGGTGAAAAATGTAGCAGTCAAATGCTGAGATAAGGCAATTCTCCAAGGACATTGTTGCCAAAATATAAACTTTGCTCTCCTAAATCATGGCTGAGGCATGTGTGGCTGCTATGCAGGATTCCTCAGGCATAAATTATGGACACAGTGTAATTTGTGATGTTATGAGCAGTATGATCTCATGCAAAGGGAGGCTTATGGGTCGATCCTGTGAGGAGTCCTCCAGACTTTTCAAGGAAACTAGCTTGTCTGTTCCATCTCCCTGGCCCTGAGGCATGTTGTTTTTTTCTCTTTTTTTTTAAAACAAAATATTTATCGCCACATATTATCCGGACTTAACCGTCGGGTTGTTGATGAATCTTGAGATATCCACAGATCTTGTCCCATGATTTCCGTCTGGTTCACAAACGGACAGTTGGTTTTTGTAGTAGGCTAGCCTATCCTGAACGCTTCACCGTTTAGACTGCAAATGACCCGATGAGCACTACAGGTGTTCCCTGTCTGGAAAGTGTGAGGTGTCCTGTAAAAGCTGTCTGTCGAGGAGATTGCGCTTTGACTTTATCTAAGGAATGCCCCTGAAGCCGTGCAGACCTCACAGGAAGAGAATTCACATTTTGCCTTCTGATAGGCTATTCTTATCTTTGATACATTTCTATTAGATAACATAATTATATGAACATAGTTATTAACAGTTTAGAACAGCGGCTTTTAAGATGTGCGTCATGTGGAAACAAGTAGTCCCCCCAAATTAGCAGGTTTTTAAATTAATCCTAAACGACTCACAAACTCATCAGCCTGTTGAATCCTTTTCATGAATCCTTCACTGGACGAACTCACTGAATCTGCCGGGAGAGCTTATGAATCATGTGATTCAGGCTGCTATAGGTCCATGTTATTGCATTAGTTCAAGGCGAATAAAAAGGTGTTTATGCGAACAGCCTCCTTCCGACAAAGCCTTCACTGAATTAACTGACAGAATCCGTCAAAACAGTTGGTGAATCAACTTACTGAACTCTTTCCGAGTTAATGGTTTGAATCAGTCTGACAAACACTTCACTGAATGGCACACACTGAATCATCATATGACTCACTTACTGCAAGTTCCATCATGTTAATGAATCTTTACTGCATAAAAAAAAAAAAAAAAAGTTAACTAAAAGAGAATAAATGCATTTTCCCCATTCTATTTCAGTACAAAGCTTTTGGTGGGTCTCAAGATGGTGAAAAAGTTTGTGAATAAAGGAAATGAAACATTCTGCTCTGCACTGTTTCTTCCACTAAAGGAAAATGATTCATGCATCTGTGGTGAACTGAAATCTAGACACCCCTCCAAAGGAGAGGCCTCTGACAGCCCAAACACTGACCCTTAGCTCTGGGCCCCTCTAAGAAAACACAGAGAGGAGACGCAGACCGGTGGAGACATATGTGTTTAGAGAAAGATAGTATCTGGAGAGGAAATACAGTAAGAGGGAAGAGTTCTGCCGCTTTGAAGTTTAATAGAGTCTGGATGAGGAATGTCATTAAAGCTCCACTGCTGTCCATTACTCCATTACTGAGTTATTCTTCTAAATTACAGACATACCACGTTTAGTTTTTAAATATTTTATTTTTGCTAATGTATGCAATTATATTTTATTTAGATTTATTGCTAGTTTATACACACACACACACACACACACACACACACACACACACACATATATATATATATATATATATATATACATGCATACATACTTCTGAGTTGTTGCACATGTGACAAATAAACTTTTTGACATAAAATGATTCCATTTAAAATAACTTTTTGAAATATGACACATAGTTGTTGTTGTCACACTATCCTGAAAAACATAAAACTTCAAATGGGATTCATTGGTGGAAATACCCCTAATTAGCAAGAGGGTTTTGGAAAGTAATAACAATAAAGGAAAGCACAACAGCGTTGTGAAAGAGAATCCAAATCACTTTTAATTTGACTTTACAGTTTACACCACATCGACCGCAGTGACACAAAGCAGATTTAATCTGTTTTGGAACAACGTTCCAGGGAACTTATCTCCAAAACACTTTCACTGACAAACATGGCTTCAAGTTTGACACTGAACTGATAAATTATACTGATAAGGAGTACAGAGAGAATTTTACTCGAGTCAAATTACCCAGGGGGCCGTTCTTCACACAGATAATGTGTGCTGGTTTCAATTGTGCTTGTGTTTTCTCTAGAAAACCAGAATTGATGTGCACCAGTCACCAAAATATATTTCTCTTCAACATTTAAAAACATGTTCCAAGAATTGTTTAAATAATGTACACTATCATTCAAAGGTTTGGAAATGGTTTAATGTTTTTAAAAGACATTTATTTTGCTTACCAAGGCTACAGTTATAACAGTACAATTTAAAATAACTGTTAGTTAAAATGTAATTTATATCTGTGATGGCAAAACTGAATTTTCAGCATCATTACTCCAGTTTTCAGTGTCACATGATCCTTCAGAAATCATTCTAATATGCTGATTTGGTGCTCAAGAAACATTTTTTATTTTCATCAACGTTGAAAACAGCTGTACTGCTTCATACTTTTAAGGAAGTGTACATTTCAGGTGTAAATTAAAATTTTAAAAATATACAAAGATAGTAAAAAGTTCAAAGTGATCCGTCCAAAAAGACAGTAAATGTAGAAAATGGTGTCAAATTCTACAATACCAACAAAGTACAGGTAGGTTTGTTATATGACCAAAAACCAGGCTTTTATATGTCTGGGTGTGACTTTCTTTATCGTTTTCAGTTTCCACTCTTGAGAATTTTTCTTTTGTCAACTAATTGCTCTTCTTTTAGTCGTCTGAGTGGAAAGCACAAAAGAGCTCTTTACAGAAATATTGCCACCCTGTGACCAGTCAGTAAAGCACAGGCGACACAGAACCTGAAAGTGTCAGAACACAAAAAACCACATCTTAATAGGTCAGTCTGTGCCTTCTGGGTACAAAACAACTTGAGATTATTTTAAACCCCATTCTTAATTAGTATGGGAAGGATAAAAGTAATGTTGGGACTTTTTGAAACACTTGACAGAGACATAAAGAACACCTCTTCCACTCAAGAGCAGTTAAAAATGCAATCAAAGTATATATATCTCGCATCTAGCTAAAAGCAAAGGTGTGCCTGGATGCATTGGAATCAGAATGAGCGTTGTTTTGATTCAAATCATTTTTTTCATTTCTCTGAAGTGGGTAATGAAACAGGCTTTGATAATCTGTGAACTCAATATGTCACAGTCGAGTGAAGACAAAGCAAGACATGCCAGCAGATGGATAACTGAAAGCTTAAATTGAGGCTCATTATCTAATAGAGGCAACAAGAGGAAGAAATTCAAATCAAATGATGCCATTTATCATGAAAACAAGCCGAAGGCACAAACATATCCAGCGTCTCCAGCCAGGATGGAAAAAGCGTGACTTTAAGAACAGGTTCAGACGTACATGTTCCAGTCTGTGCACCAGGAACAATGACAGACGAACAGCACTATGTAATTTGTGCATGTGCTTTAGCCCTACGTTTTGGGTCATGTGACTCAAAACCAAGCCTATTTACATACCACTTTCCATTCACCTCTTAAAATCCGCTTTAATTGATAGCTTGCAATGACAAACTTTTGCACCCCAGTCCTGTTTCAACAAGTTCCGCAGCCCTTAGCGAAGGAAATGTGCCGTGATCTTCATCAATCAAAATTTGCTGATCTATAGAGGAAGACGCCAAACACTGACAGCGAAACATATGAATGATATGATGCGTACAGGCCTAACCTTGTCATAATAGCAAACACATGTGACCTCCTGGCGAGAGTTTTTATTACCACGTTGATAAAAGGAGAAAAGTACAGCCAGGAGGCAGAACTCCCACAGACTTTATTATCTTATTTTGAGGAAGTATTAGAAGCAAACCAGAGTAAATAGGATACAGAGAACGGTGAGAACATGGGGCCAAATACTGAGTGTGGTTAGAAGGTATGACTTCTGCAATTTACTCCCCCTCATGTCGTTCCAAATCTGTATGACATTTTTCTTCTGCAGAACACAAAAGAAGACATTTTGAAAAAGGTTTCAACTATTTTTGTCCATACAATAAAAGTCAATAGGGTCCAAAAAAACCACTAGACCCCATTTTCTGAGGCATTTTTCAAAACATCTTATTTTGTGTTCTGTAGAAAAAAGAAAGTTATGACATTAAGCAAATTATGATAACATTTTCTGTTTAATCCATATCATTTATCCGGATGTTCTACTGGAAATGCATTGATTTCAAACCTCAATAACCAAATAAACAATGCAAAACACATCTAGTTTGGAAACTCTCAACCAAAACACTGCAAAAGGAGTTCTCGGGTATCCTTACAATATGATATTATGGTTTACAGTGGTATTGTGCTCACCACAAAACCGCCTAAAATGTGAACTGATATGTTCTAAAAGGAACTCAGGAGAGAAATAGTTGATAAAGGAACAGCATCATATTATGCTGACCTTTTATAATCATCAAAGCATTTTTAAAAGGCTCTAGTTATGGTTACGTCATGCTGTAATCTGTTATCTTAATTGCTTTGGGACCACAAAACGTTCAGATGACTACATACTACGTACATGCAATATAAATGCATGTTTTTGTTGTTGAACACTGTAAATAGAACAAAAAACCAAACAAACAAGATCAAAACTGAAGTGATGAATCTATGCCCATATCAGCCGATTGATGCCAAAAGAAAGAATCAGACTGGCCTAGTGGTCTGTTGGTAAAAGGAAGCAACTCGTGATTTCATGAGTCGATCAGGTGACCTTTTAGATTCAGTGGATTCAAACCAGCTGTCGTCAACACCAGCCCAGTGTCTCACAGATCCTCACACCGGAACTCTGTTCACACAGTGCAGACGGGCACAGGTCTCCTGAAATTACACAAGAAAACACATCAAACATAGCATCAAGTGCCACTATAAAAAGTACAGATTAAGAAAATACCAGATGCAAGTAAAGGAAAAAACTTCAAGCGCATAATAGTAAAATGAATGGCTTTTGGAAAGGACAAAACGCCGCACTCAGTGTATAATGTATCAAGTCAAATCAAAACTATATTAAATACTTACACAGTATCATTACAATCGCAGAAGTGCTTATTTCTTCTTCCCTCCTAATGACATATTTTCTGTTTTTTTCTTCTGTGCCTCATTGAACAAAAAACACACCTTTATGTTAGCAAGATGAGACTCTATGATTTCAGATAGTTACATACATTTGTATGTATATTTGAATTACATTTACATACAATGTTACATACAATAAATGACAAACTTTGACTATGAGCTGAGGAGCATTTACCTCGGTCATGGCGTCATCAATTTGCTTCAGCTCCTCATAGTGGTCCCGAGAGTCTCTGAGAGGCTGTACCATAATCTCTTCAATCTGAGGGAACAGCTGAGAGGAACATATGAGGGTGAGTAAATGGTGTAAAAAGTAAAAGTAACATTTGAATGAACAACAAAGATTACTTATTTCACTCACCTTCATGACAGTTTCAAACATGGGGATGAGGACAAACTTAATGAAGCCAATCTGGGCTGTGGGCTTGGTGACTTTTTCTCTGTCCATGAAGGCTGCCACAGGAAGCCCCTCAGATTTCTCTCTATCACTCTTGAACAAAGACAAGACAGCATAAACAAACCCACCTGTCACTGTAGAGCAGTTGCAACACAAGTTGGAGAGTCAGCAAACCTGCATGAAGTATTCCTCCAGCAGACAATCCACCCACGGCTCTGCCACCTCTGTAGGCCGGACTTCATTGGAAATGTCACAACATTTGATAAGGACCATCTTCAGCTGAACACGTGACAAACAACAAATCTTTACTTTACTTGTCAAACTTAACTTGTCAAATTCATGCCAAATCCCTGCTGAAAAACAGGGATTTGGAAAAAGCTAAGACCAGCCTAGACCTGGTCTTAGCTTTTTTTAAACGGGTCTACCAGTCTTGCCAAACTGCCTTTATGCTGGTGTAACTTTTTGACAAGCAGGTCTCTAAAGTCTAAACTGCAAAAATGTGCCCCAAACCCCTCTTAAACCGACCATCTAAAGACCAGCAAACCATCATAGACTGGTTTAAGATGTGTTTTTGGCAGAGAGGGTGTACGGTACATACACAAGTCACATGCTCCTCATTGGTGAAGTCAAAACTGTCCACTTTGAGCTTGAACGAGTCCAGAATCTCGCCATGCCTGGCCATATCCGTGGCCAAAATCAGTGTGATGATAGCCTGCCAATACATTGTCATAAAATAAACACATATACATATATAGAAATTCCTTTAAAATAAAAGAATGTTTACTGCAAAACAATGACCTTGGGGGTGTTTTTGTGTTCCAATGCTTTTCCATTGTTTTTTCTATGTGCTTTTAACAGGTGCTATACAGTCGTCTTTGATGGTTGTGCTTACGTCTTTTGCACAATTAGCGTAGAGGTGTCGCAATATATCGATATTGACGATAACAATGATAATTAAAAATATAGATTTTGATATTGTGTTAATACTACACATACGATAATCCACGGCAGTAACTATCTGGTTGACAATCTATCATAGTAGGTGGCACCTTAACAATATGATACCATCATAACATTTAAAAAAGAAGACAACAACACAGTATAGACACACAAAATCATGTTGGAGGATATGAGAGGAAAGCGAGACACTCTAGCCGCCCGGAAAAAGTTAGCTCGCCAGTATGGGAGTTTTTTGGATTCTGTAAAAAAGACGGGATGCTAGACACCCCAGTCTTCTGCAGGAAGTGCAGATCAACAGGAAGTTATTTTTGTACGCTTATGTACAGTTTTGGTTACAATTATTTCCACCTCCCTACACTATTTTGAGTGCGAATCATTGGCCAAAAAAGAGAAAAAACAAAACAGACAAAGTTAAAGATGAATTTGACCGATAATATTATTTATTTCCTTTTTTCAAAATGTTCTTTCAATTTTGCGATAATGTCATTATTGCAAATTGTTTTTACTACGAAAATCATGTAGTAAAAATCTGATGTTGTGACAGCACTAATCTTCCGGTGTTCTAAAAACACAAAGCTCAAGTTAAAAGAGGTTCCTCTTTTTAAATCTTTTTTTCTCTCTTCATTTCACTGCCCTGTCTCACATTTGTAAATGCAAAGATGTGTTCTGTGTGAACTTACCCTTAGATTCCTTAAATGTGAGCTGATATTTTAATGCTATACCTGTCGGATCTGTTTAAAGGCCTCTGGGTCCACGTTGGCAAATATGTTACACTCCGGCAATGAGAGTATCTGGAAGGCCACAGCGCAATGGTGATTCTCTAGAGGCGAGATGTCATTGTAGCGCACTGCCAACTCAGTGCGAGCATTGATTTGATACCTGCATAATAAATTAATGCGCTAGATTATCTCTTCATATGTCATGTGAAATGGTTACTATAAGATAAACAGCACAGATATAGGACTGTAAAATTGTCATCACGAACGTGCAGGCAAATACCTGGGTACACCTGTGTGTTTTTTATGAGAACTGACTCGAGAGCTTAATTATACAGAAGCAAAGATCTTACGTGTTGTTGTATCCAGGGTGGTCTAAGTCGTGACACACGGCAGCAGTCATTAAGATGCCCAGATCTGTCAGTGTCAGCTTTTCCTGTGGGCCACACACACACAGGTTTCCACTTTTACTCTTCCACAGTAATTGCTGTACTAATTGCTACTTGCGTAATGTTCTCACCTGGAGGTTGCAGAGGTGGATCATGCCATACATCATCTGACTCACGCAGAAACAATGGCGGAAATTATGGAACGGGTTGCTACGGTAATTTTCCTGAATGCCCAGCTGAGAACATATAAAAAGATTGGGGAACATCAGAGCTGTTAAACTGCTTCAGAAAATTCAGTGGAAATAATTTGAATTTCTATAATTATACTAATTTTCTTACCAGCCAGCGTTTGAGAGTAATCGGGTTCATATTAAACTCCTTCACAAGGCCTAAGTCATGGTACATGTACTCCAGGCAGCTCAACATCTGATGAATAAACGGTAAACCATGAAAAAAGTGCATGTATGCTTCATTTCATCTCTAAATGCACTGTATATCTCACCAAGTTAGACTTACTTCATTGTGCTCCCAGTGCCAAACATCAAAGGTTGGTTTCTTCAGCGCTTCAATGGTCTCCTGAGAAAGTGTGTACTGAGGAAATCAAGACTAATAGAGATTAATTCACATAAAGAGAGACAAAATGTTCTCCCACAGGGCCCAATATTCAATCAAAGCACGTCATAAAACTTTAAAGCACCTTTGGGTAGCTGGGGACGTCACGTCTAGGAGTTAATTTCATTCCATCGTCTAAGAAATTGTATTTGCATGGACAATTCACTCTAAAAGGAGAGTGGTGGATTAGTCATTTAGATACATTTATGTTTCTAGTTTTGAAAACAGCCGCATGATGGCGGCTCTAGATGGATAAGCAGATAGATTGTCACGCTTGCTTTGATTTTCTTTGGAAAAAGTTTTCTTTCATTTACCTTCCTCCTGCTCTGGATGTCATCTCATCTCTCAGTTTCTTCAGGTCGTTTTTGCACCTTTCAATCTCCACGACCTTCAAACCCTCCACTGTATAGAAAATCAGATTAATCAAAATAGTGTTTTTTAATTGTGTTGCTATGGTATTCTGAGTGTTTGTAGCGAAGCTGTTTTTTTTTTTTTTGCATTGCTATGCAGTTGCTAGGGTGTTCTGGGTGTTTTTTATCATACTGTAGATATGTATACGTACGCCACATTCGACCATTTCTTGGAACAGCCAGCATGTCATCACTCACAGTAAGAATCAATGATGCCACAACATTGTACAGCTTGTGGTTGTGAAACCGTAGAGATTTAAATTCACCTTCGTCTTGTATTGTGTTACTTTAGCAAAATCATCTGCTGAACTCTATTGCAGATATAGATATTCATACATGCATCTAACTATGGTAGCAGACGCTCAGCCAACTTGCCCTCAAATATTCACGGAATGGCTTTGACTGTTCGAATATGGCGGACAGCTTACATATAGCTGCCCAAAGAAACAGCCGCTAATGAGGCATCTATATTAAGCGTAGCGTCAGTTCACGCAGGTCACGTGACTCTCAGCTGATCCACGTCTACCTATAGGAATGCAGCATCTATCACTGTATACATATATAAGCTCCTTCAGGATTATCAACAGCTATGGCGTTTCTCAGGAGCGAATTCCCTCCTCCATCCCCAGCTCCTCCTCTCGTCAGTCAGGATTTGGCATTCTGATTCCCCCTGAATCAGACTAAAATTCTCTAATTATGTTGTACATTAAAATTAATTCATGATATCTGCAATACATTCATGTTGGTTCTGTTCTGTTTACCCTAAGGGGGGTTATTGCTGCTCTCCCTGAAATTAGCATGAGCAAATTAGCATGAGAACGCAGTTCCAAAACAGCACTGATGGGAGTGGAAAGTTCTGTGCATGATCTACTGGCGACACGCAAATTAAAGAACACGGATACAGCCGGATCATTTCCATAATGACCAATGCAATCTAACAAGAGCAGCGCAACTTAGCGTCTGGTTTAAGACATGTTTTTTTGGGGGGCGGTAAATAATGGTGCAAATGCCAGTAAATTGACTAGTGCAAACCTTAGTAAATTACCTTGCATGATTCATTTAAATACTCTCCTCCCATACATTTTGCATCTAAAAGGGAAACTCCTACAAATCCATATGCAATAAGGTCAGCCGCAAAAATAACCATGTCCATGCGTTTTCAGTGCTAATTCTTTTTTTTAAAGTTTTTTAAGTTCTAGTTTAACACCAAAAGAGGGTTTGCGCTGGCGCAAGCTCTTAGTAAATCTGGCCCTTAGTGTTTTAAAATCTGTTTAGATGTTAAAAGTCATGTAGTGTATTCCAGACTTAACTCTAAATCTGAGCAACAATAAAACCAGATAAAAAAAATAAGACAAACAGCAAACCGTAACATTGTCATTACATACGTTCTACTCTTTTCTCCAGCATGGCCAGTCTGTTGGTCACTTCCGTTTTCAGTTCGTTAATCCTGAATGCTCTGTAGAGAGAAGAACAACATTTTTTGGCTGGTTTTAGTACAGAAACATTACGGTAATAGAGATTCATCTCCAGTCCATGGGAAAACAAACATGTCCGTTACCTGCTGAACTGCTCTGCTATCTGGGAGATCACATTCTGAAACATATCTTCCTTTTCTGTGGAGTTAAATACACAGGCTATAAATCAGGGCAGAACAAATCTTGGCTCGAAACAATGTAATGAGTGAATGTAGATCTAGGATACGAGTAAGAGTCAAACACTGTGACAAACAGTGAAAAATGATGCACGTTACCTCCCAGCTGGCCGGTAGACAAAGGAATGACTTTGTACAGGGAGCTAAAAGGACAAAATGGGCTCATTAACTGACAGATCAAACTGAAAATTATCATAACTGCTTATACAAACAACAAGGGCCAGGCTGCATTTTACTTGGGGGTGTTGGTGGGCATTGTGGGATCGATAGACACGAAAGCACCTTCAGGGTTCACCATCATTATAGCAGTGTTCCTACAGATAGAAGAAATAAAAAGTGAAATTAGATGGATTTATGATGTTAACCGCTGAACATGTTGTCCACTAAAGATAACTTCATTCTCAACCACTGCAGGTTTACAAAATGGATTGCGATGTTGATTAGTGGTGATATCAGTGATATACAGACCTAGGGATGTTGGAGGAGGAACACAGCAGTTCTTTGATATCACATGGACTGCAGTGACGACTGAAAAGCACCTATGAGGGACAAATAAGGGTGTGTTAGCAATATTATGTCTGTATTTGTCGTCATACCTGTACTACAATGAGAAACACTGCAACCCAACTCTAATATGTATCCTGAAATAAAAATTGTGAAATGTCATTGAAAATGTTGTGGGATTTTAAAGCAAAGAACTTTAAAATAAAAGTGTGGTGTCATCCCATTGGAAAGAAAAAAATCTTAATCTTAATAGGCAGCATGAGATAAATTGAGACTTCGGCGTAAGTCTCCACTTTCTCTGGTTCTTTCATTGCCAAAAACATCCTAGTAATCTGACATGCATCTCCTCGAGAGTTTTACTCTTAACACTTTACTCAGCAAAGACACCAGTTTGCAATAAAAAGTCAGAGCCTATAATATATAATCAAACATCATATGCTTCAACTTTGCTATCCACATAATCATAATGCCATCTCATCTGTTTTTTTGTTGTTGTTGACAATACTAAAACAAAACTTCATTCAGAACTCCAAATCTCCAGAACTATAGTATAGCCACCTCTGAGCAATGAAATGTTCCTCTGGGGTTAAACAAATTATGAGAGATTTTAAATATATGTTAGAATTGACCCACTGCCGTTCAACAGTTTGGGGTCATTAAGACTTTTATTTAAAGAAATTAATATTTTTATTCAGAAAGGACACATTAAATTGATCAAAAGTGGCAGTAAAGACATTTATAATGTTACAAAAAAAATTTCATTTGAAATAAGTAGTGTTATATTTAATAAAAGAATCCTGAAAAAAATGTATCTCGGTTTCTATGAAAGCATTAAGCAGCACAACTTTTTTCAACATTGTAAATAATAAGAAATGTATTATTATATTATTATGATTTCTGTAAATAATAATATATATTATATATTATTATGATTTCTGAAGGATCATGTGACACTGAAGACTTGAGTAATCGCTTTTTGAACAAATAAATGCAGCCTCCGTGAGCATAAGAGACTCATTTCAAAAACATTTTTAAAATATTTTACAGACCCTAAAGGTTTGAACTGTAGTGTAAACATTCATCTAAAAATAACTGAAAAATTGTTTTGGTACTGATAGGTTCGTTTAAATTAATCTATTATTGAACAGAAATTTGACTAAGAGAATAACACATTGTGAAAGAGGCAGGCTCAGATCCCCAATAAATCCTGTACTACAGTAAACCATGCCATTCTAAATGTTCTCAATGTCCACTTGGTCTCTCTGAGCTCTTAGAGTATGAGCTTCAAAATGAAGTGCTGAATCTGAAACATGTATGTTCTGCCATATTCCCTTTTCATACTGTACAAACCTCCTGCATTTTGTGACAAAAATAATCTTAATGAGTTTCTAGAATATGTAAAAAAAAAAAGTCATCAATCATGGATAATATTGTGAGTACTTCAGAGTATGATTGAGCATCTGTGAGGAACAATACTCTGTAAATTGGACTTAAACACAACCATTAACAGCACTTCAGCCACTCTCTTGGAAACAACAGGAGAAAACTAAGTGTCACAACAGCATGCAATGTCAGTCACACCTGCGGAACAGCTCTTCAGCTTTATTTTTAACCTGTGCACACTGATCTCCCAGCACTCCTCTTGACAGATGAACTAGTACCACGATAAACTGCTAAACATCTTGTTTAAAGGCTTAGAGTCAGCATTTCAGGACTAAGATATTAGAGATAGACTGATACACCAGCCAGGTCCACTTTTCGAGCAATTTTTCTTTTCTGTATTTTTTCACTAAATATTTAGTAAATATTTTATAAAATAAGTGTTCATTTAATTTTAGTAATTGTGTGTACATTTCATTGAATTAAATTTCAATAACACTGAATAGTCAACACTATATTGGTATTACTATTGTCAGTGAAAACCCCATGTTGGTCGGCCACCAGTAGTAATCCATAATCTCATGACAACCACTAACTTGCATCCTTGAGCTTAAATTCAAATAAACATGAGTTCCTTAAAACACTGAAGACACTCACCTTCTGCACTTTGCCATCTACATCCAAATAGATGGTTTTGGAAGTGTAGTAGGAGGAGCCAGACCCCATGCTGACCGAATGAACTGTGAGATCCACCGGTCTGGGTACTCTTACCAGGAGCAGAACCACCAAGACCAGCTCTCAAAAGTTCCACAGCGAAATGTCCTCTGCAAATAAACATATAAAGAATGACTTTCACTTCTACAGTAGAGTCTTTTAAGTCTTAAACCCTTTAGTCTGGTACTTCCAACCAAACAACTAAACAGTGATCGAAGCATCAGTTAACCCTCCTCTAGTGAGGAGCTACAGGGTCAAAAAGCAGTGTGACACTTTGCTTAACCAAGGATCAAACAATTAAAAAACATTTTTTGTTTTATTCATACGAGTCAGTGGGGTCCAATGTTGTTAGGACCAACATTGACTTTCAAAATATAGACCAAAAATGCTGAAACAGAAGAAAGAAAATTGGTTTGGAGCTACATGAGGATGAGTAAATGAAGACAGGATTTAAATTTTTGGGTGAATTATCCAATTAAAAGCCATTTAATATTCTCATAAATGCTCATCGGTTTCTTTGACTAAAATTAAAAATTCAATAAATTCCTGACAAGTTCACAGAACACACTTTATAGTGCACATCATAAATACAATTTTAAATTTACTCTACACCTCAAATATCATGGCGAACAGACATAGTGTCACCTGAGACTTTCTTGGAAACTTTCTTGAAGTACGGCAGGCCACGTTTATTTCTGACCATGCAACATCTGTACGTAATGAAATGTTCTATTCGTATAGCATTGCAGATAGAATGTTTGAGTCAGAAAATAGCAGTCTTGCCTGTGCGCCGTCAACAGCTCCCGCTTCTCCCCGCGTACAGGCAGCGTTCCCAGACGTCCCAGGTGCTCAATGGAGCCAAATACAGCAAGTGAGCAAGAGAAACCTGTGGGCATTGAAGGACCTGAATATAATTGTCACTCTCACTGTTGTCAGGGGGAACAGTTACTACGGCGAAAAAGTGCCCAACCCCCTTGATGTCTGTTGTAATCATTTAATTTAGTCCATTCATTGTCCATCTCGCTTCATTTAGCAGCCCACCCCAGAGTCTATATTTACGTCTGATGATGGCCCATTGTGTAAAATCCAGCTTTAACGCTTGAACATGATGAGATTCATGAGTCTTTAGCGGAAAAAAATTGGAAACGCTTATAGAAAACTAAGATCTTTGAGGTCAAGCTGTAGCAATTACTATGAAATCGAGAATGTGCAGGCGTAACTGGTGGTGAATACAATGACATTTCTGTCATCGTAATATGCCTTACAGCCTCCTGTGTCCACTCAGAGCAACATATGTTCTGGTCAGCTGAGGAAAGGACAAAGGGCTTGTATGTAATCACTTGAAACACTTAAAGACAGACATTTTTAACACGCATAACACGATGAAAATTTCTGGCTCGGTCAGGTTTGCAATGAAGAAGTGACGTTGTTGGCATGTGTGGCTGGATCATTAACAGCCCTAACAAACTAGGGATGGAAGTGTGAACAGTAGAGACAAGCGCAAACCTGTTCTCAGCCTCCTTGCTCTTTGATCTCATCCCCGAGGGGCCAGAAAAGCTTCCAACGTCTTAATTCTCTGAGTCTCATGTGCCGTTGACTACACTCCACAGCGGAAACAGATTAGCAGCATGGGCCGCCCAGAGGGGCTGTTTTACTGCTGACACAGGGGCACGATTTTGATCAGAACAGGAGACTGGATAGGGCTAATATGATTGATAAGAAATCAAAATTGCTTTCCAAACCATTTGGCCTATGGTTAGGGTTAGTTCATGTCTAACTTTTACAAAAGGCAGGTTAAAAGGGACCTGCGCAAAAAGGCATACATTTAAAAGCTTACGCAACTAGGTGAGAAAGAAAATCACACCTCAGGTAATCAGAAATGCATGGGCTCTCAGCTAATCATGGGACAAAGGAGAGGAGTCCAGTCATATTTCAATAATAAAGGATCTAAGGGGAAGGCATTATCCTAATAATAAAAGGCTTTACGGTTGTTCAGTTTATGGATGTGTGTCCGGGGAAGATCTGGGCTGGAATATGGAAAACTCCTCCATTAGGGTCCTTTCATCTTCTCCTTTTGCTTTTCAGCATCCTTAATGTTTCACCCGCTCTCTGTTTTTGGAACTGCTGGAAAGTCTTCTTAAAGGATTCGTATTATCTGAGAAAAACAAAACCACACTGTACTGACTCAAAATCCACACAAAACATGACGAACGACTAATAATTGAGCCAAGTGAAGCATTTTTCCTTCAAAGGCCGGCTGCCTAATGATGTTGAAGTCAGTCCTGTTGGTATTAAGCACAATATTCTTTACTAAGTAGTATAGAAAAGGTTAAAGAGTAAGTGGAAATCATTTTTTAATCCTACTGCATTTAAAATCAGACATTTAGATTTTTTTCTTTTTCTGGTCTGATTAGAGTATCTACTCCAAAATGTTCCCATGAGCCTTTTGATTGCACCATTCTGCATAATCACCACTTACACACAACACTTTTCACCAAGTCAAGTGCTAGCGTACATAGGCAAAAGAAGAGTGCTAGAACTGCTAACCCTTGAGTGTAAGATAAAGCAAATCTAATGGCAATAATTTAAATAAATCAGTTAAGAGCTTTGGTAGAGTTAATAGATTATAACATCATCCTTAACCAGCTATTGTATCTCATAAAAGATAACTGCTGCACATTCATACTCATCCTTATGCATTTGAAAACAATGTGAATGTGCTATTTATGGAGCTATTCTATTGTCTGTTTTGTTATTGTGAAAATGATGTCTTAAGCATTACAAAGCCTGACAATTGATTTGTTGACTGATCACAGCTAAAGTTTGACAGTGTGACTAGTTGTCTAACTGCATGTTAGATGTGCTCAACAAATGAACAATGCATTATTAACTCATATGTTGCTGACTATTATATTTGGCTGTATTGTATTCATGGTTTCTCAAATTTGTCAACATCCTATATTTAAATCGAAGCCAGAGCGAATATAAAATGTCCTAGTGTAAATTTGATCAAATGCACATGTTCCATTGGAGAGTGGAGACAGCAGACTAAAAGATATAACACACTCATCACTTCATAAAATGTCACCAAAACCATTAATCCCATATAAATATGTAACTTCAGGTATCCACAATAAATATATGATATTTTGTGTTTATAACCATCAATTTCATTTTTATGATCACCCCTTCCCCCATAAAAAAGCTTGTAATAATAATAATAATAGTAATAAAACATTTTAAAAGTACAAAAAAAAACCTTACAAATACAATCCAATTGTTACATCTAAATAGGCCTACTTTATATCTTAGCTCACCTGTCCATCAAATGCTGCTGGTAGGGTTTTTAACTTCCACCAAAGGAAGGTAAGATCTTGGTTCTTTATAGAAAAATAAGGGACACTCAAAATATTTGCACTGTATTTGCACATAACCTTTTTATGTACAATTAAAGTCTAAAAAGAAAGAATATATGGCACTTAATTACACATATTATATTACAGAGAATTTAGAAAACTGGGCTGTAAAGGGTAACAGAGGTAACTTAGTAACGTTAAAGGTAAACAACACACTGGTTTACACTTTTTAGAAATAAATAGGTTAAGCAAAACAAATGTTCATTTTAGCTGAAATGACATATACTATGTGGCAGGGTACAAACAGTACAAGTATTTGAGTAATTACTCAAGAGAGTATGTGATTTCAGACGATACCTTCACTCGAACTCTCGTGTCGTGTCATTCGTGTGGCGCGCTGTTTATCTCATGTCGTCACCAGCGTTTCTAAACATGTGGATTAAACATTAAGATATAATGTAGCTGACTAATTCAATGTCTTTATTTAAATTATCTTTTAAATTGTATTTAGCTAACAAAACCTCAGTAAAACTTTTTGTCATTACGGAGAAAATGTCAAAATTTGTGTCGCCTACTCGGGTAAATCAAGATAAGTGGCTCAATTAAAAACTATTTCTATTGTTCTACAGAAAAAAAAGCAAGGAAAGAAAGGTTGAAGAGTAGCCTAGTTAAACAACACTTTCTGGCTATTTGTGGTCTAGGCTGACGCAGATGTTTAATTGATAGTGATGTGGGAGCCTCTGGTGGTTGAAACGTGTAATTTGACAAGTGTTTACATAAAGGCTGGTGTCTTTCACCCTGGTTTCACAGACAAGGCTGAAGCCTAATCCCAGACTAAAATGCATGTTTGAGCTGTTTTAACTGAAAGCAACTTGCACTGACATATCTTAAAATAGGCCAGTGCCATTGTTTTGTCTCAAGAAGAAACCAGGCCTTTATGTCCTTATGTCCTTTTAGACATTCAGAAAGAATGTGATATTATTTGAGATTTACTTTTGTTTTCAGTCCAAAAAAAAAAAAAAAAAAAAAAGGAGGCAAAAAGAATAAAATCATTTTAATACTGGCATAAAGAAATCATATTTACAGTAACCCCTAACAGATCACAATAATGCACAATTATAGCTGAAATTAAATGCTATATTCTTCTATTTATAGTTTTTTTTTTTTTTTTGGTTTAGTTTAGTTTAAGCTATTTATTGAAACCACAGCCCAAAAAAACCCCCAAAAATAAAAAAAAACTCCTGAAAATGAATAATGAAAGCAAATTGTTCTATTAGTATATATATATATATAATCCAGTACATCCATGTAATCAGTTTTTACTTTATAACTACTGATTTAAGTTTTGGCCTTGTACACAATTCATTCATTTAAGCTTTTGGAAAGCATGAAATACTAAATGTACATAGGATAACTAATAAAAATGACTAATTAAAATTCCCATACCCACATACATAATCTCATATTCTGATATTATCCTTGATATTTTACATTTAAAACTATCCATCCGTCCTGCTCATTGGGGAAGGCTGTGGTAGTGCATATTGTTTTCTGGTTCAGCTGGAAGCTCTTCTGCGTGTGGAGGGGAGGGGCTTAGTCTTGGAGGGCGGGGCTTGCGTGTTAGGCTGCCCAGGTGTTGGGGACAGGAGATGGGTGGAGTGAGAGTCGGATGAGGGGTTGATGGAGGCGAGGGGACAGGCGTACGGGGGTATCTTCTTCCTGAATGCATATAAGCATCTGGAGAGTGTGTAGAAGGTGGAGCCATGTTGGGATAACAAGGTGGGCTGAGGGGATCAGTAGGATTGATATAATTACAGGAAGACTCATCTGTTCCCTCAGGGAAATCCTGGAAATAATAATGATAATAATAATAATAATAAAGTAAAAATAATGAAACAATTAAAACAACAACAACAGCAATAATAAAATTATTATTATTAATAATAATAATAATAATGTCTTACCGTTTCTTTGAGGACATATAGTCCACCTGGGTTCCGACGGTTATGGTAATTTCTAGCAGGCACGATATCAACTACAGTAAAGAGAGCACTCATTTAATAAAAATGACATTTTTTAATCATTTTAAAAAAGCAAATAATTCCTTTGTATTATACACTGATTTGAAAAAATAAGTGTAAAAGTGCACTCAGTAAATTTTAATGTTGCTGTTTGATATGAAAGTGGACTGACACCTAGTGTGGATGCAGCATAAAGCAAATATTTGATGTAACTAATAAATAATGCCATTGTAGGATTTAAATATTTACAGTCAGTCACGATTAATTTATGTTCAATTACGGAGGTTACAGAGATAAACAGAGTAGTTTTATTCTGCTGTTATGTGATCTCAAAATGGCTGCCTCCATGAGGCGACCCACTCCAAAATAAAACTTTATATTTTATTTGGCAACTGATATTACTCTATATGTGATCAGTGTTGCTAATGTTAACTAAAACTAAAACGAATAAAATCGTTTTTGGTAATTAAAATAAATCTGAAATATAATAAAATATGAATATTAAATGAAAAACTTAAACTAAAAAAAAAAAAAAAAATCAGAAACTTTGCCTTGGCAAGAGATCTTGCCTTGGCAATTAATGTAAATTTTAAAAAAAGTACTAAAATTACTAAAACCAAAATTAAATTTAAAAATACATTAAAGCTATCTATCTATCTATCTATCTATCTATCTATCTATCTATCTATCTATCTATATCTATATATATATATATTTTTTTTTTTTTTATAACGAATACAAATAACAATAGTTCGAAACAAAATTACTAAAACTTAAAGTAAAATTAAAACGAAAACTGAAAATATACAAATAAAAAGCCAATTCAAAATATTATACTATAAATAAATAATAAATAAATACTCTAAATAAAATAACTTAGATAATTTTAAACATTTTTACTATTATAAGTAATTTTTTTTTTAATGAGGGAAAAATTACTGAGTGCACCTTTAAAATATTAAAATAGGAGATTTATCTTGAGTTATTCTGCAACAATTACCGAAATTACCATCATGATTGTCGTTACACTGCTCTGCTAAATTTTGTCTGCTCTGTCTGGCAAGCTGTTGCCTTTTTCTGTAGAAAGAATAACAATGTATTTTTGTTAGCAACATATCTGACTGTGATAGAAATATCAAATGCAATATCATATTAACTTAGTGCACTAACAGAAACCTAAATGTGTATAAGACGAGTTCTTTCCAATTTAATCAGTTGCTTTGGTCTTTGTTTTCATCTGATCTGTGGAACTTTGGCCTCCTAACATTTGAAGCACAAAGACTTTTCTTACAAGAACAGTACGAGCTGCTGAGATTTATTGTGGCTTGCTTTAGATTTATCAAAGAGAATGGATATAGGAATAGTAGAGCTGGTACTTTTTGGAGGGTTTCCAACAGGCACAAACAGTCACCAAGGTGATGAGTAAGAAAATGCCTCCCATGGAGAGGATGATATATAGAGAACTCCGTCCTGCAAAATTTAAAAGGAGAAAACAGGTTGACATAGTACATCTTTCCCCTCTCTCTCTAAAAAGCAAAAAAAAAAAAGCAAAAAAAAAAAAACAGTGTAGACAAGGTCCAAATTAAGGAGACCTCAAATGGAAGATTGATTGCACAGGTTGCCAGGAATACCAAGTGCAAGAATGAATGGGGCAACTTGGGGACTTTTTTTAAAGGGTAGACTGTGCAGAGGGAATGCAGGACCCCGCTGAGCTCAGTGTTCAGACAGAAATGTGTGCAAGCGGAGATGTAGATGGAGGAAAGGATCAGCTGAGCTCCAGTGGAGCAAAACTCTTGTTCATAAACACTCTCCTTCATCAGCCCTTTTCATAAAACACTCACAACCAGCCAGAATTAACAGACAGTTCATCCAAAATGAATGGTTTACATATACACTCATGTTGTTTCAGAGCCGTGTGCTGCTTTTTGTCTGTTTTTTTTTTTTTATTAATTTTTGAAAAAATTGCTGCTCTTTTTCATGGTGAGGTGACTATGACTGTCAGTCTTCAAAAACACTATTCATGTGGTAATTTGTGTTATTTTTGTATGATTTATATACTACTGTAGTATTTATTTATATTTTGAAACAGATTTTATTTATGTATATTCAGTTTTCATTTAATTTAACAAAATGACTAAAACTTATAAAACTATAATTATTTAGTTATTGTGATTTTGCCTTTCATTGTAATATTTCAATAAAGATTTATTCAATTTATTTCAGTTTTAGTTTTTGCAATTTTAGTACTTAAATGTAAACTTATTCATTTCAGTTCATTGTTAAGGAAACATTTCTATCTATACATTTTCTATTTATACTTTTATTTCAGCTTTATTTCAATGACTGAAAACTATACTTTTAGTTTTAGTTAACAATATCAACACTGCTACGCAAGACTTGGAATAGTGCACAAAACATATGGAGCATTTTATTTATAGAATTATTTATTTATTTTTGTTCCATGTGGAGTTTCACTTGTGGTCTCTGTGATGTATGGAAAAGAGCTACAAAAAGATTCTCCAAAGTTTTTCCTTTGCGGTCCATAGAACATATTTGGAACAGGATGAAACGCCTCTATTTATTTGTTTATGTCTTTTTAAAATATATTTATATATTATGATTTTTTTCCTTACTAAGCAGGCACGCCCGGCTAATATGTGTACACTTCTTGGCTGCACTTCTTTAAAGATTGTTCACATACTGTACCTAATGCTTATAATTAATGTAAAAAAAAAGAAAGAAAAAGAAATCATGTTGAAAAGGTGATGTTCTGTTTTGGTTTTATTTTCACTGTTCCGATTGGCAGAGTTCCCATCCTTGTTTGTAACTATTGCCAAGTAGTTTCACACCTGTTCCTTGTTTTGTTAATTATCATTCACTGTGTATTTAAGCCCTTAATTTTCCCAGTTTTGTGTTCATCGTCATCAGTGTTTAATGTGTAGTTGTTGTTTTTTCTGTCCTCATTAAATTCTTGATATTTTGTTTATTCTTCATCTCTCTCTTTTGTGGATTACACTACACATTTCATGCAGACTTTTTCCTATAATCCTTTACAAGTTTTCATCCTTTATGTAACATAGCAAAATGTAACTTGACATTTCAGGTCATGGTTCATGCATGAATGTGACATTGGAGTCTCAACACCTACTGTAAACAGTGAGTTTGACCGTCAGGCTCTTCATACTGCTAATGGGGTTTTCCACCCTGCAGCTGTAGATGTCATCATCCGACATCACAACACGGGAGATGGTCAGGACCTTCTGGTCATGTGACAGGAGCAGACGCGAGTCATTGGTCAAAGATTTCCCGCCCTTCAGCCAGCTATAAGTGGGTTTGGTGCCACTATCGTGAGTGCAGTTGAGTATGAAGAACTCAGTCAGCTCCAGGACGGATGAGGCCACCATGTGAACAAAAGGCCTGGACACTGGAACTGTGATAGAACAGGACAACATGAATAAGGAAAGTTGCTCTTCACACACTGTAGATGAAATGTCCATGCCTGTCTTACCATCCACGGTTAGGTTGACGCATCGCTCCCCAGTGAAGGTATCATCAGTGATGGAGATCTCCACCTCATACACACCCTCATCAGACAGCTGCAGGTTATGCAGGAGCAGGGAGCCGTTCTCGTACAGGAGGATTCGACCACGGTACTCGGGCCTAAGGTTCCCAATGATTTCCGTGCCAATGGACTGGACCACAGTGACGGGTTTGTCTTTCTTCAGCTGCCACTTAATAACGGGCTGGTCAGAGCTGGTGCTGGTGTAGGTCACAGAGAGAAGGGCTGAGCCTCCGAGTGTTCCTCGCACTATAGGAGACGGGCTGCTGATGTTCACCCCACCTGTAAATACATCCACAAACAGACACATTAGAGTGGAACCAAAGCTATTGGTGTCGCAAAAGGCCAGTGTGTGTTAAATGAACTGTACAGTAGTACTGTAAACCCACTCTGAAAAAATATTCACTAGAGTAAAGCATGTGACAACTTGGCCAAAGTTTACCCTGAATGCACTGTTAAGTAGCTTTGGATGAACATTTCTGACAAATTAATACATACAGGCCTATATTTGATTTAAGTATGCTTACTTTATTAATAGCATTATTAATAATAAAATGAGTCTTTCTGACTAAATTCTAAATATTATTTTAAGTCTATTATCTTGAATTGTGTAGATATGAGTTGTGGAAGTTAAGTTGTGTCTAAAATGATATTTTAATACATTTGAAATGATACCTCAAGGGTTTAAATATAAATATATTTTAAATAATATTTAATAGAAGTATTTCATATATATTATAGAAGTATTCAATGTGTGTGTATGTATATATATATATATATATATATATTTTTTTTTTTTTTTTTTTTTTTTTTTATATTTCCATAAAATATTTATATTATATATTTATAGGATAAACATTGAATCAAATATATCATATAATTAATTATATTTTATTATTTATATAAATATATATGATATATTTGATTCAAAGTTTATCCTATAAATATATAATACAAATATTTTATGGAAATATTTAAAATATATTTAATAAATATGTATAAAACATCTTATTTTCAGTTTCAGTCTGCAGCACGAAGTGCAAAAACACATTGCCTGAACTCTCCAGTGAGATACCTGCTGGTAAACATCTTGTGCTTATTGCTTCTGTGTGAGCCAACATGTCCTTGCCCGCTTTGCCAGGGCAGCGCGAGTCAGCATGGCATGGCTCAATCGCTGTGGTAACAATTCTCAGTGCTGAGGTCTTGCCAGGATGAGCTAACAAAGGTCTGGATTGTGGGCTCGCTCTCCTCCAATCAGGGGCAGCTGTGCAAGAGACATGCTCTTTTGTGGATGGGGGGATGTAGACAGTGAGGCCCAGTGATTCTGCTAATCAAAGCTCTCTGAGGAAGACTAGGCTTTAGTTAGGACATGTTCTTGCATTCGTTCCCTTTCCTGGCACATCTTTACCTGATTTTAAGAAAATGTGATTTCATCAAGCTAAAGCCGACTCACTCATGCCATTGTGACTGTTCTGAACTCGCTGTTTGAACTTTTTGCACAAATGCGTCATTAAAAATGAATCTGAATGCATGGATGGAGATGAAAGATAGCATGATTTATTTTTTTGTTTTTTTTTGCCAAAATGCAAAAAACAGGTCTGTGATGTGATCATTTAAAAAAATACAATTTCGCAATATGCGTTTTTGTGTAATATTGTAATAATTCAATGTCTTTTAATTTCCTTACTATTACAATCCATACCTTTTAGACAATGTTTCTAAAAAAAAAACCACACACATTTCAAATATAGTTTCATTGAGTGTCCTAATTAAACTTGACTGATCGCTCTATTTGCGATATGTGTCACCCAGCCACCCACAAACAAAACACACACTGAAAAGTGAAACTGACAACAGTGTACACTTTTTTTCTTCTTCCTCTTTAGAAAGTTTTCCCCCAACATGAACCGTAGAAAAGTCATGATGTTGTCTTACCTGCCACGGAAAAGATGAGAAGCCATATGAGAAGAAACAGTGAAGGAACGGCTGTCTTTTTGCATGATGCCTCCCTCTCTGCCTTCATCTTGGGTTTCTCTCCCACACAATCAGCATGATTTGTCCACTCAAGGCACGTCGCTGAGAATGCAGAGTGCTTCCTGCCAGACGGGACACTGGCTGCTCTGAACCCCACTCTCAGGACCCCAGCCTGAACAACAGCTCTATGTGTGATCTTGTGCGTGTGTGTGTGTGTGCTTTGCTCGCTTTATAAGCTTAAATCTCCACAGTGATTATTTTCAGGGCCCCTTTGTGTGTGTGCATTTGTGCATGTGTGTGCTTGTCTCCTCAGTAAAGACACTAGGATGAGTGTGAGATGGTTGGAGACATGTGTTTTGTAGTTATATCTGTTACGTGAGCAGTCAAGTATTAGAGCGTATTTGTGTGACATGACATGAGCATCCACAGTGGCGTTCAAAAGCAAGATGCAATGACATATTTTGTCAAAATTGAGTTGCCAATGAAATTGGGGCTCTTAGACAAGGGGATTTTAAAATAGCTGCAAGGAGTTGCTAGGAGAAGAGTGTAAAAGTTTATTTTATTGACTGCCTTTAATTTATATTTCTATTCCGGTTTATACATCAATGGAAACTATAAAAAAGATACAGTGTCCACTTAATAGAAAATAAATGTATGTAGCTATGATCAGATTTTAAAACTGAAAAAAATAAAAAAACTGTTAAGTCTAAGTCATTGGTAGATAATTCAGTATAGACGTTTCAGTGGCAGCCATTAAGTCAATAAGTCAAATCAGTCAATATAAAATTTAACAATGAAATGGTCTCCAGTCCTTAATTTTAATGAGGGTTCAAGGAGGGCTGATTCAAACACTTGATGTATAGTTTACAAAATGAATGAAATGAGAACTTTTTTTGAAGCTGCTATACAACTACTCAAGGACAAGTGCTTAGGTTGAGCACTTAAAAAAAAACTCTCTACTTCACCAACCCCTAATCAGGCCCTCCCACGTGAGCACATTGTAAGCCCCATATATCTTTGACCCACCAGGCCATTACGGATGAAAAGAGGACCTACAGGTTGCTAAGGCATCAGTCTTCAGCGAAAAGGCCTGTTATGCACAAGAGTTGGATGGTTTTGTTAAAAAAAAATCCTAGAGACATTTCAAAATGGATCTAGATTGCCAGTTTCAAATGTATTTATTTTAATAATCAAATAATTAGAGCAATAAAATATAATATTATGTTCCAATATTAAATTAATTTGATTAGCCTATCTTTTTAAAGGGTTAATTCACTCAAAAAATGAAAATTCTGTGATTAATTACCCTCATGTCGTTCCATATGCGTAAGATATTCGTTCATCCTCGGAACACATGAAGATATTTTTTATGAAGTCTGAGAGCTTTCTGTACCCAACTGCCACTTTCAAGACATCAGTGCTGTATCATCAGACATCAGGTAGTAACATCATAAAAGTAAAATCCTAAACGTGCTTTGTTCTGATTTGTCTCGCGTCAACACAACGCATGCGCAAGTGTTCACGAGAGCATCACGACGCATGCGTGTTGTGTTGACACGTGAACAGAGATGAATATTTAGTAAATAAAGTAAAAAAAATAAAAATTCGCAAACAAAGCACTTGCGTCGCTACATAAAATTGAGGCTAAACCACTGGAGTCACATCATGAATTACTTTGACCTTTCTGTGCCTTGAAAATGACTGTAGTGGAAGGGCAGAAAGCTCAGATCGGGTTTGGAACGACATGCAGAATTTTCATTTTGGGTGAATTCTAACCATTTAACCTTAATTATTTGTATTTATTTAATAATTGTATTTGTTTGTGGTTTAACTCTTCGTTGTAAAAATTATTTCCACTGCTGAAAAGAAAAAATGTGCCAGGAATTGTGGCCTAGCCATCACATGTCTGTCTGGGAGCTGATGTCATGTCTTGCAGAGGTCAGCAGCTGCGGTGGTCACAGACCCCACAGACAGAAAGAAATATTCACAATGAGTGTAGCAGAAAACCCTTTGTAGCCTACATAAATATAGAACAAATGAAAGGCTTTAGTATGAATGCTTAAAGTTTTAAAATGAGCTTGTTAATGCCGATTATGAGCAATAGTGATGCTAGTAGCAAACACAGCTATTGCTTAGCACACAATGAAAACATTTCAATTACAACAGATGGCGTTTCTGATAATAGGAGAGCTAAAATTGATGATCCAAACTGGGTATTTGAAATGTTAGCCTCCCACGTAGCAAAAAAAAAAAAAAAAGAGCAGATTATGTATGCAAAATGGCAAAGAATGTCAGAACGAGAAAGCTTTTTAATGGAACATACAGTCTGTTATCCTCAAGGGCCTCCTCTGTTCTTGGTGATCAAAGCTTTAGTACGGCTCTGAGACACAAACACACAAAGCTTGGAATTAGCCTTTGTCCTCTAGAGGATAAAAGTCTTTCCCGGACTCTCTCATCTTGTGAGGAAATCTGTCAAGTAGAGTCAGTGGGAACATCCAAGGTCAATAGTGCACTGAAAGCATGAAAGATCCTCGCACACGTCTCCGCTGGAGAATATCCTCTTGAAGCTATAGTGCACATGCACTGGACTTCATGAGACATGAGAACATTTAACGAGAAAAGAACTTTTAAGTTCCCCCGAGAAACTTTGCATTCACTCATAAAACATTTGCAAATTTTAATGAGAAATTTGTGGTGCTTTTTGATGCTTGCCAACTCCTGGACCATATGCTTTTGTTATATGAAAAAAAAGAAAAAACAGCATTAAGCTACATCTAATTTTGTGCAGAAGGGTCAGTAAATGATGACAAAAGTTTTAATTATTACTCATTTAATTATAAGTTTGAACTATTTCTGTAACTATCATTTCCTGTTAAGAATAATCACAAGTGTTTTTTTATATTATATACTATTATGGTATTTATTAATAATTAGCTTTTATTTTAATATTTTCAGTTTTCAAGTTTAGTTCCTTTTAGTAATTGTATGTGCATTTGTACTTTTATTATTCTTATTTCAGTTTGCATTTGAATAATTTTAGGGCTTCAACTTAAAGGAGAACTCCGGTCAATTTTAACATTGAGCTCATTTTTTTGTACATTTGGAGTGCTGTCAATACAGAGAACAACGACAAAAATCGGTGTTGCCTACACCGTGTTATCAGCTTTTTAAAATTTGCACCCTGTTGACTTCAATGGGGCAAGTTTTAAACCTGCTTTTAGCCTCTTAACATCCTTGATGTGTCATTACAAGTGCACAGGTCATGTGAGTGATTCCTTCGGAGTGAACGCAGGTCAATCTGACTGCAGTAGATGTGAAAGATATGAATAAAAATGATATTTATTTAGCCAGCGCTCATACCTGTATTTACATCCTGTTTTCGGTCAAAGTCCATAGTAATCGATTGTCGAGTTCACGCGCATTGGTTTAGTACCTATGATCATGCGCGTGAACTCAAATAAATATAATTTTTATTCATATCTTTCACATCTACTGCAGTCAGATTGACCCGCGTTCACTCCGAAGGAATCACTCACATGACCTGTGCACTTGTAATGACACATCAAGGATGTTAAGAGGCTAAAAGCAGGTTTAAAACTTGCCCCATTGAAGTCAACAGGGTGCAAATTTTAAAAAGCTGATAACACGGTGTAGGCAACACCGATTTTTGTCGTTGTTCTCTGTATTGACAGCACTCCAAATGTACAAAAAAATGACCGGAGTTCTCCTTTAAACCTATTGTGTTTCAGTTAGTTTGGAAGGCAACTTTACATTTAAGATTATATTTTATCTAATATTTATAGGCCTGGTTTCACAGACAGGGCTTAGATTAAGCCAGGATTAGGCTTTAGTTCTATTAGGACATTTCAGTAGCTTTTATAAATGTGCCTTAGAAAAAAAAAAATTTCTTGAGACAAAACAATGGCAGTGACATATTTAAAGATATATCAGTGCAAGTTGCTTTCAGTTAAAACAGCTCAAACATGCATTTTAGTCCAGGAATAGGCTTACGTCTTGTCTGTGAAACCAGTCAGTTTAGTTTAAAATAATTAAATATATATATATAGATACAGTAGATTAAGCATTGATATGCGTTTGTTGCTGCATGGTAAACTTGTTATACACAGGCTCCCTCTACTGGAGGTTTTGATGTAATGCTACTGTGAAATACAAAAGAGCCAATTAAGCACAAAAACCGAACAGTTCAAAGAGTTTTGAGATTAAAACAGATTTTTCAGATGTGGAGAGTAGTCTAATTTCAGCGCCATTCCACGACTGATGCTATGAGATTCTACAGATGTAGCAGCCAGCCAGTGCTAATGCTAACTGCACATGTTTCTGTGAGGCAAAACAGTAACTGGCTTTAACAATTATGCAAATCCACTCTCCTTTTTTGTGTTAAAACACACTCGCACACATTTTCAAGTGTAATTTGATCTTTCACAGGCTATAAATAAATAATATGTGTGTGGTGTGCAGGT
This sequence comes from Squalius cephalus, assembly GCF_949319135.1. Classification (NCBI taxonomy): domain Eukaryota; kingdom Metazoa; phylum Chordata; class Actinopteri; order Cypriniformes; family Leuciscidae; genus Squalius; species Squalius cephalus. Next base: position 15,750,714 of record NC_137132.1, on the reverse strand, counting down.
TAGCTGAATGTTTTTGGCGGTATGGCAGCTGTCAGGTCGGCGTTGTCAGCGGCAGTCTGTTGAGGGCAGGAATCATGGGACACACAGCAGCAGTCTGAGAGAGAACTGTCTTATGGCACTTTGTGTTGCCATAGGCAACCTGTAAAAATCCTGTTAGGAGACTGTAAGTCCTGGAGCCAGTGACAGAATTAATTCTGGGGAGGTTACATTGGAGCCCCATAAAGGCCTGTACGCGGAGGAGGGAATGTGGGCGACTGAGTTCAAGCGATCATTTCTCACCCGGGGAGGAAGAAAAGTTGAGCCACACAAAGAAATGACAATTATGGCAGGTCTTTGTTGCTGTGCGGAGGACACCTTGTCCAGTTTTTCCTCCTGCCTATCCAAGTTTAGAAATGTTAAAAGTCAGTAGCCATCGAATATTGATCGAAAGCCACTTGATTTGAGGAAATCAACTTCATAAAGTTAGGCTTACAACATCAAATGTAATCAGTCACTGTGAAATATTAAAGGGGAGGGGACCTATTATGCAAAATTCACTTTTACATGGTGTTTGAACATAAATGTCTGTCCCCAGTGTGTGTACACAACCACCATATTATGGGAAAAATCCACCCACTCCTTTTTTAATCCACATAAATCATAAGCAGTGTCTCCGAATAAGCCGTTTGCAGTTTCTATGCAATGTGACGTCACATTACAGAGGCCCCTCACATGACTTGCCATGTTTATCTCCTTGCCAGAGCATTAAACAGCAGCATTTAAGTAAGAAATGTATTCTCATTAAAGCTACTAAAGTTATTCAATCAAGAGCACTGAGTGATCTTCTGTTTTTCTTTTGTTGTTTTATTTACATTAACAGCATTTATAGTAGAAGGTACTGTATATTACGCTGCTTTCACTTTAATACACAGATCTAATATAGGCTACACATGTGATTTCTTTACTTGCTGTTTACGTCAACGTTCACAGATATAACTGACTGTTTATGTGAACTTTATGTGTTTTTGACACAACCTTGTGTGTATTTGACAGTTTAAGAGCAATAAGACGTGAAAGAGAACTTAGTTTAACATCTAGCTTTCTGTGAGCGTGCTTCAGAAAACCATATATCAGAAGTTAGACTGATATGGCTTTAAAACGCATGCAGATAATAAACTTTCATGATATTGAAGAACTGCAATGTCACATGAGCGTGACCACGATAGAGATAATTATTCTACAATATAAATAATAATCAAAACCAAACAGATGTTTTTTTAGTTGTTGGCAGAGTATCCGAGGCACGAGCTAAAGGCACAGCACTATTCTGGAAAGCGGGGTGGGAGCAGCAGCTCATTTGCATTTAAAGATACATGCATGAAAACAACATGTTTTTCTTTCCCACTCAAAAATGGGCATTTACAACATGGTATTATAAATAATCTATGGGGTATTTTGAGCTGAAACTTCAGACACATTCTGGGGACACCTGAGACTTATATTAGCCTACATCTTGTAAAAAGGGGCATAACAGGTCCCCTTTAAAACATTCAAAGCAGGATTTATGAAGTCACTTTAGTATGGAGAATGTGATTCGTTGTGTGTGATAAATGCCCACATCAGCTGAGACACAAGATTAACGGTGTGCCGTATGTCTTTAATTATGAAGCGCAGTACACAGTCTAATTAAGTGCAGCTCTTTATGTAATGGCTGAGTGATTAACATTGTCATGGAGAAATAGATTCACTATTTATGTTCTCAAACCTCTTAATCTTAAAGGGATAGTTCACTTTGAAATTAAATTTTGGTATGTTTTAGCTTACCTCAAGGGCATCCAAGATGTAGGTGTCTTTTTTTGCGCAGTAGTTTCAATTTTGATATTTTTAGGTCAAACCGTTCTTGTCTGTCAGTCATATCATGCAGGTCTATGGTCACTGTCTCAAAGAGCATGCACAAAGTCCAAATTAAAACAATTCCCCATCGTCCAAATTAAACACTTCCCCATCGTAAGTACACATTGATGGCCTAAGACACGAAACGAGCGGTTTGTGTGAGAAAACGAACAGTATTTATATCGTTTTTACCTCTTATACACAGCACACGTCCAAGTGATCTGAGGGCGCGCGCGCATCCTGGTGTGTGACGTGTGCGCAGACTGGTGCATAGATATATACACTAGATGTCGCCTTGGCTACGGCAGTTCTTAACGAATGCCGTAGCCAAGGCGACATCTAGTGTATATATCTATGCACCAGTCTGCACCAGATCACTTGGACGTGTTCACCTTAAATTCAAATTTGGTCATTTACTCACCCTTATGTCGTTTTATACCGGTATGAGTTAATTCTGCGTGACACAAAATAAGATATTTTTTCATAAACTTACAATCAATACTGGAGAAGTAAAAGCATATTCACATTCTGTATCTTTATATGCATTTTTAAAAAGTGGGCTCCACCCCCCCCCCCCCCCCCACCCCCAAAGAAACAGAATGTGCACATGGCAGAGTTGTTATTGTTAACTATTTAAAAAAAAATATATATATATATATATATACATATTTTTTTGTTGTTGTTGATTGAAATAAATAAATCTAAACTGAAAATTATAAATATTAGATAAAATATAATCTTACATGTAAAGTTCCCTTCTAAACTAACTGAAATAAAATAGGTTTACATTGAATTGCTAAATTTACTAAAACTGAAATAAGAATAATAAAAATAACAGACCAAAAAATATAAGATTATTCACTGAAAAAAAAAAAAAAACCCACCCTAATATTGTATGGTTGATTCTTAAGTATAGAAATGCACAATTCGTGAGAGAAACTGACCAAATTGCATATTCACTGATTCTGATTCATTCTGACACTGATTCATTATTAGTATTAAACTTTTTTTTAAACTGGACCTTTTGTATTATTTTCTTAAAGGGGTGGTTGATTATGATTTGACTTTTCTAACTTTAGTTAGTGTGTAATGTTGCTGTTTGAGCATAAACAACATCTGCAAAGTTAAGACGCTCAAAGTTCAAAGCAAAGGGAGATATTTGCTTTTAAAGAAATTGCTTTTTAAGGACTACAACAAACGGCTGGTAGAGACTACACCACATTCCTCCCGGGTTAGTGACATCACTAACCCTAAAATTTACATAAACCCCGTCCCCGGGAATGCGATTTATAGATTATCATGACAGAATTTGCTAATCAATGACTAGAAGATAGTTAACTCCACATCAGCTAAACTTAAACATAAACAAAAAAAGTTTTTGAAATTTTCAGGACACAAGCTGTTGTAGCTCCGCCCTCTGTGCCGGGAGCAGCAGCTCATTTGCATTTAAAGGGACAGACACAAAAACGGTGCATTTTTGCTCACCCTTAAAAAGTGACAATTTTAACATGCTATATAAAAATATCTGTGGGGTATTTTGAGCTGAAACTTAACATACACACTCTGGGGACATCAGAGACTTATTTTACATCTTGTGAAAAGAGCATTATACCACCCCTTTAATAATATAATGCTTTAAAAAAATGTTTATTATAAATATTTTTGTAACTAAACATTTTATCGAGATTGCCTTTAGTCGCGAGTATAATCACAACATAGGCTAGCACCATCTCACATATCTTACTGTTTACTTATTATATATATCAAATGATATTATCAAACAATATTTCTTTGAGAGTTCTTTTTGTTATAGCTTTGCTACATGCACATTTATCAGAAAATAAGTATATACTGTAATGTTAATGTAAAGTTAATGCTATTATAGCTATAAGCCTAAATGCTGATTTGATTGGGCATGTGGCATTTTGACCTTGATAAATGACTGTCCAGGTCTCATTAGCACAGCCTTCCAGCTGTGAGCCCTCCAGCGAGATGCTCCAGCAGGACTAATGAGACTGATGTGTAGGTTCATATTTCAATTTTTGCTGTTTATATATAACTGTCTGTTTGTTATCAGACTCTTCAAAAGACTAATGATCAGCCCCTGACTGCAAATCATTTTCAATGCATGCAACACACATTTCTGAGCTTTTATTCGCTTTTCAACTGATACAGAGCTCGATGCTGATGTCAACATGCAAGGTGATCTTAGCTATCACTCATTAAGCTGTTAACTCAATTTCTATACTTCTAATGATATGCACTACCTTAAAGGAAGAATAAATCATTTTACAAATTAAAGTAAATTGAAATAAGTCGATCTAGCCATGCCATATGCTGCTTTGGAAGCTCTGATTTCAACATATTACAGGGTGCAAACCAAACAAACAGTCAACACAATTATAAACAACTAATAACATTCCATTTCATGACAATAAACTAATTGAACATCTTATCGTGATAGTGGCTACATGGTCAAATCAAGGCAATCATAAACATACTACCACAGAAAAGGAATATCAAGTTACAAAAAATGACAAAACTCAATCATGATGCATTATTTTAAGTCTACTTGACTGTCTGACTGAAGAAGCCTGTGTTAATTTCTCGTACAAATATCAGATATACAGTATACAGGTGCCTTTTGTGGGATGCAAAATCATGCTGGAGCAGAAATTCACCCAGACTGGATAAGAAGCAGAAAATAGAGAAAGAGTTCACACATCAGACATATCCAGCCTAATTTCACTACTTTTGTCGACAAGAAAAAAAAAAAAAAAAAAAATCCCTGGAGAAAGCATCCTATATGTCATCCACCTTGAGAAAGGTCTTCATTGCTCTGGACCAGATGTGGCATCTGTCTCTACTCCGTCTGTTCCCCCTGCTTGCAAAACACACACTTTTATTAGGTTTACAGTACTTGAATATTTCAGTTTGTCAACAAACAGCTGTCTAGTCAACTGTGATGATGTAACATCACTCGCTGCAATATTTTTTTTGTAGATTTCCATTACAAATATCTAAAAAAAAAAAATCTAAAAAGAATACACTCATAACTATAAAGGTTCCAAAAGAGGGGTTTACGCAGTGATTGCATAGAAGAACCATTTTCGCTTCCCCAAAAACCTTTCAGTGAACAGATCTTAAAAGATGTTTTTCTTGTTTTAAGCATAAACTCAGTTAATTTTGAGAAGAAAGCAAGATTTAATATCTTAAGTCATTTTGCTTCTCAAGTAAATGTATCTTGATTTAAGAATGTTTAGATATCTGTACTGGAAAACAAGACAAAATTACTGAGTAAGAAAATATTTTGTTGCAGTGCTTGATAGCTTGGCATTCATCACAAAATATATGTGACAAAGCTTTACTTATTGATTTATTTTGCCAGAATAGGAGTGGATCTTAGCCGGTCTTTTTGTCGGAGTAAAACAGAGCACAGCCTCATTTCGGCGATGCAGATGCACCTGAGGATATAAATAACACTTCCATACATAAAATGCTTAGCAACCGAGAACTGGGTTGATGTTGCTCGGGAAAGGCCTAAATTCGGCACAGAGGTGGGGTAGAGTGAAGCGGCACAGCTGAAGGAGAGATATTTGGGCCCGGCTGGAGTTTGGAAGGACACCTTCATTCTCATTGCTTGCCCCACTTTTTTCATCAAATGACCAGATTTGCTTAGTTCCTCCTCAAAGGATGACGCAGATGAAGATAGTTCAGATGGAAGCTTTGGTGTGAGAATATCAACGGTCTTTCCATCAGCGCTGGCCTATTTGTTGCTTCAAATTAGAATCTCAACACATCTCTGGGGATCAACCAATCGAGAACCGTTTGCATATTTACTGAGCGGAGGGAAACTTTTCGTGCAGAACAAAACACATTACCCCAAAGAAAATTGAAAGGGGGATAAATCTGCGCAAGGCTTTAATATTGAGTCCTGGAATTGTGGAGGCTTAAGCCACCCACAAAAGAAATTAGATTTGAAAGATCTGTCTCAACAAACTGAGATAATAGAGAATACAGAGTGACTCTGTGGACTCCATTGGCTGTCTGTAAATCGGTGAAACGGCCGCAATCTTTTAACAATCAGGGAAAATGATAGATGTGCTCATTGCAACTTGATTAAGAAAATTATTATCCAAAGCACTCAGAGGGTAATTAAAAAGCACACTTGTGCATGTCTTGTTTACTCAGTATAAAGATATGACTCATTAAACACAACTGATGGATTTTTCATTTTGTTCCATTTTTCCATTTGATGATTTTTTTTTTTTTCATATGCTATAGTGGTCTGGTCACAATATTTTAATCTTTTTTATTCTAAATCTTTGGTACACATTACAGAAAAAGGGTTAACCAACATACTCTTGAACTCTCATTAAAGTTCAAAGCTCTAATTGTTTACTTCAGATCTCAAAGCCAAATTCTGCAAGGATCTGTGTGGGTTTTTAAGTGTCTTGCCAAGCTGAGTTGGATCAAGATAGCTGGCGACCTCTGCACCATGTGGGATGGTGGGATGGCTCTTTGACTGTTGGGGACAGTGACTGACCTGAGTCCCCTTGGCTGCCGTTGAGGGCCTCACCACTGCTGCTCACCTCCTCATTGGGCTTTTCCCCAGGTTTCATCTTCTTCCGGGTCATATGACCACGGAAGCCGGCCTGGATTTTGGCGGCCGCCTTATTGGCCTCTGGGTCATCCAATGGGATGTCCATGATGTCCTCTTCCTCTTGTGGCTGGCTGCATTCCTCCTACCAGGGATGAACAATAATTTCACCAGGGGTGTAATGCATATTGATTTTGCTCTTTTATAATATGAATCAGAATCCACTGAGATCTTATATACCACCCTAGTGGGTTTAGCATGATGTATCTCATGCCCATCTAAGCCCCCTTGCAATGAATCACTATCCATCAGCTCTACAGAAACTTTTTTAGGACCAGCTTCTCCTGCACATCTACAATCACCAACTGAATGATCATGTTGGATTATCAAAATAACCTTTCAGTGACCAGTTTTTAAAAGAACCATTTCTTTCTTAATGAGAAGAAAATGTTAATAATCTGAACAAACCTTTTCCACTATAAAGCACCTTTTGTGAAACGGAAAGGGTCCATACATTTTTGTTAAACAGAAAGTTGATCATGGAACTATACAGATGCCAACAAAGAACCTGTGAGAAACCTATTACCTGTACCTAATGAAAATAAAATGAACAGAAATGTACTAAAACCTAACCACCTGACCAACTGTGACCAGCTTCCTGCGCTCTGTGAAGCATGTAATCGCACATCATTAAAGAGTGTGTGGTGGGTTGTGATGTTATTTGTCTCTTTATGTCTTCCTGAAGCTGTGAAACCACATGCTTTCTCCCACAACAACCAACATAGCATATGTAAAATGGCTCAGCAGAGGCAGGTTGGCAGTCTTTAAACAGCTTGTGTGAAGAAGATGAGCAGAAGTCCATTGTAAAACCCTGTCCACCCACTTTTGAACTAAGAATCAGCCTCTTTTCATATTAACCAAGCATTTGCCAAAATGCTCTTACATGGCCACATGCAGAGGCGTTCCGCAATCCCCTATAAATAAGCATCTGTTCATTTTACTGCTTCCTCATGACTGTGTATGATTACCCATGGATCACCTCTAATGAAACTATGCAGTCACAAGCCTTTCCCATGTCTATACCAGTCCATTTAAAGGATATGATGAAAGATTTGTCATATGCATAAACAGCAAGCAGAAATGATTGAGGTCTCAGCACAAGGACGTCTTAAGCCCATGAGCTCACATATTTGTTAATTGTTGACACCAATCCATGCACAATAACTAAATTCATTTTGTTTTTCACTATTATAATGGCACTTTATAATGCCAATTTCTGTCTAAACAGGATAAAACTTTGCATGCTTAAATAGAATTAATAAAGTTTTGTGACAATTGGTCAGATAACCTCGTTAAAGGCTGCTGAAAGCTGATTGGCAGCAGATGACAGACACATTTTAAAATATGCAAATGTGCTCACGACCAAACTTGGCATACAAAACAAGAAAAATTATACATACATTTAGCCTACTAAAATTCATTAAAATTACTTACTCTATTATGAGATTATAGCCACACCCTACGTTCTTTACTAGCTTTAGGCAACCATGTTTAATTGAAAGTTCAACATAGTTTTGATTAATATTGGTGATACGACTACTTAAAAAATTAACTATTTGGCTTCTTTTTTTATTTTCAATGGCAAATCCAATATAGCCATTGGAAATAAAATAAATTGAAATAAATAAATAAATAAATAAATTTGGATAGCTATAGCGCCACCATAAAAACAGAGAAAATTTGGGATCTTTTGAACCCTAATAGCTAAAGCATAAAACTGTATAGATCTATTCATATGCTTTTAGCCTACTTTTCAAGGCATGAAATGTAAACGGTTAAAAAGTGTGAAATGATAATGAGCACAAAATATGCATAAAGACATAAACCCACAAAACCTACTGGACATGAAATTTACCGCCATTGAATAAAGTTCCAAAACAAACACGTATCTGCAAAATAAGTTTAACGTTACTATTTCCTAAACAAGCACGGAAAAGGTTAAAGGATGTTTCAATGTACCACTCATTCATTATCAAACTGGTTCAGTTTTTAAAAAGGATGTTTAATATTAATTAAATACTTAAAAAAAAGAAAAGAAACTTGTCAGTACTTACGACATGACAATCCATGACGCGCAATTACAGACGCTGATAAACGTGTTTTCGTCTCGTGCAAGTGCAACAGAGCGTAAACCTCCTCACAGGGCAAAATACCTTGGTCGAATACTCCTCTCCTCCAACTATCCTTATAATTTGTCTTTTAGGGTGGGAGGAGAGAGAGAGAGAGAGAGAGAGAGAGAGAGAGAGAGAGAGAGAGAGAGAGAGAGAGAGAGAGAGAGAGAGAGAGAGAGAGAGAGAGAGAACGCGTGCGCGCGCTAAGGAGCGAGAGAGCGCGCGAGCATCATCATTTTGACACCACTGACAGGTCGGTCTTTACTCATTGCAAATATTTTGTTTAATGTTTATGTTTACAGTGCCATTATTCTCACTTTCCTGTAACCTGCTACCAAAATGATCAGAGATTCTTGGTTTAGCCTGGCAGTGGAGAAAAATGAGATAGAAAAGGGACACACCAGGGTCTACACCAATTTTATTACATTACTTCTAATATGCATGCACAGTCCAAAATATTGCTGAGGGCTATCATCATAAACTGAGAAAATGCTAGAAGCAGCCCCTCCACATCTCAGTCAGTCCCACACAGTCCGTGCCTCCTCCACCCTGTGGCAATTTACTGTAGAGTAAGACAAACAGACAGTAAATCCATTGCCCTTTATTTCTCTAGAACAGTGCTCCATCTCCTGCCTCCTACCCTACCAAGATTAAAGAGAGAACATGCAGCTCTGTGCTGTAATGGTATCACTTCTCTTTTCTTGGCATCTGTTGGATGTGTAAGGCTGGGAGCTAATAAAGTCGGTTCACAGAGCATGGAAGTGTTAAAACAGAGTTTCCTAGAAGAAGATGAGGTGACTTTACAGTCGTGCCAGAGATTGATGATAGCCATGAATATTGTTCCTGAAAATAGAAACTACATGATTCCCTTGCCCCTCCTACAGCATATAAAGTCATTGGACAAGAGTTGATATAGGTCAGGTTAGATGACCTACATTGGAGAGAGCGGAAGAGAGCATTGCTTTAGTGCGTGTCTCTAATTAACCCCTACAGAACTTGAAACACTGCACTTCGGACAGAGGATTGAAAAGTGAAGCAGTTAATTGGGTGCATACAGTATTATGTTTCTTTGGAAACATATCACACAACTCCAAAATCTAGATCAGTTTCTCCCTCGGATAACTGGTTGGTAAAATGTTTCCATGGAAACACCACCAAATCTGTCTCCTTCGAACCCCTTTAAATAAGCATATGGATTTTGTTCTGACCTCTTGGTAAAAGATCTAAACTTCTTTTTGAACATCTCTTTATGAAATGTTGCAAACATTTCTTTAAGTTTATGCTTAATGTTTATATGATGTAAGATGTATGTATAGTTTGAGCTTTTTTTTTTGACTCATGCGGTCTTGTACTCACCAGCTGGACTATTTCAGGACATCTTCAATCACTGTTCTCCAGAGAGGAACAGAGCCATGCTGTTGATCAGACATGTCCTTGAAGATTTTATTTTTACTTATTAACTTGGGACAATAAAAGGAACAGTCTGCATCCAAGTTAAGGATGACGTAGGACTGTTTGATTGTGGCAAAAATCATAATCATGATTATTTTGGTAAATTTTAAAGGAATAGTTCACCAAAAAATGAAATTTATCCCATACTTTATTCACTCTCAAGCCATCCTAGGTGTATATGCCTTTCTTCGTTCAGCCAAACACTATCTGAGTTATATTATAGCATTGCAATGGCATTGAATAGCGCATCCATCATAAAAGTAATCCAAGCCTTTGCCGAAAGCCAGTGATTATAGTTTATAAAGTTTTAAATATGGATATTTTTCTTACAAAAACCCATTGCTTCACTTCACTGGAATAGTATGGATGGATGTATGTGCTTTTTGGAGCCTTAAGATCATGTTGATTTAACACTATTACTCAGTGATTTTGACATCCTGCATTTATTGGAAAAAAAGTTGTATTATTAAAGTCTTATTGGGAGTGGCTTTCCTCGAACTTTAAATCTAGAAAAACAGAAAAACAAATAAAATTAAATAAAAATGTAAAAATGAAATAAAATAATTAATAAAATAAAAATAAATTAGATCAAAATAAATAAGATCATTGTTGTTGTAGTGCACTTCCACAGCCTACTGAAAACTACTAAACATTTAGGGAGGAGCGAAAGCACACAGCTGTAAATAAAAGGGGTGCGCTGGATTTATTAAACAAGACATTTAATAAATCGAGAGCATCATTGCAAAATGGAATGTGGCACAATAATGTACAATAATGTTGTATCTCTCAGATGTTTTACGCCAAAAAACGTAATTCAAAATAAAATATCATTATTCGGCCAGCCTTAAGGATGAGGCTTCTATCACAACATAAAATATAAATTATGCAACCCATTTTTTTTTTTTTTTTATCAAATGGGAAGGGAGTAAAAGAAAAAACTTACCTTTGGTTCACTGCTGTCAGGATTCTCCAGGTTCTCACTTTCAGGTGTTGATTCCTGGCTTTTATCTCTTTGCTCCTCCAACTGATCATCCTGATCTGCATCATTCTCAGTCTGTTCTTGTAACTCAGGATGTTCTTCACCGATAACCTCTGTTTCTCTCTCTAAAGGCCTGGGCTCAGCTTCTTCAGCTTTCTTTGGTTCAGTATCATGGGTTCCAACATCCTCCTCATCCTCAGTTTTCACCATATTTTGCTGAGGTATGTTTGAAATGTCTGGATCCATCTCTTCAGCATCACAGCCATCACTGTCAAGATCACTCCCTTCATTTACATTCTCTGTGTTTAGATCTTTCTCAGATGCTTCCATTTCATCAGTGTTTAAAATTTCATTGCTTATCACATCCTCTGTTACTTCCGATTCACTGTTGTTTAGTTGGGAAACTGGCTTTGGGGTTTCTAAAAGGTCTTCCTCAATTGCATCAATATATTTAGATGTACTCTGTTCATCATGAACCTGATGGTCAGCTTCATCTAGAACATCTATGACTTCACTTTTACTGTCATTTGTTTCATCACCGTAGTCAACATATGCGTCTTTCATTTCCATCAGTGATTTACTATGGATATCAGATGTGGAATCAGCTACATCTTCTACAAAGTCATTGGTGCTGCTGTACTCATGATTGGTCTCTTCCTGATCTTCATTGTCTGGTAAGTCGTCATTTTCTTCAGTATGTTCCTCTGATTCCTGCCCTGCTTCAACTGCACTTTCAGTAACATCTTTTTCAATTGTACTTTTTGATGAATCCTCTACATAAACCTGCTCAGTGCTCTTTTTCTCAGAGTCAGTGTCTTCTAATAAAGTATCAACCATTTCTGAGACTCCCTGTTCAACATCTTCAATATGGCCATCATCTCCAGACATTTCATTTGGTGGTTTGCCTACATCTTGCTCAATATGTGAAGGGGTTTCAACAAAAGATTCATCTTGTGATTCCGACTGTTCTCTATTCGGAGGCGATGGATTTGGACTTCCCAGGTCTCTGTTGGCCTCAGTAGATTCAGATGGGTGGCTTATCTCTTCAGCACATACATCCACATTTGCTAGACCACCAAAAGCAGGCAGAGGTGTAGGCTCAAGTTCGGATCTGCAGATATCAATACCTGCAGCTTCTTTTGCGACCTCTTCATCTTTCATTAGGCCTACCTCTGATGTTTGCTCTGGAATACCGCTGGGGTCCTTCAGCTCTTGAGCACATATATCAACATCTGCTGTTCCCACATAGGGAATATCTGCAGCAGGTTTGTGTTCCCTCTCACTGGATTCCTCATCGAGCTTCTTTTCTAACTCATATTTTTGCTTTACTTCAGTGTCCTCTGAATTATTAGTGTTGAGGTCTTTTAATGCAGAACGTTGGGTTTCATTGTTTCCAAAAGTTTCAGAACGACCAGTGTTGTTTCTGAAAATTGACATGTTAGAAGGTAATTTTATATGCAACAGTGATTAATAATACAAGTAAATAAAAGCACAAACAAGTACAACAGGAGTAATAAATGAATCCTTATGTACAACCCAGATGCATATCTGTGCTCTGACACTACAATCAATCGTCGAAAGCCGCCCTCGGCTTGATCAAATGATCGAAGCCCTGCCTCAGAGACGGAGAGCCACCCGCAGAGCTTCATCATGCTATAATGTTTTAAACCTGCTGCACTGCAAGAATGTACAACCAGAATAAAGGAAATCAAACCAAAACTACAAGTTTTACTGTCTAAATTTTCATCTAAAATCTCACTCTGTCTTCATTTCGATTCTTCTCTCATCTGGATAACTGTTAGGGAGAGTGAAAGAGTGAAATCACATTTTCTCATCCACACACCTTGTATTTATTTGAGGTAAAATGGAGTTTCCTTGTACTGATGTGCCCTGTTTTGAAAAGAACAAACAACACATGCATGTTAGAAGGAATAACTTTAAAATAATCTAAAGGTCTTTTAAATAATCTAAAGTTTTGTCTTATTTTTTAGATACCTTAAACGAGTGATTATTGTAGAACCTATCTTCCATCTTTGCACCCCACTCTGCTGGGTCGAGTCCACTTTCTGGAACAAAACACATTCATTATGTTCAAGAATGCATTGACTATATAGATATAATAAAATTAGCCATTGCAAACAAAATTATTTCTGCCTTGGACAAAGACATACTGTATAAGCCAGCAATGACTAACTCATACTGTATATGAGTAACTCATATATTATCAAACACTATTAAACATCAGGATCCAAGGAAACCATCTCAGTCACCTTCTCTGGCTTTAAGAAGCTCTGTGAAGTAGAGAGCAGCAAAGGTAGGGATGTCTCCAGGCTGGTCTCTCAACACTTCTCTGGCCAGACCCTCCAATAAATTCCCAAAACCTTTAGGGATCCGCAGGTTTGTGTTGGAGAAGGGAACAGACATCTTGTACAGCACCTCAAGTCTGATGAATAAGTAAAAAAAAAATAGGGAAAAGACACATTCATTAACCATTAATGGTGTTGACAGGCTAATTTACTATTCATTTCCCACAAAATAATGTAATACAATTATTTAGTTTAATTTCATCAAGATGTTTAGTTTTACTGCATAACATACACATATTGGCATTGACATATTTGTGCTGAAAGTCATCAAGATGAAAGACAAACAGGCGGGGTTTTTATCAGTAAAATGAACGACATATTCTAACAATTGTTCTGACAAACCCACATTTTCTTGTTTGGTTGAATCGATAGTCACAATAATTATATATTTAATAATTTTGCAAGGTGGACTGGCGTGATGTATCTTACCAGTTAAAACCAAACGAGCTGAATGTTGTCAACCGTTGCTATGCAACAAGCACGTGGTTCCAACTACTGAAAGCGGAGAGGGTCAAAACGATTCAGATTCAAGTAACAGGTTCAAGTAACATGTATTGGTATGTTAAAATGTCAGTAATATTAGTAGTACTAGTATACCAATATAGATATTTAAACACGTCATATAAAATGTAGGAATAAAATACAACAACAACTATACAAAACCAAAGAAACATTTATTTATTTATTGCCAAACATTAAACAAAACATTAAAAAGCTTTCAGTACAATTTAAGAATCGAATTGCTGGGTATTCGGTAGCATTAATGTAGCTATGGGTAACAGGTGATTTTACTCAGGTCAATTCCTCAGGATTACCTGAGAAACATTTCCCCTCACAATATTTCAGCTATGTGCCTCATCTTTTCTGTCTGCTCTTGCATGCTCGATTCGCGAATCGCGAGTCAATTAAATGTTCCTAACTTCAAAAGCGATTCACAATTCAGTCTGAATCATTCAAACAGTTCCCAACAACGTTGGAAGCGGTTTCTTACAAAGAACAAAAACAAAGGTTGAAGTTGATATTTCCCAAAAATCAATTAAAACCAAAACTGCAAATGCATTCTGTCGTTCATCGATGAAGTTCATGAAATTCAACACCTGGCTGCGTTTGCAGCAACGCATAAGTTACTGCAGGTAAATACATTTTCCAACAGCATCAAAACAATAGCTAACAGTACAGTTAATATATGTTTTTGACCATATACCTCAAACACCTTTCATTGTCCTCCTAACCCCGCTGAATGTGTGAACGAATGCTTGAATGAATTCAAAGGCATTTCTAAGTTTTCTAACCTTTCCTTCATCCGTAGTAGTAGGGCACAGTTCCCTGCAACAAGGCTACCCATGTAGTGTGTAGGATGGTTTGGGGCACGTTCCCCCTGGAATTCACTTTTTTTTTTTTTTTTTTAATTTAAGACGGTTTGAACTTTTTTTTTGTAGCCTACTATTGGGGGTAAAAAAACAGATTTGTGTAATTGGAATTTAAACTATAAATTACTTTAACCATTCTTTTGAAGTCACCATGAAATCAAAATTATTTATATATATTTAAAAAAATGGTATATTTTAGTATTTATTAAACATGACTTATCTGTGCACATCACTAGTAGTATTTTTTTTATTCATGTGTCTTGTCTTCTCTGATGACGTGTTTACTGGCGTGAGGGCGGGACAACCTGTCACTCACATGACATCACAGCAATAGCGAACCACAACCATAATTAACCTACATTGTTTCTTGTTCAAGAAGCTGTTTTACTTGTGTCACAATTGGTGGGGTGAATTAAGGCTATAGCAACTTCCGTTTCATTTCGCCTTAAAGTCATAGATCTTCCTGGTCAAAAAAGGCAAAGATGCCAACAAAGCAAAAAAAAAAAAAAATATATATAGCCTATATTTTTTTATGAGTTACAAACTACGGTGACGCTGCCACATACATATTATTTTTTCCCCTCAATTATGTCGCGATAACGAGATCTTATGCCGTTAAAACAACATATTTTCTCGTAATAACGAGATCTTGTGTCGTAATAACGCGATGTTATGTCATTTTAACGACATCTTTTCTCGCAATAACGAGATGCTATGTCATTAAAACGACATATTTTCTTGGCCTTATAAGGACGTGTAGTTATGTACAAAATATGCCTTTATCCACATAAAATTGATAGCCTATCACGCTTTTATCACACTTCTACCTTCAAAAAATAGTAGCAGCCCCCAATCAGAGGTGAACCTACACTGAATGGGGGCCCCAGGCAAAATTAATCAATGAGGCCCTTTTTTAAAATATATTTTATATAGGCCTATAAGGTTTTTTTTTATATAGCCTAATGTATTATAAGAATTATTTTTGTTAATAGGCTATTTTCTTCATTATCTAGAGATATAATTAAACAAAATGTAGTCAAAACACATCTAACAGAACATAGCCTAAGTTGTTTATTTTTTACAACATTGTGTTCTTTATTTTTTTAAGTTAACAAAATGTCAATCTTCGTCCTTATAACAGAAGATACAATACAATACAAAAATCTTCAAGATACAGCCTACAATCTTCACATGTATAACGGATTGTCACCTTATAAACAGTCCTTTGTGTGGTGGAATAAGCAATGCTATATTGAAATATATCTTAATTTAAACTTTATTTTATTATTTCATTAGTTCATTAACTAATTATGCTATCTCAACTAATTTAATGTAAAGAGCTGGATACTAACTAATTAAATAATGTGTCAAATATTAAATGTAGGCTATTGATTAGAGTTGCCATAGACTAAAGATTTTTCTCAGAGGTGGACAGTAACAAAGTACATTTACTTGAGTACTGAACTTAAAGCTACACTGTTTTAAGTTGATTTTTAGCAAAAAAATACTTTGTTCTTTCAAAATTATACGTTCTCATTAATGTGTAATCACTTCAACCAACTAATTAAGTATTCTCGTAAGTGTATAATCTGCCATTTAGAATACATACGAGCGAGTCGCTCGAATGGCGGAAGCCATGTTGCGCATCCATCTTGAAAATATATTAGACAAAGAGTGACATACCTGGAAATTCAAGCTTGGCCTTTCGCGTTTTTACACTCAGTGGCACCGAGACGAATGCGAGAGGGAGATTACTCGCGACTGCCGGCAGATTTGAAATAATACGGCCACCGTAGGAGTTAAAACGCCCTCGGAATGGGAGGGGCTAGAAAGTAATATTCAGTTGGTAGTCATATACAATTTCACCGCTAGATGGGATAAATCCTACACAGTGTAGCTTTAAGTACACTTTTTGAGTATCTGTACTTTACTTGAGTATTATTTTTTCTGGAAACTTTTTACTTTAACTTCACTACATTTGAAAGACAAATATCGTACTTTTTACTCCACTACTATTCTGTCAGGTCCTTGAGTAGAAAGCAGTAATGTCAGTCGGGATGATTTTGGTTGCAGGGACCCGCAGAGGTTGCATTTTTGCAGGGGTTGCACTTTGGCTGGAAATGAAAGTCGGATTGATGTTGGTTTCTGACATCAACCCGATTTTCATTTTCAACCACAATACAACGTCTGTCCAACGTTGGAGATTAATATCAATCTGGCGTTGGATTCTGACATCAACCTGATTTTCATTTTCAACGTTGGGTTTGGTCTTCTAAATGCAAATTTTTTCATTGTTTTGGTGCACACTAGCTTATAGATAACAGTAAGGCTAACATATTCATAAAAGCCAAAAAACTTTAAATAGGGCAGTATTTGAGGGAACAGCCATTTGGGTGTCCGAAACCTTTGTGGACGTTATTGAGTGCACTTATTCAATCTCACATTCAATCCAACTACTGGAACTGTGTTCTAGAAATAAATTTGATATTGATATGAGGGTAGGTAGGCAGGCAGATTCAGAGGCATAAGGTAGGCCTACTGTAAGTATTACAAACAACAATGCAACAATAATAAAACAATGCATTGAAATTTACTTTTGATACTTAAGTACTTTTAAAAACAAGTACTTCTGTAGGCCTACTTAAAGGAGAACTCCGGTCAATTTTAACATTGAGCTCATTTTTTTGTAAATTTGGAGTGCTGTCAGTACAGAGAACAACGACAAAAATCGGTGTTGCCTACACCGTGTTATCCTCTTTTTAAAATTTGCACCCTGTTGACTTCAATGGGGCAAGTTTTAAACCTGCTTTTAGCCTCTTAACTTCCTTGATGTGTCATTACAAGTGCCCAGCCATGTGAGAGATTCCTTCAGAGTGAACACGGGTGAATCTGACTGCAGTAGATGTGAAAGATATGAATAAAAATGATGTTAATTCAGCCAGCGCAAATACCTGTATTTTCTTCCTGTTTTCGGGCGAAGTCCGAAGTAGTCGATTGTCGAGTTCACTCGCGTGATAACCTATGCGCGTGAACTCGACAATCGACTACTTCGGACTTCGCCCGAAAACAGGAAGAAAATACAGGTATTTGCGTACAGGTATTTTGTTCTCTGTACTGACAGCACTCCAAATTTACAAAAAAATGAGCTCAATGTTAAAATTGACCGGAGTTCTCCTTTAAGTAAAAATCAGTCTTTACAACTTTTACTTGTAATGGAGTAATATTTGACCAGTAGTATCTGTACTTTCACTCAAGTAAGGAAGTTGTGTACTTTGTCCACCTCTGATTTTTCTAGACTAGTAGTCATTCATTCAAGCAATTAGGACTAATCGCACTTTAATATTCAATCTGGGTGCATATAGGCTATATGCACCCAGGATTGAATATTAAAGTGCGATTACTGTATATTCACAGAGACCATGAAAGCGCGCCCTCTCCGTTTTCTTTTATTTTACAAAAGCACAACGTTTTCTTGTTGTTGTGAGTTTACACAAATAAAAGTAGTTGCGACTGATGTATTATTCTTTTCTGTATGACCAGAAATGGAGTATTTTAAGTTGTTTCCACTGTTGATAGGAAAATGCGAGTGATGGCACCGGCGCCTCCATGTCATGTAGTGCGCACTCCACACTCCGCACAAACACTTGGATATGCGCTTAATAATAGCTAACGTTAGAGTGAGCGGCAATGCCAGACGGATAAGTCCTCTTCATGTTTAACAAATCAAATTCTGTTGCATTTTCTTGCGCCAGTTTGAAAAGGGCGGCTGAAACAATTAGCCTATACAGATAAACGCCCAATGCTGGTGTTTTTCTTTAAATAAATTTGTTTAGGCTTTAAAATAAATATTGTTTGTGGGCTAATTAATGCCACAATAATTTGTTTATTTTATTGGCTACTTATATTTTTAATTTTTGTTTTGCATTGAATACCATTTAAAGGATTTGCTGTGCACCGCAAGGCCATCTTCCCATAGAAAGCCACGTTAAGAGCCACTTTATTTTCTTTATAATAAAGGGTTTCTATGGGAGGAAAACGCTTAACGTGTAATTAAATGTGTTGCGTTCATATTCTGGGCTCATCTGCTTTTCTGTAGGATAGTATGGTTTATTAATAAGGTGTGTACAGCATTTGATCTTTATCACTGAAGTAGCCTATTAAGCCACATTAAGCTTTTTCTTTATTATAAGGGTTTTCTATATGGGAGGAAAACGCTTAGCCTAATGTGCAATTAAACACAATGTTTGTATTCTGGGCTCCTCTGCTAATCTGTAGGCTACACATGCTTTATTAATAAGGTGTGTACAGAATTTGATCTTTTAACATGAATGTCCATTGGGGGCTGCTATTGCTTCAGCTTTTTGAACGTAGAAGTATGATAAAGACATGATTGGCTATACATTTTATGTGGATAAAGGCATATATTGTACATGACTGCGCATGTCCTTATAAGGCCTAGAACATTTGTCGTTTTAACGACATAACATCTCGTTATTACGAGAAAAAGAAGTCGTTTTAACGACATAACATCTTGTTATTACGAGAAAAGTTTTCGTTAAAACGACATATCTCGTTATTACGAGAAAAGATGTCGTTAAAACGACATAACATCTCGTTATTACTAGAAAAATATTTCGTTTTAACGACATAACATCTTGTTATTATGAGAAAATATGTCATTTTAATGACATAACATCTCGTTATTTACGAGAAAAAGATGTAGTTTTAACGACATAACATCTCGTTATTACGAGAAAAGTTTTCGTTAAAACGACATCTCGTTATTACGAGAAAAGATGACGTTAAAACGACATAACATCTCATTATTACGAGAAAAATATTACGTTTTAACGACATTAGATCTCGTTATTACGAGAAAATATGTCGTTTTAATGACATAACATCTCGTTATTACGAGAAAATATGTCGTTTTAACGACATAACATCTCGTTATTACGACATAATTGAGTGGAAAAATAATATGTATGTGGCAGCAATGCGTCACCGTACAAAACAAATGTAATACAATAATAATTTCCTTCAAGAATATAAAAGCATGCTTTGAAATGCATGAAACACAAATAAATTTACAAAGCATTCAAAGTTTAATGGTTTTTAATTGCAGTTAACAACAATTGTGAAGACAGCTATTCAAGATTTTTACATTTTGTCTTCTTTTTTTTTATTAGAGATACAGTGTTTTGAAGTAACTAACTAAGAGCCTCAGAGGAGTAGGTAATTACAGCATATTCAGACGTTGTGCTTAATTTTCTAGTGACCTCTTTAGAGTGGATGTGCAGTCTGTCAGCTGAAGCATGCAGTAATCCTGCTCTGGCCTCATCTCTCCATCTCTGCAAAACACATTCACACTGTCACTCATCAGGTCCCATGCACCATGCAATTATACATAATTGTATTTATTTATAATATATTTTTGTCACCGGTCTTTGGTTTTTTGAAGTCTGGGTAAAGGTGTCAGATAGATCCGGATTGCTGGATCCCCTCACAGAGATCACAATATCAGCGTAAGGGACTTCATGATCACTCTGGCTGTCTGGGAATAAAAAAAGAAGTTAACTCTTGAATCATACTGCCATTCCCAAACTTTCTCCAGAAAAGTGTAAGTTTGGGGTTGGTAAGATTTTGTTATGTTTATGAAAGAAGTCACTTCTGCTCACCAAGGCTGCATTTATTCGAACAAAAATAAAGTGATATTGTGAAATATTATTACAATTTAAAACAACTGTTTTCTATTTGAATATATTTTAAAATGTCATTTATTCCTGTGATGGAAAGATTCAGCATCATTACTCCAGACTGAAGTCTCACATGATCCTTCAGAAATTATTCGAATATGATGATTTGGTGCCCAAGAAACATTCTTTATTGTTATCAATGTTGAATACAGTTGTTAAACTGATTTTTCAGGATTCTTTGATGAATTGAAATTCAGAAAATCATTTATTTTTGTCTTTCTTTACTGTAACTTTTGATCATTTTAATGCATCCTTGCTGAATAAAAGTATTCATTTAAAAAAATATATAAAACTTAAAACAGTTGTGTTGTGTATGTATGTGTGTACATTTTATATGTATATTTTATTTTTATATTAATGTTTATAAATTGAGAGAGACCTTGAGCAATTGGCCTCATCACCACAGCATTTCTAGATGGATCCCTGCAAGAGACCAGATACTGCTGGTGAAAGAGATTTGATATGTTTTGCTACTTCATAATGATTAATTTTACATATGCAATTGTGCATTACCTCTCATGGACTATGTTAGTGGAATCCATTATCTTACACCCTCTTCTGTAGCACAGATACACCAGATGGGCCGTCAGGACAACCACTGCAGACACTGCAAAAGCTGCGAAGACCTTGGCCCAGGTGAATCCATCTGTATGGCAAAATGCTGACTTGATGGACTGTATTGTATGTGAATCTGAAAATGTGTTGATATATTTTTGGAAGTGTAAAACACTCACCTATTGTGTTAACCTCTATATCCACAGTGAAAGCCTGGTGTGTGCAAGTCCCTTTAGATTGGCACCTGTATCGTCCACTATCCTCTCCTTTGATTTCACTCCATTGGATTACACTGTCATTTTTTGGGGTCAAAGGGAGGGTACTGTTTTCTCTGACCCACTGGACCTCACAGTGTTTGATGTCAATGGCAACACAGTGAAGTATGAGTGAGGCTCCTGCCATCACTTCGATAGTGGAAAAGGATGTAAGTACTTCATCTGACTCTGCCTGACCCCTATACGACTTTACTCTCAAAGATGGACCTAGATCTAGACCAGAAAGACACAAGGACACAAAAATAATATAAACCAATAGTCTTAAAAATAGCACAGTAAGTAGAACTATCCTTACAGATACACAACTTACAGACTCACCAGCTAGTCCTTTAGGAGGTGTTACTTGTTCTTTGGATTCATCTATTTGAAGCATAAATGCACATAAAGTGAGAAAAGGCCTGGGATGAATTCATTCATGTTATTCATCATAAACGATAAACTCAAACGCATCTTACCGATAACTTGCAGCGTTACCAGAAGCTCTGTTTTCCTAGGAATGCCCGGTTTGTCATTCTCTTCAGAAAAGCAAGAATAGTTATATTGCGTTTGCTCCATAATTAGATGAGCTGTGTATATGCTCACAGTGCACACGTCTCCTGATGTTTTATGAACCTTCCAGTGGCACTTGCTACATACTGGAGTTTCTTCCCATTTCCAGTAACCACGAGCGAATCCACTGGAACAGTTGTAGGTACAATTTAAAGTAAACGGTTCGTGGAGTCTTGCATTCTTAATTTCACGCTGGATTTCAGAACTTGTACTTCTTACAGCATCTGTGAAGAGTCATAAAGTTAACAGCAACTAGAAATTACACTTATATTAGTATTCAAGTGAATATATAAGAATTTAAGGAAATATCTGATTTACCACATTAGATATATAATCATTATCATAAAAATAATATATAGCATTTCCAGTGACATTACCTTGGAATCCTAATTGTAAAAGCAGCATCACAGGAATCAGAAACATGTTTTGGCATTCATTCAAGATACTTGTTCATATCTTGCATGTGCTTGCATCTGCATGCGTAAATGATAATTCGTATATAGCATAATATGTGAAAACAAAGGGAAGCTCCTCCCCATAGGTTGGGCTTAATTTACTGCCTCCGAAAATGTGGTTAACTGAGGTGTTGGTGCATCATGATGCATGGCAAGATGTCATTGGTCCTTTGCAGCTTGATTTGCATGCCACTATGGTTTTGTTTGATCATTTAACAAAAAAATATGTACAATATTTATCTAGTAGACATTATAATTAAGGAATTTGGATGTCAATCAAATGGAGCTGTTCAATGGTTTTGATTCATGATGTTATTCTCAGATGTTGTTTTTACCTAATTAACATTTTCCATGGATCTAAACAATTTAAATGGAAATCGCGTGAATGATATTTAAAGAAGTTCACGGCCTGACTCTTGATAACATCCATGTTAATGTATCAAAGTGACTTTCTCAGCAGTTTGATTAATTTATCACTCGATTGCTGCTGTAAACTGGATCACATTCAAGCTTTGCAGTGGAAACTGGAGGTTAATACAGTTTGCAGCTGCAGAGGTTTGAAGCTCCATTTCAACGTAAAGGAACAGGAAACATTGTGCCTTCGCATTACCACAAAAACCTACAATCTATTTTAACATTTACTGCACTGGATGCTATTTTACATGTATATGTTCCTTTTTAAGGTGTTATTTAAAAAAAAAAAAAAAAAAAAAAATCAAATGTGCACTGTAACAGTGGGTGGATGAATATTATGAAGAAATGTTAAGGTCAAATTTAATTTCAAAATCAAAAGGAAAACCTTAACCAAAATTCCTAGAGTTAAGAAATGATAGTCTATTTTAGAGTTTTTTTTTTTTTTTAATTGTTACATTCACTTTCAATTTTCAGTACCATAGTGTAAAAATGTTGCAAATTATAATTTATTTTAATCATTTCTTTTTAAATTAATTTTGGGGGAAATGTCTATTCAAATGTAAGTGCATGTAGGCATAAAATATTTATTATCCTAACATTAAGAAATCGGAAGGTAAATAAGATCCTGTACGGTCCATGGTTTAAAAAACAGACTGATATTCTAGACAGTAAAGTTCACAGTTCTGCCCAATGAGTGTATCACTGGCTTCTGACTGGAATTGAGTTACATGGCTTGAATTTCACTTTCAATTATTGAGGTGTCCCTATTCACTGATAGACTTAAAGGGGCTATAGAGCGACTGAGGACAGAAGTCCGCTGCGATGTAACGGGGAGCTTAAAAATGATCGGCATGAACCGATATTTTATTTTATTTATCTTCTGCGTGACATGGAGTGGCTTCAGACAAAGTTGGAATGTATTTGTATCAGGTAGGCATCATCAGCATGAGATGAAATTCATTACATACAGTACAGACTAGTGTGTTAAAGAAATGAAACGTGCTTACTGATTAAGCATTGATAAGCGTTAAGAGTGTGGATATATTGATAACTGATGCAGTTAGTAATTATTTTTTTAATATCTTGATGATGCAGGAGCTGACATGAGGCCGGAGAGTTCAGATTGTTTAATCTGCTGTAATCAGACTCAAATATCATGTCCGGAGGGAACCTATTTTTCATCAGGGATCTGCCTTGAGTGTCCTGCAGGGCAGTTGTAAGTGTAATTTTCGTTTTATAGAAGAATTTGTGTAATTGCATCAAACCTTAAAAAAAAACATTAACCTTTTTTTTTTTTTTTTTTGGCATTTCAGCTGTCCTGGCAATGTCTCTGCACCCAGAAAATGCCCCACTGGCATGTTTAACCCTTATACTGGGAAAAGCAGTATCCAGGATTGCCAGGTATCCTATAATTTTATCTATTTTTTATTTATGCACTATATAGCCTACTCTACCTTATGGGGACAAAATGTCCCCACAAAGATGGGGATATTTAAAATCCATGTTCTTGTGGGGAAATTGTTTGGTCTCCATGAGGAAAACAACTCATACTAAGTGATGTTTTTTGAAAATCTAAAAATCCAGAAAGTTTTCTGTGATGGGTAGGGGATAGATTATACAGTTTTTACAGAATAAAAATCATTATGTCTATGGAATGTCCCCATAAAACATGAAAACCCAACGTGTGTGTGTGTGTAATTGTTGGTGTCTTTTAAAGCCCTGTGTCCCAGGTTTGGTTAGCACAGAAGACCGTGTGGAATGCAAGCTTTGTCCGGCTGGTTTCTCCTGTGACAGTGCATCAGGCAACCTTACAGCATGTCTCTCAGGACAGTATTCTCCAGAGGGGCTAACCCAGTGCCTGCCATGCCCCTTTGGCTTTGTTTGCATAGAGGGCTTTCAAATGAAGGTGGGTACAAACTGATGTGAATTACCATATTTGTAATCTTACATTTCATCTTTGTACCATAAACCATTTTTATTTGTTTGTTTTACCATTTAGTGTGGCCCTGGAGAAGAGCCAAACTTTAACCAGACGGAGTGTGTTGACTGTGCTGAAGGCTACTACTCCACTCTGTGCAGTGCTCAATGTCACCTGTGTCCCACAGGTAAACATGGACTCCCATGTTTAATTCACATGCAATTGATGTCTTACTTGCACCTGCTAAAGCCAAAATAAACACGCACATCAATGTCACAACAGGCACACACACTTACAGACACATAATTCCTTGTATATCCCTTTAAAATATATACAATTTTCTCTTTAAGGAAGCCACTGTCCGTACAAAAAGATGTCTGCGCCTCTTCCTTGTCCCGTGGGCCATTATTCATACATGCCGGGCCAGACTGAGTGTAAAAAATGCAATGGTTCCTCAGCCTACAGGAGTACAGTGACTCCGGTCTGGTCAAGGGGACAGTCTCATCTTGGTCAGAGGTCAAGACAGCTTATCTCCTGTCCTCCTGGGACACACAGAGACGGAGAAAGATCAGACTGTGTTGTGTGTCCTGCAGGTGAGGCAGTATTTCAGGTTGGGCTGCGTGCTTTTCACATTCAATACCACAATTTTGAGTGTTAATGTTTTTTTTTGCAGGACATTACTGTGTTGCAAATATTGCGATACAGTGTCCGGCAGGAACCTATGGACCAAAGGAGGGGCTACAGAGAGAAAGGGACTGTGCAATCTGTCCTGCAGGTACTAATATTGTCCTACAGCTTTACTTATTTTTAGTGATCTCAGTTTTCATTTTACCTGAAGATCTATTTGCTAATGTGACAGTTAAGCAATATAACATTGCATGAATGTACCTTTAAGGTGAGCTCACATTTAACCTTCTGCGGCGAAAACTCACGAGTGCAATACAGTGATTCTAATCAGAATCTGTGCGATCAGGAATTTCGCATGTTTTTTTTGCAACAGGTTTTTCACGTGAAATCGCTGCGTTGATGTGGCTTCTATGTGAGCAATGCTTCATACCTCACCATACGACTGACAATAGACAATGGACTTTTTTTCCCAGTGAAATTTCACTAATGTGAACATTATTTAATCTGTTTTTGCTCCACCAGCTAAAGTAGTTCCAAACAAAGTCAAAGCATAATGAACTGTTACATGTCCCTGTGCTGTTTCGTTGCTGAATTAAGTGATTCTGAGTGTTTTTAAGAATTGGTTGGTTGAATTCAATGACTCACTCATAAAGACAGTCACTTGTCGCCACCTACTGGTGTAATGATGTAACTTGCAGAAAGAGACACTGTAAAATCCCCACCACTAACACACAGATTGATATTCTGTCTGGAACACGCAAACAGAAAAGTGGAGTGATACAAAGAGACAAACTCGAGGACCAGAACTAGATGTTGTATAATGAATAATTGGAATATGCATGATAATAGCTGGAAATGTTTTGTTCTTCCCAGGATTTTATTGTTTGGAGGGCACCTCTCGGAGGCCGAGCTCTCAGTTTCTGTGCCCACAAGGGTATTACTGTGAGGAGGGCACGGGTGTGCCGCATGGGTCACCTTGCCCCGCTGGAACTGCAGGAGGACAACTGGGTCAGACAAGTAGGGCAGCTTGCAAGAGGTGTGCAGAGGGTCGCTACTGTCCCACAGGTTAGGGCATGAACCCATAACACACTTATAGATGTTCACGTTTATACACACGTATGCATTTATTATACACTCGCATTTATTATACACACACATTTATACACACGCATACTATACATTTTCTTTTGTTTTTTGTTGTCATTATATTATCTGTGATCTGTGTTTCCATAGAAATACTCTTTTTGTAGAAACAGTCTAATTACTTAAATGTTTTGAGTGCGTTTAGCAAAAAATCATAGTACAATGTAACTTTTATTTTACTAAACCCACAAGAACGACTGCTGTTGAACCGTTTCCTGCCATCAGCTGTTTCCTGACTGAAAAGTGCTGTAGAGAGTGTGTGATGTGGTTCAGGGGTGCAGAGAATATGGAAAATTTGTTTGCAATTTTTTCCTCATATGCTAAAACACATCACCATTTCGGTTTAGTTTATTGTTGTACTAAACTTAGATTAATCTAAAAGGTATTGTATTTAAGTGCTGTTTGTATACAGTAACTGATCTCTAGTCATTATACTGTATATAGTGTGTGTGTATACACAATGTATGTGTGTACATGTGTGTGTGTGTATATATATATATATATATATATATATATATATATATATATATATATATATATATAGAATAAAAGTTGAGAGTGAACTTCTAAGAGTACTCTATCCTCAAAAGCTAATAGACATTGACTAAAGGACAGAACACTTTAAACCATCCTTGATTTTAGGTTCTGCAGGTCCAGGTTTGCTTTGTGCCCGTGGGAGGTACTGCCCAGCAGGTACACTCAGTGAGATCTTATGCCCACAAGGGACCTTCACCCCTCATCAGGGGGCGCTGAGTAAGATTTCTTTCTCAAAATCTTCAATCTTATTAAAGCACATACAATTAAATCTGCTGTTGGGTTGATATTTGTCTCTATTTTCATCCTAGGTGTAAAGGACTGTTTAAAGTGTCCACCGGGCTTCTATTGTCCAGAGGGAACAAGTGACCCTATGCCTTGTCAGCCTGGCACCTTTAACCCTCTGGAGGGGCAGGATGCTCTGGCAGACTGCAGGCCTTGCTACCCGGGCAAATCATGCACACAAGTTGCACTGAAGTTTCCTGATGTGGATTGTATGCCAGGGTTAGTGTCTTTCGTACTCGAGAATAAAAAAACAAAAACAGTCTAAGCTTGTTTCTCAGACTTGTCAGGCCAGTCTGGTATGTTGTTTTTTTAATGTTTTGGGCAGGTACTTGATTTAAAGGGGTGGTATAATGTCCTTTTCACAAGATGTAAAATAAGTCTTTGATGTCTCCAGAGTGTGTATGTGAAGTTTTAGCTCAAAATACCCCACAGACATTTTTATATAGCAAGTTAAATATTTTTTATTTTTTTTGTGTCTGTTCCTTTAAATGCAAATGAGCTGCTGCTCCCGCACCGAGGGCGAAGCTTCAACAGCTTGCACTCACACACACATGCACTGAAAATTTCAAAAACTTTTAGTCTTTTATGTTCAAATCGGATTCAGAAAATGATGGAGAGACTCAAGAAGTGACACATGTAAAAAGCTAAAGGGCATTTCTGAATGTTTAGTTGATGAATTTATGTAGTTTATGTGTAGTTATCTTCTAGTCATTGATTAGCATATTCTGTCTTGATAATCTATGAATCGTGTTCAGGGGGCGGGGTTTATGTAAATTCTAGGGTTGGTGATGTCACTAACCCTGGAGGAATGTCGTGTAGTCCCTACCAGCCGTTTGTTGTAGTCTTTAAAAAGCAATTTTTTAAAAAGCAAATATCTCCTTTTGCTTTGAACTTTGAGCGTCCTAACTTTGTAGATGTTGTTTATGCTCAAACAGCAACATTACACACTAACTAAAGTTAAAAAACTGAAATCATAATCAACCACCCCTTTAAAGGTCTGGTCAGGCTGGGATCTTTGGCTGATAAGAGCTGGTTGAAAGCTGTTCAGCAGGATTTGAACATCTTTTTTCTGTCCAAAACATCTCTGTGTTTGTTTTTTCAGGTTTGTGTGTCCACCAGGTTCTACCCGACCAAACGACCCATCCAGTGCTTGCCCTCCGGGTACCCTTAGTAACCGCACAGACCTCACTGACCTCTCCCAGTGCCAGCGGTGTCCTGCACGTTATGCCTGTCTTAGAGGTACATTCAGAGCTGGATGTCATGTACTATACATTTACAAGTTTTATTTACCTTTAATTTTTAACTATTTAACAACTTTCGCCTTTACAGGCACGGGTGGTGTCCAGAGGCCTCCACTCTTTTGCTTTCCTGGGCATTACTGTCCTGCGGGCACTATGTTCCCCACTCAGCACAAGTGTCCCGCTGGTACCTGGAATGATCAAAGTGGACTGGAGTCGGAGCGCGAGTGCCGGCCATGCCCAAAAGGCTGGTACTGTTTAGCAGGAGTGGGCGGTCCATCTGGAAGATGCAACTCTGGGCACTACTGCCCTGAAGGTATTAAAGCTTTGTGAATATCTGAATGTTCTTCCACTTTGAAGAAAAACATTCATTTTAAGTTTGGCCTACAGGAACATATGAACAGTGTCATATAAATATATTTGATTCATTGCAAAGCCATTCAAATAATTATTACCTTTGAAATTATTCAAATAGTCAGCCATTAAAATAATCAATCACTTTTGGAGTTTTTTTTTTTTTTCATGATATGCATTTCATTAGAATTCTTGATGTGAGAGGGCCATGTAAAGTTAGAACTAGAAGGACAATAAAACATTTAGCTGAACTTTAACCAAAATATTTAAAATAATATTAATAATAATATTATTACTGTTATTACGTTATGTATATATAAAAGTACATGTACATTTATAATGAAGTTTTTCAAAATATGCTTTATATGTGTGTGTGTTCCCGATCTGTTAATTTTATAAGTTAAGCATTAAACACATAAAGCTCTAAAAACATTTAAACAATATGAAATGCATGACAAAAATGTGTGTAAAGTATCACAAAAAATCTATTTGAATAATTCTGTTTATACATTAACTCTAACTCCCACTATCTCTAGATTTTAAATAAATTGTGGACATGGACTTGTCACCCTGGGTCACATGACCATAAAACAATTAAATTACTTCCTTGAAGTGACCATCACATGTTCCCTTGTGGAAGGGCCCTTCGTGAAGGGATTTAGTTGTTCAATTTCTTTTGGGATGCCCCTACAAATGGCGTTCCCTTTAAGGGTGCAAAAATGACGTTTGGTATTCACCCATACTGTGTGTGTGTATCTCTACAGGTACATTATATGGCTCACAGCACCCATGCCCTCCAGGCACCTACAGCACAAAGATAGGTAATGGTGGAAAAGAGGACTGTCTGGTCTGTCCAGAAGGCTATTACTGTAAGGAGGGTACATCCAAACCCACTTCCTGTCCACCGTGAGTAACAGTCCCATTTGGCTGAAATAAAGCTGGCTAAGACTTCAGTGGATTTTACTTTCCCTGTGTGTCCAGGGCAACATTTCGTCAGATAAAAGGGGGACGGAGAGCAGAAGATTGTTCTGTGTGTCCTGCCGGCTACTTCTGTCCTCATCCGGCCACAGTCAGTCCAAAAGTTTGTGGAACAGGAAGTTTTTCTGTAAGCTGGACAGCTCATTGTAATCTAATGCATGTTGTCTTACTGTAACAAATAAATACATCATTTCATTTATCCATCTCCCTCTCTTCTGGTTCTCTGTCTTGCACTTTTTCCTTAGGATGAGGGATCAGAGGAGTGTCTTCCATGTTTGCCGGGTCACTACTGCAGCGATGAGACCACCAGTGAGGAAGCCATGCTCAGAGTAATGGTCTGCCCTCCGGGTTTCCTCTGCTCTCAAGGCATGGATCGAGAACCCCAGCGCTCAGCGGTCTTCTGCCCAATCGGCTTTTACTGTCCCGGTGGAAGTGTTGTAAGTATCATTTCAAGGGTCAGAAACATTACAACCATCGTCGATCATCATGTCAGATGATAAATGGCATGAAACATAGCAATTATTTTCTTTTCTATTATTTACGTCCTTATCAGGATCCTAATCCTGTTCCGTGCCCCAAAGGGACCTACAGTCAACAGCCAGGTCTACGTGACCCTTCAGACTGCACAAGGTGTCCGGAGGGAAAATACTGCTACACAGAGAATTCCCAGGAAGATCCCATTATTGAACCAGTATGGCTTCCTTGTAGTTTTTGTATAAACCGTTGAAACCTGTTTGTTGATTATTTAGTATATTAAAGGGATAATTGCATGATGGTCTGGTTTCACAGACAGGGCTAAGATTAAACCAGGATTAGGCCTTAGTTAAATTAAGACATTTAAGTAGCTTTTATAAACTTGCTTTAGAGAATAACATTACTGGTGTGCATCTTCAGACAAAACTATGATTCTGTGTAAGTTTCTTTCAGTTAAGACAGCACACACATTAATTTTAGTCTGGGACTAGGCTTAAGCCTGGGCATTTATGTAATTAATCTCACTTTATTAATGTCTTTGCTGTTGATTTTCGATGATCCAATTCAGCCATACTAATAAGCAAAAATGACTTTAGTTAAACATTACATTTGTGTTTTTGTTTTGTTTTGTTTTTATTGTTGAAGTAAAAGTTTCGAACTTTCATCTGTGTCTTATTCTTCTGCAATCCAGAATAGCAGCACAGCTGAAAGGTTTGTTTGAGCTGTACCCTCTACTGTACAGGCGTGAATTTCCATTTCCTTCAGCCTGAGGTTTATTCAATTCACTTTTGATGTGAAAGTTCCTTTACATTTGCCAAAAATATAACTTTCTTGTTTTGTTATTATAAAACAAACAAGCAATCCCAGCCCAGGTGAGAAAAAGTAACACAAAAGTAACATAACGGATTAATTTTCATGAAAAGTTACTACCGCAATTAGTTACTTTTTAGCAAGTAATACAATATAGTAATGCATTACATTTAAAGGTGACATATTATGCCCCTTTTCACACGATGTAATATAAATCTATGGTGTCCCCAGAATGTGTCTGTGAAATTTCAGCTCAAAATACCCCCCAAATCATTTATTATAGCTTGTCAAATTTGCCCCTTTTTGGGTGTGAGCAAAAACGTGCCGTTTTTTTGTGTGTCCCTTTAAATGCAAATGAGCTGCTGCGCCCCGATAACAAATACAATAACAAAACACGCAAATAATCTCACTTCAAGAGGTTGCAACTTTTAGACGCACCTGGACGTTTCTGAATGGGTAGTGGATACATTTATGCAGTTGTTGTGGAGTTACATTGATTCATCTCATTGACTTGCATGAACCGTCATGTTTAACTTTTACACAAGTTGACACTGTTCCCTGAATACAAAAGGAGTTATCTAGAAGAATGTCCAAGCTGCTCTTTTTTTGTGCATAAAATGTAACTGAATGTGACCATGGCTGTGTAGGGTTCCCATCCTCTTTCACTGTATGGAAAAAGAGTTGGATTTGTGTGAACTATCCCTTTAACATGTATATTATTCCTATCAGACAGGAAACTGTCCTGATGGATACTTCTGTCCTCTTGGTACCGGACATCCAAACTCGTTTCCATGTCAGTCCGGCTTCTTCAGGAATGACTTGTATGGCCATGGAGGAGAAGCTTGTGTGGAATGTCCTCCTGGTCACTACTGTCCTACTCTGGCCACACACTTTCCTACAGTCTGTCCACAGGTAAATCAAGTCAAGTCAAGTCAAGTTTATTTATATAGCGCTTTTCACAACATAGGTTGTATCAAAGCAGCTTCACAGTATTAAAATGTAAATGTAAAAGTTGGCATGCTATAACATTTTTACTTTACTGTCTAATAGATTTTTTTCTTCTGAAATAAATAAATAATGAATATTAAAAACAAATAGACCAAAAGTGACAGTAAATACATTTATCATGTGCAATAAATTATTAAAGGTGCTGTATGTTACTTTTTCACTCTCCTAAAGCATAAAAATACCATAATATGTTTGCATATATTGAGGAAAAATGCTAAGTTCACATACTCGTTATTTTACTTTGAAATGTGCGTTTCCAGGCTGGAATGTTTGTTTTTGTTTTGGTCTGTGATACTGCACATTGCCAATTTGCTAATTTTCATTGTCCATTGCGCACGTTCCTGTTGCGTGTGCTCAAACTGGCAACCCGCGTGAGCACCGTCCAGTCTGAGGAGCGACAATCTCCGATATTTTGAATGGACTGCAGTACCTATTTCGGCCACTAGTTGCCATTCTTACAGACTGCACCTTTAAATGCTGTGCTTTTTATTAAAAAGATGAATTTTTTATTCAATAAATACTGAAAAAAATCCTGGTTTCCACAAAATTATTAAGCAGTACAACTGTTTTGAACATTTATAATATAAGAAATGTTTGTTGAGCACCAAATCAGAAGATTACACTGATTTCTAAAGGAAATGGATCATGTGACACTGAAGACTGGAGTAATGATGCTGAAAATTCAGTTTGTATGTATCTAAAGTGCATTTCCTTTGCTTTGGTATTCAGGGTTTCTACTGTACTGAGGGGAGCTCAGTCCCAGAGCCATGTGAAGAGGGCACGTATGGATCCCGGCCAGCCCTGAGTAAAGCATCACAGTGCACCCCATGTAGTGGTGGGAAATACTGCACAGGACTGGGCAAATCTGAGCCCACGGGGGACTGTGAAGGAGGATTCTATTGTAGACAGGGATCTAGAAGTCCTGTAAGATTATTACAATTTTTTATTTTATTTTAATTTGCTTTTGATTTTTTAAATAATCAATTAATTTTTATTTTATCTTGACAGATTCCTCCTGATGGCCAAAAAGGGGGTGTGTGTCCTGCTGGAAGTTTCTGCCCACCGAGCTCAGTTCACCCACAGCCGTGCCCTTCAGGAACATACAGCAATAGCACTGGTCTCCAACATGCAGAGCAGTGCGTCCGCTGTCCTCCAGGGTATGACTGCAAAACTGTGCACGTTATAAATAAACATTCAATTCTCTTTCTTAAAGGGATAGTTCAACCAAAAAAAGAATTTCTGTCACTATTTACTTTCTCAATTTGTTCCAAATCTGAATTTTTTTTCTGTGGAACACAAAACAAGAGATTTTGAAGAACGTTGGGAACCGAACAACACTGGACCTCATTGAGACATTTCTCAAAATATCTTCTTTTATGCTCCACACGAGACAGAAAGTCACACAGGTTTTTGGCGGACTATCCCTTGAAACTATCTTCTTAAATCTTGAATTCCAGTTCTTATGGATTTTTTTGTTGCTCTCTCAGTTATTATTGTTTAGGAACAAACTCTACATCCCCTTCTGGTCCGTGCTCTGCGGGTTATTACTGCAGTGGAGGTTCAGCCACACCAGTCCAACATGAAGCTGAGGAGGGACACTACTCTTTGGAAGGAGCTGTGAGGGCTGAACCGTGCCCAATGGGAACTTTCCAACCAGTAAGCCACGGCAATAGAGAATTTACACCAAGTAACATTTTAATTTAATTGAGTTTTACTTCTTTTCCATCAGGGAAGAGGCTACAACTCTTGCATTGAGTGCCAATCTGGAAGACTTTGCAACAGGACAGGCCTATCCCAGCAGCCCCTGTGCCCACCTGGACACTTCTGCCCTGCTGGCTCCTTAATTGCTCACCTATGCCCTCCTGTGAGTATGAAGCTTCATATTCCATCTAATATACAATTTTAGAATTTTATAATGCTTTTGAAAGTCTTTTATGCTCACCAAGGCTACATTTATTTGATTAAAAATACAGTAATATTGTGAAACATTATTACAATGTAAAATAACTGTTTTCTATTTTAATACATTTTAATTGTAATTTATTCCTGTGATGGAGTATTCCTTTTTTTCATTATATGAAGGGTACATACACTGCAAGTTCAGGAGCGGAGGATCTGCAGCACTGCGGCCCATGTGATGCTGGTCAGTACTGCCACTCTCCTGGACTAACTGCTCCTCAAGGACCATGTGAGCCTGGTTTTTACTGCACTGGTGGATCCCACACTGCCACTCCGGTAACAACATACTATCTATCACTCATGTTAATCAGTGGGATTCATATCGAGCTCAATGATCCAATTATTTTTTTTCTTACAGATTAGCTCCAGGTATGGCGACATATGCCCCATGGGTTATTACTGTCCAGCTGGCACCAGACACCCTCATGAGTACCCCTGTCCTCCTGGAACCTGGAGTAATGCATTGGGGTCCCAGACTGTGTCATCCTGTTGGCTCTGCCCTTCTGGATACTTCTGCAACAGCTCTGGCCTCATTCAGCCCACCGGAATATGTGCTCCAGGTACAAATTCATAATCTCATATCACAATCCCTCCATATTACTGACTTTAGTTTTTAAAACTGAGTTCTCTACTGTTCTGTCATGTAGGGTTTTATTGTGCAGGTGGTGCTAAAACGGCCATGCCTGACGATGGGGCAACAGGAAACAGGTGTCCGGCACGGTATTACTGTCCACAGGGTTGTACATCGCCTCTACACTGCCCTGATGGAACACATTCAAATACCACAGGTATACATTTACTTTACATTCTTAACAGGTATACTTTTATACATTTTCCTATAACCAGAGATCTGTGAAACCATCAAACATTCCTTTAATGGTGGTTTTAGTATAATTTGCGAAAGTTTGAATTCCAATTAACATATTATGCATTCTATGTAGTATAACAGAAGATTGGGATCAATCAATGTGTTTTAAAATCATAGTACATCAAAAGTTGTGTCAAAAGTACTTTGATTTTTGAGGTTTGCATCCTTCCATGCATGCTTTTTGAGTTAATACTTTCCAGAATTACTTGAGTTCTATAATTGGTTCCTTTCTTCTCTGATGGGGTATAATCAATTTCATTAAATTATAGTACAAAAAAACATATGCTGCGTCCCAATTCACCTACTTATACTAAAAGTATGTACTGTTTTTGTGAAGAAAAAGTACATACTTTTGAGTGTGTAGCAGTGTACAGGCAAGCTTTTGTACCACTCTGTCGCTTGGTTACATGCATTCTGTCACAGTTTAAACTGCTCTGTCAACCATCACAGTTAAAATCCTCCACATTCAATTTAATTGAATTTCCTACCGTATCGGAGAGAAATGTAGTAACATGTTGATCTCCCAGTTGTGGGTCTTTCATGAGGAGAACTCCGAATGAGTTTGCATAATGATACATTTAAAAGATATTGAAAAAAAAGGTATCTTTAAAAAAGTTCACAGTGTTGTTGCAGGTGAAATATAATGTGGAGAACAATTAATAAATATCTTTAAGTCAGGTTAGATACTGATTATTAATCACTCAAACACCTTTATCTAAACCTCTCTACTTAACTGTCAGACTCGTACATGCGCCATGTTTGTTGTTTTTAACACTTTTTAAACTCATGTTTGTAGTTCTAATCGAATCCTCGTCAAACGCGGAATGGATTGTGGGCAATATTAGCCGTTATTCATGGATCTGCACTTTGGATTGAAACCAGAAAAAAGTAGACCATCCGGGTATCTTATTTCAACATACTACGATCTGGGATATACTAATTTTACTTTCGAATACTGTTTAGGAAGGATAAGTATGCAAATTGGGACGCATTTATAGTATGTTATTTACCAGTGCAGTACATACTTCTTCACAATGTAATTTGTAATCTGATGGTGTATCAAGAATGCAAGATTAGGATTACTGTGCTTCAAACCTTAGTACTTTGAAAAAGGTATGTTAAAAGAGTTTTGCTTTTTGAAGTATGCATCCAAGCATGCTTTTTGGGTTATCACAACCCGTTGTGTTATCATAGGGTATTAGTTTTGTGTTCTTAGACACAATTTTATGATGTATCCAGAAAAACGTTGAATTATATACTTTACCATCGCCAGTGCAGTACATACTTTTCATCTTTTCTGTTCTTTGCCTTCAACTGGTCCCTGCCAGCTCATACACATGTCAACTCATTCACAATGTCAACTCAAAGCATAATAAAGTAAGTTGTGATCATTATATTGTTAATGTGTCTGAACGCAGGTGCTGCAGAATGCAGTGACTGTCCCACTGGATGGCTGTGTCTGGAGGGGGAGGAGCTCCAATTGTGTCCAGAAGGACATTACTGTCTGGGGGGCACAGTGGAGGACATCCTCCCTTGCCCTCCAGGCACATACAGCCCTAAAGCAGGACAAAGCCAAGTAGAGCAGTGTTTACTGTGCTCAGCTGGTGAGAGCAGTGCCCCTGCTTTACTTACACCTTTGGCAGTTTTAATAGCATTGGTGTAGTATTATGTTCATCATACACACCTATCATTTTAAGGAATGTACTGTGAAGATTGGGGACTAGTTGAACCTACTGGTCCCTGCCAGGCTGGGTATTTTTGCCTCACAGGTATGTCCAGTTATGTCGACATCTTGCTTTTTAATAATTAGTGACCTCGTTCTGTTTTGAATCATAGCATCTAAGCAGTTGTGGTTATGGTTCTCTTGACTTTTGCAGGCATAAACTTCAAGAATCCTGATTCAAATATTAGCACTGGGGTGGGTGGGCCGTGTCCTGTGGGTCATTACTGTCCCGAGGGCACCAGCCTTCCTTTACCCTGCCCACTTGGCACCTTTTCAAACAGGTACTGTATTACAGGGTCAAATGGTCATACCATACTAATATGAGTGAATGAACAGATAAACAGATTCCTTTTTTTGTCTTTATAGTCTTTATGTCACTAAGAAATCGGGGTGCACTGTGTGTCCTGCTGGGCAGTTTTGCGGTTCGGTGGGCTTGAGTAGACCATCTGGACCCTGCCGAGAGGGGTTCTACTGCCCTGCCGGGGCATCGTCATCCACTGGTGCGACCATCCAACCATTTTTGTTAATTTGATAGCGTCATTAGCTCATTGTCTGTTTGTATTCCACTATTGACTGTGGTGTTATGGTTGGTACAGGTTCTGATTCTGAAGGTGGTCTCTGTCCTCAAGCGCACTTCTGCCCCACTGGCAGTGCCGTGCCTGTTCCCTGCCCTGCAGGCACTTATACCAACCTGACAGGACAGATTAAGTGCAGTCCCTGCCACGCTGGATACTATTGCCCAGAGAGTACCAGCAAATACACTCTGTACCCCTGCCCTCCTGGATTCTACTGCCCTGATGGTAAGAGACAAAATGATATATAAACTATTGCTTACAATACAAAAAAAAAAAATTCTAACAATATTAGTCAAATAGTATTAGTCGTTAAAACAAATTCACCAGATAAGGTCAATATTAAATATGGTTGCACATTTTATCGATAGATACCTTAACTATTAACAATAAATATTAAATTTCTTATTCATGTTTTTATTTTCATTTTATTTTATTGGTATATATATATCTATATATCTATGTATATATATATATATATATATATATATATATAGTCAAAGGATGCTGATATTGTATATCTACACCAACGTTAAAAAAAATTGTGTTCAGTAAGATTTTTTTAAACTAAATTAATACTTTCAGTAAAGTATAAGTAAAGATATTTATAATGTTACAAAATATTTCTATTTCAAATAAATGCTATTCTTGTGACCTTTCTATTCATCAAATAGTCCTGAAAAATATATGATGGTTTCCACAAAAATATTAAGCAGCGCAACTGTTTTCAACATTGATAATAATAAGAAATGTTTCTTGAGCAGAAAATCAGCATTAGAATGAATTCTGAAGGATCATGTGACACTGAACACTGAGTAATAGCACACTATGAGTAATGATGCTGAAATTTCTACTTTACCATCACAGGAATAAATTACATTTTAAATTGTAATAATTGTTAACAATATTAATGTTTCAACTGATCAAATAAATGCAGCCTGGATGAGCATAAGAGTCTTCTTTCAAAAACATTAAAAAGACCCCAAACTTTTGAACGGTATTGTATTTGTACATTAAAACACTTAATAATTTATAACACTGTTAAATGCCATTAGCATATTTCTATTAATATTTTTTAGCCATCAAACTTTTCATTATGTACATTATAATGTTGTGATGGCCTTTTTTAATGTTTTATTTTCAATTTATTTAGACAAAAAAGTATAAAATAGTATATATTTTAAAATCAACCATAACTAATATTAAATAATCGTAATATTAAGATATAATGTCACAACATATACATGTATTGAAGTGCATTTTGTGGCACTGGCAGATTTTTTCCTATCCTTAAAACAATATTGAAAAAAAAAATATATATCTAACTGCTTCACTAGACAAAATGCACTTTTCATCAGAGAAACCACACCTCAGTATTATGCAGTGCTGGTCTTTGTTTACAGGAACAAAACATGCCACCCAGTTCCCCTGCCCACGAGGCTATTACAACCCCGAGCCGATGACCCACAGCCTGGACAGCTGCTTACCCTGTCCTCCAGGCCACTACTGTGAGAAAGAGCGCCTGTCCGCTGTGTCTGGGAAATGTAAAGCTGGTTAGTACATCACCTGAATGAGACTATTTTCAGCTGAATATTGAACTCATTTTGAATTTCTAACCAATGACTTCATCGCACAGGATGGTTCTGTGTATCTGCTGCCTGGAACGCTCAGCCCTTTGACCTGGACAACTACACTAACGCTAACTGCCTATGCCCTGCTTCCTCCACTGGGGGCAGATGCCAAGAGGGGTTTTACTGTCCATCAGGGACCTCTGAGCCTCAACCTTGCCCTCCAGGAGCTTTCTGCAATGCAACCGGTGCGGAATCACCAAATACAAAGCAATGAATTCCCTGTGTGCTTTTGCAAAACGGTTTGCTTATAACCTGACCTTCTGAAACAGGTCTAGCCCTGCCGAGTGGACCATGCTCTCCTGGGTATTACTGCACGAGAGAAGCCACTTCCTCCAGGCCTATAGATGGCATTACAGGCAACATCTGCCCTCCAGGGACTTACTGTGGTAAGTATTGGGTTATTGTAGATTTATGTCACTTAAACCAGCCTTAGTTGAGATTCCCGAATACGTTTTAGTCATGAAT
This sequence comes from Squalius cephalus, assembly GCF_949319135.1. NCBI lineage: Eukaryota > Metazoa > Chordata > Actinopteri > Cypriniformes > Leuciscidae > Squalius > Squalius cephalus. The sequence goes on along the minus strand of NC_137132.1, from coordinate 15,711,313 downwards.
ATCTATCGTTTTCCCCAGACGAGGGCTCCAGTGCACCACAGCCATGTCCAGCGGGGACTTTCTCCTCAGCAGCGGGCCTTGTAAGCAAGGACAAGTGTCAGGCCTGTAGAGCAGGATACTACTGTGCTACCATGGGCCTTCAGGCTCCTACTGCCCCCTGCAGGGAGGGTGAGAACAACTATCACTGCACTAAACACAATTTCTACATCTTTCAATTTCTACATCTTGTGATTTTTCGGTAGGTTACTGGTGCCCGCCTGGTCAGACAGATGACCTAGCTCTGCCATGTCTGGTCGGTCATTACTGTCCCCCAGGAAGCCCTGTCCCAATTTTTTGTCCGACTGGGACATATCAGGACAAGCAGAAGCAGGCGAACTGTACAATCTGTGTATCAGGCAAGCTGCAGTTATCTAAAGCAAACTGTGACACACTCCCACATTTCTATTTCTGAAATTCATACTGAAGCTTGTATCCTGTTTTTTTTTCTTTCTCCTACACCAGGTTTTTATTGCGATGCAACATTTGGGGCTGTAAATATGTCCGTCCTGCAGCCTTGTCCAAAGGGACATTATTGTCCTGAAGGAGCTGGTATTGCCAAACAATTTCCATGCCCTGCCGGCACCTATAACCCACGTGAGCTCATGGACAGTCAAAGTGACTGTCTGTTGTGTCCGTCAGGACATTACTGTCCAGATGTTGGACTTGAAGAACCTACAGGTGAGACTGATGACATTTCAGTAAAAATTCTGAAACGAATGCCCCAAATTCTTGCTTTACAAGCCCTGTATTCAAATGCGTATTTGTAGGACTGTGTTTGGCTGGTTTCTGGTGCAGAGAGGGCTCCTATTCACCCAGTCCTATGGATGGCTCTACAGGGGCCCCATGCCCAGCTGGTCACTACTGTCCTAAAGGTGTTTAAAAAATTTCAGCTACCAGAAATAGTCTTTATCAATCCTGTCTTATGAGAAATTTGCTAAAGTTGTTGTCTCTAAATAACATCTTTTGTCGGCATAAATTAAAAATTCTACAACATAATGTCGGTGCTGATAGCATAGTGGTTAGTGCACTGATATGTGGTGCAACTGTGCCTCTGGCCGACCCGGGTTTGAATCCGACTCAAGGTCCTTTGCTGATCCCATTCCTCTCTCTCCACCCAAAAGCTTTCCTGTCAATCTCCACTATCCTGTCCACAAAAAGGCCAAAAAATATTAAATATAATGTACAGTATTAGTAAAGTTATAAAAGTAATTTACATTATATTTTGTACACATATTATTTGCTGTTTACCTAATTCTGTTAAATTAAATGTCACAGCATGTGAAGAACTTTTGAACATGTTACAGTGGTATGATATTTGAACTTAAGGTACACTACTCATGTGATTTCATTCATAAAAGTGTTTTAAAGGTCTCCCTGTGTTACTATAGGCACTGGCAGTCCTATGCCCTGTCCGGTGGGAACGTGGTCTAATAGTACAGGACTGAGGAGTTCTGAGGAGTGCCAGTCATGCCCTGGAGGGTTTTACTGTGCCTCTACCGGTCTGAAAGAACCCAGTGGACTCTGCTCAGATGGGTATGTGCAAAACAATATGCACAGTACAGTTGCAACACAGATGCCCAGTTTAACGTATGGCGTCATATGCCCCCAAAAGGTTTTATTGTGCTGAGAAAGCTGAGACTCCCACTCCCACTGATGGGGTCTCCGGCCACATCTGTCCAGTGGGTCACTACTGCCCTCCAGGAACCACTCATCCTGTTCCGTGTGATCCTGGGACTTTTGTAACCGTCACTCAAGCCTCTCAGTGCTGGCCCTGCACAGCTGGCTGGTACTGTGTGGATGGAGCCCGGCTGCTGTGCCCAGCTGGTTGGTGCTTTGGTCTCTCGTTGGCTATGTTCGGAATGGAGTACTAGTGTTCTGCTTACTGGATGCTGCACAGCATATACTGCCTACATTTTAACAAAAGTACGTGAAACAGTATGCATTATGCAACTGTTCATGTTTTAACATTAGTGTGCTACATTTCTGTCCTCATCACATTGCTTATTTAATTCTTTGCGAGGCATCCAGTTATCAATTTGTAAATAATAATTGTTACTGTGCATTAATGTTTTATGTTAAAATAACTTGGCTATAAGATTAAATAATGATTAATATAAATCTCTCGCTCTCTCTCTCTACAAAGCTGCTATTACTTTCAGTTCCAGTTCTGCTTTTATACAGAATATTATACACTATACTATTTACAACAGATATGGTAATAATAGTATGGTAGTATGCTATTCCGAACATATCCATTTTATTTTACTGCTAGATTAGTAGTGAAAGTAGTGTCAATAGGTTACTTCCTAAGTATTTGAATGAAACTCAATTAAATGATATACTTCCTAAGTCTAAGTCTAAGAAACTCAATTAATTTGTAAACAGCACCACACAGTGGAGAGAGACAATACTCAAACATGCTGACTGATTTCATCCAAATCCAGCAATCATATTTAAGCTGTTATCTTATGTCTGCCTGTAGGTTTCTATTGTCCTGAAGGCACAGGGTATGACTGGAGGCCTTGTCCAGCAGGGACATACAGTCCTGACTCTGGTTTGAGTGTCCTCTCTGAGTGTAGGGAATGTGATGGAGGACACTACTGCCCTCTTCTGAACTCCACCTCTGTCACAGGAGAATGCTCTGAGGGATATTACTGCGTGCATGGGAACATCTCACCTCAACCTCACACGCAGTCTGCAGGTAGCTGGGTTTACATCCACGGATTTGGAGAATTTTAGATCATTTAGGGTTATTACATAAAAAAATTCTGAATGAAAGATGTGAATACAGTATTTAATTTTTTAGTAATTAAATATATAAAAATACATTTCTGGAAACAGTTTTTGAAAAGGTAACATCACATTGTTTTTGCCTTATATGAAGACTTTATAAATATATATAAAATAGAATATAAAACTTAATTATGTTTTTTTTTCTCCAAGGAGCAGGAGGACCTTGTCCTGTGGGTCACTTTTGCCCACAAGGCACCACTCAACCTCAGCCTTGTCCAGAGGGCACTTTCAGTAATAAAACCAAACTGATCAAAGTGGTAAGAGGAATTTCTCAATTTATAACAGCGTGAGACCACACAAGTCCTATTGTCCTATTACATCTGTAAGGACCATGGATACTCTTCTCGTATAGGAAGAGTGTTTGTCATGTTCTGCTGGTCATTATTGTGACATATCTGGGCTGGCTTCACCCAGCGGAGAATGCTGGGAAGGTTTTTACTGCAAACAGGGAGCCGTACTCCCCAACAGCCCAATCAACGATCACAGAGGAGGACCGTGTCCGACAGGTAAATGACAGATCCCCAATTCAGGGCAGATTAAAAACACCCACCTTCCCCTCACACCGGCCCACCTCATCCTGTTTTCCGCTCCCGCGCAGGTTATTTTTGCTCTAGAGGCTCCAGCGCTCCTCAAATCTGTCCAGAAGGATCCATCAGCAGTAGAGAGCGACAGGACAGCTGCAGCCTGTGTCCCCAGGGGTAGATACACTTATACATTTACAAAAATGGTTAACATTTAAAGGTGAACTGTATCGGGGGGGGTTCAATGTTAAATTACTTTCTACTATCCCAGATTGTGCAGAGCCATCAGCCCACATTATTTCAACGTAAATTATCATGTTTCACTGTGGAATTCCTGGTGAAAACTACGTCATTACCCATGATTCTGCAAAAAACAAGCATGGTTTTATTTTTCTCCATCGTTTTTATTTCAGCTGTGTTGTTCGCAATGCTTCATGGGATTGTAGTTCTTTCCCTCATTAAACCCGTTAAGTGCACAGTCTTGTACCTTTGTCTTTTTGTCTGGTTTTTAAATAATTTTATGCTTCAAATCTAAGTTTGTAATGTTGTGAATGGCCTCGTAGCTCATTGATCTGGTTCATGGCTTATAAGAAAGAAGAAATTTTAAAAATCCCTATGGGAAAAATGAATCAAGGCCACTGGAAAAGCAAAGTTGCACTGTTGTGAGTTTGGGGGCGGGGCTATTTGTTTGATCGCCCAATAGCAGACAGTGGAGTGTTCATGAAGCCTGTCATTAATTTTGCATTCTGTTTGGTGGAGCTAGAGCCACAACAATGACATACTTTACCATCAAGTCATTCATTGTGAAGTAAATATCTCTTTTCACTCACAGTTACTACTGTCCTGCCAATGGTTCCTCTTCTGAGGGCATTGAATGCCCAGTAGGCCATTATTGCCCGACGGGCACCCATCTACAAAATCAGCACCCCTGTCCAGCAGGGACTATTAATCCACATACAAGGATGACCAGCCGTGAAGACTGTTTTCCCTGCCCTCCAGGTACCATTTCTACAAGCGACTGCACTCCTATCGAGTTATTTCTCAGAGTTACTCATCTCTTATTCTCAGAGGGTCACGCTGCCCTATTTCTTCACAGCATTTGCGTAAACCATTTTCAGTTGCAGCCCCTTGTGCTTCTTTCAACGTCTGTCAAATCTCAGCTGTGAAATTTCCTACAAACTTTCCACCTGGCAGGTTTCTTCTGCGAGTCTCCTGGACAGAGTGCTGTGTCTGGACCGTGTGCTGCTGGACACTTTTGTCTCTCAGGAGCCGTGTCCCCCACACCCGTGGATGGAGGGACAGGTGGTAAATGTCCTCAAGGACACTATTGTCCGGTAGGGTCCTCATCCCCTGAGCCTTGTCCACCAGGCCGCTATAGCAACAGCAGCCAGAACACTAAGCTGTCTGACTGTCTGCCCTGCCCTCCAGGTCAGTGCTCCTCTTTTGGAGACTTCAGACTTCCTTTTAGATCATTTTGTTTCTACTGATTTGTGGACATTTTCTTTGTAGGATCTGCTTGTTCCAGTAGGGGTCTCTCCTCCCCTTCTCATGTGTGCCAGATAGGCTACTACTGCCCACATGGTCAAAATTCCAGCCAGCCTGCCGACTACATCTGCTCACCTGGACATATGTGTCCACCTGGCAGATCTAACCAGATCCCCTGCCCCCTTGGGACTTTCCAGAGCCTCCAGGGGCAGGTCAGTTGAGATTGTTTAATGCCACCTTAAAATTTGTAACATCAAAAGGTGTTTCTCTTTAGCATTACCATTAGTGTTTTTTTTTTTATTAAGTTAAACTAAAATAAAAGCTGTTGAAAGTATTAAAAATCATTAATTGAAATAAAGCTGAAATAAAAGAATTAAATTTAAATGAAAATGAGAAGTGTTGCTTTGGCAACTAACTGAAAGTAAATTTAAGTTGAAAAAGTAAAATTACTACAACTAAATCTGAATTGAAAATAAATGAAAGCTAAATAGAAATCACAAAAGCACATCAAATTACTGATACAAACTATAGAAGCGCCAAGCGAAACTGAAGGATCTGGAGAGATTCTGTATGGAGGAATGGTCTCTGATCTCTTGTCAGGTGTTCTCCAAACTCATCAGGCATTATAGGAGAAAACTTAGAGCTGTTATCTTGGCAAAAGGAGGTTGCAACAAGTATTTAATAAAAGAGGGCAAATAATTGTTCCCAACGTGTTTTGGAGAAAAACATTTATTTCATAATGTGATCCCCATAATGTGAAATTTATAAACATTAAAATGGTTTCACTTTGTTTAAATGAATATAGTTTTAGATATATAATGTATCAGATTTGTATGATGTATGATTTCATATTTTAAGATTGAAAAGTTATAAGTTTGGAGCAAATAAAACAATATAATCTATATATAAAAATAAGTGATGAAGGCATGGTAAAAAGTTACCAAGACCTTTTTAATGTAATCTTAATATCACAAAAAGAAACATAAAATGAAAGCTTAAAGTTAAATACTTTATCTACTTCACATCCATAGGCAGAATGTTCTGTGTGTCCGGCTGGATATTTTTGTGCTGGTTCAGACACAGTAACAGAAGGAACCTCTATACCTGTGCCATGTCCTAAGGGATATTACTGCCCTCCAGGTACTGACAAAATTACTCTGAGTACATGATGAGGACACTTGAACCCTTTTTTACTCTATTCTTTGTATTCTGAACAGGCTCAGAGTCCGGAGTGAGCTTCCCCTGCCCTGTGGGCACTTTTAATGGCCAGTTAGGCCTGTCTAGGAAGGATCAGTGTGTCCCCTGCCCCCCTGGTAAATACTGCAGCTCCTCTGGCCTGGACACCCCTACGGGCAACTGTTCTCCAGGGTGAGTTAATTCCTCTCAAATGTCCTGGTGAATAATATAGGCCTGTTTTCTCTTGCTAATATCTTGGATTTTGCAGTTATGTTTGCAACCTGGGTGCCTCGCTCTCAGAGCCAGTTGGAGATTCCACGGGAGGAAGATGCACAGCTGGCTTCTACTGCCCACCGGGTGCCAGCCATATGGAGCCCTGTCCTCTGGGCACATTTGGCTCATTAGAAGGTCTTTTTCCAGCATATGTAGCATGCTTGCACTGTTCAATATGGATGAATGGAACTAACATTGTGGGTGTTTGAATAGGAGCAGCATCTGTAGTGATGTGTCAGTCGTGCACACCAGGACAGTACTGTGCAGAACCAGGGTTGAGTTCACCCTCTGGGCCCTGTAGTCCTGGATACTACTGTATTCAAGGATCACACACCCCTACGCCTCAGTACTACAACAACACAGGTCATTTTCTCCACTTACCGCAGTGTTTGATCATGGTAGTGAGTCTAAGCATTGCAACGGTAATTAGTTGAATTTGTTTCAGATGGTGAAGGACCTGGGGCTTGTATAGCGGAGGATGTCCGTTCTCAGATTCAGTTCATTGGGGATATCTGTCCTACAGGGCACTACTGCCCGATTGGCAGTGCACGACCAGAACCCTGCCCACCAGGTAGAGTTTGAACTAAAATTTTAAATTCTGACATCATTAACTCACTGATTTTCTTTCTTCTGTGGGACAAAAAGGAGACGTTTAACATAATGTTCACGCTTCTCTTTTTCATACAATACTTAGGATATAGTGACGAGGAGTTTTCAAGCTCTAAAATGGAGGATTTTCTGTGAAAAAAATGACCTTGATTTTGGTCTGTTCCTCACACAATGCTATCGTATAGTATCAGAGGACTTGGAATATAACACACAAGTAGTATGTACTAGTTTTATTGTGCTATTTTGTCCTTTTTGGAACTTTTTGGCTGCTGACCACGATATGCTTTCAAGCTTTCATATTCTATTGTTCAAGCAAATCAATATTTTTACTTAGAAAGGATGCATTAAATTGATCAAAAGTGACAGTTAAGAGATTTATGATGTTGCAAAAGATTTCTATTTCTGTTTCAAATAAATGCTGTTCTTTGAACTTTCTATTCATCAAAAAATCCTGAAAAAAATATATCAAGGTTTCCACAAAAATATGCTATCGTTTCAACATTGACAATTATAAGAAATGCACCAAATTAGCAAATTAGAAAACCATATGGAGGATCATGTGACACTGAAGAATAAAATAATTGCTGCTGAAAATTCAGCTTTGATATCACAGAAATAAATAATATTTTAAAATATATTGCAATAAAAAACATTTCTTTCAAATGGTAATAATATTTCACAATATTACAATAATTTTTATTTTCATCTCCTTTTGTTTCCACTGAAAAAAGAGCAATGGCACGTCGTAAATAATGGCAATTTCCTTTTTTGGTTTAACTATTCCTTGGACTATGTAGCAAAGCAAATCTTGTACTATGTCACTTGTCACCTCCAGTTTGATTTACAGAAGAATAATCAACATCCAGCTTGACAGTATTTTGTTAGTATCTCTCTAATTGCGTTTAATCAGTGATCTCTGATTGTTCTATATTATAGGTTCATTCCTGGGCCAGCGTGGTGGTGTGTCTGAGACAGAGTGTCATCCATGTACCCCTGGATTCTACTGTCCAGACTGGGGTCAGAGCTCTGCAGAGCTCCGCTGTCCAGAGGGCAGCTTCTGTCCGGCAGGTTCTGTAACAGGACATCAACCTGGTAGGAAGCAACACTGACAAAGCAGAAATCCATATTGTCCTCTGGGCATCAGTTAAACTGGGCTACTGGATGTACACAGTGCTGAGCAGGTTTAATAAATAGAGAGAGACAGTGTCTGCTTCCTCCTTCCATTTATCTTAGTGACTCGCCACAGCATCTTTACAGGGTTGCCCTAGTGCTGTCTGAATTATTTAGTACTGGTGCAATAATATGTCTAGACATCGTTTATTTTTATACTGCCTGTCTCTTACCTTTATGATCTGTCTGTTCAGACCGTCAGTGTCCGTCTGGTCACGCATGTCCGTATGGCAGCGTCAAGCCTGCCATCTGTTCGCCTGGTACTTATCAGCCTCTGCCATCCCAGCCTTCCTGCCAACCATGCCCACCAGGTAAATATTATATGGGTGAGTCTTTCTAAGCCTCTTAAGGAATGTCTGGGTCATATTTCACCCTAATATCATAAAGAAAACAAATAAGTAAATGTATTTTATTAAGAAAAAATTAAGCCTACATTTATAATTTGCCTTGACTAATCTATGTATTATTGTTAGGATAATTACGCATTTAATGTATTTACCATACATTTTTATAGTTGCTCTGACTATCCTGATGTTTACGTTACTGCAGGGTATTTTTTTACATTACAGTGAAACAATACTGTAACACAAATTTGAAATAAGCACATTTTAATTTTTAAAATCTTAATGGATCTAAAAAAAGGGATTAATTGTCTTCAAGCAAAATTTAATAAAAAAAGAAGAAATACATTTTGAAATAAGAAAATGAATAAATAAAATTATTTTTGATTGAAATATGACATGGAGATTTTTGTTGTTGTTGTCAGAGTCCCTGTATGCCAAGAAATGGAAGCATAAAAAAGCCGACATTTAATGTTTTACATTTACTATTCTCATTATTAATTATGATTTTACAGTAATACATAAAAAATTTTTTTTTTTAGATCTATATGGTCCTAAAAATAAGTTTCAAAATTTAGATTCACGTGTGAAATATGACCTAGACATTTTCCTGACAGATTTCTTGACTTTCAAGAAATGTCTGGGTAATATTTCTCCCCAAATTCATAAGAACAATTGTAAAATGTATTTCACAAAGGAAATTAAGTATTGACATTGTTTTCAGGACAATTTTACCTCCCAATTCTCATTACCATAATGTTTTTCTTTAAATTAAAATCAGCATATTTTTATTTTTAAAGAAACATAATTAATTATTCAACCAAGCGAATTGTATTATTTTTACCGTACTATATGCTTTTTCTTCTACAAGGTTTATACTGTATGGAGGGTTGCACCACCCCACTTCCCTGCCCTCCGGGCACTGCGAGTATGATTGAGGGGTTGCAATCATTGCTAGATTGCTCTCCATGTCCTCCTGGATTCTACTGTAACACCAGCGCACTAATCAGCCCCTCCGGACCCTGCTCCGCGGGTCAGTGCCACAGAGATTCCCATTAGAATCTGTTCTGGTGGTGTATATCTTAATTTTACATCTGGTTCTCCCTCCATAAAAGGTCATTTCTGCTCATCTGGGGCCACAGAGCCTGCCCCAGTCTCTCAGATGTATGGAGATATATGTCCGGCAGGATATTACTGCCCTGAGCAGAGCAGTGCTCCGTTACCCTGTCCTGTTGGTTTTATTCTCCAGGACAAAGGGGCCACCTCCTCTAATGACTGCTCCCCTTGCCCTCCAAGCAGATATTGCATTGCACCAGGCTCCTCTCAGCCCTCAGGTAGGCAGATAATAAATATTACACCGTAAACCACAAAATAATTCAAATGAATGATGATGAGAAGTGATGCATATGTTATTTTTGCCCTTCTGCAGGGTTTTGCGCTCCAGGTCATTATTGCGTTGGAGGTGCAGATACTGCCGTACCTCAGGCCACATTCTCTCAGAGGACCTGTTTTTGTGACCTCATATCTTTATCCCACCTCCAAAAGTATGATCTTTGCCTTCTGAAGCACAATATAACCTGTTCAATTCACATTCCAGGTAGGATTCTAGGTATGGTACTAAATCATTTATATGGTAACGGATGAGGCTGTTAAAACTGACTGACACTTTTTCAAGGAGATGGTGCCGGAGTCTGGGATGACCTGGATCCCAGACCTCTATTCGATTTATCAGAGTCTGAGGGTTATTCAGAATTACGTCTACAAATCACAGAATCATGTACTGGTTTCAAAGGGGACCTGTGTCCCACAGGTACGCAATGCACACTGATATATTTGTTAATAAAAGGCTTCTTTAACATTGCATTAAAAGGATTGTTCACCCAAAAATAAAAAAAAATCATAATTTACTGACTTTTTGACTAACGTCATTGGCATTGCAAACTTTTTTCTGAACACAAAAGGAAGTATTTCAAAGAATTTGCTGGTCAGTCTTTTCGATGCAGTTACAATGAACTAGAACTCGAGTTGTCAAGCTTTAAAAAGGATGCAACTGCACCAGAAATTCATCATAAATGTAGTTTATATGACTTGTGCACAATATTCCAAATCTTCTGATGTCATGTTATTCTTCTGGGTGAGCAACAGACCAAAAAGTTTGCCATTATTCACTAAAAAACTTCACATCCAGCTTGAAAGTTTATGACAGAGGAATGTTGTTTGATTTATTAACAAATCATTCAGACCAGTTGTGAACCCATTCACTGAAAAGTTCTGACTCAAAAGGACAATTTGTTCACAAATCAGACATCACTATTTCAAAGTATATCAAGACCGAATTTTCTTTTTTTTATGGTGAACTGTCTCTTTAATGGATATCGGCCATCTCTATCTGTATAAGATCATGATGATTATGTTCTGATGGCTAAAGCTCAATGAATCATTTCTACAGGGTCTTATTGCCCAGTGGGTTCGTCTCTTCCCCAGCCCTGTGATTCAGGCTCTTACTGTAATCAGACTGGCCTGCACACTCCTGTAGGCCTCTGTTTGGCTGGATTCTTCTGCCCCACAGGATCCTCAAATCCTAGTGCTGTGCTTTGTCCTCCTGGACACTACTGTCCCCGAGGCACACCACTACCCCTGCCCTGTCCACAAAGCACAATGTGTAGTAAGTGAAGCTAGAAGCTAGAGCTAGAAGGATCAATGAACATTTTCATTATTTTGCAAGATGCATCCTCAATTTAGCTTCAGTATTTACCAGCATTTCTTCATAGTTACAGTCTACAAATCTTTCTGTATACCCATAATGCAGTTTATTTAAGAAGAATGCGTAGATGTTGTTTGACATCCCGTCTTTACTGCCTATTAACATTTGACCTGCCATTAACCAATTAAAAAGCTTTTTTAGCTATTTTCTGATAGGACAAGTCACTTTTCTGGTTTGAACTCTTTGAAGCTTTATGGTTTTATTGTTTAATACTCACCAGGATCTGCTGGTGCATCCGGTGCAGAAGATTGCCTTGAATGTCCACCGGGATATTTCTGTGAGCGAAGAGGCCTAACTGAGCCCTCTGATCTGTGCTCTGAGGGCTATTACTGCCCCGGAGGACAGAACACATCCAGACCACCAGAGTATGTGTGTGGTGCAGGCCACTTCTGTGAAAGGGTAAGTAAAAAACCATATGCACAACAGAATTTATTTATTTATTTGTTTATACAAAATACAGGGACACATATGATTCAAATATATTGTTTTGCTTTTTAGAAGTTATACTAGATATGGTGTACAAATTCAAATTTATATGTAACTTTTTTTTTAAATATAACATAAAATATTCTCATTATTTCATTATTTAATGAAATGTTAGGTTAGATAATTATGTCTTTTATATGGGGTTTCTGTAGTATCTGAGGTCTTTTTCATGACTCAAATGTTACATTTTGAGTGACCCAAACTCTGTAAAAGTGTATTTTAACAAAATTGAAATGGCTTGAATTTACTAAAATGACTTGTTAATTTAAATCCTCATTTTTTTAATTAATTTAAATATCTGAAAATGGCAGTATGACTTTTACAAAACATACTCATGTTGTTCCCGCTCTAACAGGGCAGCATCATGGAGAGGCCATGTTTCCCAGGTAGCTTTCAGCCCAGTCTCGGCCAGCATAGATGTGAACTGTGCCCTGCCAGATTTTTCTGCCCTGAGAACGGTACAAATAAAATTTCAACAAATGAACAGATGAAATATATGCCTCTGCTTAATGATGTGTTTCTTGTACTAGGTATGACACACCCATTCCCATGTCAGCCAGGATTTTATTGTTCATTCGGAGCATCCAGTCAACATCCATGTCCTCCAGGGAGTTATGGCAACCGGTCTGGATTGGCCGAGTCTTCTGAATGCTCTCAATGTGACCCTGGGACCTATTGTATAGGGTCAGGTATGACGCATGAACAATGATTATTTTCCCCAGAGAACATGCTAATCCTGCTCTGTCTTATATGTGGAGCTGATATTTGTTTGTTTGTCCAGGGAATGTGTCACCAACTGGCCCTTGCAGTGCTGGATTCTTGTGTTTTGGAGGAGCCGTCACTCCATCCCCAAATGATAATGAGACTGGAATACCATGTCCACCTGGATCATATTGTCCAGCCGGAAGTTTTGCTGCAATACCTTGTCCCAAGGGCACATTTAGGTACCAGTGTGACACATAAGTAATGTCACATAAGTAATTTTTTCAAAACAAATGAAAAAATGAGAACATTTTACGTTATAAAATCTCATTTTATTAAATAAAATAAATTGTTTTACAGCAATCTGCATCAACTATCCAACATAAGTCAGTGCCAAAACTGCACACCCGGGTTTTATTGCTCAGAACCAAGCCTGACCTCAGTCAGTGGACCCTGCTTATCAGGTTTGAATACAAATCTACGGCAGACAGTTTTTAAGCCTTCACAGGACTTCCTGTAGATTCTTATTAATATGACATGTTGTATTCTCACAGGGTTTTACTGCAGTGAGGGATCTCCGACTCCAGCTCCTCTGTCTGCCGTTTATGGCGATATCTGTCCTCCCGGTCACTATTGTGAGATTGGTAGCGCTGTGCCAACTCCCTGTCCAGTGGGCAGCCAGCGCTCTGATAGTGGGGGAAAGGGCACAGATGATTGCATGGCTTGCCCTGGAGGTACTGTAATACTCTATTTTGGAGATATACTGTCTGCTCTGTGACCTCAAGGTAATGCTCCATTGACTTTGTAGGGCTCCATTTCAGTGTAGTTACTACCCTTTTTAGAAGAGGTGAATTACAAACGTGATTGTTGTCATTGGTCTTTTTATATCGCAGGTCAGTTTCAGGATCAGAGGGGGCAGAGCGAGTGTAAACCTTGTCCTCCTGGTTTCCACTGCATCAACCTCACAAGCGGCTCTACGGGGGTCAGCACTCCTTTGGTCTGTCCTGAAGGCTTTTACTGCCCCAATGAGACTCAGCCTGGAAACCCAGTTCCATGTCCCAAAGGCACATACAGTGATTCTCTAGGCCTCATTTCAGCAGGTGATGTATTCTCTATTGTACTGCAATAAGTGAGGAACATTATTAAATGCATTGTCCCGTTTCTATCATGCTTATTTTATACATTTTTTCTATAATTGCAGAGCAGTGCCTGGTGTGCCCTATGGGATATTTCTGCGGTTCAGATGGTCTCTCCGAGCCCTCTGGGCCCTGTGCCCCTGGATTCCTCTGTTTTGTGCAAGCAACAGTTCCCAACCCCACTGACAACAGCACTGGCACTATGTGTCCACCTGGGGCATACTGCCTTCTTGGAATAAGAGCAGGTTTTTATCAATATTTTAAAGGGCACCTATTAATGCCGCTTTTCACATGTTGTAAAATAGGTATCTGATGTCCCCAGAGTGTGTATGTGAAGTTTTAGCTAAAAAAAATAAATAAAAAATTAATAATTTTTTTTTTACAGCATGTTTAAATTGTCACATTTTGGGGCTCAGAAAAACGCATAGTTTTAGTATGTATCCCTTTAAATGCAAATGAGCAGCTCCTGCCGGCACAGTGGCAGGACGATTTCATCTCAAGGAATGATAATATCAAAACAGAAACTCTCAGTAGCAGTGTTCATTTCGACCCGGAGTTGGACAATAATGCCTTCAGAGTCACAGAATATATGCTGTATGGAAATAGAACGGGTATAGTCTATTTTAATTACGGTTATAACTTATTTTTCATCTTGCTTTTATTCACTATTAGTACAAGCCTGCTGTAGCGGACTGTAGCGGACTATCAGTAACGTTAACATTAGGCCTATCGTTCCGGAGACCGTAAGCTCTCAGACAATGAGAGTAAATGAAGACTGCTATGTTCCTTCTCACATCCAACAACAAAAACATTTCAATCGCTTTGGAGACATTCTTGTCTACAGGTGCTCCGGCGTTAAAAGAATGGCAGACTGTGTTTAGCTCACTCTTCTTCTTCTTCCTTGGTGTTTTAAGGCAGTTGGCATCCAAAAAGTTGCATTACTGCCAATTTACCTCACTCAGGGCGGGTCTATCCCAATATGCCAGTGTCAGTCAACAGTCGTGGGAGGGGCTTGTGCAAAAGTACGTCACATTGCCCCGAATCAACGGCTTGTTCTAAGACATCGGTGGATTTTTATCATTATAGGGTGGTTGTGCACACACACTGCAGTGCCAACACACATTTATGTTCAAACGCCATGTAAAGGTGAATTTTGCATAATAGGTGCCCTTTATATAAAAAGCTTTTAATTTTGTAATTTTGTTATGAGTTTTTGTCATTTTATTAAAAGATTTGTTGTTTCTTAATATTTCTGTTTAACTTTACTATATATTTATTTCAGTTTTAGTCATTTTAGTATATTTTATTTCAGTTAGTTCCCAAAGCAACATTTCATTTTTCAAGTTTTTAATGTAATGTTTATCTTTTGTTTTAATATTTTAGCTGTATTTAAATAAACAAAAACTAATTTTAACAGTTTTAGTAAAAAACCTGGGTGCACTTGTGCATTGCTAATGGATCTTAGTGGCATGATGTCAAAGATTTATTGTCCATCTCTGAGATGCACTGTAACGATAATTTATATTTTCTATTACTCATATGTTACGTAAAGTAAAGTGAGTCAGAAAATGGCTTTGAAAAGATAACTTATTAAAACGACTATGTATCTGTTTTCATTGCCGACCACAACTGGATAGAAACTGGATCCACAGTGTAGTGGAAGTTATTGGCACAATAACAACATTGATGTGTATGAGCTGTTTAGCTCTTTTACTAAGGGTTTTTCAATCTTTACAAACCCGGAGTCCCCTAAAAAGACTGTCAGCCAACCCATGGAGCTTTCTTGCTAACACTTTATAATAACTTTCATTAAAAAACATTAATTTTATTACATTATATAATCAGATCATTGGTTCATTAAATTATCATGGTAATATACCTGGTCTCAAAGGAAAAATCTACATGCCCCTTTTTCCTCATTTTTTTAATCATCATTTAAATTTTCACACACATAAAGGGTGTAAATATTTTTTTGTCTTTTTCTTTGCACCATGATCTGGTCGAGAGCAGTGATTCTATTATTTCTTTCAAACATTTTTAAATCAAATTATTTGCTTTATTTATCCTTTGTGGAATAGGGTATAGTTTCACAAAACCCTGATTTAAAACCATAAAAATACAGTTAAAGCACTGATATTATGGCAGAATTTGGAGTTGAATGATGCAACCATGAGTCATATGTTATTATTGTCTAATTCTGTTGTACCGTGTAGGTGAATGTTCTGCAGGCTACTTCTGTGACTGGGGCTCCAGCAGTCCTGAGCAGAGTCTCTGTCCTGCCGGTTTCTATTGCCCCGCAGGCACACACAAGCCCCAGGCCTGCACTGCAGGCACTTTCAGCTTCGTCATGGGCAACAGCCACAGAGAAAACTGTGATCCGTGTCCATTAGGCTACTACTGTCCGGGTGCGTTGTTATTTCCATCTACAAGAAAATTCGTTTAAAACCATCTCTGTGCTTTTTTATAAATCAATTACAATAGATCATATTGCATTACAATGCAGGGGAAGCAGTATCAGAGCCTCTTCCATGTCCACTGGGACATTTCTGCCCTACGGGCACATCACAGGGCACTCAGTTCCCCTGCCCTCCAGGAACAGTGCAGCCACAGTCTGGGACAGCCAGTATGGAGGATTGTTTACCGTGTCCTGCAGGTCAGACTGAAAATACATGAAAATAATAATGAAAATTCAAAAGTCTGGGGGAAAGAAATTATACTTTTATTCAGCAAGGATGCATTACATAGATCAAAAGTAACAGTAAATACAATTATAGTGTTATAAAATGTTGTTTTTTTGTAAATAAATAATTCAGTTTTCCCATATTAAGCAGCACAACTGTAACATTGATAATTAGAAATGTTTCTTGAGCACCATATCAGCATATTAGAATGATTTCTGAAGGATCATGTTACTCTGAAGACTGGGGTTGTGGCTTTGACATCACAGGAATAAATTACATTAAACAAATATATTAACATAGAAAACATTTGTTTTGAAATGTAATTGTAATTTTAAATATTTTATTATATATATATATATATATATATATATATATATATATATATATATATATATATATATATATATATATGTTTGACTGTATATTTGCTCAAATAAATACAGCCTTGGTTAGCATAAGAGACTTTCAAAATCTTGTCCTCAGTCTTTTGAACAGTAGTGTACAATATGTGTGGGAAAAGGATCTAATCCATGTAATCTGTCTATCTAGGCATGTTTTGTGCTCGTCATGGCCTTTCAGAGCCTACAGGGCACTGCCAGGATGGATATCACTGCCCTTCGGGTGCCACAAGCCCCGATGGCACTGGAAACATGGTATATATCATCAGTTCTGTCTCTTAATAGAGACACTGTGTTTACAAAGGGTTAAATTAATTTAAAATGTGTGATTTGCAGATGGAATCTACAGGCAGCAACATGTGCCCGCCTGGCCATTATTGCCCGGCTGGTATCGGCTCTCCTCTCCCCTGCCCCGCCGGAACATTCTCCAGCTCCCCAGGGTTGAGTGGGGCAGAGCAGTGCCAGCCGTGTCCTCCTGGGTACTTCTGTGAGCAGACTGCTATGATCCATCCATCAGAAGCAACTCTCTGTGATGCTGGGTAATTATTTATATCTATGCTTTTCAGGAGCTAAACACAGTCATCTGACAACTGTACACCCACACCCACTTGAGCTGAGCCAACCGGGTACACTCATGCATTGCTAATGGATCTTAGTGGCATGATTTCAGATGTTAAAGATCTATTGTCCATTACTGAAATGCACTGTAACTATAATTGATACTTTCTATTACGCAAATGTGACGTAAAGTGCAAATGACTCAGAAAATGGCTTTGAAAAGAAAACTTATTAAAATGACTATGTGGATCCAGTTTCTATCCAGTTGTGGTCAGTAATGAAAACAGATACAGTGGAGTGGCAGTGAAGTGCCTTTGCGATTGGCTCATTTCTATCAGTGGAGGAGGATTCTACAAACATTTGGCATCCAAAATCTGGCATATAATTATAAAATAATGATTTTCTTTTGGAATATAGTTTGTGACAGCCTTATTTGTCCCCTCACAGGTATGTTTGTATGAACGGCAGTCGTAGTGCTCGACCAGTAGATGGACTACAGGGTTATGTTTGTCCAAGCGGACACAGTTGCCCCATCGGAGCTCCATTGGAAGTGCCATGTAAGCCTGGCACATATAGCAGTGCTCCTGGCGCCGCCCACTGTCTCTCATGCCCAGCTGGCACTATGTGTCCTTCCCCTGGCACACAGGAGCCTTCTCCATGTCCCATGGGTGAGTCCAGCCCAGTGCTGAGATTATGATGGATAATGAGTAATTAATTCTGTCTTTCCATTCTGCTACAAATTAAAATAAGACACGGCTGTTCAAAGGTTTGTGGTCAGTAAGATTTTTAAATGTCAATTATGTTGACCAGGGCTGCATTTATTTGAACAAAAATACAGTAAAACCTGTAATATTGTGAAATATTCTTACAATTTATGTATACATAATATTTTTGTATTTTAATATATTTTAAAATGTAATTTATTCCTGTGATGGCAAAGCTACATTTTCAGCATCATTACTCCAGTCTTCAGTATCACATGATCCCTCAGAAATCAATCTAATATGCTGATTTTGTATAATATTTTTTGTGGAAACCTTATTACATTATTATTCCCTCCCAAAATTCTTTATTGAATAAAAGGTTTTTAGCATTTACCTGAAATAGAATTTTTTCGTAACATTATTTATGTTATTTTTGATCAATTTCATACATCCTTACTGAATAAAAGTATTAATTTCTTTAAAAAAAAGAAGAAACTTTTGAACAGTAGTGTACAGTATATGCTATTATGTTTGCTCACAGTCTGCTGTCTTTTCTGTGTTGCATCAGGTCATTTTTGCCCTGTTGGCACTGCTGCAGCTGTACCCTGCCCTGTGGGCACACTGGGACAGGTTACAAGGGCTCAGTCAGAGGCTGCCTGTGTGCCCTGCCCTACTGGCCTCTACTGCAGTTCACCTGGAACATCACAACCACAGGGTCGGATATCATCCCACACTTTGGTTTTGGTCAGTGACTGTATCATATGTACTAATTGTTGTTTTGTTTGTAGGCCAGTGCCAGCAAGGTTATTTCTGCCAAGGAGGGTCTCCAAATCCTGCACCTCTGAATACGACTGGCTACCTCCGGAATGGTCCCTGCCCACGTGGTCACTTTTGCCCTTCTGGGACCCTAATGCCTCTGCCCTGCCCAGCAGGCAGCATTCGTAACCTCACCGGTGTGTACAAACCGACACATTTATTTGAATATAATCTATAAAACATCTAGAGCCTCATGTTAAAGCAGTTCAAAGGGCAGTTATTATACGCATAGAAAAACCACTTTTTTCTGGAGCAGCATTTAGATGCAAATGAATAATTTAACAGGGTGAGTGCAACAGAGCATCAAAATAAATGAGCTAGCAAAAACAATAGGCTGTGTAGCTTAAAGCAACAATCTTAAAAGCAATCTTATAAATGCACTCTAGCAATATACTTTTCAAATTATTCACATCCATCTAAATGTTGCCCTTCCAATATCATACAGTGACTTGTGTTTATAATATAACTATTTATTGACCTGCCCACAGGGGGTTACTCCATAGAAAGCTGTCTTCCTTGCCCAGCAGGGCATTATTGTGCCAGCGAGGGCCTGAATGCTCCAACTGGGCCCTGTGCTGCTGGCTTTTACTGCCCCACTGACTTCTCCTCCACCACCCCACACGCCTTCCTATGCCCTAAGGTCAGTTCGGCCTCCTTCACACCTTCTATCTATTTTCAATCTGAGCCTAGCAGCCTGACTGACAGGTTTTGCTTTCTCAGGGTCATTATTGTCCCTTGGGTTCACCCCTGGCCTTGCCATGCCCCACGGGACAGTACCAACCGAATCCAGGCTCGGATAACTGCATCCCCTGCCGTCCAGGCTATTACTGTGAGGAGGCAATTATTGGAGACCCCCGGCCATGCCCGCCACATTCCTACTGCCCTGCGGGTAACCAGTAACCCCATGCTGCTGTAACTCTCTGTGGTGTCATTGGTACAT
This sequence comes from Squalius cephalus, assembly GCF_949319135.1. Classification (NCBI taxonomy): domain Eukaryota; kingdom Metazoa; phylum Chordata; class Actinopteri; order Cypriniformes; family Leuciscidae; genus Squalius; species Squalius cephalus. The sequence goes on along the minus strand of NC_137132.1, from coordinate 15,691,721 downwards.
TTACATTATCCGATTGTGCTTTTAATTGCAGCCACAATGGTTCCTCAGCCTTGTCCAAATGGCACATACACCCCACCTGAGGTCAGGGGTCTGCAGGAGGAGAGAGAGTGTTTGCCGTGTCCACCAGGAAAGTTCTGCAAGTACGTCTACAGATCATATATAAGGGTGTTTCTTCAACTATTAGAAATTAAACTTAAAGGACACTTTCCAATCTCTCACTAGTTTATTTTATCCACCAACAATTTGAGATCGGTAAGATTTTATAGAATGCTTTTGGAAAAAAGTATCTTATGCTCAACAAAAAGCATTTATTAATTCAAAAATACAGTAAAAACAGTAATATTGTGAAATATTGTTACACTTGAAAATAACAGTTTAAAAAAAAAAAAAAATTTTTTTATTTAAGGTCAATTTTTTTTGCCTTTATTATGATAGTATAGACTAGAGAGTGGACAGGAAGCGAGGTGGGAGAGAGAGGGGGACGGGATCGGGAAAGGTCCGCAAGCCGGGACTCGAACTCTGGTCGCCCGAAGCGCACTGGCGCTATATGCCGGCACGCTGCCCACAAGGCTATTGGCGCCGACAACTGTTTTCTATTTTAAAATTGTGGCAAGCAGGATGGGTCAGAGAGTCGTTAGAATGAGGCCTATGGCACGAGTGTTTATGAGCGTCACCTGCACGCTACACCGGTCTCGAGTTCCACGGAGGAGCTCCCGAAGTGACGACAGTGGAAGATGAGAGAGGACCAGGCCTGGACTTTATGCTCTTGTTTTGTTTTACAGGGTTCCTACACAGTTTGGAAAAGTATGGAATTTGATTTGAGTAATTTCCAAGTGTGGAATCTCTGTGTTTTCAGACTATAGCCCCTATTAGGTTTTCTAAAATATAAAATTACGAATTTCTAAAAACATATTTATCATACAAGCAGAGTGGTTTTATGGCAAATTTTCGAACATGACTGAATGAATTCAGGGCGCACATTTTCATTACACATTTGCCTTTACCGTAAGCGAGTCTCTTTTGAATTTCACTAAACGAATGTGTGTGTGCAACTCAATCAGTCATTTAATTTAGACTGTTCTTTGCTCTTTGGTGATCATGCAACATCAGATCACAATTACAGTATTAAAATATTTACAGATTATTGTACTATATGCATAAATATAATGCTGTATGAAACATTAATGTTAAATACAATGTGAAAAATCTACTGAGAGGTTTGGAAACTTGAATCTGGAAAATTTTGAAATTGAAAATGTGTAGGAAACCATGGTTTTAGTTTATGCGGCAGATGTCTGTGAGGGGCTGCCACTTTACTTTGGTTTTATTGTTTGTTTATTTTGTGAATTAAAGATACGTTGATAATTTGCCGGTTCACGTCTCCTTCGCTGAACTTAAACATTGTTATAGTGGTGTTGAATCGCGGGAAGAATGAGGAATGCACTGTCAAAGAGCCCTCGCAGCTGACAATGCCATTGTGTATGGGCTGAGCAGAGTCTGTCGCCATGGGGGCACATTAACACTCGAGTCACCGGCATCGCTCCATTCTCACGGCTCTCTGCCCCACCCTGTTTGCCACTAATATATTTGAAAAATGATTTAAATTTATTCCTGTGATGGCAAAGCTGAATTTTCAGCAGCCATTACATTACAGTCTTCAGTGTCACATGAACCTTCAGAATTCATTCTAATATACAGATTTGGAGCTCAAGAAACATTTTGAAAACAGACTGCTTAATATGTTTGTGGAAACCATGATACAATTTTTTCAGGATTCTTTGATGAATAGAGAGTTCAAAAGAACATAATTTATATATAATATAAATATTTTGTAACATTATACATCTATGATCACTTGTGATCAATTTAATGCATCCTTGCTGAATAAAAGGATTATTTTCCCCTTACTGACCCCAAAACTTTTGAACGACTGTGTAATTTGTGGACACACATCCCATTTTTTCTGAATGTAATGAAAATTTGATGAAATTTTTGTGTCTGATTACTCCTCAGGGCTGGACAGGTCAAAGGTCTGTGTGCTGCTGGATTTGTGTGCATCTCTGGCAGTTCAGAGTTCACCCCTCAGGCGGCTTTTCTTCTCAACAGGGACCAGTGTGAGTGGGGAGAGCAGTGTGCTGGACCATGTCCCGCTGGTACGTTATTCAGGTTCCTCTAAACCCTTCCATGAATCCGATGAAGAGTCTTAATACATGAATAAAGGGATTAAGAATCTTATTTGATTATACATCTGAGATATTTAATCTGTAGGTGTTCAGAGTGTGTTTACTCCTGGTGTTGTTTATTTTGGACAGGCTTTTATTGCCCTGAAGGTACTGAGGAACCTTTATCTTGTCCTGCCAACACTATAAGAGAAACCCCTGGAGCAAGTGCTGTAGATAACTGTTTGCTTTGTCCTCCAAGACAATGGTGCTTAGAGGGTATGTCAGATGCTAAATGCTATGTGTAACTACTGTGTGTTTGATTACCTGACAGATGTCCATGTAGTGTATACTTAGTATATACTTATATAAAGTAGTTTAACATGTCTTGCTACATCCATTGGAATGAAAAAATAAGTATCCTTTTGCTTTCTGCCCTCTTATAGGTGATCCCATCCCACGCTTGTGTCCACCAGGCTATTACTGTGATGGCATAGCTGATTATGAGTCTGAGGGGCGGCCCGGGCCCAGACAATGTCCCTCATTCACATACAGGCCCACATCTGGGGCAGGGAGCAAGGGAGACTGTCTCACCTGCCCACCTGGCACTTTTTGTAACTCCTCAGGTCTGACATACCATATATAACATACTATATTTATGTACACTACCTTTCAAAAGTTTGGGTTCAGTAATTTTATTTTTTAAATACATTAATAATTTTATTCAGCAAGAACACATTAAATTGATTAAAAGTGACAGTAAAGAGATTTATAATTACATTTACAGTTACATTATAGATTTCAATTTCAAATAAAAGCTGTTGTTTTGAACTTTCTACTCATTAAGGAATCTGAATTTTTTTCCACAAAAAAATTACGAAGCACAACTGTTTTCAACATAATGATAAAAAAAAAAAATTTTGAGCACCAAATAAGCATATTAGAATGATTTCTGAAGGATCATGTGGCACAGAAGACTGGAGAAATTGCTGCTGAATTCAGGTCTGCCATCACAGAAAAAAAATAAATAAAAAAAACTTTTAAAATCTATTAAAATTGAAAACAGTTACTTTTAAATTGTAATATATTTCAAAATATTACACTTTTACTGTATTTTTATCAAATAAATTTAGCCTTGGTGAGCATAAGAAACGTATGATCCCAAAATGTATATAATATACCATATCTAATCATATATCCTTGTATAACCACTTCATTTCATGTTCAAAATGATTGTCTCTAGATTATCTTTTTGTTCCTTTCATCAGTAAACTATATTAACTGTTTTCAGGGCTCACTGATTTCTCAAGCTTCCTTTGCCCACCGGGTCATTGGTGCAGTGGGACAGGTTTCCCAGTGTCCTGCCCTGCAGGCACTATGAGGGCACAGGCCGGGGCAGCTGCTGTCAGCCAGTGTGAGCTTTGCCCTCCTGGAACCTACTGCCCAGACCCTCGCACCACAGGCCAGCCTAATACAGCAGGCATCCCATGCCGAGCTTCTTATGAATGTCCTGCAGGTAGGTGCATCATTCATATTTACAAGTGTACTAAAAAGTTCATATATATAACTGTAAAGTATAGTAAAGTGATCCATCATACAGGCTCAGTGACAGAGATCCCTTGCAGAGCTGGTTCATACTGTAGACCCCAGACAGGAGAGCCCAGACCGTGTCCTGCAGGATACTACTGTCCTGAAGGATCTCACACCTACAGCTCACCGAAGCAAGTGTAAGCACCAACCAATTAGGAATGTACGATATATCGGGACCATATCGGTTATGGGCGATATTAGACATTTTTGAAATTGGATATGTAATTGTGATGCTCCTTTCCTCTATTTTTTACATTTTTATGTTTGCCTTCATTTAAAGTTCATCTTTAAAAACACTAGTAATTAAATGTAAACATGATTAAAACAAAATGATCTCCTTTTGCAGATGCACTTTTCCACATTACTGTCCAGCCCACAGCTCTGCTATGCTGTCCTGTCCGGACGGCTGGATGCCGCTGAACACCAGTGGACTGAGGAAGTCTCAGGAGAGCAGCTGTGTGATGTGTGGGGCCGGCACCTATCGGCCTCGTTGGTCCCCTCACCTCCAGTGCCTCCTCTGCCCTCCAGGACATCACTGCCCTCCGGGTCAGCACTGAAGAACTCCCAAATTACAATCAAATAGACTAACAAAAGCAGCACTGATTGATTATGTTAACTAATTTAATGATCTGTTTACTAGGCTCACACTATTATAGTGATCAATCCTGTCCAGTGGGGTACTTTTGTCCACAAGGCAGCTCTGAGCCTGTTCCCTGCCCGCCTGGATCATATGGAAACCGCACTAGTGCAGAATCACTTGAGGAATGTCACAAATGCCCACCAGGCACCTTCAATCACTTGCACGCCCAGAGAGCCTGTTTCCCCTGTGGGAGTTCTTCCACTTCAGATGCAGGTCAGAATGTGTTGTAGAAAACTAAAGGATATTTTGTCAAGCCTTAGGGGACATTCACACTGAACATGTTTTTGCCTCAAAAACACAAGATGCAGGTTAGTGGAATAAAAAAATAAATACTAATGCATCAAAATACATTTTGTACTGAAATCGAAATTAAAGTTTTAATTTAGCCAAAAACCAAAACTGAAAAATGAAGTTAATTTAATAATTAAAACTGAGTTGTATGTAAACATTTAAATTGCACATAAGGCAGTTTTTAAATAAACATTTTAATGATATAATTATGTTTCTAATTCAGTTAATTGTTGAGAAAGAAACATTTAAATGGTGTTTGTAATAAAAGCTTGTTTTGGTGACAGATTTATTCAAAAATACATTAAATAATGAAGACAACAGGTTAAGTAAAATATAATGAATATGTAATACAGTGCATCTATTTAGAAAAATGCTTCTCTCGAGAGTTCTAGCTACCTAATTTAATTAGAAATGAATTAACTGAATTAACTGAAAACAGCATAAACTAAATGAATATCGATTAAAAACGAGAAATCAATATTGTCAAACCAGCCCAAGCAGACATGCTTACCTGCTGTAGCTAAAAACAATATCGAGAGATGTGTTTTTAAAAAGTTTAACTTCTTTTACATCAGCACATGTTTACATAAAAAAACAATGAAAAAGTAGCACAGTAGAAAGCAAGAACATGTTCTGGGTGAATGGCCCTTTATACTCTTAAAAAACAATCAGAGTCCATGGAATATATTTATTTTGATTCTTTTCATAGGGGCGTCCTCTTGTACCTGCATTGGCAAAAACCGTGCGTTTCAGCACTCGGATGGGTCATGCTTGTGTAAGACCGGTTTTGTCTTCTACAATCAATTGGACTTAAAAAGCTTCACTGCAGATAGTGAACTGGACTGTCAGCCTGAGGTAAAATGTGTACTTTAGCTCTATGTCTCTTTCATATAACTGTGTGATAAGACAGTAAGGAGCTCTTCATTCTGTGAAGGTAAAGAAGCGCTGTTGGGCAGGTCAAGTGAGGCTGGCCTCTACGCTGGAATGTGTCGTCCCATCCACCTACTCCTGTAATGTTACGTGTGGACCTCAGGGAGGGACTTTGGATGTAGGGATGGGCATGTAAGTTCACATACAGTGCTACACATACTGCTCCAATGAGGTCTTCTGTGTATTATTATGTTAACACTTTGATTTGACAATCATTTTAATGTGTATGCTAAATACTGCATACACTACCATTCAAAAGTTTGAGGTCAGTAAAACATTTTTTTATTTTTTATAAAAGTAATACTTTTATTCAGCAAGGATGCATTAAAGTAATCTGAAATGATGGTAAAGACCTTTAGATTGTTACAAAAGATTTCTATTTCAGTTCTTTCTATTTATCAAAAAAAATGTATCACAATTCAGCTTTGCCACTACAGGAATACATTTTACATAGATTTTAGAATATATTAAAAAGAAAATAGGTGTTTTAATTTGTAATAATATTTATTTTTACTGTATTTCTGATCAAATAAATGCTGCCTTGCTGAGCGTAATAAAAATCTTACTGACCCCAAACTTTTGAAAGGTATTGTACATTAATACTTTTAACAGTTGTATAAATTAACAATGTACAGTATTATGATAAAAAAAAAAAAATGGCCAATAGTATATTTGCTAAATTATTTTGCATTCATTTTTAAATTCTGTAAAAAGTTGTTATTAGTTTATAATAACCTAATGCAATAATACCTAAGTTAATACCTAATGCATTAACTAATTTGAATGAACTGAACTTTATTATAAGTGTGTAATTTATAAGTTATTACTAGACGGCTCTCTGTAATACTTGATTCTGATTGATACGTTCATATTTGACGATTGTCACTGATAACCAATATTATATGCTGTGCTAGTTGCATAAATAATAAAATCATTTTTAGATCAATATTTCATGTTTATTTATTTCATTTAAATTAGAAGAATCATTTACAGGAACATAAACGCAAAATAAATCCCTTCGTGACAATACAAGACCACCCTGTCTGGGTTTATTTTGTGATAATGACCATCTAACTGCACATTATCCCTTACATAATGAGCTGACCCTCATTAAAACTTTATCATGAGAAGTTTATGTGATGTTTTTCTTCAGTTGTCACTGTGAGAGGTACGTGTCAGTGGAGGAGCTGTGTAACTCTTCATGCATGTCCACACTACCGGTGCTCTCTGCCAGGCTGGATACAGAGGGACAGCTGCTGTTGAGAATCAAAGCCACAGATGAAAGCAAAACCTGGAGCAGGGTGAATTCTGGACTTTATCAGCTGTTTGTTTTAGAAAGAGGATTCATTATTAATATGTATCAGTTGTTATAGTGATAGAAAAGCTTGTGCTTAGTGATGTCAACTCATCCTCAGTGTAACTTTGTTTCATTCCTCACTCAGAATATGATAGATGTACTAGGACCTGATGTTCACGTCAAGAACATTGGAAGGATCCACTTTGTCCAGTTTGCTCCCGAGGGAGTGTTTGGTTGGATTTTAAAAGACCCTGTGCTCATTGACTCTTTAATGTCAGGTAAGCTGACAGTGCTTTTGCTCACCACTGTGTTGATCTAACCTACAGACTCAAACATTTTGCCCAAGCATCTTTAAGTACAGGTCCAAACCCACACTTAATGATAAGCTTGTATGTCTTTCATCAAGATTGTCCAGATCATAAAACTTTAATGCTTGTTGTGGTATTTCCTTTCAGAACCAGTTGAAATTCTGGAGAGAGATTACAGGAGGAGAAGACATGCTGATCAGAATGAGGTTTCAGCGCCTCTTCCACGGATTCCAAATCCCATAGCATGTCTGTCCCCAAACGACATGCTCATCTTTCAGCTCACGATCAACCACATTGGTATGGCTTTGTTAAAAAGTGGTAACCTGTCATTTTTACCTTAAGGAGCTATTTCTACCTGATTTAACCCGTAAAAACAAAAAATTATGAATTTAAGTTGATTCAGCAATATTAAATCATGTTTTTGACTTCAACTAAATCAGTTAAAGGTGCACTATGTAATATTGACAGCTAGCGGTTGAACTGGGAACTGCAGTCCAAATTCAAAATATTGGAGGGTTATTTCTTTCCCCTTCTCCTCAGACTCAACACTCACATGGGTTGCCAGATTGAGGACACAGAATAAAAATGTGCAATGTTTGCAATGTTTTTATTGCCGAGGCTTTTTAGGTCGGGTAGAATTTGCGATCTCTGTCCCAGTTTGTTTGCTGGCTTCCATCGCTGTGTTTTCCGCCAACTGGCAACCCGGGGTGTCGAAATACTATTGGGTAAATTGCAGGGGGCGGGATCACACGGACCTAAACAAAAACAGACATTTCCACAAGGAACGCACATTTCAAAATAGAATAAATGGCTGTTGCATTGTTTTTCAGAGAAACAAGTATTTGAACTTATCTGTACAAACATATTTATGGTATTTTATGCTTTAGTACAGTAAAACCTTTAATTTAGATGTTCATTTCAAGTTGCAATTTTTTTTCAGTGTACATGTATGCATGTTTCATGTCATCCTGTCAATTTAGACCGCCACCACAGTCACTTCCCAGTATACCAGAAGGACCACCTGTTCAGCAGTAACCCTGGCTGGGATTTTGGGTCCTTCAGACGTCTGCAGCATCTCGTCATACACACACAGCTAAATTCCAGCAGGTAAAAATAGATAGAAATATCACATTTAGCTTCAGGCCTGGCTTCATGCGGAGGCTTGGGGGGACTTAACCTTCCTATGATGATCTGAACCCCTCCAACCCACACCTGGAATGCAATTTAAACCGCAAATCGATCTAATCCGAATGTGATTTCAACCGAGGGGACACAACCCCCACCCCCCAGAACACGATTTCAACCTCAAGCCCCCCTGAGAATTATAAAAGCCCCCCCCCCCCCCCCATCTCCCATCTGCATCTGATCTTCATGTGATTTGTCTTAATAGATTTGCACATGTGTTCATGGAGCCGGGAAAGTATGTGTTCCTGGATAACGCAGTGCCGGACTGGAGTCTGATAGTAGTCGTGAGTGAGCAGGGCTCTGAGTGTAACCCCACCACAGCCTCGTTCCAACCCACGACCCCCGCACAGCTAGTGCGACATGGGATTGTCAAACAACACAGCTTAAACCTGCTTCCAGACTGGGGGCTCATCACAGGTGAACCAAGAGGAGCTTATGATGCATTTAAAATAGAAAGTTGCATTTTTCTTGCCAACAGGAATGTTTAACATACTGTGCTTGGTATTTCTCCATAGGGATCTTGTTTCTGCTGGTGTTGCTGATAATAGTGTTGACAGCCTCTGCTCTTGTCTTGAGGCCTAATCGGTCCAACCTCATCGCTCGAGGGAGGCCAAAGCCCAAATGGCGCAGCTTGGGTGAACCCAGTGTTCCTATTGAATATGTTTTTAATACAGACGGGTAAGTCAACTGCTAATTCCTCAGGTTTCTTGATGTTTGTTACAAGCATGTTCACTAGAACGTGCAAGAATACTAGGGATGCACCAATATTTCAATTCTGATAACGCTAAAATCAGTTGTTTGAAACGCTACATGTTAATTTACATTATGAAAATATATATTAATTTTGAGATTTGCAATAGATTACAATTAACATTCTTATCAAATTATTATTAAAGATCAACATTAAACGGGCTATATGTAAGAATTTTCATATATTAATCACTTTTTTATTGACAACCCCTACTTCCTAGGTTGTCTATGAAAGCATGTAGACTGATTTTTATGTGAAGGACTCAAGACGTTTTTGCCTGGAAAATCAAAAGGATGTGACGTTTACGTGCACTCCCGAGAGCCTCTCTTCCATTCTATGCTTATACAATGTTCAGGGTTATGCCGAAAGAGCTATAAGGGGCTTTCGCACCGGATAGTTCTAGAAACTAGCCACCAGGGTGGTTCCCCAAGGAACGTTTTCCTGTTGCATTCGTACAGCCAGTAGGAACTTAGAAGTGACTGCATATTCTGTTCATTAGTTTACAATCTGTCTAACAGTCCTGTCTAATACGATATTAGGTAGAACTGTTATACATAGAAAGTAGGCAGTTTATGAAACGATCTTAGTGCATGTCGTGCAGTTGATGTCTAGTGTTGCTAGCTGAGCAGAAATACATGATCATGTTTAGCTTGGTCCCCTTAAAGTTGCGTTGGATTTTCTCCTCTGCGTAAAGGTGAAGGGGCCCATCTATCACTGTTTTTTAAAAATGTCGGGTGCTGGTCTTTCGCGTGCGTTCGGCCAATCCGCGTACACTAACGTCACTGATAGTTCCTATAGTGCTGGTTTAGACCCTACTCTGAAGGAGGAGCTAAATTAGTTCCTCCAAAAGAGTTCCTAGAACTAAAATCATTCCTAGTTCCTGCTGTGCGAATGCGCCGACATCCGGGTACTTCCGCCAATAGTTCTAGGAACTATGAAAAGGTTCCTCCGGTGCGAAAGCCCCTGTCATGTATGGTAATGTCAATGTGTCAAGCAAAGAAAAGGAATTAATTGAAAACTATAGTCTCATATAGCCAGATCTATATAGTCTATGCCTGGTCTCAAATATACTTTATAATCAAACTATCATAACAGTTAAATTTTACCTACCTCATCTGTCGACATGATGCCAGTGAATTACAGAGATGGTCCAAACATATCCACAATAAACAGATGCTTTCTTAACTGCTACTTTCTCACCACTGTCATTTTTGCAGTTTATTTTGTTATTGAGAGGAAAGCATGCAGCACATATTTACATATTCATCTAAACATTGCTCTCAGCAGCGTGGACAGCGTCTGGATGTTCGTTAACAGTATATCACTGCAAAGGTTTCCAACTTCTTTTTACTCCTAAGCAAAGAATGAAAAAGAGCTTCACCATGAGTATTTCGGGGCATTGAATCACGGTCAAGTACACGAGTGCGGGCACGAGCAATAAGTTGCTGGTTGCAGTTCACTTAATGCTAATAACTGGTTTCTGAATTGTACATAGTATAGCCCCTTTAAGTGAGCGTTAAATAATGGCAAATGTAATGTAAAAATGTAAGAAATTAACTTTGACTAAATATAAAATATTGACCAATATACACTGCTGTTTAGGGCCAGTAATTTTAATTTTCAAAAGTCTCTTGTCTCTATTTTATAAAAAATAGAGTAAAACCAGTATATTATTAAAAAATGTATTATTATATTTTAATATATTTTATTATGTATTTATTTATTCCTGTGATTGTAAAGCAGAATTTTCAGCATCATTACTCCAGTCTTCAGTGTCACATGATCCTCCTGAAATCATTGTAAAATATTGATTTGCTGCTCAAGAAACTTTTTTTTTAGTATTACCAATGTTGAAAACTGCTAAATGTCTTATATCTGTGATACATTAGCAGATCTCAAAATTAATATCCATTTTTCATAATGCAAATTATATGTATGTGATGCCTAAATTCACATGCAGCATTTAAAACTATCAATACCATACTGAGCACGTGGTGCAATTTTGAGTGTGCTGTGCTGTGTTGTAGTTTGGACGGCTCTGAGCCTCTAGGTCTGAGAGGGGTGGGAGAGGGAGCAGAATCAGAGGAACTTGCTCTCTGCAAAGGAGGTAACAGAAAATCATCTGAAATGTCTGAAAGCTGACAAATATACAAACACTCTTCTGGTGAATTCTGTCAAATCACATACTGTATTGATCCAACGTGTGAAGGTTTCAGAACTTCACTAATGGAGCTGGAGGAGTTCAATGTGAAAACGCTGTATGACAAGTTAGAGGATCAGAACTTACATCTGGCATCCCAGCTGGCAAAGCATCGCAAAGACACACAGGAGTTTTACAGGAACATGTGCCAGCAAATTGATGCTTTGAGGGTAAGACAGAAAACAAAAAGTCGATTGAAGATAAGAAATCCATTAAAATCGAAATAAAAAAAAAATAACACAAGCAGTCTCTATAACTAATCAGCTTCTGCATCTTGAAATTAGGACACACTAGAAAATATGGAACCCTCAAAACTGAACCAGTTGAAAAAAATACTAGACAGTGAAGCTCTGATGAAAAGAGAAACTGCTCATGGTGAGACAGCAGTTTGCTTGAACTTGAACGCCTTATATGTGTTTCTGCATTCTTAACAGTCACAGGTCAGTGAAAGTATTTGTGTTTGCACCAGAGCCGTGGATGGGGCTGATGGAGGCCATGCTGAGATCTTTGGAGGGAGTGCTGTGCAGGATGAATGGGGAGGTCTGGCAGCAACAGGACAGCACAGCTATAAATAGCCACAGAGACATCCGAGAGAGTGAACTTCCCACCAGATACATTCAGGTTAATCATTTAAACCAATTAAAACAACACAGAGCCAATTTATAAGCTATGAATGTAAAAATGTATGAACGTAAAAAAAAAACACACAAAAAAATGATTTTAGTGATATTAAAGGGATGGATGCCCCAAAAATGAAAATTCTGTAATTATCATTGAGACAAATATCATTCTTCAAAAATTATGCTCACAAATATTATATCATTTTATGTTGTATCATAAAAGTGGTCCATTTGGCGCTATTTTTGATTTGTGAACAAATCTTTCTTTCAGGCAGTGTTGTTTTAGTTAATTGAAATAAAGCTGCAATAAATTATAAATATCAGATGGAAAACCGTTATAAATACTACAATACTATATAAATAATAATGAAATAACATTGCTTTTGGGTTGTCTTTTAAAAAAAAACATCAGTTCATTCAGTTTACATAACCAGTTTGAATGATTCACAAATGATACACGAAATGGCTTACAGCTTTTGTGTTCCACAGAGGAAAGAAAGTCAGGTTTGGAACGACACAAGAATAAGTAAATAGTGACAGAATGTTCATTTGTGGGTGAACTATCCCAATAAGTGTTTCAATATCATTTTACAGTTTTCCCCTTCAGACATGCCTGAGTTTAAAGTGGGTGCTGATACAGAGGCAGCTTCCTCAGATCCAGGTTTGACCTTGTTAAAAACCAGTTTGCAACCTTTCACCCCAGGACTGCTGCTGTGCTAAAAGTACATGCTCTCTCTGTCAGGTCAACAGCAGAGCACCATCCCCTGTGTGAGTGAAGAGGAACTGGCCAAGTTTGTGTCTCTGACGCCTCTCTCCAAAACACTGCAGGAGATAAAGGAATCTCTCCAGACGCTTGTCCAAACGCCCAGGACTGAGGACGGTCAGTACACATTTGTGGATTCAGTATTTAATCCTGCTCAGTGGGCTAAAATAGAAATGCACTTTGAATAGGCTGTTCATGTCAATGAGCTAAAGTAATTAATTATACTGATATATAACAAAAAATAAAAACATAAAACACATTCTATTTTATACAAATATACATAAAACAATTATATATATATATATATATATATATATATATATATATATATATATATATATATATAATAAATTGTATCCCCTCACAAATGTCTGTTTTGTGTGTATTGTAAGGTCTCCTAATAGTTTCAGAGTTTTGTAGTGATCTACATCTGCTTTCTTCTCCTTCAGTAATTATCCCTCCAGCGGAGAGTGAACCATCGCATCTGATCCCTGTTGCCCTTGACAACCTTTCCCCCCAGCATTTCGCAGTCTTCCTGTTTGGCTGCCATGTTGCGCGTCTGTTGAGCAGAGCTTGTGACTTCCCCCCTGTCATGCTGCTGTTGGCCAGGACGGTGCCAGTCTCACACTGTGATAACCTGCTGGCCTACTGCCATACAGACTTCTATTATGACACAACCAATCAAATTCTGTACATACTGGAAAAGAAACTTCAAAATGCTGGCCAGTTCATCTCCATTATCTTGCACTCTATGGCCTACATAACCTCAGGTAAGAGAGATTGCCCTATCCATTCATAAAGAGTTGTCTACTACTCAAATATCTCTAAAGCTTTTTTTCACCTGTATTTAACAAGACAGGTCACTATTTAAGAAGACAGTCTGAAATCAAAAGCATACTGGACTGACACTACTGTTCAAAAGCTTTATTTGATCAAAAATACAGTAATATTGTGAGGTATTTAATTGAATGCATCCTTGGTGAATAAAAGTATTAGTTTCTTAAAAAAAGGTAACACTTTATTTTACAGTGTTCTTGTTCTACACATTACATATAGTTACTGTTGTAATAACTATAAATTATGTATAATTACATGCGACTAGCCCTAAACCAAACCCCAAACGTAACTCTAACCCTATAGTAAGTACATGTAGTTAACTGTTCTTACTCAGTACTTAAATGTATAATAACACTGTAACACAGACACCTTAAAAATAAAGTATAACCAAAAAAATGACTGACCTGAAAATTTATTTAAAAAAATACTAAGACACAAAATAAGACAATTAAATATTCACATATATATTATAAATTCACATATGAACACATAAGTTAATTTACTTAATCATTTTAAGGCAATGGGTTTCCTAGCCTTTTTTAAGTTAAGTCAACTGATCAATTTTTACAGTGTAGAGAGATGTTATCACATTTCAGTGACATCAGCAATGTATTCCAAACTTAAGGAGCGGCAAAATTAAAAGGTTAAAATCTTTTTCCATTTAAATTTTTACAGGTTCAAAATCTCTCGACTTCATAAAAGCCTTCCACTTGGCCATATCGGCGTTAAGCATGCAGTTGTTTCATCACTCTTTCATTGAAGACCAGAGGAAAGGAAAGGTAAGGCACCTGTTTGGAATATTTATATGAAATCCAGGAAGAGCAATAACAGACTTTTTCACTTGTTAGATGGACAAGGAAAACACACCGGAGGCCTTTGGAACATTAGTAGAGAACTTCTTCAGTGTAAAAATACCTATTGAAACCCATTTTTCACAGCACCTGCTGGCAGAGAGGTTAGTATCAAATCTAAGGTGCATTTGACTTCAAGAACATAATAAAACATGAACGTTAAGGACATCAAGGTTCCTCAATTGATTTTAGACTTCAAGTATATAAATACTTCAAGCTGGAACAGCTCCTGCAGGAACTAAAACCAACTGTGAAAGACAGACATGGAGATGGTGAGGGATTACTTGTTTTATGAGAACTCTACTGAAAACATTCTTAGCCTAGCAAATATTAACATTTTTGGGTTTTTTGTGTATATTGTTGCAGGACGAGGGCAAACTGGCCTAAAGACTCAAGTCCCAGTGAGTGAATGCACTTTTACATCTTATGTTTTATTTATTCTGAAGAGTGTACAACTATCGAAATGTCCCTTTTTCCTCTCCCTGTGCTTCAGGTGCTGTGTGTGGAGAGAGAAATAAACAGACTTAATGAAGTTCACCAGCAGCTCTCCTCTGAACTCCACAGGGCAATGCTCATACATAGCCCACCGGAGAGGAAAGAGTCCAAGTTTGACAAACCGCTACAGGTAACAGCCAGTGGAGACCCTGATAACCCCCACAACGTGGGAGGGAGTGCCAAATGCATTTACATTGTAACATGTATTTCTCACTTCTGTCTGTCTCTCACACTCCCCATGCTTTCAGGAGCAACAGATAACGCTGGAGCTGCAGAAGTGTCCGGTGGATCAGAGGCTGAAGGAGATGAGAGACAGACTTTCTAAACTGAGTCCTAATGAAGACAGAGCAGATCACAGCAAAGTGCCCGCTCAGAAAGACAGCCAGACTCCCAGCAGACGTAAACCAGAGAAACAGACACCTGCCGCAGGGAGGTCCAGCAACAAGAAAAAGCAGAGCAAGCACATGGACAAAGATGAGGAAAAGCGTGTGACTGCGTGAGGAGTAATGTTGGAAAAATTCCTAATATAACAAGTTACTGTACCAGCGACAATCACTTTGGACCTTTCAGAAGTGTGAGGTCGATAAGATTTTATTATAAATGTTTCTTATGCTCACCAAGGCTGCATTTATTTGATCAGTAATACAGTAGAAACAGTAATACTGTTAAAGGACAAGTTCGGTATTTTACACTTAAAGCCCTGTTTACAGATCGTTTCTGATGAAATAGAACGGTTAAGATTAAAATGTGGACACATGCTGCTGTCCCGAGAATTTTAGGTTTATTTCGCTTTCCCCCCCACCTACACAATGGCAGCCTATGGGCACTGGAACAATCCTTCATAAAACGCATTAAACTTTCGTTTACAAAGACGTGAAACTCACCGAGTGGTCAGGGGTGTTCAATGATATGCTCACAAAAAAATCGCTGCAAAAGATGCTTTCCAACAGGTGTTTTACCATTCGTTGTAAAACTGTGGACCTATTTTTCCAAACGTCTCACACCCGTAGATTCTTCCGTTGAGAGCTTGAATAATAAACACTCCAGCCCAGTTGGTGGCGATAATGCACCTTTGCCAATTACAAGCAAACCACTGGCATTTAATTGAATACACAGAAGAAGCAGAAGAAGAAGCGGCGGAGTAATACCGTACCGCACACAGCCCATCCAATTCAAGTCAATGGAGTTGGACAAAAACTACGATAAAACCTGTTGGAAAGCATCTTTTGCAGCGATTTTTGTGTGAGCATATCAGTGAACACCCCTGACCACTCGGTGAGTTTCACGTCTTTGTAATCGAAAGTTTAATGCGTTTTAGGAAGGATTGTTCCAGTGCCCATAGGCTGCCATTGTGTAGGTGGGGGGGAGAAGCGAAATAAACCTAAAATTCTCGGGACAGCAGCATGTGTCCACATTTTTATCTCAACCGTTCTATTTCATCAGAAACGATCTGTAAACAGGGCTTTAAGTGTAAAATACCGAACTTGTCCTTTAAATATTAAAATTATAGTGTCACATGATCCTTTAGAAATCATTCTAATATGATGATTTGCTGCTCAAGAAACATGTATTGTATTATTATCAATGTTGAAACCAGTTGTACTGCTTAATATTTCTGTCAGGACCACTATCGTCAAATACGATTGACAGTTAGCATACAGTCAGGATTGGCGGTATGGTTCTGTTCTGGGCAAGAACTCCCTGCGCATCCATGCAGCCTAGCATGGATAAGAGCAGGGAGAGCAGCAATAACCCCCCTTGGGGTAAACAGAACAGAACCAACATGAATGTATTGCAGATATCATGAATTAATTTTAATGTACAACATAATTAGAGAATTTTAGTCTGATTAAGGGGGAATCAGAATGCCAAATCCTGACTGGGCAAGAGGAGGAGCTGGGGATGGAGGAGGGAATTCACTCCTGAGAAACGCGATAGCTGCTGATAATACTGAAGGAGCTTATATATGTATACAGTGATAGGCGTCGTATTCCTATAGGTAGACGTGGATCAGCTGAGAGTCAGCTGAATAAAACTGTATTTATTTAAAATTGAAATAATTTGTAACAATGAAAATGTCTTTACTATGACTTTTGATCAATTTAATGCATCCTTGCTGAATAAAAGTATTAATTTCTTTATCTTACTGACTTTACGTAAGTTTAGGTGTTTTTAAATTGTTTATCTTAATTTTTTAACATGATTGTTAGCCCTAAATAAAATCGAAATCTAAATGAAACCCAAGTCTTGTTTCAGTACATTTATGCTAAAAAGTTTCCCATTTCTTAAGAGTCAGCTCAAGAAACATGTAAAATGTTACTAATTAAACACTCTCTTCTGAGCAGTAATTTATGTGACGTGCTTTATCTCTGCTTTTCCAGTCAGTAATCTAACAGTTCATGCGTGCTCATGCTCTGAGCCGGGCTAAACTCTATTCCTCTGGGGGGAACAGACTGTGAACAGATTGGGAAGGGAAAGCAGCAGCTATCATCACGCTCTATCGGTGTTACAACTCTCTGTCCTTGAGCTGATACGCTCAAGAAACTTCCATTGGCTGTTTGCCGTCTGCCTTTATCACTTAGATTAAACAAACAGTGTATCCCACGTGGCATCCAGAGCAGACTTTCCACTTCACATACCTGTCAGCCTCAGTGTACTGCCGCTGAAGTAGATACAGTGATTGCAAGGCCCTCATACAACTTATTCGCACATTCAAACCTTATTTTGTAGATGTTTACATTTATTCCAAGATGGGCCATTCATTTTTAGTGTTAAACTTTATACTTTTGAGAAACTTAGCATTTAAAGTTTTTAAATCCTCTATTGACACTGCTACAATATATTAGATCAGTATATAATTTTTTTGCAGTATAATAATAATTATAGCACAACCCCAAATCCAGAAAAGTTGGGACATTTTGTAAAACTTTTCTGGAATTGGGGTAGTAATTGTTTTTTATATTAATATTAGTTGTAGTGGTAGCAACAACATCACTTATCACTACAACTAATATCAGCAAAAACAATAATAATGGTAATTGTTATCATAATTATTATTATTATTGTAGTGACAATAACTATAATTGTCAGTGTTTTTGTGATTGCTGTTGTTATTTTGTGCATATCAATCTTTTGGGGTTAACCTTAATAACTATAACAAAAACTTTAATACTATTCTTTTGCTGCTTGGCAAGCAGGAAATGCAAATATAATTGCTTTTGCTCTGTTTGTTTAATATACATTATTAATGAACAGGTCTTCATGCTGTATTTCTGGAGGAGGTAGCTGTGATCATGCCTATTTCTGTCCTGGCTCTCTTCATTAAATGGACAGCTGCAATACCTGAGAGCACTCTACTTGAGTAATGAACTCATAGTCAGATCTCGAGTCCACTGTGCAGTGTAGCTTATTATGGAAACCACTGTTTTACTGGCAGTAATATTGTCCTCTGTTATAGGGCTGAAGATCCACTGATATGTCCATTAAGTGACCATCCTGCGGTAAGTGTTGTCATTTATTATTCCTACAATGGCATATAAATCTCCATTTGTAGATATTCGATCTTCTAGAAAGATCTGTTGGTAATGCCTCTTAGTAGGCTAAACTGCATGTATGACATCTGTCTACATCAAAACTAATAGAGAAATATAAACAAATGAACTATATGAAATAGGTTAGGTACTTTTCTCAAGCTTATTTCTTAGAATAACCTTTAGATAATATTTCTACTGTAAAGCTAGACTGATCAAATTAAACTTCAGAAAACAAAGCAATTATTTCATAGAATGTCATAGAATGTCATTTCATAGGCTGCCATATTTGACTTTTTTATAGAGTGCCAGCAGTAGTGTTCTGGAAGTAAAAGCATATTTCATATTCTCCATAAAGAAATTGATTTTGAACCATCACTTACAAGACTTTAAAGACAGACCTACTATGAGCTGCCATGTTGTTAATCCATGGTATTTTCTTCTACTTAACCCATCAACTTGCATTATTTCAGCTTTTTTTATTTCTTTTTTATTATTATTACATTACCCATGATGCTGTACAGAAAATTACACCACTCAGAGTCGAAAAAACAACACGCGCCAAAATAACTCTTTAGCCCCGCCCACTTCCAATAAGCGCTGCGAATGACGTAGAGTCGATCTCACTGATCTATATAATGACGCCATCATATCAGTAGCGTTTTTAACCATAGATACCGGTATCATAGCCTCATAGCATAATTGCCTAAGTCATATTTCAATGTCTTTGGAAAACAAGAAGAAACAAAAAATGACTTAGGCAATTATGCTATGAGGCTAACGATATAATAAAGGCTAGATGTCTCGTCCGCGCTGCTGGCCAATGGAGGTCGACGTCCGCACACGGCGGCCATCGTACCACAGGGTGGTCGCTCACTCGTAACATGGTGCATGTACTTTTAAATAACCATAACTTGCTCAATTTTCTACCGATTTTCAAACGGTTTGGTTTGTTATAAACGTCAGAGATGTAGTTATGACACTGCATACATATGAATAATTATAACAATGGACTTCCATATGAAAGAATTATAGCCACGTTAATAACGTTTGTAACAAACCAAACCGTTTGTAAATCCGTCAAGATTTCAGCGAGATAAGAGGATTTGTGTGCGTGCTGATCACTCACCTTAATTCACAGCTTCCCTGTGGCAAGATGGCCGCCGGTGATGCCGGAAGTGACTCCGCCTTAAGACATCTAGCCTTTATTATATGATATCTATGTTTTTAACCACCACGCAATTGCGTGTGCTGAGCAAGCAATTAAATCAGTTGATGACCGCTGTTACAGCAGCACTGTTCTACCTTATTTATTACATTTAAATTGCTTCCGTGACCAAATGTAGAATTTAGTCTAAATTAAATCTGCTCATCATTAAAGCAATTGTGTCTCTTATTGGATTAAACTGCTCGATTCATGTTTCTTAATGAACGTTTAAGCATCAGAGTTATGGGTGAATACCAAGCAAACACAGTACGATGGCACAACATACCCAACCTTATAACAACGTTTTAACAACATGGCCAAAAGGTTGCTATAACTACGTTGTGTGGTGAAGATTGTTACAGCGTTGACACAATGTTGACATTAAACCACCGTTCAGGGCCATTGATTAAAGGAACACTTCGGCTTTTTGGGACTTTAGCTTATTCACCGTATCCCCCAGAGTTAGATAAGTCCGTATACCTTTTTCATCTCTGTGCATGCTGTAGTCTGTTTGACGCACCCACCGCTAGCCTAGCTTAGCACAAAGACTGGATGTAAATGGCTTCAGCTAGCATACTAATCCCAATAAGTGACAAAATAACGCCAACATTTTCCTATTTACATGTTGTGATTTGTATAGTCACAGTGTGTACAAATAACAAGGTCATATGAGACAGCCATTTTTTAAACGTTTAAATACTGGGAACTATTTTCTCAGAAGGCGAAGCACTGCTACTTGGGCGGAGTGATTAGCGCAGCACCCGAGAAGCGCCGTGGTGAGGAGCAGAGAGTTCGCTCACAGTTGGAGTAATAGAGTCAGCAATTACTAGATAGCAGTGTTTCCTTTAGGATTTTTTTTAGCAGTGGGGGCAGGTCTGTCCGAACAACCGCGCGATTCTCCGACATGCACTTTAACAATCACTGCTGATAGACGGCTTTCGTACAGCCCGGGCTTTATGGTAACTTGTTTTATTAGGAGCACTTGTGTTTTTTTTCCTTTAACGGCACAATATTACTGTGCCACATTGTGTGACAAAAGTTTACCTTATGAACATTAAATATTTTCAGTTTTAGAAAAACAATTACACTGGCTGTCATAAATAAATTGCATAAAAAAAAAAAAAAACCCTAAATTCATACATTTCGTGCCTCACTAGCGATTCTTGCTTTAAGTGTGAATGTCCGCACACAAACATTGTTGGCCCTGCAGGGTTTTACCTGGGTCAAAAATGGTCTTCGGTGGCCAACACTTTAAAAAAAAAAAAAAAAAAAGCTGTGATTTTACCTCTGGATTTCATAGCTTTGTAAGATAAAATCCTTCTTTTATAGATTATTTTGGTATATAATCATATCAATATAAAAAAGCAGGGAGAAAAAGTAGCATTAAAAAGTTTATTTTAACTAATAGTCTTATTTTCTACCATCTACAATTGAATAGGCTACCATTCAGTTGTAAATGCTGTAGTTTATTAAGGCTAAATCTTGCTAACCATATAGGCTGTACTAAAGGGGGTAAGCACACCTTACGTTCTTATTTGTTCTGTAAATGATTTTTTTGAAACACTTTACAATATGGTTTGATTTAACATTAGTTTATTACTAACATGAACCATGAGCAATACATGTTACTGAATGTATTCATCTTTATTATTCTTAATAAAAATACAGCTGTTTATTGTTTGTTCATGTTAGTTCACAGTGCATTAACTAAATGTTAACAAATACAACTTTTGATTTCAATAATGTAGGCTATTAAATGTTGAAATGAACATTAGCAAAGATTAATACATTCTGTAGAAGTGCAGTTTATTAAAAGTTAATGTTAACTAATGTAGTTATAACTAGAGTTTAATAAATGGAACCTTATTGTAAAGTGTTACCGATCTGTTATACACCGATTCAGACGTCTCGTGAGTTCAGTGTTGGAAAGATCAGTCGTTTAACCATTCATTAAAACGTGGAACCTTGCTTCGCAAAGAGAGTGCTCGCGCGCACGCGACCAGAGGGCGCGCGCTCTCGCTCTCGCTCTCTCGTTCTTTTAAACATGCGCCCAGCTGTCACAAGCGCAGCAGTTTATCTACATTACACACCGGTCAAATAAGACTTTGGCGGGACGAAAAAACCGCTTTGGCGGCTGCCAAAAAAAAATCTTCGATCGGGTCAGTCGCACAAGTGCGCCTAAATATCTTTTCATGATCGCACACAGACATATTTAGGCGCAAATGCGAGTGAAATGGTCGCACTGTAGAGCCCTAACGTTACCGTGGCGGCAAAAATTTTGCCGTGGCGGGCCGCCATTAACTAATCAACATAGAGGAAACACTGAGATAGTAAATGCAAAGTTTACAATCATGGGTCGCTGTACAATTCGCTGTATTGTAAAGAGCTGCGACAATAAATAGGGGAGACCAGGTAATACCATGACGTTTCATAGAATTCCAACCAAAAACACCTCCAAACACACCTGTAGACATCATCAAGGACTATCGCGTTTGCTCAGAACATTTCACTGAGGACGATTATTTTGAAAAAATGGAATTTGCCATACGGACCATGAAACGTGTGCTGAAGGATACGGCCATCCCATCGATAGTAAAGACAGGACAAAGTGGATCACCTGCGGCAAGTGTTCCGTTATGTTTTTAGATGACTAGCCTACTGTTACAGTGCCATTAGCTAGATGTATTGTAACCTTAGTGACACTATTACATGAATAGGGTGCTCACTACTATAACAGTTGTTCCCGGGCTCCATGTATCCCCTGTAATGTTAGTATTGTGTTGTCACAAACGCGCTCTATCGCAGTTTTCATTTTTGAGAAACAGTGACCTTGTTTGTGAAATAGTAGGCTACTCCCGTTCTCCCCTCGACCTCAGTCTGTTCGGCATCTTGTCTATCAGCTTCCAAAGTTTGTAACTCCTCGTCTGTGTATTCTGGCTCAAAACGATATGGTTCTGGATCTTGGTTTGATACCAAATAAAAATCCTCTGACAATTCCTCAAAGTCAGCCATGATCACGAATCACTTTCGCTACTAGCTAGTTAGTCACGTTGGTTTTGTTGACGGAATGGCGCTTCTCGGGTGCTGCGGTAATCACTCCGCCCAAGTAGTGCTTCGCCTTCTGAGTAAATAGTTCCCAGTATTTAAACGTTTAAAAAATGGCTGTCTCTCATATGACCTTGTTATTGTGACTATACAAATCACAACATGTAAATAGGAAAATGTTGGCATTATTTTGTCACTTATTGGGATTAGTATGCTAGCTGGTGGCCATTTACATCCAGTCTTTGTGCTAAGCTAGGCTAGCGGTGGCTGCATCAAACAGACAGCACGCACGGAGATAAAAAAGGTATGTATGGACTTATCTAACTCTGGGGGATACAGTGAATAAGCTAAAATCCCAAAAAGTTGAAGTGTTCCTTTAAGGTTGTGCCTAGGGTGTCTGGACAACCACTGGACGAGATATAACGTTACCTTACTCGTCACTGTCATGAAGCGCGAAAATCAGCCTTTTAAATTTCAACCGCCCGTTGGGCTCATTGTGTTGTCTCATTCTTCATCAAGCAAGGATACGTGAGCATTGCGTTTAATTTACCTCAGCTACTCACGTGATTATTCAAACACAACCAACTTCATTTTCTAATGTGACTAATGTAGCCTCGCTCGCACTGTTTAGTTTTTCATTTGATTTGTCTGATATTTAGTCTCGTTAGTTTCTTTGCTCCTCTAGATTTGTTGATGTTTCCTGGACTGATTCCGGTAACCGACCTTTATCCCCCTGTCTGCCATGTACAGAACCCGGTTTTGTTCATTAAATGTTTTGATCTTTGCTTTTTATGTTATTTATTACACTTAAAAGAAATGTGTATATTGGTTTAATTTTTTTTTTTTTTTTTTTTCACAAATGTATGACCTTTTGGACCTTCTGTCATTTTTACTCTTCAAAGTGTACACTTGCTGGTGTTGATTATAACTTAATTAGGCTAATTTACTGATAGACCCATTAAAGGATTAGTTCACCCCAAAATGAAAATTTCCTAATAATTTACTCACCCCAATGCCATCCAAGATATCGGCTCCATGTCTTTCTTTCCTCAGTGGGAGAGAAATTGTTTTTTTGAGGAAAACATTTCTGGATTTTTCCTCTTACAATGGACTTTATCGAATAGTAGTTCAAATAGTATTGCCGGCGCCGGCGTGACCTTTCAACGTGATGACGTAGTTCCCTGTCCGTTTGTTGATCAATCCGAACTATTGAAGGTAAAAAGTCTATAAATTATCATTATTTTTTTGAAAATGACCTATCGTTTCGCTATATAACAACCTCTTCTTCAGCTGTGATCGCGTCCAGTCCGTTTAAACACTTCAAAGACTTTTGAAACTGCATTGATTTGGACTTAAAAACGATGGTAACCAATAAAGTCCATTGTTAGCGGAAAAATCCAGAATTGTTTTCCTCAAAAAACATAATTTCTCTCCCACTGGGGAAAGAAAGACATGGATATCTTGGATGGCATTGGGGAAATTTTCATTTTGGGGTGAACTAATCCTTTAAATAATAATAAGGATAAACAATAAAGTTTCATGTTTTATATATTTAAAAAGTATATAATTATCAAACATCTGACTAATTCAAAAAATGCTAATGGGGGATGTCTATAGCCTATAGGCCCAATATCTAGCATTAAAAAAAAGTTGTCAGAACGGGCTGAACGTTGCGCAACAATGTTGCTACAGCCCTGTCTCGTCTTACAATTCTACGTTGTTACAATGTTGCCAGCACGTAGACGGTGACGTTGCCATAGCAGAAATGCAACGTGCCACAGACGTTGCCACAACGTAAATGTGTTTGCTGGGGTTGGGGTGTGGGGGGTGTGGGGGGCTTGAGATACTGACTTAAATGTTTATATTTATATGCATGTTTTACAATAAACTTAAAATATATTGTTTTTATATATAAAATCAACATTTCTAAATTAGTAGTTTTATATTTTTTATAATTATATAATAATTCATAATTTTTATATCTTTTTAAAATTTGATTATGCTGTTCGCAATGTTTCATGGGATTGTAGTTCTTTTCCTCACTAAAGCCGTTAAGTACACAGTCTTGTACCTTTTTGTATGATTTTCAAAAACAGTTTTGCTTCAAATCAAAATGTGTAGTGTTGTGATTGACCTCGTAGCTGATTGGCTTGGTTCATGGCTTATAACTCCTTTTTTTTTTTAAATCCTTATGAAAAAAATTAATGGAAAGAAAAATATTCCCGGAACCAGTGCCACTGAAAAAGGGGCGGGCACTGTTCCACTCTATAGACCTCCCAATAAAGTAAATTTAAATGAATGTAAGTAAACCTGAAAGTCTATCAGATAATAGATAATATTATCTATACCAGATAATAGGGGGCCGGAGATACTTTTGAGCTGAGGGATTTAATTTTAATGGTTTTGTAATGTAGCACATGGTATAGTGCTAGACAGTAATTTCTCTTCTTGAGTCCAGTGATGTGTGAGAATTGCTTGTGTTATCTTGCTCCTCGTTGTTATTCAGTGATAAATGCGAGCTCTCCATGCCATATGTATAAAGTCTCTTGAGACCTGGTCATTTGTTTTGTGTGCATCATTATAGAAATTGCTCTGTACTGCCTCAAACATAACAGAGCATAAAGATGGCTATCAACTAAAGTGTGACAACTTCAGATAGATACAAAATAATCACAAAAAATGTTGGTATAGCACATTGCAGATGAAAAGGAGAGCTGCTGCTGGTGGTTACTAATATCTGTGGGGTTTGTGTTCAAATCTGATTCATCATTGGTCAAGAATGGATTGATGAGGTGAGTGAGATTGATGGGAGAAGGTCAGAAAAAAAAAATATTTTGTAGGTTTGTATTGAGAGGAGGTTCAGAAGTAGGTGGTAAAAGCTGGAGTGTTTCCTCATGATGGTTTCAAACAGAAATGGAGTAGGATGTAAATGTAGGATGTGACCTGTTGGAAATAATTTACAATATACCAGTTTTTGATAGCATTTAAACCTGAAAGCATAAACCTAGTGAAGATGTCATAATAGGAGTTGCACAGTTGCACAGTTAGGATGAGACGTCGTCTTTGTCAGGAACTTGAACTTCTTAAACTGCTGAAAAAAACATCATTTTATTGCTAAACACTTCAGCAGCAAACAATGAGACTGCTGTGCCTTTCAATTTATGCAGACTGACAGAATGGCCTCTTTGTTTCTTGACCTACTCAGCATGCAGAGCGTTTCTGAGAATCATGCAGGTCATGATGCTCTGTCCTGGGATTGATCTACTCCCATTATGAGCTTCAAACAACAGGGTTTTTTTTTCCATCTACAAGGCGAACTTAAATGAACTCAAATGGACCATTAGTGAAAATGTCTATTTTGCATTTTTATTATTATTATTCAAATTTAATATAATTTATTAATTACAAATGATATTCTTAATCATTTCAGTTTAATCACAATTTTAATCACACATTTTAAAAGTTGAATTACGTTTTATTGTTTAAAAATCCTCCCATTTTTCTTATTTCCAGTTTTAATTTTTTGAAACCCAGATGTTCTCAGATTATATATTGTGTATGTATATATACACATATACAGTGGGGGAAATAAGTATTGAACACGTCACCATTTTTCTCAGTAAATATATTTCCAAAGGTGCTATTGACATGAAATTGTCACATGATGTTGATAACAACCCAAGGAATCAGTACATACAAAGAAACCAAAACAAATAAGCTCAGAAATTAAGTTGTGTGTAATAATGTGAAATGACACAGGGAAAAAGTATTGAACACATGAAGAAAGGGAGGTGCAAAAAGGCATGGAAAGCCAAGACAACAGCTTAAAACTATTAGTAATTAAAAAGCAATCCAGCCCCCTGTCCGTGCAAATTAATAACAGCTGGTTCAGTCCCAACGGATGGCCTACAAAAAGGTCTCATTGCCAAGGTGTCACACAAGACACATCTCATGATGGGTAAAAGCAAAGAGCTGTCTCAAGACCTTCGCAACCTAATTGTTCCAACACATAATGATGGCATTGGTTATAGGCGCCATTCTGTGTTAAAATGTGGTTTCAAACTTTTGGACTTTGTGTTTAAAACATTTTCAAATATATATTTTGTTTTATTATATTTATATAACTATATAATAATATTATATTATATTATTATTTATTTATCTATAGTGTAAACTATTAATTTACTGAAGCTAATAATCAGACACACAGGGTTTTATCCTCCACTGCTGGATGCAAGCATTACACTGGCCTGCTCTCTCCATGCTGTCGTTTTGCGTTGCTGTTGCCATGGTTTCCCAGTATCGTGGGTATAGCAACCACCAGGCCTGCCATTTTTAGCCTGTGCTGAGACCAAGCCCGCTGGCAATATCTCCCTCTTTAAGCAATGCAGTCCTGCCATTGTATTAGAGCTCTGTACAGACACACCACCCTAAGAGAGATCCGTTTCAATCCCTTCCACAATTCATTTCCTGTTTGTCCGAATAGATTGGAAAGCATTTGGCACGACTGGTGGAAACACACAATCAGACCGTTTGTTGTGTAGGTCTAGGACTGTGAATCATGTGCTCTTTGTCTTCCTCTGAGATGAACATAATAAAGCAGCCATAATCCCAATGATGAAATCTGTAATCCTTAACTCTGACCTTTGCACTAAGCTTCACTGGGTTCCCATACATTACTACTTTGTCCAGATTAAATCGTCGACATTCTAATTGTAAGATTAGACACATTTCTTATATTTGTGTTAATATTCAAACATGGATCTAATCCCAACAAATATCCTTCCCGACGGTACCGTAACAAGTCCTTTTTGTGTATAGAAAAGCAAGATGGGCATAAATGTACACTGATGGCTAAGCCGTCATGAGCATAAACATGTAGCATTTGCATATGCATTTCAGACTGTATGGATTACTGGAGTGCAGGAAACGCGTTTATCCTCATTCTCAGAAGTTTTTCATCAAGCGTTTGACCTATATATATATATGTGCTGTCGGTCATGTGACTGAAAGTGTTTTAACTTAATAGCCATAGAGTCAATAGCCAAAACAAAGTGTTTTGATTTTGTGCGCTATTTCAATAAGGCACATTTCAGCTCAAAATGCCATTTTGCATTTGTCAGTTTCTTCAGCACTCGTCATCCATGTGATGACTGAAAGCTGGAAAGGTTATAGATTCGGTATGCGTATAATAATTGCAGTAATTGCACTGATGCCGCTTCCCCGACCACGCGTAGGTTAAGTAGGACCAGTGTGTGGGTTTGAAAGATGAAATGCAGTTCTCGAGCGAATACAATAGAAGCCTCCAGATGCATACAGCTCATGGTGTGCTGTTCTCACTGGGGTTGATGGATGTTGTTTATGAGGGGAGAGAAGACAGGAGCTGATGACTGAACGATGGATGCTGGTGTACAACTCACTGATGTGTGTTAAATGTGTGGGCTCTGACGAAGCTTCGGCTTCACATCTGTCACGTTCTGTTGCGCATGAGGACTCCACTGCCACGTATGAACAATTCACACATTAGGCATCGCATCGGGCCTTGAATAGAACAATCTAGGTTCATTCTTGAAGGTCCATTTTTGTGTACTAGACATGGTTTTGGCTATGAAGAAGATACTGAACATGTCCACTGATATTGCCTAGAACATTTATACAGTTAATTGAACACTATGGCCTGGTTTCACAGACAGGGTTTACATTAAGCCAGGATTAGGCCTTAGTTTAATTAGGACATTTAAGTAGCTTTTATAAATGTGTCTTAGAAAAAAATGTTACTGGTGTGCATCTTGAGACAAAACAATGGCACTGACACCTTAAGATATTAAAATAAAAAAAATCTAAAAATAACTAACTAAAAATAGTGAGGAAATACATGTCACACTGCATGGGGTAAGTTGTCACATTGAAACTTGCTATTAAACACTCTATTACACTGGAAACAAATTGGTGTAGAAACAGTTTCACTTAGAAATTGCTAGTAAATTTCACAATATAATAAAAAGCGCCAAGTAAGTAAGTAAAAATAATCCAATAATATTTGTTTCATCATTTCTATAGTGTCTTTATAGCTCAATTAAACCATAAAACAATTAGTCTATGAATGACAACAATTTAAACTAGAGCTAACATGCAAAAATATGAAACCATTGTTTGGTTTAAATGTATGTAATGTAAATAAGAATGGTGAAAAATATTATAAAATTATTATAACACTTCAAATACGTGACAATTTCAGCTTAAATTTTATGAAAAATTACCTTCAAAGTATTTTTTTTTTTTTATCAGCGAAACAAGTTTTTTTGTTGTTGTTTTAAAAGACTTTTGCAATTCACTGCTAAGCAACGAAGCCAGTTTGAAAGTGGATCAAGCGGCGCATGCGCACTGAGCATGTCTGTCATGAGTAAGTGGCTACTTAGTAAGAAAACAAAGACAGGCGTCTCTTATTCTACAGCTGGGGTGGTTTGACGATGGAGCATCTGTACTGCTCATGTGGATGCAAAAGGAAACACAAGGAATCAGCAATCCTTCTCTCGTACTGACATCTTCTGAAGCAGCTCGTTTTGGAGGCGCTGGATTTCTTTACTTCGCGCGCATTTTCTACCGGAATCATTAAGATCCACAGGTCTTTAGATTCACGAGCGTCGCCATGGAACAGCAGCGTCCGCTTCTAGCTTAAGACGTTTACGGATGTTTGTATCTCGGTAAGAAACCTCAAACTTTTTCTTGAGAAACATAAAAACGTTCTCTCCGTCCCGTAAACCTCAGCTCCGAGTTGTTTCATTCACAGCTTGTTATTATTAAAGTCATAGTGTGTCATCTTTATAGACCTCTCTCTGTGTCAGCGATGTAAACATCTGCTGTAAATATTGAGTATTTGACAATCGCGCGCGATTGGGCGCTGTCCGTGGTGCTGAAACCCATATTCTATTTATATATATATAGGCGTTTAATCTCTTTAAAATTAAGTTTCAGTGTCGATTTTTCTTTTTTCTCTCTGTACTAACAGGAAGACTCAATCTGAGACACCGCCCTGTTATTACAACTCCCAGCATGGCAACTCACATGAGGCTTGTGTTGCATTTGCTATTGCTGTTCCTATTTGCTGGTAAGTGTTTTGATATTTTAAATGTCTAATTCGAACGATAAATGAGTATTTTGTAACAGACACATTTTTATCATTTAAAAAGTAAAAAGAAAGAAAGAAAATACTAGTGAGATACAGTAATAGGTTAATAGTTTGAGATAATAAAAGTTTTTATCATAGTTTTATATTATTTATAGGAACTGAATTGTATTAAACTGATCATATTAAAAATAAGCATACTAGGTTTTGTCCTGTTAGCCATTTCTAACATGTGTGGTCATATGTGCAATACAGAAACATAAATAGACCTCTGAAGATAAATTTATTCCCAATGTTTTATTGCATTTGTTTTTTATTTTACAGTTTGTATCTCCCATGTAAATGTAAAAGACATCAATGTGTGGTTACAGCATGCTATTATATTGCTTTTAGATAAAGATGTTTTTGTAAATCCACTTGAGTATTTGTAGGGACACCCTGTTCAATATTTTTTTAACCAGAAATTATTCTCATTAACTTGCTCCCCCCAGCCTCTTAAATGACTGTATCTCCTAGGATACAGAAAGCATTTAAACCAGTTAATTAAACAACAGAGCATTAGTATAGACAGTGTTTGAGATTTTGTGAGGTGCTTGAACATTATGAGCCACAAATTTACATATCAAATACAAGTACAATCCCTGCATACAAAGATAGCATTGATTCAGCTATAAACAGTAACATTAGTGTCAATGACTCAGACAGACTCTCTTCACAGACTGTGGCAGTCTGGTGTCATCAGAATATTCATTTCTGAAATAGATTTAGAATTGTATTTCATCTACCACCAAGTTCACAATCTTTGACTAGTGCCGAAGTATGTCACAACTAGTTATTATTATACATCATCTACAGTATGCTTGTGGGCTGGACAACTACATTTGGTGTTTCCATTGGCCCATATGACCCTTCAAACAGAAAAGGCACGATCAGTGTTGACAGCTTGTGCTAGAGGCAAATGAGTTATGTAAGATGGTCTCGATTTCAACAATGGCAGAGAGGTTATGTTCACAGTCGAGTGAACACTCCAGAACAATCTTCACATCATCGAGGCCTCGGCCCGGCCCCTGCTCAATGGGGTGTTCTCTGCGGTCAATACTGAACATGTGTCTGCAGCAATCGGTGCACTTTAAAGTATGTTTTTGTCTGATCGGGAGAAGAATGTGCTGTGAGCTCTTTCTGGAATTGTAGCTTGTAATGGATAATAATCTCTCTCTGTCTCTTTTTTTTTCATTCTCTGGTGCTCCGCTGAGAAAACTCTGCCTCAGATTTAATTGACCTCCATAAAGTATATGCAGATTGAAGCTACATTTTTGGAAAGGTGTTAACTTTTCACTCCAATGGCCATTTAAGGCATGATTGTATGCCCTACATGTGGTTGAAAGGTAGATAGATAGTTGGACCGATAGATAGATAGATAGATAGATAGATAGATAGATAGATAGATAGATAGATAGATAGATAGATAGATAGATAGATAGTTACAAAGCAGCTTTACAGTGATATCAGGAAAATAATGTATTTCGGCTGTTGTTCACCTGAAGTCAGATCAGTGTTGATTCAGTTCCATTGTAAAGATCATCAATTATTAAATTAGTTCATTTCATCTACAAAGCAGTTCTGCAGAAAACAGCAATGTCATCGTCCAGCTCTGTTCACTTCTCATACAGCAGGCTCAATACAATCAAAACAATATGATCAATAATATTGTTGAATATTAAATGTCCCCAACTAAGCAAACCAGAAGCGACAGTGGCAAGGAACCCAAACTCCATCAGGTGACAGAATGGAGAGGAAAAAACCTTGGGAGAAACCAGGCTCGGTAGGGGGGCCAGTTCTCCTCTGGCCAATGAACAAACACGGTGTGACTATGATTCATGATGATCAGTAGCATTCAAATATTCTTTTGCTTGAAGATCGATTCATCACGCCAGTATGTAGCCCAAGTTGACCATAGGGTCTGTGCGGAGGACCTGTCTGGTTCTTGTGGTCTCTGCTGAGGATCTGTGCTGATGGCTGTCATGTCGACGAGGCCTTTTTTAGGGGATTCTCTAGTAGATACGGGTCGCATAGATAGTAAGATAGATTGTTGGATATGATCTTTCTTTCTTTTCCATCTTTGGATCGATTGCTAGCTAGACAGACAGACAGACCGATCGACCAACAGATAGATTTATGAAGTTTGCATGTGTGTATGCAGTAATACTCTCTGTGCTTTCTGCAGTGCAGGAGGTCCGGCTGGTGTGTGTGGATGTGCCATCCAACTCAGAGGCCATTGTAGGGCGTGCCATGAAGTTAACCTGCATCTACTGCATGAAACGAGAGGAGATCTCTGCCGAGACCAAAGTGGAGTGGACCTACATCAGTCCAGATAAAGAACAAATGCTGGTGAGGTCACCTCTTAGCTTTTTTTATACATGTTGTATTTAATAAATGAATATATATCTGACACATAATCATCTCTCCAATACAGATCTATCTGTATGACCGCCAGCCGCTGGAGCCAAAGGACGTAGAAGAGCAGTGGAAGGGCCGTCTGACGTGGAACGGCAGCAAGGACCTGCAGGACCTCTCCATTAGTATCAAAAACGTCACTTTAAATGACACTGGCAGATACGAATGTAAGGTGTCCCGCTTCTTTGAGTTCGATTCATTCAAGCATTCTGCCACCAAGACAACCACAATCGATCTGGAGGTGAAAAAGGAAGGTAAGTGAGCGTACACACCGCTAGACATTTCTCACACTGGAATCACAGTATTGTCTAGCAATAATTGATCTGATTACCTCATCTCTACAGTTTGATTTGGATGGCTGCACTGTAAGCCATTTTCAAACATGCTGTAACTTGAAAATCAGATACTACTGAGCTCAGTACAGAGTCGTTCCTTCAATACGATGTCCTGACATGTTGTTTGTGTTGTTCTAGTAATGGTGTGCTCTGTTCTTTTTTTTTATTGTTATTTAAGCTTACTTATTGGAAGGCAGGAAGTTGTTTTCAGGGCTTTATCTAAGCAACCACTTACCTCTCTATCTGTTGTAAGGGGTAATGTAAAGATTCTGGTTTGTATGCTATTATCTGGATGCCTGAGATTGCTGAATGCAGAGTACTTCCTCTCACTTCAATCGAATATACTTTACCTAATGTATATTTGTCTATATTTAATCATGCAACCCCAATGCATCATCTCTATCTGTGAGTGTCTCGGTTCGCAGATAGAAATATACAACGTTGTATTTAAGTGATGGGTTTAGAGGATAATTTGAATTGCAACCAGCCTTCCAGAACCACAAACTTACAGTACAACTCTGCTTTTACATTCCATGCCATTTAAGATCTATTCACCGCAGTGCATGAGACATACATAATAAACTTTTTATAATGTGAACGCATCCTTTTTGTAACAATCATGCAAGATTAAGTAAATCATTTTTTCTCTAAAATGTCACATGCGCTGCACTAATGTCTATGTATACACAGTGGTTCTCAACTTTAAATTTTTTTTTTTTTAAATGCAAAACAGTTTGTGGATACATTATGAATATAATCAGATCAATGTGGGTCGGCTTCTGCTCTGAAAGATGAAGCTGAGAACCTCTGATCACACAGTCACTCTATGTTTTTTGAGTCTCACTGTCCTCCAAGGGAAAGCTGACATGAAGTATCTGAGCATGTTTGTATTATTGTGTGGTTTTGTGTTTGCAAATGCATGTGAATTATTTACTGTAATGTGTCTTCTAAAGGACATACAGAAATATGTATCCAGCTATTTCTACCTCACTTAAAAATCTGATTTACCAAATAAAATCAATTGCAAATTTCATAAATTACTTAGATGAATTCTTGCCAGCAGTCAATTCATTTCTGATTACAGACCTACTATGCATGCTGTTGTAGTCTTGTGCTTGTGTTCATATAATAAAAAAACGGATTAAAACACACACACACACACACAAAAAAGTGGTTAAAATTATTATATGAAACCAGTTGCTCACAAATGTATCACCTGGATACAAAGCATGACTGCTCATCTCTGAGGTGACGTATAGTTGCACTTTGTTTTTACTAACCATTATAGTTCCTGGTGACATAAAATAGCTTTGAAAACTATCCTAGTGCATTACAGCATTGATTTGCCCAATCATGCATTCTGCCCTTTTGTCCTCATTCCCTGTACACTTGAGAGTGAGATTGAATTCTTCACAAACATCCTTATTGGCACAGTATCTGTCTGGCAAGCCTCTTCTGATTGCTCAATTAATTATACAAAATTCCATCTGATAACATATTTTAATTTTCTTAGCGAGTCAAGACATCGCAGCGCTGTACTCCGAGATCATGATGTATGTGCTCCTGGTGTTTCTCACATTCTGGTTGCTGGTGGAGATGATCTACTGCTATAGGAAGATCTCCAGATCTGACGAACAGGCACAGGACTCTGCGTGAGTATTTCATTTTCATGTGAACTTAACACTATAACCTAAGATACAAGTTCCCAAAAACATATGCATGTGTGTGGGTGTAACGGTTTCAATTATTCACAGTTCGGTTTTTATCACGGTTTTAGGGTCACCGTTTCTGTACGGTTCGGTATGTGCTATGTTCAGGGGAAAAGTAGTCCTGTCAAATAAAAATAAAGGAAATAAGAACAAATAATCAAACTACAAGCAACAGCACAAATAAATACAATAGAGCAAAGATACAAATAAAATAAACATAGTTTTTCAGGCATCTAACAGTAGTTTTCAGGTACAGAAATTGAATAAAGTTACCAAATGTAAAACAACATTGCATACAATCGTCACTGTATAAATTAAATAAAGATAAATCATTATTTAAGTTACAAAAGCTATTCAGTTAAGAGCAGTGATTATTTCCTTGACTTTTGTTGTTTGATTGACATTAAAAACACAGACAGCAGGAATATTAGGCTGCTGTCACTTTAAGAAATAATGCACGGATCCAAACTGATACACGTGTGTCATTTTTCCCCCCGACTGTTTACGTTCACATAATTGCTAGGATACTTGCCAATAAGGGCATGTTGACAACATTTTTGTGTGAATTTGTCCGTTCAAGCGCAAGACTAAATTTTTTCACGCATGTGTGAGTTCTCTTTCGCATCCTCTTGCGTTTGAATTTTTTCATTTGCAAGGCTTAAATGAGTTTAATTTACAGAAAGCCAACGTGTGCTGTTTAGGTCTCATCTGCGCTCGCAAACTATTAACACCCGGGTTATGACGGCATAAATGACAGTCATATTAGAGCATACGGCACTGGTATTAAACAAAGTTTAAGGAAAGCCAGAATACGTATCCATCGACAGAAACATACATTAGCTTAACTCTTGTCTGTCTGTATCAAGACATTTTATAGATGCGTATGCATAGTCAGATTTGAGATGAACCGTGGTGCAATTTTTCACAGAGTACCGTTACACCCCACATATATATATATATACTTTTATAATTAAGATATAAAATAAATATATTAAATATATCAATAAACATAACATTCAGCCACAATCAGGCTGGGTTTACACTGGCACAAAAAATCCGATCTTTTACTCACATCTGACACAGATCAGAATTTGTTGCACACGTGTAAACACAAAAGTCCGCACGAGATCCGATTTTTTCACATCCAATCTGAGCCAATTCCAAATGTGGTTTTAAATCAGATGCATATCCGATATCTGGACATCCGACCCACGTCTAAACACGAATATCCGATTCCCCATTGAATTCCAAGCCACCACAAGGCAAGGACGACCACGTTCACAAAGATAGCTTTTTAATGTTGTATTATGAGGCAGACGTGCCTGTAAGCGCTCGCTCACAGCTTTTTATTGAGGTGAACTTTATCTTTGTAAAGAAAAGAAATTGCTCGAACACAGGAACATTCAGAAGCTGAATTTCAACCTCTGCCCGTGACTTTTATAAACAAAACAGCTTCACTACTGAAAAAGCTACATTATATTTCTCAGCACTGAGGTGACAACTTTGCTGTAATTAAACCAACAAGCTTCACTATTAGGTTACTCACTCGTGCGCGCTCTCTCTCTCTCTCTATCTCTCTGGTTAATTCATTTGAATTGATTAAAAATATATATATATTACAGGGCTACTTTATTTCACTTCAGAATTCTAGATCTGAGCTGTAGATAAACGAAAATTATTTCCGGACTATAGCTGTTCCGTCTGATTTTGCGCTGCAAAAAATTCATGAGTCATGACACCTGTTATCTTGTTTATGCTGGCAAATAATCATGACCACCCGACATGAATTATATAAATAATTTTAATAGCACAGCCATTCAAAACAAGGGTCTACCAAGTGCATAGTAAAATGATCACCGAAAATCATTTTGGGCGGGAATTAATGTAAACACAGATATCAGATTCCAGTGCTGTCTAAAGTGAATGTAAACAGACGGGCCCAAAAAATCGGATATGGTCAAAAGATCGGATTTGTGCATTAAGACTTGCAGTGTAAATGCAGCCTATGTCTCTTCTTCTGAGAAAAGGGTTCATTTAAGTCCATCAAAATGTTACTTCCAGTCTCTATAGTTTACTTCATCATTCAATCCACTCCAAGCATAATGGAAATGTAGGCGTAAGTACTGCCTGTTCGACAGCTGAATAAAACATGTTCTTACTCAGACATGACATTCATCATTATAGACTAACTTGAAAGTTCAATCATTAGTGATGAATTTAATGCTGTATTCTGGAGATTGAGTTGTTTGGATACTTGATGGACTACCATAACACACAAACACAGGCATATGGGTAATGTGTGCATAAGTGCTTTTAAAAGGGTGCATTAGTGTGACCTAATTCCATCAGTCATGTAGAGCAGATGGGAAAAAGTGGTGGCACATCAGGCGTACTTCTTGTAATCAGATTCCAAACTGATACTCATTGATCTCTGACTGTCACTTGATCTCTTCCTGCTCTTTCTTTACCATAAGTTTACTTTGTTGTCCGTCATTTTTTGTTGATTTGTTTGTCAGTCATATGAATATGTGATTTATTTTGCTGTCCTCACTCTGCCAGCAGAAGGAAACATGGAGATCCCCAAACATCAACATCATTGAATATTCATTGAGTCATTGAGTATTATAGGAATAGTTTAGCCAAAAAATTATATTAGTGAATAATAACTTACATTTGGACTTAAATTATGACTTTATTATATTTGTAAGGGTCTATTTGTACTTTTTGGAGCACCTGGTCACTATGAACTGTTGTTATATGGCACACTGACACATCTGACTGTACACATCTACAGTACATTAAATTATTTTATTGAAGACAAAATATTATATTGTATTTAGTGCTGTCAAATCGATTAATAGCATCTAACACAAAAGTTTGCGTTAAAATAATATATATGTGTGTGTGTGTGTATATATGAAGAGTTCAGATGCAAAAGCCTCTACGTGCCATCTTATATATATGTGTGTGTGAGTATGTATGTGTGTGTGTGTGTGTGTGTGTGTGTATATAAACACACACATATATTATACAAACACAAACTTTTATGTTAGATGCGATTAATCGGTTTGACAGCACTAAATATATTATATTATAATATATTATTTTTTAATATTTAACATCAGTGACCTAGATTACACTAGATTTCCCTCACACATTTAAGGGTTAGATTAGGTTGAAATTGCTCCTAAAAAATACATGTTAACACTTTACTGTGCAAGAGCTGCATAATGATTTTTCAAAAATGTTTAGTTTTGAGTTCCATGGGGGAAAAAACACCATACAGGTTTGGAGCAACATGATGATGAGTAAAGAAAATAAAAAGTTGTAATTTTTATTTTTGGGTGAACTATCCCTTTAATGTGGTGATGGTAATTGTCCTGACTGCTGCTTTGCTGAAGGGACCTAAGGTGGTGCAGAAGTGCACCCTCAACTCTTAGTTTTTGCCTTTTTTCTTTTGTACCCATGTGTCTACAGGACAGACTACTTAGCCATTCCCTCTGAAAATAAAGAAAACCCGGGCCCTGCTGTAACGGAATAAAAGTCTTACACCATTACGGTATTTTTGAATTTACCTCTCTTAGAAACGTCATCAGTAATTCCCCACTCATCCCGAGTAGCTGACTAGAACCCCTCCACCATCACATTCTGTTTCTCTCTTTCCTTGTCCACATCCTCTCTTTACATCACTGGATCTCCATTCCCATCCACTCAAGCTCATGCCACTCCTCTGTTCACTGCCATATCTGTCCAGCAATTACTAACCTCAGCTAATCTCTCAACATAATTCAATAAGAGGTAAAGTACAGCAGCGGGAATGCTGAGGTCAGGGATTGTTCTCTGTGTAAACTCCTTGATCGATGATTTTAGAATGCATAGATAGTTGTGAAATGACATGGATCCATTTATTTTAATTTGCACTGTTTTTTTTAATTTAGTTAATTTATTCTAAGCAGCTTCCTGCAATGTGTGTTACCAGAGTGATTTTTAATTTGAGGACAACTTTTTGTTGTTGATGGGGGTTATGTAACATCCTATGGAAGACAGTATGGAATGTTATAGAAACATGATTTGATTAGTATGGAAATGTAGATGTTTATTCATGTGGAACACAACTGCAAATTTGTATTACTACAGTATTATTATCATATATAGGATTTGTGTTACAAATATACACTCTAACCAAATCTGGACATTGCTTTCTGTTTCAGGTACTGACCAGTCTTACTAAAAACCGGTTTAAAATGGAGAACAGGCACTGATATCGTTCTGACACTCTGAAAGCTGCTTTGAGAAACCAGGAGACCTGCCAAATGAAATCCCTCTCGTCTTGATAATGTGATGTGTGGAACAAACTCTCGACTGGTCCATTATCTCCCACTGTCTCAGTGGAAGTCAGCAGTAACTCACATCTAATCTCAGACTGATGAAGATCTGTATGTGTCTGTGTCTGTCCTCAACTTTTGCCTTAGTAGAGACACAAATACAGCAGCCCAGAGCTGAAGAGCTATCATACTGCCTATACACGCACTTTTTTTAAACAAATGTCAATCATTATCGTCAGAATGCCCATGTGAGCCTTGCCCTCTTTGGTATACGCTGCTCTTGCTCTTTTGATAGAAATAGATGAAGAAAAGTCTGGATTCCAGTTAGACTTGGTTTTTATTGTAGTGTTTTCTATTCAAAGAATCTCATTATAGTATTTTGTTTTTTTTTATAGTGCTTTATTTAAGAAAAGAACTTCAGAGTCACTCAGATTTGCCACTTTGCAATCAATAATAAAACTGTGGCAGGTAAACGGCTGTAATGAGGACACACTGTGTACAGCGGTGAATGCTCTTTGTGTGACTGATCACATGCTGTCATCTGCGTTTACATTGGTTATTGCAGACATTCTTGCAGCACTAAAGCAAGTTTACAGGATTAAGATTTAACAATCAATGCGTCATTACATTATTCCACTGGATGCGTTGTCAACAATGGTACTGAAGCCACATTGCAACCTTTTGCTATTGTTCAGCAGCAGTGATGGGATATACAGTACTGTATATACCATACCTTAAACATTTGCTTTATAATTCCACAAACTCATTTCAGATTGACTGTTGACAGATAGCTGGAAGTAGTAACAAAATCTATTCAGCTGTTAAAATAACACTATGTGTTTGTATTTCCTTTTTTCCACTTTTGCTGTTATGAATATATAGATTTGTATGTTAAATGTTTTTTTAAATTTTATTTCCAGTGGTGCAGGCTTGACTCACTTTTAACTTTGCCTTTTGCATTGTTTTATATAGGTC
Organism: Squalius cephalus; assembly: GCF_949319135.1. NCBI lineage: Eukaryota > Metazoa > Chordata > Actinopteri > Cypriniformes > Leuciscidae > Squalius > Squalius cephalus. Next base: position 15,652,098 of record NC_137132.1, on the reverse strand, counting down.
ATTTACCACCGCACAAACACTGCACTTGCTCTACCCTGTTATAAAGGAGCTGCTCATCACTTGTCAAAGCTTGTCATGTATATTAAACCAGGCAATGCATTTAAAAACAAATCTCTTGACTGCTTATTAGACATTTCTCCCCCAGCCTTAACACATGGCATCTGGGTTCTAAAATATTTTAATTAAAAACTCTAAAAAAAAAAAAAAAAAAAGCATGCAAGATTTTCAAAACCATAGATAATCACACTTCTCAGGCTATGTCACAGGTGCACTAACAAATCACATGTATAGTGTAAAAATATGACTTTTTTTTTTAGGATAATGCATTACTTGAAAATTGAGAACTTTGTCTTATAGTACTGATCATGTTTAAAGTATTTGCCTAGCCGGGCTATATAATCACACATACACAGTGAACAAATATTCTACAGTTACATAATATACATAGAATATGTAATGACGTTATTGAACAAATAGGGCGTGATTTATTGTCAACAATTGGTCTTTGTCTCCCTCTGTAGTTCATGAAGTGCAACTGCAGTTGACTCAAATGGAAGTTTTTCATAGTTATTCATTTCGTAATTAAAATGTAATTCAATGTGCTGCATGAGTATGCTTGGGTCAGTCTTCAATTGGAGTAGCAAACTTGAGGCAGAATTTATTAAAAGTATTATTATGTTTCTTTTACATTTTTCCAAGGAAGGCAGTAGCCTAACAACATACCTACATGTAGCAGTTTCATTCAAAAATACTGTCTTGGTTTTATAAAACTACTTTGGGTATGATGCTTGGTATACAAAATATTTTGTTTTTAATTTAAAAAATGTTTCAGTAGGCTACGCCATAGACAAATTAGTAGGCTATCTAAAATGGGGGCTGCCATCACGAAAGTTTAAAGATCACGGGGCATTTTGGAAATACTGAATATCAAAATTTTGATTAAAAAAACTGGGACAATCTTACAAGCGTAAAACCATGGACACCACAGAAGAGTGACACATGAAATTTTCCGCTCTGTGCTATCCTGCCTCTGGACTGGAGCAGACTTCATTCGCCCCAATGGAAAGCATATTTACACTCTCTAAATCGTTCCCTATCCCCTAGGCCTATATAGTGCACTATACTGTAGGCTACTATTTACTGTAGTAAATGTGTGAACAACAAGTGACCGATTTTAGCCGCAGATTCAGCGTCTATTTATAATGTTGGGGGCTGGACGCTTTAGATTCTAGAGAGCATTTGATTGGACCAAAAATCTGATGAGAAGCTGAAGTGCAGAGTGATGTCATCAAAATCATTGATCCATATTGGCGGAAGTGAGAAACTAAGTTTTGCTTATATCTTCTAAATGCGAATTTTGTCTATGTTTTGGAGCACACTAGCTTATAGATAACGGTAAAGGTCAGTTTAAAGGTAAACAGTAAAAATAAAATAAAGTAGACTTTGAGATGTAAGCACGTCCCGGCCGGGTTCATCACTTATTGGGGTCATCTGGAAACATTTCCATTGTAGTCTGTGCTATTTGCAGCGCGTTTCCGTACTTGGTTGTGCTGTGAACTTTTGCAGCGCGTTTCTGTTTGGTTGTGTTGTGAGTATTTGGAGCACACATGTGTTGTGATACTGATAAAGATGTTTTCTTAATTTGCGGGTGTTTTTCTATCTGCATGTGTTTTCTTAAGTTGCAGCACGTCGAGCTCTCTTGGCCACCATATAAAAGCCAAAAAAACTCTCATGGGGACTTTAAGGGGCGACCATTGTTGTAACACCAAACCCAACGTTGGAAGACAAAACATTTTCTTATATAATAAAATATGTATTTTTGACAGACTAATTTAATTAATTTAATGTCAAATAAAGGAGACTTGACTTTATTTGGGTTAAAAATGTTATATCGTTGCAGTTACATCGAAGGATACCTCTTTAATGGTGGAAATATATGCAGATTTTGTCACACATGAATTGTAAATTAACTTAATTAAATATGTATTTTTTTTTTTTTTTAAAGTACATTTTAACAGCACACAAATTGTTTTCCCCCTACGTTTTATGATTTTTTGGTAGCCTATTTAAAGCTCAATTTGTAACTGTTGCAAAGTGTCCAAAACATTTGGGCTCGTTATAAACTGACAAGTGACAACTAGGCCTACAGACATATTTCTGCTATGAGTTCTTTGACCACAAGAGTGCAGTGCTTTTATTTTGATAACGACAAACAATACCACTGTAAAACATTGCGGGTAAGCGACTTCTCTCAATGATTTGTAGTGTTAAACAACGTTTAATGGATCTACAGTGACAGCTTTTGCTATGCGAGGTGATGGTCCTAGAATATCCCTCTCATGGACGAAAATCCATAGAAATAGACTTATTCCACACATACAGAGACCAATTCCTGTGGCTGACATTTGTAAAGAGGTCCCGGGAGACAGCATCTGAAAACAAATTGATTTAGGTTAATTTTCATGTGCTGAAGGCAGGCGTCTCTTACCTCAGAGTTGTACATTTTGATCTGTCTGCCTGTGTCAACATCCTTTGATGTCCTTCTGGGATTTCTTATGACAGTGCTGTGTTTCTGAGTGTGCGCCTCTTAAATTAAAAATGATTCTTTGTTTTGTCTGGTAATTGCCTCTCAAAATTCAGAGATTAGGGGCAGAAGAAAGGCAAATAGAGTCCCGCTGATTAAAGTGCTCTCAGAACATTCCTTACAAAGCGCAAATCCCCCACTGAACTCATTTTAGTACCCTGCGCGGTGGAATGTTTTTTCAACTCAGAGATCTGTAAGATTGAATAATGGTAGAGAATAAGGAGGAGGCAGAAATCTATTCCTTAAAGTTGAGAAGACCAAAAAATGACCAGGAAATCAAAGAAGGGGCGTGGATGATCTGATGCAGCACAGCAGGCCAGAGGAGAAACCGACACACCTCAGTGAGTCTACTCTGATTTTATTCGACTCTCAATCACCTAAATAACTTTTGGGACTGTTTGTCGCACGATAAACTGTGATAGGAAAATAATGATGTACATTTTATCGACAGTGAGGTCAGCATGAAAGAAAAGAGTTTGCTACAAGAATAGCAAATGATTAGCCTATGACTTTCAGGCTTTGAAATATGCAACACACACTTATAGGGGTTGTAAGGGGTTCTTCATCAATTGTAAGTTTGACAAGTCAGAAAAGAGCTGTGGTGACAATTATTAAGATTATTTCAAACACACAGTGTTTTGTAAAGTTATTTCACCTGCATAATCTAAAGTAGTTATTTCTCTAATTTAATTTGATGCTTTGCATTCATGCTAACTTCAAACCCACATGCTAAAACAGTTAGCAATGTTATGGCTGTTTGGGGTGGGGATAGTTTTAACAGTTCATTAAAAATGTTACAACCCTTTATGATGATTCCAGTTATCAATCACATCCGCTGTTAAGGGAGAACTCCGGTCAATTTTAACATTGAGCTCATTTTTTTGTACATTTGGAGTGCTGTCAATACAGAGAACAACAACAAAAATCGGTGTTGCCTACACCTTGTTATCCTCTTTTTAAAATGTGCACCCTGTTGACTTAAATGGGGCAAGTTTTAAACCTGCTTTTAGCCTCTTAACATCCTTGATGTGTCATTACAAGTGCCCAGCCATGTGAGTGATTCCTTCAGAGTGAACGCTGGTGAATCTGACTGCAGTAGATGTGCAAGATATGAATAAAAATGATGTTTATTCAGCCAGCGCACATACCTGTATTTACATCCTGTTTTCGGTTGAAGTCCACAGTAATCGATTGTCGAGTTCGGGCGCATGATCGTACGTACTAAACCTATGCGCGTGAACTCGACAATCGACTACTGTGGACTTCGACCGAAAACAGGAAGAAAATACAGGTATGTGTGCTGGCTGAACTTTTATACATATCTTTCACATCTACTGCAGTCAGATTCACTCGTGTTCACTCTGAAGGAATCACTCACATGGCTGGGCACTTGTAATGACACATCAAGGATGTTAAGAGGCTAAAAGCAGGTTTAAAACTTGCCCCATTGAAGTCAACAGGGTGCAAATTTTAAAAAGAGGATAACAAGGTGTAGGTAACACCGATTTTTGTTGTTGTTCTCTGTATTGACAGCACTCCAAATTTACAAAAAAATGAGCTCAATGTTAAAATTGAACGGAGTTCTCCTTTAAGAAAAAATCACATGATTTATTTATTTTTTTTCACATTGAGGGATTTATGTGGTAGGTTAAATATGTTTCCTTCGTGGTTTATGCGCCATGTCTTCTTATCGGATAAAAACATTATCGGCCTCATTGAGCACATTTTGTTCACATTTTTAGAATTTATACGCATCTTGCCATTTCCAGCATATGTGATATAGCAAAATTCACATAAAATTAGGTGGGTGGCAAACATAGCCAGTGACTGAATGAGACAGGAAATACAGTACAGAAACAAACACACACAGCAGTTGTTTTAGTACTAGATTTAAAGTCTTAATAGAAATACAATTAAAAAACAACAACTTTAAATTATTCAAAACAAATTAATCTTTGTTCTTCAATACCATTCTTGCATAAATTTAGATTGTTTGCATCCTATTTCTCTCATTGTTACATCTATTCACAGCCTGTGTTACAAATCACTCCAGTAGTGGGGAAGGTTATAACAACGGAACTCTTTGTGTTTGACATTAACTCACATAATCTGTGAATCAAGTGAGTTTTATTTGTAGGAGACAAATATGGCTACCATGTATCAAAGTTTAAGAGATCTAGCACAAACAACCACTGAGTTACCGATGCTCAATCAAAAGGTGTTACTTTCATCCCTGGTCTCCCCCTACAGGTACTTCAAAATCAAATATAAAAATTTCAATTAATTAACAGCAAAAGGAACTTCATCTAAATATGAAACACTTTTCCCAGTCAATTTATAACTTCAATAAAAAGTGAATTACAGAGGGCCTGTGGTCAATGTCAGGTCTTCCGCAGCAAGACAATGGGCTTCTAGACTTCAGAGTAATTGGAGCTCAACGTCATGGTGACTGCCCTTGGGCCTCACTTTTACATAAGCTTAAATTACAGTAATGCAGTCATGTACCAGTGCCCAGCATGTTGTCATCGCAAACCATAAAACGTAAAATAACACATTCATCACTAAAACACATCTCTGCTTCTCACGCAAACAGACTGTTCTGAGAGAAAGCTGAATTCAGTTTACAGCCTCAGGAGTCAATTGATCTAATTTAAATCTACACTAATGAGAATATTGCTGTGAGAGACGAGAGAGTTATTCTTGCTTTACGTTTTGATTTTAAATCTCCTTCCACAGAATTGCATAGTTAATATGGAATCTGTCAGATCCTTTTAGAAATGCTTTTCACTCAGATGTTCCTCTAGGATGCTCTGCCATTACTGTTCCACACTCTAATAATTTCACAGATAGTTAGTAACGGTCTCTCATACTGTCCTCTGCTTGTGCACAAAGATCATTTTCAGGCTTTGTTGTGAAACTCTGTTTTTTTTAAATGAGGGGCATCGTGAGCGGCTTGCTTAAGCCAGCCACAGTGGCGAATTTTTCTATTTGTGGCACAGTCACTTGCTTTCACCCCTATATGAGCATGTTCCGCATACTAACATCTCAGAATGGGAAAACAACAATGTTCTGAGCAACGTTGCTCTGTTTCTGTGGACGGAGTTTGTGACTCTGGAATACCTTCGGAATTGGTTGGTCTGCGCAGTAATTGTATATGCAAATGGTTTTGTCACAAGGCAATAGTGAAATCACTGGCTCAAAACATTAGAAAGCGGGAATCAGGAGAAGTTGTTAAGTGAGTAAAAACCACAAACATGAACACACACACACACACACACACACACTGATATCAACATGTCAGACTCTGGCTTTCTCTAATTTATTTCATCTGTATTTAAAATCCAGGCCAGTGTTGCCTTAAACAAAAAGAGCATTAACAACCCAGGCCGCATTGCTAATGAGTGTCGCAGAATCAGCGTGGACTACAGCACATGGTGACGTATGAGCTCTATTGTTAGTGTAATGAACACCTGGACATCAGTGTAGTGCTAAATCAGACACAGAGATGTAGCAGCTACTCTTCAGTTCTGCAGTGAAGCGCAAGATGCTTCCCTTTTTTTAAATGAATTCTTTGTAGTCACGAAAGCTGTGAAACATAATCAGCACAGTGAATTTAGCTCACACTTAAAGGTTTACCACTTTACTCACCCTTATGCTACCCCCGATGTATATGACTTTCGTTCTTCAGATAAACACGAATGAAGATTTTTAAGAAAATAATCCATCAAGGTGAATCCATAATGCAAGCGAATTGATGAAAGTCATATACATCGGAAATGGCATAAGGGTGAGTAAAATTTTATTTTTGGGCGAACTATCTCTAAGTTTAGCACCATGCACAACAGAAAGATGTTTGAACCCCAAAAATGTCTTCCGTAGTGCACCATTATTATGCCTCTACTACAATAATTAAGCTGTAGGTTCTCTTTCTGATGAGTATACTGAAAATGCGGTAAAAAGGTAGAAGTAGTTAGGAAGCCTGTTTGAAAACGGTCATTATTTTAGCAGTTTTGTTTGGTGTCACCAGTATCACAGCAATTGCACAGACCAGCCTTGTATGGATTTGGACAAACAAGGCAAATACTTTTCCATCATTAAAGATTAACTTACAACAACACAGAACAAATTTGTTGGAAATTTCATCAGCCACATTCAAAATCGAAATCATAAGAACACCCTTCTCCCATTAAACTACACAGCAATGGAGACCGCAGGAGCATGTGCATAATTTATCATGGCAGAATTTCATTAAGTGCAATGATTAAAAATAAGAAGCTCTCCTTGAGGGACATTGATGTAGCTCTTGATTACAAATCTCTATTAATTGCTGCTAAGGTATATTTCATTAAGATCATTCAGTGGAGGCAGTGGTCAGTATGCGGTCCATTCTGAAGGACCAATTAAAATCCATAAAAAGGTTATGAAACTTTCAGACAGTTACGTCTTCAGTTTCACAGACAAGCAGCTGACATCACAGCAGGAGTGAAAGTTCTAAAGGTTCGTTCTTTGATGATTATTTTATTATATTTCATGTAGAGCCTAGTGGTCCCCAATAATCTAAATCTATCAAATCCAACTCAGATATCCTGATATTAGATTTCCTCATTTTTCTTTTCTTTTTTCATGTGCACAAAGTGATTTGTAATGTATGTACAGTAGTGTACTAAATAGTGTGAATATGTATCACTACTGTTAAAAAGTTCAGGGTTGGTAAGATTTTTTTTTTGTTTTTGAAAGAAGTATCTTATGCTCACCAAGGCTAGATGTATTGGATCAAAAATACAGTAAAAACAGTAATATTGTGAAATATTATTACAATGAAAAATAAGTGTGTATATATATATACACAGTGAGGAAAATAAGTATTTGAACACCCTGCTATTTTGCAAGTTCTCCCACTTAGAAATCATGGAGGGGTCTGAAATTGTCATCGTAGGTGCATGTCCACTGTGAGAGACATAATCTAAAAAAAAAAATCCAGAAATCACAATGTATGATTTTTTAACTATTTATTTGTATGATACAGCTGCAAATAAGTATTTTAACACCTGAGAAAATCAATGTTAATATTTGGTACAGTAGCCTTTGTTTGTATGGCCCACTCCTCCACACAGATCTTCTCTAGATCAGTCAGGTTTCTGGGCTGTCACTGAGAAACACGGAGTTTGAGCTCCCTCCAAAGATTCTCTATTGGGTTTAGGTCTGGAGACTGCTAGGCCACGCCAGAACCTTGATATGCTTCTTACAGAGCCACTCCTTGGTTATCCTGGCTGTGTGCTTCGGGTCATTGTCATGTTGGAAGACCCAGCCTCGACCCATCTTCAATGCTCTAACTGAGGGAAGGAGGTTGTTCCCCAAAATCTCGCAATACATGGCCCCGGTCATCCTCTTCTTAATACAGTGCAGTCGCCCTGTCCCATGCGCAGAAAAACACCCCCAAAGCATGATGCTACCACCCCCATGCTTCACAGTAAGGATGGTGTTCTTGGGATGGTACTCATCATTCTTCTTCCTCCAAACACGTTTAGTGGAATTATGACCAAAAAGTTCTATTTTGGTCTCATCTGACCACATGACTTTCTCCCATGACTCCTCTGGATCATCCAAATGGTCATTGGCAAACTTAAGACGGGCCTTGACATGTGCTGGTTTAAGCAGGGGAACCTTCCGTGCCATGCATGATTTCAAACCATGATGTCTTAGTGTATTACCAACAGTAACCTTGGAAACAGTGGTCCCAGCTCTTTTCAGGTCATTGACCAGCTCCTCCCGTGTAGTTCTGGGCTGATTTCTCACCTTTCTTAGGATCATTGAGACCCCACGAGGTGAGATCTTGCATGGAGCCCCAGTCCGAGGGAGATTGACAGTCATGTTTAGCTTCTTCCATTTTCTAATGATTGCTCCAACAGTGGACCTTTTTTCACCAAGCTGCTTGGCAATTTCCCCGTAGCCCTTTCCAGCCTTGTGGAGGTGTACAATTTTGTCTCTAGTGTCTTTGGACAGCTCTTTGGTCTTGGCCATGTTAGTAGTTGGATTCTTACTGATTGTATGGGGTGGACAGGTGTCGACAGGTGTCTTTATGCAGCTAACGACCTCAAACATGTGCATCTAATTTAGGATAATAAATGGAGTGGAGGTGGACATTTTAAAGGCAGACTAACAGGTCTTTGAGGGTCAGAATTCTAGCTGATAGACGGGTGTTCAAATACTTATTTGCAGCTGTATCATACAAATAAATAGTTAAAAAATCATATATTGTGATTTCTGGATTTTTTTTTTTAGATTATGTCTCTCACAGTGGACATGCACCTACGATGACAATTTCAGACCCCTCCATGATTTCCAAGTGGGAGAACTTGCAAAATAGCAGGGTTTTCAAATACTTATTTTCCTCACTGTATATAAACTGCTTACTAGCTTCATTTAAAAAGAGCTTCCAAAACTGCAGTGGGATTAAAGCAGTTGCTTATATATATATGTGCACATGAAAACTACTCAATTACTAATCAAATATATGAGCATGTCAGCTGTGAAGAGGAAAATATTAGTTAATAATGATCACATCTGTCAACACTAGCTGGCTTTAGCGTGTCTTTGAAGTGCTGCTCTGTGCAGTGCTCTCATTTATTGGGGTTGTCATCCAAATGGCATGCAAAACTGTGAAAAATGTGTTTTTAAGAGGACAAGACGTCCAAACCAAGAGCTCGCATTATCACTTCTCAGCTTATCTTAAGCATTTTACATCAGTTTGTGTAAGGACCACTAACTCTCGAGGACATCGGCTCTTTTTGGGGGCTGTGAACACTCTGTGAAAGACTGAGTCTTATCCTCACAGCATAATCAATGACAGTGAAGAGGCTGGGACAGATTGTTACATCTGCTGATGACTGAAGTTTTTATCTTTTGGATGACAGGTATCAACTATTGTCTTTTCAAGGCACAAACTGAATCTGTTTACAGCAGAGCAGGTTTTGAACCTAGTTCAGCATAATAGGGCAATTACAATAAACATTATCTGTGCACATTTAATTTGTGTGCAATCATGTTATCCTGTTGTGGAAATAATACAATCAATTGCTCATTTCTGGCAGTAAATTGGGTGTCACTTTTCATGCTTGAACCTCCTACTGCATGAGGCAGACTTTGTTTCTGCTCTATAAAAGTAATGTAACCCTATAGATGTTTGTTTTTGATTTGTGATTTATCTTCACTCTTTTGGTGTCACCAAACCTTAAGGTTCCCAATCATGTAAGGAAGGATAAAAGCACAAAATAACATGATAAGCCATACTTGTTTTCTTTCTCATGGCCTGATGTGGCACTTTTTCTGATAGAACTGAAATAATGTTTGCTTTTGTAAATCACCTGTTGAATGTTTTTATGATTATTGCACTGATGACTCAGTAAACATCATTTGTCACAATAAGGTGTCTTGACAATTTAGATTTATCATTTTTATCCACATGGTTTTGCTCTCAGACAGTGTTTTCTAGCATATGGCTATAGAATTACAATGCCTAGCCATCCAAACGGCAAATAAATTACTAAAGAAGGAGAGAAAAAAAAGTAAATTAGTCTAATTATTAGCATTTCAGCAAAAGAACATTCTCTCCTCCAGGACTTTTTACCACATTCACGCCACAAAAACCAAATCCTTGCAGAGACAGAATAAAAACATCTACATATGTGCCTCTGAATCTCACTAAATACATAAACCAAAATGAGTCAGTTTAAGAGAAACTTACTTTGACTAGTGAATGTGAAACCAGTTTTCTCTTTGAAAGGATCAGTGTTGAGAGATTAACTTTGACTAGCATGAAAATGTTGGATTTCAATCCATTCAAAGGAGTACAAACAATTTAAACACTTGGCAGGGATCCTTTTGCTTTGGCTCCGATTCCCTTGTGGGGCAGAACTAAGTAGTTTTGGATATTGGCAGGGAGGAAAATATTCTTAAGCTTCCCGAGCAATGGTTCAACACTGGTTTTAACCTTTCCATCCTAGCTTTTTACAGTCGCCCAGTTGCAGGTTTAGCAGAGCAGGCGATTTTCCCTGCTCAGTATGAACTCAATCATGCGCCTGAGCTCTATTTGTAGCACTGGAACAGGAACAGATAGAATTAATCAAGGACAGAAATCATTGCATAATAACCAAAAGTGGCATTCAGTTTCCACAAAACTTGCCTTGTCTTGGAAAAATCTGACAGCATACTATAAATCAAGATTGTCCCATACAGTATGTGTATTCAGTGAGGTATTGAATTTGCATTGGATTATTTAATATATTTCAAAAAAGTGAACAAGGATCAAGCACCCTCTGAGGAAAGGTTATTCCTGTTTCAGAGCTGAAGTCCTGTAATTGCTTCAGCAAGGGATTATGAGATAAGATTCCGTCTGAGGATGTGACCTTTGGTTCCATTAAACATTCAGTCAGTCACCTTGTGCTCAAATACCTCTAATTAGACCAAAGTGCTCTAAATATCATCACACTGGATATCCTAGCCCAAAATGTACTCTCAATTTGTTGCTAACTTGTGCATTTGGAGGAATTACAAAAATCCCCTGAGTATATGAGTTACAGTCATGCGTATGCGGACATAAAATGATACTGAAATGTTATACAGCAGTTTAAGGGGTCAAGCGGGCTGGTTACCCTCTACTGGTAGATGTTGTAATTGCTTCTTTCTCCACTGGCGGCCATTCAATGTTTCAATTTCTGATGAAGTACACATTTTTGCAAGCAACATTTTATTTGCAAATATTTCTCCAGGGGCTGATTTCACATTTTGCGTACTTCTGGACGGCTACTGCAGATAAATGAATAGCTTTCTCTAGGTATTGTAGACCTACCTTAAATGGGTAGTGACATGAGATATCATATTTGCCTTGACCTTTGACATATAAGAGGTCGTTGTACCATTTTCATAGTTTCAAATATCCTCCTCATTATAAAAAAAGCATTTATTAAATCAAGCTCTAAAACAGCTCATTTGGATATGTGAGATTTGTGACGTCACACGGGCAATTACATTTGCATATGACTTCCTCAAGAGCAAGGCATCAATGAAACATCGCACCATTTGCCTACTCCAGATGCGAGCGTCACGTCGCGTCGCATCATGTCAAAAGCAAATTGAACTCATTTTAATCACTGATGCTGTCTACACTGGATACACAGATGCGCGTTCAGTTTCTGACATACTCCACGCAATTGAGTCTGTCGACAACAGGACACAGGGTTTAGAATGAGGGTTGAAAATAATTGTTTTTCTGTGTGTGTGCAAACGTTATTTATATTACCTCAAGTGAACCTCAAGCAACGGAAGTCCATGTCATTACCCCTTTAAACAATTACACTGTAAAAAGGTCAGGAAGAAATTGACATAAATAAGATACTTCAAAGTGTCTTCATGTCATCATGCCACATCAACCATAATGTCAAGACACAGAACTGATCCCCAGACCTAAAAAAAAAAGGGCATCACTTACATACTTAAGTCCTTCTTGAACACCAATATGTTAAACAAGATCTTAACTGCCTGGCCTTTCTCCGACACAGCTGAGTTGATGCTTTCTGCCCTGCTCTTCACAGCAGTTCATTTCACTATTCAATAATTACTGGGTTCATTGAACTATGAAAACAGCGTTTGATGAATACATCACGGCACACAGCGCCTTCATCTGCCTCCCAATTACACATGCTGGGACATTACGTGTTGAACACGCCCCGCTTTCACAACGCTAAAGTTCATGGTGATCCCAAACTCTGCCCTCTCACTCCCATCTGCCAGTATCCCACTGATATGTTCTACATGTGCAACACTCCTGCCAGAGTGTTGGCAGATCCCTGGTCCCCCCCACCCCCCTCCAAATATAAAAATAAATTCAAGGTTTATTTTATGAAAAGTCTTTATTCAGTACCTTTTGTAATCTTGCTTTTCAATGTCTTTTTTTTAAATTGGTCTGGAAAAAAACTCCAAATGGCAATAGGTAAGAAAGTCCATTTTATGGATGCCTCCTAAAGCACTTTGTCCATGCAATTAATAAAAGATTGAATGACTTTATATAAAAAATGTTTTATTTTTTTATTGCTGACAGGCATGAATTTGCATTTCCTTCAGCCTGAGGCTTATTAATTTCCCTTTTGATGGGAACGGGCCTTTACGTTTGCCCAATTATTTTTCGTTATTAAAAAACAAACTAGCAAGCCCAGCCCAGGTGACAAAAAGTAGCGCAAAAGTAATGTAACGCATTACTTTCCATAAAAAGTAACTAAGTAACTCAATTAGTAACTTTTTGGGGGAGTAACGCAATATTGTGACGCATTACTTTTTAAAAGTAACTTTTGCTCACAAAAGCACTTAAATAGTTTTTCCATCACAAAAGTTTCTTCAATGCAAAAGCATTGAAATATCAATTGTCCTCCCATCTAATTTTTTTACTATCACCATGTTACTTTATGGAGTTCGTAGAATTGTGCAAAGGAAGTGTTTTCCTCAAAAGAAATCGGAACTAATTTGATGCGGTATGTGATGATCTCTGTCGAACCGGGGGGTGTAGGGGTTATAAACTGATTCATATGGCACATTTGAAAATTTGTCTTTTTTTTTTTGCAGAGTGCAAATGGTAAATGCCGGAGAGCTTTTGGACTAAAGAAAATTTTTGTAGTACAGTGACTTCTTATTGGTCAAAATATGTGGGGAAATTTTATTTCCTCGTGACAAGTAAAGAATTTTTTTCAGGAAAACAAGCAGTGTATGATTAATCTCATATTGTTGTTTTTCAAAAGCAACCTTGAAAGTTTTCTCCTATTCTGTCAAAAACGAAATATCTATGTCAGCAGTTCTCCTGCTGACACACAAACCATTAAACGCTCTGCGGGGTGCTGAGAAAGAGAAAATAATTTAATGTATGGGAAGTGTTATTCAATAGAGCAGTCTGTCTGATTTGTTATAAAAATGGATGACAACACTTGTCAGTCACCCATACCCAACCGGTGGAGGGGAATAGTGAGTCAGTCAGTTGTGAATTCTTTAATGACATTCTAGGAGCAGGTTGAATTTTACATTGCAGCAGAGATGGAGTTTTCAGACTTACTCAGATAAATTGTCAATGTCAGAACAGAAACATCACTTTGAGCCTGCTTTATCACACTCACCCCATTTGCATGCATTAATGTCCCTCTATCAATAGAAAAAAATAAGACATTCAGGTGGATCTAGATAAAAAGTCTCAAACTAATGAGGAAATAATCAATATTATACATGCTTTGCATTTTCTTGATCAGCCCATCCCCATCTTTGCTTTTCAAGTGCTTTGCTGCCTTCATTCTTGCATATCAGTGAAAAGAAGGATACGGCTTGTAAGTGTTTCCTCGGCACAGTTTTTATCTAACTCTTACTTATCGTTTAGCAGCAGCAGGCTCACAGCCTTGACAGCACAGCACAGCTTAACAGGCTTAAAAAGGCAGATGCACGGTCAGAGCCAGATCACCACGTTCTGGGTCAAAGACCTGGATGTGATGAGGGAGATCTGGGATGCCTGGCAGATGTTCTCTTTTCAAAAACTCAGCCATGATCTCCCTCTGAAAGCCATCCTTAGCAAATTAATGCTGTTTAGTCTGGGATGAGAGAACATAATAAGGATTTGGTTAATGAATAACTTATTATTGATTGATTGATTGATTGATTGATTGATCGTTTAAAGTTGCAGGGATATTTGAGAAAAGCATGTACTGTAGATCAGTTCATCAAGGCAGTCTCAAAAAAAGAAACACCACTTGTGTATTTTTGCATTCCACTGTGCTGCTTATCCATTGTCTTTCTAGGTAAACATGCGCTATAGACAGATGTCTTTGACAGTTGCACATTTAGCCCATGTTTTGTGCTTTTAAATGCAAAAGCATTTTCTGTGTGAATGGCTGTACCATATACTCATATTCTATTCATATCATGCAGACACGGTAAGTTCAAGTTAAAGGGCTGCTCTCACAAAATGTCATTTTGCCTTTAAAATGTGAGATGAAAGACAATGGAATAAAAGAAAAAAAGCACTGTCTAAAGATGCATTTTTTCAAAGTTGAACGTTTAACTTACAGGTGCAGTAGGCGATTTTTGAGAAACACTGATGATATTTGAAACCAACCCAAACAAACACACCCCTCACTTCATTGCTCCGCCCCCAAAATGCACAAACACGAAATGCAAGAGTGGATGTCTCTTTATCTGAAGCAAAGCAATATAATGCAACAAGGAAGAACAAAAAATGAGCATACAGTACACAAGAGTATATTCAAGCAAGAGTTTGTTGTAAGTCGCCAGCAGCACACAAGCTCCAGACAAACAATGTCACTCAAAACTGTCCTATTACTATAGCTAACATTACAATAACATCATCTGTGAAACATAGCAAAGCCAACGTTACTCAAGTATGCAGCAGATTCCAGGCCTTCCCGCTTGGGTTTCTCCAGCACTGGAATGCTTTTCTAATATTAACACAGGTCCTAAAGCTCTTGCCTAATCATAACCCTTCTTTTTCCAGTGATATTCCTCTAAGCGTTTCTCTTTTGTAATGTCTCTCAGTCTTAGCCATGTCTCTTTCTACAGTCCTTATTCAAATCTCCCTTTCGTTCCCTCTCTCTCCTCCACCATCCGAGTGTATTTACGCCCCCTACTGCTGACTGGCTACAAGAGTAATGTGGTGCTTGATCTGATCCACTTTCAACAACATTTCTCAGGAATCGCACTTTTCCCAATTTTAAGCACTGCATATTTTTTTTTTTTTTTTTTTTTTTGTGTGTGTGAACCAGCCATTGAATTTTGCACATCTCCAATCAACATTGTAGTGATTCGTTCTGAATGAATCTGTGTTTTGGAATGAGTTGGTTGAGTGAGTGATTTAAATGACTGTCTCATAAAAGAATAAAAGACAGTCACTTGCTGCCATTTAGCCTATAGATATATCTCTATATAAAATCACTATGGTTGTGTCACGGGGCAGTTTGTATAAACACGAAGATAATGAAGGCAATAAGGTGATATAATAATCCAATGGGTAACCCAAACGAACAGAGCTACACACAACATATCCACAATAGACAATACCGGACACTGAACTGAAACAGAACTGAACATATATATACAGGTGATAATGATAGTGATTGATAAGTGCACAGCTGAGCATAATTCGTGACCGTGACAATGACGAAACATAATGAGTCCAAACTAACGTGATTGTGACAGTGTGTGTGTGTGTGTGTGGCTACATTATTATAGATATTTGTGATATATATTTTTAATTTTAACTCAAGGTTTAGCCATGGGTATAGAATAATCTTAAACAAGTTGTATATTTAAAACACAATGAGCACAAGAGTGACGTTTTGAAGGCTACAAGTTGATGTTTCCATGATGCTAATTCATTAAAAAATTCTCAAGGTAAAAGTAATCTTTAATGCATTTTTTTATTCATTATAAACTTTTAATTGCTAACTCGATTCACATTAAAATATAATATAAATTCCCTCAGCTATCAGATAGTCCATCACCAGCTAAATCAGTGAATGTGAAAAGACAAGAAAAAAATAAAATAAAATAAATTTTTGCCTACTTAATTCTGCTTCTAATCTCATCATTCTATCAGTACCCCATTTTATTCTGTTCTGTCAGCAGAAAGAATAATTGACAGGAACAAGATTTATGTTATATCAGCCTATGCCTTCATCAAATCTCTTCTTATAACCTTTCTTTGCAAATCGGCAATAAGGATCTAAACTGCTCACACTTAATGTAAATTAATAAACCCATGAACTGGATGCATGTAGTTAATATATATAGCATCATTCATTAATATTGTATGGGAAGTGTCCCAGATGCACTTACTGATGGAAATGGGTGACATAAGATGATAGAGTCTAACGCTAGGAACTGCAGTATGAGCATTCATCATGATGAATCGTTTCCTGCAATAATGTAGCAGTCCTTCTGTTTAGCTAAATACTGAAGGTTACCACGGCCCTGTCGGACCTCAACCTTGAGTGGTGACCAATTTCTTAATGAAGATGAGTAATACTGTTTGGAGACTCCGCTAAAACATAAATTTGTCACCTTGGAGTTATGGAACAATTTTTTTAGACACTATATGTCATTTATCTTTATTACACTGTCAAGAGTCAATTATTCCAGCAAAACAGGCTAAATGTATTTACATTTTTATGTATATTTTAATCACAAAATATTTGAGACTGAAATAAGCATGATTTATTGCCACATCAGCCAAAAAGAATTGAAAAGAACAGTATAGTAAACTAAAATGATGCCAATCAAAACAGGCTTGTTTAGCAAAGTCTTTAATGCTTCTGTTGACTGAAAGTGATCGATTCACTATATATTTATAAAGATAGCAAGCGTTGTCTTCAGTGTACGGGCCGCGCTCATGCTCAGACAACATTTGTGCATGGGAACGTAGCGATCATGACTCTCATACTTTTACAAAAGGCTGAGAGTCACCTCAGCTGCTTCCCGTCTTGGTCCTTCTACCTGCTCTTCTACAAGGCCTCTCTGGCGAACGCTCAGGACGATCTGAGGGTTCCAATGGGAGAGTTTCCACTGGGATAATCCCTGCGGGCCTCCCATTCCTAAGCACGCTCGTATCCATTGGTTGAGTTTCTGGATGAGTTAGGCAGTTCACCTGAGGGTGAGCTTAAATCCCATTCAGAGCTTGTGAGGAAGGTGAGCTGTCCATCGCAGCATCAGAGGGTGAGCTTATGCCTTCCGAGGTGGAGGACTCGGCTGGGCTTCCACCATCTGGCGTGTTGGCCCAGTCTGAAGCTGACGTGGAGTTGGCAGCCGTGCTTGCCCGGTCAGCCACAAGCATTGGGCTGGAGTGAACTCCTCCACCATGCCCCGAGTGCTCGCAGTTGGACGATTGGTTCCTGGGGTCGGAGCGTGATGCACAGCCATGCTCTGCCCCAGTTCCTTTCTTCTGGGAAGTGAAGCTGATATCGATTACGAAATCGTGGAAGGCACCATTTTCTGCCCGGTCAAGATTTGCTGGCTCCTCTGATCTCACTACCCTCGACAGTGGGGCAGTTTGGGGGTACCCAGAGGTTCCACAGGTGAAGTGCGCGATTGCGGTGCACTTGTGCCCTCAAAACGCTGCCACCTGGAGGAATCGTCTGAGGCTCCCATCCAAGGCTTGTAAGTTTACCTCATCGCTCACGCAGAGGGCTTACAACGCCGCTGACCAGGCGGTCTCCCCCCTGCATGCAATGGCCATCCTGTAAGTCTTCCAGGACAAAGCATTAAAGATCTGCAAGAGGGTATTCCTGACCTTGCAGAGATGCGGAATGCAGAGAAAGTGAGCTTTCTCGACACCCCCATCTCCCAATGTGGCCTTTTCAGCGACACTGTCAAGGAGACCCCAACTGTCCTCACGCAGGCCCTGGAGCTGGAGTGATGTCTTCCAAGAGGTGAGGAGGTCCCCCTGAAATAGGAAAACCTATTTACCCTGGGCATTGGAAGGTTGTGAATTAGCTTAGCTGCACCTGCTTGTGGCACGCGAGGGCTTGCCTACATCTGCACCGCCAAGACTCGTGACACAGATCAGTAGTTTTGGCGTTTAGTATATGGACCCCTAGTGAGGCGCTGGCCTCCTTTTATACCAATATGTACGGGTGACTGGCCAGACTTCATTGGCCTTTGGGGCTCCCAAATATGACCCCTAGTGTCTAACTTATTCGACATAACATATTATTACCTTCATCGGGGAAAGGGGGTTACAACAGTAACAGAGGCGTTCCCTTTCTGTCTGTCATTTTGACGTTGTGTCGAATGAATTAGACACATGGGTCCCTATACTAAACGCCACAACTACTGAACTGTGTCACAAGGTGGCGGGGCGGATGCAGGCAAGCCCTCACGTGCCACTAGCAGGTGCAGCTAGAATGAGACGAGACGTTTGTAGTCATAATATTATTTGAGATTAGGACTTTTTTTTAATGTTGATATGTTTTTGATTTATTTATTTATTTGTTTTGTATTTATTATTATTATTATTGCCATCATTAATAATAATTCTTTATGGTGAAAAAGGGAGGAACAAATAAATGTTGAAAATGCATGGAGCTCTTTGTTGATGCTTTGGAAAAGTTTCAAAACAAATTAATAAAAATAAATAATTAAATATATTAAATATATGATTATGTAATGAATTAGATTTACTTAGTGCTTTTTCTGGTGTAATGTTAGGCACTGAACTGGAAAAGGGTGCTTAGAAGTTCCATTCATAGATAAACTAGACGGAGAGTTTGCTCAAAGACATGGGAAAAGCAATCATGCTTCTGTGCACCTTTTACAAAGATGTCTTGGCCAAAAGCTCATTGCATCAACCCGCCAAACAGACGGCTCTCAAGGTCTGCATGTGCCATTGTCAAGTCTTTACAACCACCGAGTCAGAAAAACACTTTTTCTTCCATCTGTTCTCTGAGAACTTTAGAATCAACACAAGTCTGCGTATTAAGGGAGTCTTTTCATAGCGCTCGCTGCCCATTAATAATTCTGCATAGAGTTTAAAATCACATTTCATAGCAGCTGTTATGAAAGTCGGCATGATTTGTTTTGCATTCTATATAAGTCTGCTCATCAGCAGGAGTTAATAGAGGCCACACAGTCTGAGTTGGGTTATAATGTGGCTCTCTCTCCCACAATTTGCTGGAACCCAAGGTCAGTTATTTAAATAGAGAAGTTTTTATTGTTATGATACAGCCCTTAAAGTGAAGAAAATGTTCCTGATCAGACTGTACAGTAATCTCTTGAGCGATGGAAGCAAGTCGTTTGGGTAATGTAAGGTCGTCCCTCACATACTTTAAAGGACATTAGTCTCTGAAAGTTTTGCGACTTTTTGTTAAGCATGGTGATTTATCATCATTGTGGAATGGCATTTTCAGATCTGAGTCCCCAAAACAATCCATTGGAAAGTTTTTAAACAAGCTGACCTTTAAAAATTACCCTTTAACATTCGTGATGGAGCTCTGCACATCCTGGTGACTTTTCCAGTATATATATATGAACATCAAACCACCACAAAAAACATTATCTAAAAGTCTCATCTCATCGTCTCAAATCATCTCATAAAGTATTATCTAATCACTTCTAAAGTGTATATGAACTGTCATCCAGTTAGAGTTATTATGAGGATTTAACGAGATTAAAATTAACCTGTTACTTACTTTTTTCTTTGGAACACAAAATAAAATATTTTGAAAAATGTCTGAGCTGCTCTATTGCATAAAATGAAAGTGGACAGGGACAAGGGACTAGCTTAAAACACACAGTAAAGTAGGGTAAATACCAGGAAAGTAGGGTAAGTAAGTGTTGAGAGTATTCTCCACATTTTTCAGTGAACTATTCCTTTAATTCATACACACACTTCTGACACTTTGCCCTTATGACAAACGTCCTTTCATTTACAACATGAATTTATTAGTTCCAAGTAAGTCAATCAAAAGAAGGGCTTTCTTTCTACTTGGTTTACTTGAATAACTGACAGATTTTTGGTCTGAATCACCTTGTTGGAAGGAAAGTGCGTGCCGACAGCAGAGACCAGAAGTCACTTTCACATTTGACTTTCAGGGCCAAATAAATGCTGAACTCCTACATCTTCCACCAGGCTTTGAGCACTGAACTTTTCAACTTGAGAGCTGTAAGCCACTTCTGAATAGTTTAGGATATAGGGATTTGGTATAAATATATAGGGCTTTGGTATACTGTAACCACAGTGCTGCTTGAACTGTGTTCAACTACAGTATGTTTTATTTTTGGATTGTGCTTAAAGGGATAGTTCACCCAAAAAGGCCATTCTGTCATAATTTGCTCACCTACATGCTATTTACTTTCTTCTGCAGAATCCAAAAGGAGATATGTTTGAGAACCACTGTACAACGAATGTCAGGTCAACAGAAGAAAGGAAGTCAGGTTTGGAAAAACATAAGGGTGAGTAAATGATGACAGATTTTTCATTTCAAGGGTGCTACTTTCTGAGAAATATCAAAAAACTGAAGGGCAATTGTTGTCCCCAGTTTCTAAGGCAACAGGGTTTTTTTTGTTTTTTTTTGATTCACCCACATCTTATCATCCTTCTCTAAGGAGAGCAATAGCCTATCCTTTGGCTGACTAGTGAGGCTCTGGCAATGTAGTACACATATATGACATGCTATAAATCTGAAAACGTGATTATAAATCTCCATTCATTAATGTATATATTTGAAGTTCCTATATGCTGTTAAAGCTGTATCAGTCTTGCACACAGTATTTGCACTTCTAACCTCGACACGGTTTCATTCCATTGGCCTAGTCTCACAGCCCAAGCACACATGGCACCAAATCCATTTTTCTGTGAACTCCACTCGCACCATGTCTAAAGTCTGTGCACTCTGATCCAATCCTCAAAGCAGCTTTCTGTTGCTGTAGGGCAGGTGTGGGCTTGTGTTTTGTGTCCACTCTTGAGGACCATTTGAGGGCATTGAATTAAATCCTTACCCTAAGACAAGGAGCACAAATAATCTTCTGTGGGTACCAGTGATGCTTGCTCATATCTGGCTGAACCATATAATAGTTTTAGAAAATGTGTCACAACTGTTTGTAATCAGGGGATTGAGCAATAACAGATTACAGCAATTTAAAGTCGGCATGATTGTTGAATTGTGGTCGTTTGATAATTGCTGCGATTTCATGATTGACAGGTTGCTGGAGGGAAGGCTTTACTGCCCAGTTCTTGCGTCGATGCACGTCATCAGAGAAGTTATGTTGTTGAAAGGGATAGTTAATGTTTTTGATTTAATACTACGAGGGCACATGAATTAAAAAAAATTTTTTTATTATGAACACTGCAATATTCCATAAAAAATAAGAATTTACTATTTTGATTACGTGGTGACTTTTAAAGTCCCCCTGTAGTCAATAATTGTATCCCTTAAAACTCATTTAATTTCATTTAATTATTTATTTATAAAGCACATTTAAAAACAACCCATGGTTGACCAGAGTGCTGAACAGGACAATATAATCAAAAACAAAAGTTGCAGTCGATACAATTACAGACAAGAAATTAAATTATACATTAAATATATTACGATTCAAAATTGAATAATACGTTAAAGATCCACATTAAGAAAATGTGTTTTAAGCTTTGATTTAAAAGTGGCAAGTGATGACACTGTTCTGATCGATAATGGTAGGCCATTCCATAGTTTGGGGCCTGCTATTGCAAAAGCTCGGTCTCCTCGATGTTTCAATCTCGATCTACGCACAGAGAGCAATCCAAGGTTGCTAGACCTAAGTGACCTGGAAAGATTGTGATAATGTATTAAATCAGATAAGTACCCTGGTGCTAGGCCATGTAACGATTTAAAAACGAAAACGATTTTGAACTCAATTCTCTGTTTGACCGGTATCCAGTGTAGAGAAGTTAAAATAGGAGTGATGTGATCGAATTTTCGACTACCAGTCAACAGCCTGGCAGCAGCATTGAAGACGCCCGATAGATGATTGGTTAGCTCCAAAATAAAGTGAATTGCAATAGTCAAGTCGTGAGGTGATGAACGCATGAATGACTATTTCGAAGTTCTTTAGAGAGAGAAAATATTTGACTTTTGCAAGAAGTCGTAAGTGAAAGAAACATGATTTTACGACGGAATTAATTTGTTTATCAAACTTGAGGCCACATTTTTTGCAGATGAGGTAACATGAAAATTTAACTTACCAAGGTCCGGAATACCAGAGTCATAGAAATCACTTGGTCCAAACAGTATTTCTTCATTTTTATTCTCATTTAAAGCTAAAAAAATTGTGTGTAAGCCATAGTTTCACTTCCTGAAAACATGCAAGCAGGACTTCTAAAGAGCTTGAATTATTTTGTTTAAATGGGAAGTACAGTTGGGTGTCGTCAGCGTATAAATGAAATGATACTCTGTATTTGGAAGAAATGGAACCCAGTGGCAGCAAATATAAAGAAAATAGTATCGGACCTAGAATAGATCCCTGTGGTACACCACAGGAAAGATGTGCTGCTGAGGAAGTATGATTTCCAATGCGTACAGAAAAGTTTCTCTTGGTTAAAAAAGACTGGGTAACACTTTACTTGAAGGGGTGTGCATAAGACTGACATGACACCTTCATAATATGAAGGTTTTATGCATGTTTATGACAACTGTCATTTAGTGTAATTCGCTCAATTATGATATTTTTTATGCAAATATGACATTAAGATGTATTTGTTATGACAACTTGAAATAAATCAATACATCATAACCTGTCAGTGTCTTTGTCATGACAACTTGACAAATCAATACATCATAACATGTCAGTGTCTATGTCATAACAACTTGACATTACCAAGACAACATAACCTGTCATAAATATGTCATAAACATGACATAGCAGATTAATTATCAAACTTAAGAAACTACTTAGCTTTATGGGTTAACATTACATTATACTTCTTTTGACAGCCAATGTCAAAACCAACCACATGACAGTTTAATGTAATGTTAACCCATAAAGCTAAGTAGTTTCTTAAGTTCAATAATTAATCTGCTATATCATGTTTATGACACATTTATGACAGGTTATGATGTATTGGTGTATGTCAAGTTGTCATGACAAAGACACTGAAAGGTTATGATGTATTGGTTTATGTCAAGTTGTCATAACAAAGACATCTCAAACAATGTCATATTTGCATAAAAAATGTCATAATTGAGCAAATGACACTTAATGACAGTTGTCATAAACATACATACAACCTCCTTCATATTCATGACATGTGTCATGTCGGGATTATGAAGGTGTCATGTCATGCACACCCCTTCAAGTAAAGTATTACCGAAGACTGGAACCAAATTAAAACGGTACCCTGAATGCCTACATAATTATTCAGTCGAGAAATAAGAATTGTATGATCAACCGTATCGAAAGCAGAGCTGAGATCTAAAAGGACAAGAGCAACAGCACTCCCATTATCTGTAGCCAGCATAATGTCATTAGTAACTTTCAATAGAGCGGATTCGGTGCTGTGTAGTTTCCTAAATCCTGACTGGAAAGTATCATATAATGAATTTATACTCAGAAAAGATTGTAATTGAGTGAAAACAATCTTTTCCAAGATTTTTGAGATAAATGGAAGATTAGAAATTGGTCTGAAATGACCTAAATCAGATATATCAAGATTAGATTTTTTCAGAAGGGGAGTAACTGAAGCATGTTTTAGGTAGTCAGGGATTGTACCAGTACTCAAACAAATGTTAATAAAAAACAGGAGATCATATGGACAAGAGGTAGGTTTTAGATGTTCAACAATATCTCTGCAAGTATGTAGAGAAATTGGATCGAACATGTTCCAGGTAGATGAGCACCTAGGCACTTCAGAGAAAACATGAGGAATCAACAGTGATTGTGATCTTGATCTTGTTATCTTCTCGGCAAAAAAAAGATAAAAAGTGTTCACATAAAACAATCAGACACCTCAGGGAAAACATCAACCATAGGGTTTAAAACAGAATCTATAGTGGAAAATAAAATTCTTGGTCTATGATGATTTTTTGAGGCAATCTTAAGGCGAGACACTACAGGTGAATAGGGTAAAATTTTTAACTAGCAGATATCACCATGAAACTTTCCCAGTTGATTACCTACATTAAGATGTGAAAAAAATGTATTACAAGTTTTCTGTAATTTAATGTTTAAATATGCAAATTAGGCAATTTCTAATTAAATATGCGCTATTTTGCATATATTTAAAAAAATGAAATCTGAGTATTGGATAAAGCCAGGTTAAAAATTATTTTTTCATTGTGTTCACATATTAGATGGGAAAAAAATTACAGAGGGATTTATGCATATCTACTTCTGTTATCCTGTAAATCAGAATATACTGTCAATAGCCTTAAAAAAAGGATTTTCGCCATGTTTTTTGGAATAAAATGTTATATAAATCAGGCTAGGAATAATATATTTACAAATCCCTCTGTAAATGTCTTCATAATATAACTAGGTACAAGACTGGAAAGTTTGGTGTATATAGGTGCTACTGAAGTGGAGATTTCGGACTTGGAGTATGAGAGAAAGGTCATTTTGAGAAAACGGGCTTTAAAGATTTATCATCAGCCAATGAGATTGCGCATTCAGCCCTTTTACTTTCGCGATTGGTTGCTGATAAAAAGGAAATGACCATATTTGGATCTGACAGCATTGTACAGTGAAGAGAGAGCTTTCCAGCCGTGCCTGTGATGACAGAGAGCAGACAGAGATCGCGGATCGGCGGGATGATTTACAACGACAACTTTTGTTGAATTTGCGCGAAATCTACAGACGCAAACAGACAAAGTGTAATAAAATAAAGACCTAAATGTGTATTTCGGACTTTTTTTCACCACAGTCTGAAAGAAGACATGTTATTGAAGACAAATATCCAAAAATCTCAAAATTGACCAGTAAAAAAAAAACAATGTTTTTGCCTGCCGTGTCTCGCCTTAAAACGGCTTAACGGCTTTCTGAAAAACATAATGAGACTCCCTTAAAATATCATAAGATACCTGCAGCCGGTCCTTGAGCCATCTGTGTTCTGCCCGTCTACAGTTTCGTCGGAGTAAGCGAATAGAGTCATTAAACCAGGGTGAAGATTTTTTGATAGAGTGTTTAGTTTTCAAGGGAGCAATGTTGTTAACAATGTCCAAGCAGGTATTACTAAAAAGACTGAGATATGCATCAGCGTCCGGGCTTTCTGAGAGCCGATTCATAGCTAATAATTCAATCAGCTGCTTTATATGCAGTAGCAAAGTCCTCGCAGGCTGTAGGAGAAAAATAACGAACCCATCGAGCCTGAGCAGGTTTAGTACTTGATCGACGAGGTAAGGCAGTTGTAAATGTCACAGATTTGTGATCAGAAAACCCATTGTCTCTTATCTCCATGTCCATGATAGAAAACGTGAGCAAAAACCAAGTCCAGGATATGACCATGAACATGCGTAGGACATTGTACATATTGAGAAAAACTAAAAGAATCCAATAGATTACAAAAATTCTTGGTTAGTGGCTTACTGGGACAGCAGATATGAATATTAAAATCACCGAGCAGTAAAATTTGATCATTCATTGTTACTACATTCCCCAGAAAGTCTGTAAATTCACTCAAAAAAACATTATTAAACTGTGGGGGCCGGTAAACAACTGCACATAATACTGGATTTGCCATGTCCATTAAAGACATTTGGACCTCAAAGCTCTCGTAAACGTCTGTCGGGATGAAGCGGCCGTGAAAGGAGTTTTTAAAAACAACGGCCAGACCTCCCTAACGACCAGAAGATCGCGGAGAGTTAAGAAATGAGCAGTTTTGGGGAGTTTTTTTTTTTATATCAAGCAGCATTTGCCGATCATAGACGAAGGTTGTAGACGTATTGATCACAGAGAAGCAGAAAATACAGGAAGAGCGACAGACGGCTTGCCAAACATAACGGCGCCATCTTGTCTCACCAAGTACTACTATATGATCAAACTCATCTTTGATCACCAAAATTACATATTTAAACTTTTTTTTTTTCCTGTGAAAAAAAATTCTTCATGTCTTAAAATAGCTTCATTTAATATATGCGTATCCATGAATATGCTAATTAGCCCCGCCTCCATTCACTCACGCCAGCTCACAGATTCACTCGGTCAACTTACTGTAGTAAATGGTATCGCTCTTTACAATGTCGGACACGCAACAGTAATGAATATGATTAGCCTTTTGCTTGACTATGTAATAAAACGGCTAATAATGTGTCACACAAACCATGTTCCCGTTCGCCATTTCAGAGTCAGACAGCTGCCTTCTAACAATCATCTGAAACGCTTTGAACAACTCAGAGCGTCAGTGGAGAAAGGCATATAGTTCATCATAACATCGTAAAATACAGCAAAATACAGCAAAAAATATATACCGGGATAACGTGGCATCTCTCAAGACTCCCCTGCTAGTTTGCTGTTAATGATATGCTAAAGCCATCACGTTGTGTGATTGGTTGCAAGGTTTGTGACGCCAGAAACACCAGCGATTTCAAACCGTGTTTTTGACACTGAAGTTTTAAGGAGAAAATACTCAGCAATGGTGTTGACTTATGAATTTGCACATGATTTGTCTTAAAGCACATTAAAAACACCACATAGACATATAAACAACATTAAAATCTTGATTTTCACCACAGGGGCACTTTAAGAGATGAGAAGACATTTATTACACTCTATAGGCCAAGCCCGAATTGGCTAAACACTAAGCTTTTAAATTGTCTTAATCACAGGAAAATTTAAGCAAATGCACTACTTAAAAAGCCATTGATAATGTTGTTGGCAGAAAATAATGTTTTTGGCAGAAAATGGAAAGTTGTGTGGAGTGATGGATTGCAAAGAAACACGAGTTGCATGGTGATGCTCCAGAGCAGTCTTAAAAAAATCTGCTGAGAAATATAATAAGATGCATCTTTATCACAGAGAAGCATGAATGGCTTGCTTCCCATAAATGAAAAGCTGTTATCTAAAGAGGAATGATCGGATGCTATTTTTCAACAAGACAATTCTCCTGCTCAAACTGCAAAGACAACCAAGAAGTGACTCATGTCCATCAGGCTCATGTTTTGGTCTGCTCAGAGTCCAGATTTGAACCCTGGCTATAATAAATATTTGGTCTCACATTAAACTCAAACGAACTGGGACACAATTTCAACAAATCATGAATTGTTTGAAGCCATTAACATTGAGTGGAACAACGCTGACTCTTCATCCTGTAAAAAGCTGTCTGCGAGTTTACACGGCTTAAACATTTAAAGAAAACAAAGGGAGAGGCTATTCCGTGCTAATTTACTTTATCTACAGTACTTGTGCAATTCTTTCCTGACCAGTGATTTGTGATTAAAATGGTTAAGACCATTAAAAGACCACTAAATATTTTTTGCCATTTTTGGCTTGGTCAATTTTTTTGCCCAAGGTTGGGGATGAAAAAGAAAAAGCTAAATAAATCCAAATCACCATTTTATTTTCCAAACAATTTTTTTATTAAACCCAAAATATAAAACATATAATTAACTATACACTAATAGATAGTTTCCAGTTTAAAGATGAGTCGTTATTCATTTCTTGAAAGAAAGAAATCAGTAGGCGTACTATAAGATCAGTTACAGGGTTTTGAAAAGAAAAAGATTGTGATTAAAGAATGCAACGCTTGTATTTTATTCTCACTGATGTTTATGTAACAGCCCCGCCTAGTTTTCCAACCTTCTCAATCTCAGTTGGAGGGACTGAGATTGTCCCTCAGTGGATGCTGAAGGTTACCGCGTGCGTAAAGCGCGCGCTCGGATGCTGCGCTCACACGCGCATTGCTCACACTCCGCTTGGACTCTCAAACGGATATGGGTTGCTCCTGCTAAGTGCAGTTTAAAACCTCCACAAAACCAGGAAAGGCATATTTATATCATGTTCACCTTCTTTTAACCACCAAAATGAAATCACCCCGTGGAAGTAGTGTTCGTGCTCGCCGGTTTACAGTGGTTGTATCCACCCGTGGAGCTGTACTTGAGACAGAAGAGAAATACAGTTACAGTCGCTCGGATGGACAAGTGTATCCGATGGAGAAAAGTGGATTTAAAATATAAGAAACGGAATACTTCCGCTCTTTGGATGAAAGCTGCGGTTTGAAGGTACAGCACGGCATCTTCTCTTGTTCGTGAACTAGTTATTTCTGTACATGAATAATTAGGAAACAGTTGAGCAGCTAATTAACAGATATTCGCTGATGCTGACTCTTTCAGACAAACTTTACTCCACTGCGTGAGGAAAAACAAGCCTTTGTTTCAGACGACTATGTGTAAAATCGGGTTGTTTTCTTCTCCAATTAATTCAACCTTTTTTCAAAGAGACTAAATTACTGTAATTTCTCTGTGTGTGCGATGTGTGCGCGGGTGTTTGTTACAGAGAGCGATAGAGAGAGAGAGAGAGAGAATAAGAGGGTAAGAAAGAGAAAATAGGGATCTAACCCATGATTAATATAGACATTGTCACTGTTGTTTTCAATTAATCTTAACTTAGAATCGTTTAATTTTAGTAGTTTTTATGTTTGGGACAATTATATTATGTCTTTAATTACTGTCTACTAAACACTATAAACTGCACTGTGAATGCATTTATGTTAAAGTAATCAAACGTCTCACCAAATGCAATAATATATATATGTATATATATATATATATATATATATACTGGATATGGTGAGAAGTTTGATAGTATAATATATATTAATATCTATCGATCAATTCATAGATAGATAGATAGATAGATAGATAGATAGATAGATCGATGTTCACAATAAGTACACAGTATCAAATGTTTAAATTTGTTTAATTTTCATCTAAATACATATGTAGAAGTTCCTCGTGTAAACAATTTTATTCCAATGAACAAAAACAAAACAGCTGCAGGGACTAAAGCTTATAGTGAAGTGTGTGAGGCTTTCTTTTAGGTTTGATTCAGTTGTTAATGAACACTTATCTAAAGATAAATGCACATCCTGAATTGTTGATTTAAAATCCCATTCAAAACCCAACAAACAAACACAATCGCACATTATTATGAAAGTCCAATGGCTGATATGAGAAAGCATGGAAAAAACATAATTTCTTCCTCTGCAGGGAGTGTCAACTCTGAGACAGCTTTCATGATCAAAACTGACACTGAGAGAGCTAAAGAGGCAATTATGTGGAAAAACCAATAAGGGGTGGTCCCTTCACACAAGAGTGGGTTACGTCTGTGATTGTGGTGTTTTTGAATGGGTTTTTTCCCCCAGCAAAATGCTTTTTTTACTATCATATTGAACGGTTTAAGTGACAACAACATATTGCTTTTGTAGTTCTGCCTACAGCATTTGTTCATTTACATTGGACAATTGCCGACGAGGCACTGCTGAGACCCTGAGTGATGTTACATTCAGGGTGCGGCAAGGTTCAAGCGTTCTTGCCTCTGTCTTTTCTCATACATATCTTTCTGATTTAGTCAAATTAAGGCAATTAAGGCAGTGCAAATTGACAGGTGTGATGTGTTCAAAATGGAATTTGCCATATTTTAATATGTTGCCAGGCACTTAACTTTGATATGATAAATATATCTCTAGGATGACATTCGAAACCTGTGTGACTTTCTTTTATCTGTGGAACACCGATAAAAAGATATTTCGAGGAGAAAAATATTGTTTGTCCATACAGTGATCAATGGCAATGTCAATGGCATCCAGTGTTGTTTTGGACCCCATTGAGTTTTGACATTTTTTAAAAATCCCCTAAACTGTCTATTTAAGCTGTACCTTGTCCCTTCCAACTCAAAGCCATAAATACACAATAACTTAAGAAGACAAGTAGACTTTTGTTCTGAGTTTGATATCATTGAGATGGCCACAATAGGTTAAATTGTCATGAAATGCAAATTAATTTCATACATTTCCTCGTTATGGGCTTTAATAAATTTCGTGCTGAGCTCTCACGAATTCTGCAAAATCTGCTAAATATTGAACAAATAACAACTGCTCATTGTGCGGTTTCCTTTTTCTTCTCAATTTGCAAAGACAGTATAAACAACAAGCCCTTTTGTTGCACTTATTATTGAGCTGATACTGCTTATGTTTCTGTATGTATTCTTGGACATCGTTCAAGGGAAACAGTAGAGGGAGGAGACTCCTGTCCTAGTTAGTCAAGTCAGATCTAGAGTTCAAACACAGGCTTTTCAGGGCAGCTAAGCGAACTATCAACCATAAATAAAGGATAGACTTTACACAGTGTACCACGCAGCGCAAGGCCACAGCCCTGAGCTTTCTAGTGAAATCTTCTGCTCAGGTGTTCCAATAAAAGATTGATGTTTCATGCCAAAACTTAGTGAGACATGCTGTGTAATCTGGTTGATGTGATAAGATGTGTTGACTGGTTGACGTGTTTTGTATCACTCCCCGTGATACAAAACACGTGACTTAAAAAAATTAAATGCTGGATTTTTTTTTAATAAAAAAGTTTCTTGTCTTCGGTTCTAGAGTCTCAGCTTGGCTTCAACCATCTGATGGAAGTCTTCACGGAGTATGCCTATAATGAGAGCTTCTTTGAAAATGAAAATGGATCCCGGGACTTCAATGCCACGGAAGAAGGGGGGCGGCATCAGTACAATTATTACGCCATGCTTCTCACGCTGCTCATTTTCGTCATTGTCTTCGGCAATGTGTTGGTGTGTATGGCCGTCTCTAGGGAGAAAGCCCTGCAGACCACCACCAACTACCTGATAGTCAGCCTGGCTGTGGCTGATCTGCTAGTTGCCACACTTGTGATGCCATGGGTGGTTTACCTCGAGGTAGGTTTCAGCGTGATCGGATCCTTCCGTGTTGGGAATGCTAAAATGATTTTAACCATGAACCATATGTAGTTTGTAATAATGCAAGTACAGATTATTCAATTATTTTCAACTGATTAGATTGTCATTTCTTTCGCCATCTTCTTCATAACTCATTAGAGTCAATCTGGGCAAGAATTAACTAAGAAGAGCTGCAGGCACCATTGTCTTAAACCTCATTTTAGCCAATCAATTTGCAGTAGCCACAAGCACATGTCTAATTCTTGGATGTCTGATCCTAGCCACGGGTTAGTAGTTATTTTCAGTCGAGAGAAGCCTCCCTTGTGGCATGTCATTGAGCCAAACATATTAGCAAAGCTATCAGATTGCAAGCATAATCCATAGGTTAAAATGTGCATAAAGATCATAATCTTGACTCATGTTCTTCTGAGATAAATGCAAGCAGGTTGATTGTGTGATTTTAAATTGAGCTCTGAACAATGGGTTGAAAAAATGTGACACTACTGTACATATGTAGCACATTCAATTTACAGCCTTATTATAACTCCCTGTATCAAATTAGCCTTTTGATATCTTGTGATGTGTTGTTTTTCTCTTAAAGGGCAGCATTGAGTAACTGCATTCTCAGTTAATAAATGAAGGTCATAATTTATTTAGCTTGAATCATTTGTGCGCATGAACAGAACATTAAGGAGTGCTACTGTGAGATGGATGAAATGAAATTTCTGATTATTGGCTAAATAAAAATTGCTGTTGGTGCGTTGCTAAATGAATGTCCTCAATATTATTATTAGGACAGATGAGATCATCATTCCAAGAGACGTTTTTCGTAAACAACTTTAAAATATCTTCAGAACATGATGAAAATGTATAATGAAAAAGAACCTAACTATGTTAGCAAGAAATGACCAATCGAATCAAGTGCTTTAGCTTAGCTGCAGGGTTGGGCCAAATGCAGTTTAAAAAAATGTCCCCCTTTCCGTTCATTAAAGGGTTAGTTCCAAACCCGCAAGAGCTTTGTTCATCTTCGGAACACAAATGAAGATATTTTTGATGAAATCTGAGAGGTTTCTGACTCCTCCACAGACAGCAATGCAATTACCACTTTCAAGGCCCAGAAAGGTAGTAAAGACATTGTTAAAATAGTCCATGCGACTACAGTGGTTCACGCTGTTCACGTTGTAACCACAGTGCAGTGCTTTCGGGTTCAATGTCAGAATGCCGGCTTTGTATTGGCCAGCTCCTGCGTCAGCATCACACGCATGTGTCGTGGTGCTCACGTGAACAGCGTCGACCAATTGGCGTCGGCGTTCTGACGTAGAACCCGGAAGCGCTGCACTGTGGTTACAATGTAAACAGTGTAGGAGACTGAAGAAGAAATCCTTCAATTAAAGACATTATTTTTGTATGTTTTTTGCACACAAAAAGTATTCTCGTTGCTTCATAATAATAAGATTGAACCACTGTAGTCACATGGACTATTTTATCAATGTCTTTACTACCTTTCTGGGCCTTGAAAGTGGTCAGAAAGGTCACGGATCTCGTTAAAAAGATCTTCATTTGTGTTCTGAAGATGAAAAAAGGGTTTGGATTGACATGAGGGTTAGTAATTAATGACAGAATTTTCATTTTTGGGTTGAACTAACTCTTAAATATGAATATGAATTTGAATTGAATAGTAATTCAAATGAATTTGAAAAGTAATGGCAGGATGAATTTACTGATTTGCAATTCAACACAATCAGACTACAGAGGTTTCAACTGATTAGACCTAGTGCCACAATGTCCACCACATTGTTTTTAGACTTCAGATCAAAATTTTAATTTACTGATTATATAAACATCACGTGTATATGAATAACTTAGAATTAATTACAATATTGCAAGTTACTTTGTCTATTTTTCCTCCAAAAACTAAATTATTAAAAAAAAAAAGCAGAATCAACCATTGTGCATCTCATTAGTGTTTCATTCCTGAATGAATCAGTGGTGTTTAATGAATTGTTTGAATTGATTCAATGATTCTCATTCATTAAAACAGTTATTTGTCACCACCTACCAGCATAACGATGTAACTGGCAGACATTATAAATGAATTCTAAAAGAAACATACATCTGACATCAGTTTGTTAATATAGCATTTCCATCCATCCATTCTCCAAACCACATGTCCTTTAGGCTCACGGGGATGCTGGATGCTGAATACATTATACTCTATTAAATCTTTTCTCCTTAAATTCCGAAATTAAATTGGAATTCTCAGGTCATGTCTGAATGCCACACAACTCTATCTGTGCACAGCAATTTAAAAAGTTTCTATTTCTCTCCCCTCTCTCTCCCTCTATTAGTGCAAGGACATGTTTTGATCACTAGCGATGTCTGAGAATGATAGCGGTGAGGCTCATTTCATCTTAGTTTAGAGATATGGTGATGAACTGATTCCGGCAACTCACAGCCGCTTTCATTAGAGGTGTCAAATAATTCTTTAATCAATGACAGCGATGCAAACTCCAAAGGCAGGGACCTAAGACCATCAAGAGCTTTCGGAGTCCCTCGGCTTGCCTGAGGGCACGCATTAATCAGAGGAGGCTCAGAAAGCTCTGCCAGCCAACTCAGGAGATGCAAACTGTGGATGAGGCTGACCTGTGCTATATTGCTTCTCTCTGCCAGTTTTATCAATGAAACCAGAGAAAATGCCAATATTTTATTGCTTTAAACATTATTATAGTGGCTGAAGCTGTTGCAAATCGACTCTCAGACTTTCAGACGAGTATAGCAAGTGACTGTGGTGTTACCATGGATATTTATCATCTAAAGATACTGTATTAATAATATGCAGTGCTTCTGGCAAGTAACTAACTATTGCACATTTACATGTAAACAGTGTAGGTTTGCATTCCGATGTAGTGTTGTAAAAATAAGCTGCATGTCTGTCCTCCTAGGTGGTGGGAGAGTGGCGGTTCAGCACAATCCATTGTGACATCTTTGTCACCCTGGACGTGATGATGTGTACAGCAAGCATACTCAATCTATGTGCCATCAGTATCGACAGGTAGGTCCACTGCCATTACAAGAGTCGTCTAATGCTGAGCAAGACATAATTTGGTTGCTCAGAGGGACCAACCTCAGCTTTTACACACCTGAAAATAAACTACATTAGGTTGTTATATATAGACAAACGATGAGAACTGCATTGTACATCGTCACTTACATGAGCTCAGAATAGTAAGGAATACTTGTTGGATCAATAGCGGTTCATACGAAACGTCTCTATTTATACAGTAAGTAATCCGATATTAGAAAGAAAGAATAGAAGGGAGGTCATGGGAATAACCAAAAATAGTTGTCACATGATTACAGATATATTAGGAAAATCATGTCCAGAGACATGTAAGAATGTGAAACAGGTCATATATTAAAACAACAATTAATCTATTTTTGTCTGGTATCTCCCACAGGTACACAGCTGTAGCCATGCCTATGTTATACAACACACGCTACAGCTCTAAGAGGAGGGTCACAGTCATGATTTCTGTCGTTTGGATTCTGTCTTTTGCTATATCATGTCCACTGCTGTTTGGACTCAATAATACTGGTAAATATGGACTGGGAGTCTATCACTGTTCAAATGTTTGGGATCAGTAAGATTTTTTTTTTTTTTTTTGAAAGAAAGAAATGAAAACTTTTATTCTGTAAAGATGCATTAAACACATTTTTTATAATCTTTTAAAAGCTTTCTATTTCAAAAAACGCTGTTCTTTTGAGCATTAGTTTGCTTAAAGAATCCTGAAAAAAAAATGTATCAATGTTTCCACAAAAATATTAAGCAGCACAACTGTTTCCAACATTCATGATAATGACACTGAAGCTTTGACATTACAGAAATAAATACAAATACATTTAAACTGTAAAAATATTTCACAACATTACTGTTTATACTGTATTTTTGATCAGATAAATGCAGCCTTGGTGAGCTCAAGAGACTTCTTTCAAAAGCATTAAAATAACCTTACCGTCCCCAAACTTTTGAACAGTAGTGTACTGTTAAACTTTGTAATCCAATTATTCATATCTGATTAATTAATCAGTGTAATTCATTTTATGTATCTGCTAAGAAATGTCTTTAAATAAAGATAAAGACATTGAATTATTGTGGAAGACGAGTAAATGATTGAATAGATATTATAAAAAGAATCCTTAGAAGCCAATATGCTGTTTTATATCTGTAAGTTTATTTCCTACTGTGCTTAACTGTCCACTTTGCTGCATTTTATATTCTACATGTAAATTAATAACCATAAGGAATATGATAGCTAAACTCTGTGCAAACCTTGTCTTAAGCTTGAAAAATTGGCTTCTGGTTAGAAATATTATTATGGTACAATGTAACAGCTTGCACTTAAAGAGCTGAATTTAC
This sequence comes from Squalius cephalus, assembly GCF_949319135.1. NCBI lineage: Eukaryota > Metazoa > Chordata > Actinopteri > Cypriniformes > Leuciscidae > Squalius > Squalius cephalus. The sequence continues at coordinate 15,616,693 of NC_137132.1, read as the reverse complement.
AGAGTATTAGTGTCATTATCTTGCACACTGGTGTTAAGGGCAGCTCAAATAAATTAGGTCACGGCTTCATTTGAAAGTTATATTAGAGAAAGTAATATAATCAGCATTCTTCTGCTTGACTGCTTGTAGTGGGAGGATGGGGGTCAGGTACTCGTGGGCATGAATCACACTGCAAGATAAGTTGGACGCTTTGCACTGTTAGATACACGTATTATGTTTATTAATGATTATTAATATTTGAATAATTTTTGTACCCAAATCAAAGTCCTGTGGTGTCACCAACATGCAAAAAAGAAAAACATTAAACAGGACATTATATCATAGAGAGAACTCCTACAGAGCACCAGTGTGTTAAGGGTAATTAAAATGAATCTTTTCTTGAAAATTGTATAAAATGTTTTTCAAAACCATATGAAACCATTGACCCAGACATCTGTGCTAGCTATCATGTGGCAGACAATGCTATTATATTATATATATATATATATATATATATATATATATATATATATAGTACAGGTCAAAAGTTTGGAATTACGTTTTTTTATATTTTTGAAAGAAGTCTCTAATGGTTATCAAGGCTACATTTATTTGGTCAAAAATACAGAAAAAAAACAGTAATATTGTGAAATATTATTACAACTTAAAATAATAGTTTTCTATTTTAATATACTTTAAAACAGTTCTGCTGCCTAATATATTTAGTGAATAAAAGGTTAAAAAGAACTGCATTTATTCAAAATAAAAAAATATTTTCTAATAATATAAATCTTCTTTACTATCACTTTTTATCAATTTAACACATCCTTGCTGAATAAAAGTATTGATTTATTTCAAAAAAAAGAAAGAAAAAAAATTACTGACCCCAAATTACTGACCAGTAGTGTATATTGTTGTTACAAAAGATTTCTATTTTTAAAACATTTGCTTCTTTTTTTTTTTTTTTTTTACTTTTTATTCATCAAAGTACCCTAAAAAAGTATCACAGGTTATGAAAAAATATTAAGCAGCAGAACTGTTTCCAACTTTGATAATGAATCATCATATTAGAATGATTTCTAAAGGATCATGTGATAGACTGGAGTAATGATCCTGAAAATTCAGCTTTGCATCACAGAAATAAATGATAATTTAAAGTATAATAAATTGAAAAAATAATATATCACAATATTACATTTTTTTTCTGTATTTTTGATCAAATAAATGCAGGCTTGATGAGCAGAAGAAACTTCTTTCAAAAACAAACTTTTGACCTGTACTGTATATTTATATAAAATGTGTTGAAACAAATGTACTGACTGTTTGAAAAAAATGACAAATAATGTAACAATGTTGGCATCTTCTTAACTAGCTAATTTTCATTGTATTTTCTGTTACAGACACCCATGATGATGCTCTGTGTGTTATCGCAAACCCTGCCTTTGTAGTGTACTCCTCCATCGTGTCCTTCTACGTTCCTTTCATAATAACGCTGCTAGTATACGTGCAGATCTACGTGGTACTGCGAAAGAGACGGAAACGTGTCAACACCAAACGCACATGCCCAGCAACGGACATGGATATGAGCTCGACTATAAAGGTGAGAACAGCTGCTTGATGACGAGTTGTGAAAGTTTCTACTTACTTTGCACTCTAGTATAGTTTAGTGAATTGGGATTGTTAAAAAACTGCAGTGTCAAATGAATTTCATAGTAATTCATCAGCACTGTAATTCCCATTAGCAGTGTCAGTAATGAGCAGGTGGATAGTAATGAATAGTAGTACATATTTCAGGTTGTGCATCTGTGATCATTGCTTGTCTAGAATGACCTTTTCCTTTTTTTCTGCTTCTATTGATTCTCCCGACATACTGCAAATCAATGCAGGAAATGACCACTGCTTCATAACACTGTTATTATAATACATTGTTAGTCTTTGCATTGTTTTACACAGTGCAGTGACATTCAGGCTTCTCCATGGAGTGCATGCCACAGCAGAATAAATTCAATATAGCATTATTCAAAGAAACTGATAGCTTATCTACCCATCCTAAGCTTCTTCAAGGGCATCAGTGCATTATTGAGAGCCATTTGTGTTTAGGGAGTTCTCATGCTGTGTCTTGACGGCATAAGTAAACATCGCTTCCTATCAGTGGTTTGTTGTGACTCCTCTAAAGCATTCTGATGTGAAAACAGGCTTTAGATCAACATCATGTCTTTTTCAGGAATGCTTTCATTTTGAAGTGCAAAACTCATCTGTATCCATCTATATAGCAAGTTTCTTGTTTTCAGAACACTGAACTTTTGGGTTTAGACCTAAAATGATCTTTAGATTTACCACATATCCATCCAAAACGAATGCTTTGTAGACTGAGAATGCAAAGCTTTAGCAATCATCCTTATGTCGAGCAGGTAATTTAAAATGTTAAAGGATTTGGAAACTTTTCCTGCGCATTACCTATAAACATGATCTATAAGCTGACATTTGCACACAAAAAAAATAGCAATGTAACCGAATGGATATTACTAACCTTGCAGTTGCATGCTCCTCCGATTTGTATAATTGCAAATAAATTTAAACTGAACCTGCGGCTGGACAACTAATTCCTTTCTGGTCTAAATCTGTCAAAACAGTCTGGTGTTTCTCCCATGTGTGTTTCAGAAATGCACTCACCCTGATGATGTGAAACTGTGCACTGTGATCGTCAAGTCCAGCGGGAATTTTCCTGTGAACAACAAAAACGTGGTACAGCCAATTTTAATCTTGCTTTCAAAATATCGCTCACAGGATTTTTGAGCTGCTGCTTGTTGTATCCACCAGAAGTATTGATGACAGATGACATTTGAGAAATGACAATGTGTCAGCAAATATTAAATGTTAATCTCTGCACCCACGGTTAACTTTCTATAAAGTTATATTGACTGAAACAATAAACAAGTTGTTATGAAATGAGCTGTTTGATAGAGTAAACCATTTTTGTTTTGAAGGGGATTTGTTTCTTTTTATATCAAGGCTTGATCATGTGCACTTCAGCTATACATTTAGCCAAAATGACTTATTTTTCACCTCTTTTTTTGTTAGATCTTCATAAAGGAGGTGGTAAACAATGGGGACGACATCCAAATGGATGAGATCACAAACTTAAACCCTCCGAAACAGAGGAAGCAGGATCAGTCTGCTGCAGGTCAACATCACAGCAGGCTGGTTAGCTCTAATGTAAGAGAGACTGACATATCACCCCCGTCGCCTGAAGCTGGTGTCAAACCTGAAAGAAATGGCAACACCAGCAATATCACAAAAGTGGCCAAAGCATTTGAGATCCAGGTCTCCCCCACTGGCAAAACACAGACATCGGTCAAAACTCTTAACAAACGTAAGATCTCCCAGCAGAAGGAGAAGAAGGCCACTCAGATGTTAGCCATTGTCCTTGGTAAGTGTGTGATGTTATTTGATGTTAAAATACTTTAAAAGGGACCCCTTTTTACATGATATAAGTCTCAAGTGTCCCCAGAATGTGTCTGTGAAGTTTCAGCTCAAAACAACACAGATCATTTATTATACATTTATTATACCATGTTGCCAATGCCCATTTTTGAGTGGAACCAAAAACATGCTGTAATCTGTAAATGCAAATGAGCTGCTGCTCCCCACCCGCTTTCCAGAATAGTGCTGTGCCTTTACAGTTCGTGCCTTGGATAATCTGCCAAAAACTAACAAAACGCCTGTTTGGTTTTGATTATCATCTCTATCGCGGTGACATTGTACATGAGCGGGGCTTGTTCCAATGTGAGGTGACATTGGAGTAATTTCCTGAACGGCTCATTTTGAGACAGTCGCGGTCATCCTGGGACTCTTTCCCAATTTTTTTTTTTTTGCACACTATATAGTAGGGAAGTATTTGTTTTCGGATGCAGTATCTGTTTCCGATTTATGAATGGATTTTTACCGCAATACACACACTACGGACAAATAATTATGTTAAATAACAATATAAAAATAATCTTGCACAATAGGTCCCCTTTAAAACATTTTGTCGCTGTCGGGCGGAAACCTCCTATGTCCAAATTTTGTCAAATTTCATATTTTTTCACAAATCGATGCTATTGGTCAGTCCCCACGTGGGTCTGTTATTTTTACAAATTATTAACCAATCTAAAGTGTTGCTTGAGAGCAAATCTCTTAACTCCATTGGACACTTCAGCTGTCTGAGAAGTCTCGTAACTCCACCTCTTCTTCACTCCGCGGGAGCCTCCGCGGCATTTTGTCTCATTAAGATTGAAAGTAGCAACGATTAAATCCTCGTCGAGCAACACGTATGATTTTATCTGTGTTAAACTATGATATCAGTTACTGATGTATTTTAAATATCTACTTATTACTAGGCTTATAGGCTTATTATACATGTGCATTGAAGTTTTAAAATGTATCTAAAATAATACTTGAATTGAATTCAATGTTTTGGATACCACCATTAAATTATGGTTTTTATTATTTTACTGACTCGAAGTTGGCACTGTGCATGTCAAATATACAAATAGCAAGGTTTTTATTTATGGGAGAAAAAAGGGCTGTCTACTGGCGCCAAGTAAGCCTATCTTTGGATAACTCTGTCTGTTTTTTAGACGATAACGAGTGAAGATATTTAGGTTAGATACATTTGAGTAGGCCTGTTTTGTTAAAAATCGATAGCTGTAATGCTTCAAGTGCAGAAAGGAAGCCTGTGAGCCACGAAGGTAAATTTGCGTGCAGATTAGGCTAATTTCCGCCTATTAGACAGCCTAGTCAGTTCATAGTTTTATTTTGGTATTGCATCACTCATAGCTCTTAAACGTTTAAAATAGAGTTTAGGAAGATGTATGTAACCACAATCATTAGCTTTGAATAGCTCTTAAAGCCTTGTCTCTTGTCAAAAGGCTCAACGCGACCGCAGACTTTGATGAACACTGCTGGCAGCAGCGACGTCTGTGTCCATACCGTTCTTATCAATGACAGCGTAAACTCGTATCTCCCTGCTCCCAAGTCATAAATCTTTTATCTCCGATTAAACATGATTTTGGGGAAATGTTGTGTTAATGTTGGTACACAACAGTATATGATAGCAATATAAGGTATAATACCAACTTTAACGATACAATGTTTAATAACTCAAAAAATATGCCATTATATATATATATTATAATTTCCTGAAAAATAATGTTTTTGGAGATGCGAGGATTCCGCCTGACAGCGACGATTTGTTGGTTGATTTGCTCGTAAAGTGTAAATAATTTGGCTCTGTGGCACTTTGAAAACAATGCTGTTTATTTGATCATCACCAAAGACTTTAGATATAGAAAGACGATGCACTCATATTACTTATGAATGGGAGAAAGTGCAGTAAAACTTTATTTTAAGGTGACGTTACTACATGTACTTACTATAGTAAGTAACAGTAAATTATGCATAATTGCAAGTAACTAACCCTAAACCAAACCCTAACTGTAACTCTATAGTAAGTACATGGAGTTAAGTAATATTACTCTGTACTTATTTAAGTACAATGTAACTAGGTCACCTCAAAATAAAGCATAACCGAAAGTGTAACATGCAATATGACATAAGTCACGCCTTCTAAATAAAAGAGCCAATTGCGATTGGTAAAGTCATCGCGTCACTGCAGCTGCCATTAGAAGAAACATTCAGTGTTCTGAGATGCACACTTAGGACTGTACATGCGCATTGGCTGGTCTATAGCCGGGAAAAATAAGCTTTTTTAATGCTATGCGAGCATAAGAAACAAAATTTATGAGAAAATTGTCAGATTTCAATGGTGATTTCAAATTAATCGTAAGCTTTCATTTCAAAGATGGCCGCTGAGTGAAATGACCAGCCTGACAACAGCAACACTGTCTCAGCCAATGGTGTGACTCTGTGGTTGGTACTATCTGATTGCCTAACCAATAGCAGACAGACTAAGTGTTCTGTTTTAATTTTTTGCTGTTTGGTGATACAAAGATAATGGTGCAAAAATTAGACACTTCAGTTTTAACAACACTGTTTGTTTTCATTTAACATTAAAGCTGCAGTCCGTAGTTTTTCCTCTTTGTCGCCATCTCTGTTCGAAATCTGCAATTACAGTTACTCGCGGAATTATCAACTTTACGTGGGTTGTGCCTCGGCACGGCACAGTGCGGATGAATCCAATGTTTTGAGGAGAATGTGCGGCTGTCAGTCGCCGCGCCGGTGTGGATACTTTCATTCAGAATCGCATATTCTACTTTTTGGAAGCATGACCAACATAAGAATTTTCACCGGAAAATGTCATATGAACAAGTAAGTAACATCCACTTTTGTCCTGACCAACTAAGGGAAAAAAAGCATTGCAGTAAATCGCGCTGATTAAATCTAACGATCGTTTATCATATCACGTCAAACCGTGCAAATTATACTTTGTTCTCAAATTGTTATTTTTAACAAACATCAGCATTGAGTGACTACATTTAATGCCCTTCCGATATTTATCCTGGTTTTCGCATGGGCCCAGTTGCAGTCTCTTTTTTTCTGTAGCCACTCAGAAGTCCGAACAAAGTCTTTTGCATTTTACAACGGGTGAATCTCCAGTTGTCATTGGTGATTGTCGTTTGAACCTTTCTGGATCCACCATCAAATTGATAAGTTTAATTATATCAATTGCTGTGAGAAAAGGCTATAAATCTCCACCTCCAACATCCTCACACGCAATATAGCCTACTAGCCGAGACACAGATGTGACGTAATGACGCAAAGACATGCTTGAATTTCCTGCGGAAATCCACCAGTACCACTGGAATTAAAAACATTATTACAAGCTTACCGTTTTGAATCGAGCTAAGGCAAGCAGATAGTTTTGAACACTGGCTGGTTATGTTTTTGCTCAAAAAATTATTTTGGATAATTTTTAATCCAAAAAAGTTACGGATTGCAGCTTTAAGTAAGACATGGCATTTCATCTTCCATTTGTTTTAGTGAGCTGCACAATACTACATGACATTAAAAAAATGTCTCTGGGAGTCACGTGACGCAAGATGGCGGAGTAGTTGTGTTTCTGCCGAGCTGCTGTGGAGCCCTTTGATTTTTAACTCTTTCAGTCTTTCGTTGCTGACACAAGGTATGTCAGAGAAAAGATCGAAATTACTGACTCCCGCGCATACGCCTGAAATTACGAATGTATCATTAAACGCTGGCGAAATGGATGCGCTAGCTAAACGTATCACCTCGGAAGTACTCGCAGGAGTGGACAAAGCACTCGAAAACAAAATTAGTCCATTGATGGAGAAACTCTCCGTGGTGACGGCACATTTTACTGAGGTTGAAGGCCGTGTCGCTGGAGCTGAGACACACATATGAACGATGGAAGACACCGTTGCCAGAGACAACGCAGATCTGGTCAAGATGAAGGTGACTCTTGAGGCAGCTCTTGACAAAATAGATGACTTGGAAAACAGAAGCAGGAGATGCAACATCAGAATAATACCCGATTATCAATTGCTACCCGAGGGCGAGGAAGCCACTAACCCCGTTCTGTTTTTAAAATTATGGCTGTCCAATTTGCTGAATATCGACGTTAAGCCTGGCCAGATTAAAATAGAACGCGTGCACCGTGATACTGAAGCTCCACAATTTTCAGGATAAAGTCAGCATTTTACAGGCTGTTCGAGCTGCCGGAAACAACCTGCCTGCCTCTACGGTTAAATTACTTTAAAATCGGGTCAATGTTTTTCAAAAAGGATCCGAAGGTTTTGCTCCTAAGCCAGTTTGACTTTGTGTGGAAACAAGACTTTGATATGTATTTTAACAGACTTCCAAGGCAAGGGTAACAAGTAAGGGATACAGATGTTTCACTTGTATGTTTGACTTGTGGTGTGCTTCCTCCCTTTGTTCTTTTCTATTTATTTGTTTTGAATAATCCCTGTAATGCAAAAAAAAAAAAAAAAAAAAAAAAACTTGTCTCTGCTAAACCCCTGAATGAAACTGTTTATATATAAAGCACAGTTTCTTAACATTGCCCACCCAAATATTTTCTTCAACATCTTTTTTTCTTTATTTTCAGGTGTATTTATCATCTGCTGGCTGCCGTTCTTCATCACACACATTGTGAACACTTACTGGCAAGTCCCTCCTGAACTTTACACTGCCTTTACGTGGTTGGGCTACGTGAACAGTGCAGTCAATCCCATCATATACACCACTTTCAACATTGAGTTTCGCAAAGCTTTTATTAAGATTCTACACTGTTGAGAGAGAACTCGCTTCAATGGAGCAGAAGGGATGGAAATAATACCTCATCTGCAGTGGACACACTGTAAAACATTATTTAAAGAATCAAAATCAGATCCCATGCGGACTATGGCCTGGGGGCGATATCGCTTGCATTTCATTGAGATTATAACTAAAGGAATGTATATAAATTGTCTGTATTATAAAAATGATTTTGTTCCAAGATCATATCGCCCAAAAAAGAGAAGAAAAATGCATATAAAATCCCTGAGGGAGATGGGGCTTTTTAAGCAGTCTCTTCAGCACAGACAAATATTGTTGTTTGGAATACAACTTCAAGCAATGCCTTTGCTTATCTGTTTGTCAGTATTATTTTTTTGATTTGATTATTTGCTCAGAAACTAAATGCAGCTACAGTAGGTGGAAATGTTAAATCATGGTAGGACATGCAGTACTGCGATACAAACAGATGCTTTGTAGTAGCCAATAGGCCATGCGTTGCATGGAGGTTGTAATTTTTTTCTGTTGAAAAGCTTATTGATGCCAGTCATGTCTGCAACGTTATGTCCCACATTTAGAATATGTTTGTTAGATGTTCTCTCAGCAACTAACAGCAGGCAGAAACCTTAATACATTCAGCCAGGTCATACTGTAATTTCTGTACAAATATCAAAGCATTTGTGCCATGCCTACAGCAAAGTGGATTTAACATTTAAAAAAAAGCTAAGTATATAATTTCAGTAAAATGCTGAGATTTTCAAACATAACAACCTTGACCGTCGTTTGTCAACGTTCCCGACGGAAGCATTAACCATTTCGGTTCCTTTTTTGTCTTGGTGGAAGATAAGATAATACTGACGGAGTAAAAGGGGAGAATAAGGATGAACTGCATGCAGTCCCTGACGATTGGTTTGTGTGGATTGACGAGAGCATCAGCCAAATGTGTCAGCAAAATGAGTGTAAATTTAATTTAAGGTTCCATTTGACTATTTATTATGTTTATATACGTAGCTTTTCATGCTTGATATGACACACCTTGAATGTGATGGGCCTGCCGTTGCAATGTAATGCATGTTCTCATGAGATGTATGTTGCACAGTTATATAGGCTTATATGAATAAAGTAATTGTGCCCTGGCGGTTTACCGTATCATGACAGATGTTTTAGTGATATGAAGCTACAATATCTGCTATCCATCGTAAACCTTGCGAGAGCTTTGGGGAAAGACTTTCCTGTGAACTTTATGGAGTAAAGCTTAAAACACTGGAGCTTAAACGAAGTTCCTCTCTGGCCTGAGGGTTGACTCAAATGATGTGGCACAGAACATTTGATATGAATGCATGTTCTGTGGACAACACGATGACATTAGCCCCATGGCAGCCATCTGTGGACACAGCTGATGATCAACACACTGCTTTTTGTTGGTTATACACACACCACTACACTGCTAAACTTTGTGTGGTCCAGAACTTCAGATGTGCATTTTGAATTCAAAATCCCTGGAAACAATGTTAAAGTCCAAAGCTCTTAATCAGCCCACATCCACCCTGAGCCGTGACGTCGATATACAGCAGAAAGAGAAAAATATCCATTGCATTCTTTCAAATGCCTCCACAAAGCCTTCTGAATGGCTGTCAATGGAGAAACATTACGGTCCAGTTACAGCATTTCTCCACTTTTCTCCACTTTCCACTTTTAAATTCTTGTAAAATCTTCATTTAAAAAAAGTTAAATTATTTACTAATATGTTGGCATTAAGTGTAATCTTATAACAATAAATGTAGGCTATCACAAAGTAAACTTCAATGTGTAAGGTAAAGGGACATGTTATAAATGATCATCCTGCATTGATTGTGAAAAACAAATCACTGTCAGAACTCCCAGGGTCATCCGTATAGACTTACATTGAAGCCCTTAAAATGAGATTAAATCTGTGGTGCTTGACCCTCAACGACGGGGTGTAGGGCACTAATCAATCATTGCACATTTCAAAATAAAATCTGCCAAGAACATTTTTCACCACTTGCTTGCATTCCAATCACAAATGCGGATGGATGTGGACGTGCAGTAAATGAAGTCTGTGAATAATGATTTTGCTCTGACAAATGAGAAACACTTGAGCAAAGTAAACCCCACTCTTGACTTTTTCAATAGACATAGATTAAGAACTTAAAATTCTTCATGCCTCATTAGCTGACTAAATTACCTGTGAAAAATAGCGTCAGCTTGGTAAATTGCTCTAAATATTCCTGGAAGAAAACCACGACATTCCGTGTAAGAAACGTCATGAATCTGGACAGTTTCTAATTAACAAAATTGCTCATTTGATACCCTGCAATCAGGTCTACTTTTCTTGCGAGTCAATGGAGAACAAATGCAAAGACAGGTTTCATCATTAGACGAGGCATTCAACAGCCCTTGATTGCTGTCGGCACTTAACAAGAAAGGGGTCGTGGATGGGAAATTAAGTCATTTTGGAAATGTGAAAGGTGACAAAGTGACAAGGGAGGAAAGGAAACATTTACGAATCATTTAAGCTATTCTAAAAGAGCTAAAAATTTAACCATTGTGTGTCCTTATGTACATTTTTGTCTTTTTCAGTTTTTATGTATTTATTTATTTTTGTATAATTTTCCCAACTGCAAAAAAATTGGATGGGGAGGGTGGAATTTTGAGTGCAAGTTTGAGAGGTGGCGCCCTGCCAAATCTCGCGAGAATCACGACTTGCTTTACGGCACGACGTTACATACATCAACAGCATATGAAGCAGCCTCTATGCAAGACATTAGCACGCATTTCAGACGTGAATCATGGCAGAGTCCAAGAAGAAAGCGAAGAAAGCGCGGTCGGAAGAGTCAAGGAAAAGTAAACGACGTCTCTGCGCGAGTGGTATTTACGACAGTAACGTTAAATACAAGTACTCCACAGCGACTCTAGGGGTCGCTGTTTGAGAAAAACGGAAACTGCATAGTGTGCCTTTAATAGGCTTTCATTCTGTTGGCAAGACTTCAAAATTAAAAATTGTATTATTTTTTCCAGATGGTGCCATTTTCTCAGGTACTCAAATACTCACTTTAATCCTGTTTTCTGCTTCTGCATATTATAGAGCCAATTAGATAAATTATGCAATGATAATTGCGTGGGTTTGTTGGTCTGGATGTCAGAGTGTGGTTTGTATGTGGTTTGTGTGTGTGGGGGCGTGTGTAATATTTGAGAGAGAAAAACTCTACCGAAAATCACAAATCCAACCACTGTGGGCACCAGTGGAGCTTTGCTGGCATCTAATGGGGAAAATTTGGTGCTTCGCCCAAAAAAATAATCTTACTGAAAGCTCATTTTTTGAGATATCAACCTCACGTTTGGAACACAACTTGTTTAGATTTATGACTTTGATTTTCTAGCAGTTTTTTGAGTTCAACATGTTTTATTAATTATATATTTTATATAAAATAATTATCATAATCATTTTCATATTATCATACATTTTTAAAAACTTAAACCTCCATAACCCAGCCAAGGGCTTTCTTTAAAATGAGACCAAATTTACATCTGTGCTCCAAAGCCTCAAATTTTTATGACAGTTTTTTTTATATGGACCTCAGAGAAACTTTTTATTGATGCACAAGGGTTAAAACGTAGTCGTTCACTTTACTAATTCAAGCTTGTACAGCATGGACTAATTTGTCTCTTCAAGTCATCTTTTGGATTTAAATCTTTGGGCTGCTGGAGATGTTGGGCTGAGAATGAGTTCTGAAGGCAAGAAGAGAGAGAGAGAGAGAGAGAGAGAGAGAGAGAGAGAGAGAGAGAGAGAGAGAGAGAGAGAGAAGGAGGGAGTGTGTGATGGCTCCCAAAGCGCTGAAGCTATAATCACTTGCTTGGCACAGTAACCCCCACTCCTATGAGCCCAACTAAAGAGAATTAAGCTGGACCAGCTGAGCCACAGGCAGGTGCTGTGTTTGTTTTTCTGATGTGTTAATAAGAGTGCTCATGCTGCCTACTGGACCATACGCCACACACCTCACCCAGTCAAACTACACAGCGCTGATTCATTTAACAGGGCAATGCTGTCAGGAATTGCAAATAGAAGTCATTTGTCCACACAATTATGTAATCATTTGAGGAAATAGCATTGAACCGATCCCTTCGGCTCAAAGTAAAACCTTATGATTTGAAGGGATTTTTTGATTGACTAGAGCCACCACATTTACATTCATTTCTAAGTAAACACATTTCTACTAAAGCGCTTTACAGGAAACTAGGTTAAATGTAATTACTTCAGTAGGGTAGGATGGGAAGATGCCCCCGTAAGAATACTGTCCATTTACTTTTAAATTGTAACATATTGAGATATAAGTTTAACTGATGATGCATCAAGCCAATGAGTTAAGGAAAGATTTGCTAATCATTGCACAAAATGTGATGCCCCACTATAGTAGCCCATTTTAATGTGTCCACAAATCGTCATTAACAAATAGGGGGGAAAAAACTTGTACAAAAAATATTCAGCATAATACAGTGTCACAAATTTTTTTAGAGACACTAAATCTCACAAATGTTAATATTCAGATAAAATTACAAAAATAAGTTGAACTTCTTGTAGCCATTCGTTAAATGTGTTGAGTTGTGATTTTTGTGCCATGATCTACTGGTCAAGAGGAAAAAAATGAATGGGGGTCATATACCCTTTTCTGCTACAAACTGATTACAATATTAAAGTCCTATAATAATAGAGTCATTTATAAAATACGTTTAGAAATATGTATGAATCTTTTTTTTTGTGTGTGTGTGTGATTTTTTGTCACATTGTGATTCGTTATTTAAAGCTTGTTTGAGCAAGTTTTTTTTTTTTAAACGTACAAATCACAAAACAGTTTTGGAATAGATAAAGGTCCATTTCCACCTGAAAACAATTACATAGTTCTGGTATGAAACCAAGCGGCAACATTCTAATCTGAAAAATGAAGCCTACCCTGAAGTGCGAAAAACTGCAATACATCAAAAATCCGCTAGGGGCAGGTCCCAAAAGGTAGCAAATGTTCATAGACCCCCATGTTAAAATGTCCGTTTTCACAGCATAAATTCATGTTTTTACAGGTTGGTCCCATGGACTTTTATTGTATTTTTCGATAGCTTCCGAGTGCCTGACAACTGTGAGGGGGGTGAATTTTTTTCTAACTCGTTAGTTTAGATCGTATTTAAATATAAAATGTATGACAAATAAGGGCGTGGTAAACTTTGATTGACAGCTTGATAACGAGCATAGGCTGCGCTGCGCCGAGTGGAATTCCTGAAATTTGACGTCTCGGCCATGATCTGACACAACACATCATACCACCTCTGTATCCTTTCTGAACATTAGGATTTCCAAGATTTTCCAATATGGCGCCGCCCATACCCCCCATAAACGGCCTCAAAACTGTTCTTCAGAAAGTCTATGGGTGACGTCACAGACGCTTTGTCCATATTTTTTACAGTCTATGCATGAAACTCATGAAATGGTGCAGGCTGATAGGTCTTTAACTTATTGGTAGCGATCATGTCGTTATCTACATAGCACAGTTGATTGGTTGCTGTTGCATCAGCAGCCAATGAGCTTGCTGCTCAAATTCAAATACTTGGCATTGTTTGCTGTTAACGATCTGTAGCGTGCTTTCAGAACCCCAAACAGTCTGCAGAAAGTACATGGCAATCGCCATGTGACAGGGTGATATATAACATTTTAGAAAGACATTTCTTTTTGACATTTTGTTTGAAGTTGCATTTAAAATACACACCAGAGAGAGCAAATTAGGTTGGCCATGACACTTCTGACAGTAAGCCAGCCCTCTGGATGTGATAAATGTCAAAAACAATATTTTGACTGTGGCAAATACGGTATGAGCAGCTGATGGACTGACCTGAATGGAAGAATTTTTCGATTTAGAGGAATTCCATCAAATTTTGTATACACTCAGGCAGATGCAACCAGTTCAGAGTGAATTACAATAATTTATTGAATTGATATCAGATCTGGGGGAAAACGTGGATGAAAAGTGATTGTCATTATTTTGTCCAGCATGTGACAAGATCAGTGAAGGACAATTGGTTGTCTAGGGAAAACTCTTTGGTGATCCAAACATCAGGAAGTGAGTGATTAAGGTGTGTACAGTCTTGTCAAGGTTCAGTTTAAGGTAAAGAGAAGGCATCCATGTTGTCCATGTCACAATGACAAACTCCATCTAAAACTCCCATATTATTAACATGGCTTTGTCATGAAATTTGACATTAACCTCATTCTATCATACTTCATTGTTGAATAAACAACAGTGCCACAAAATCTGACAATACGCACATCTCTGAGGAATTCTGAGTCATATATACAGAAGTTCTTTATCTTTCGCAAAGCATTCACAAAGCCAGTTTCAATCAACATGACGAATAATCTGTAAACCATTATTTCATACTACCACAACATTTGGGAATGAACCCTGCATCAGCATCTTTCACCACTACACTCCCAAAAAGGTGATTCAGAGGTTGTTTGGATGACGGATGGTATTAGGTAGAAGAAAAACCTTCTTTTGGATCTATCAATAAAAATGTTCTGAACTGCCCGGTTCTTGGCAACAACAAAAAAATCTTTAATATAATATGAAGCAAGTGTTTATTTTCCGTTGGCATTGGATTTATTGAAGTTTTCATAAAATAATAAATATAGGCCCGGTTTCACAGACAGGGCTTAGACTAAGCCAGGATTAGACCATAGATCAATTAGGACATTTAAGTAATTTTTATAAACATGCTTAGAAAAAAACATTACCGATGTGCATCTTAAAACTAAAAAGGCACTGATATATTTTTAAGATCAGTCAGTGCAAGTTTATTTCAGTGGAAACAGCTCAGACTTACATTTTAGTCTAGGACTAGTCTTAAGCCCTGTCTGTGAAACCAGGGGATAATGGTATTTTTTTGCTTTCCAGTGCCAAATGATGAGATTGTCTTTTTTTTTAAACAATTCATGACATATTCAGTTTATGCTTACTAAATGAATGATAGTAAATAACTTAAACATATAACGTACATGGACTGAAATCCACAAAACCATAATTAATGGGGTGGAAAAAGACACACAGTGTGCCTTACTGTAGCAATTATAATGTAAACAAAATAATTATTATGGCGACAGATAATGTGTTGACCCTGAGACCTGTCATTCTCTGGAATTGGGCTTCAGTGCATGCTGGGTGAATAATCAACCACTCATTAGTACAGCTGTCTATGTGCTTGCCTGAAGGACCCAAAAAGACTCTTTGAGATGGTACTGTATTTTTTTTAGCACATTTCTCTGGATGTGCAGTCTTGTGTATAAATGAATTTTGATCAAATTTGCTGTGGAGATTTAAACCTAATCCGCATATGATGCTCTTTGTTGCATTAGCAATAGTCCACAGGGGATATTTTGAGCTTTGGTAATATGAACGTTTTGAAGCTTTGAAGAAAAATTCCTCTCAGGATCAAAACATTAACAACTATTTAATTACATTAATTTGAGGATATCTGACAAGTGTAAAGCACACAGTGGGAAGCCCTCTCTTAATCTGCATTTGTTTAGTCTTTGTGTAAACATGTGCACACACAAACACACACACACACACACATACACATACAATACTAAACAGAATTACTTATAAATTATTATTTTACTCACTTGGAATTCAATACTGTACATAACTTGAAATATCTTATCCATCCATTTTCAAAACTAATGTAAAATCTCTCTCCAAGAGAAAAACGCCTGACAACATGCTGTTACATAAAAAAGATAATTTATTTTCATATTACTGCATATCAATGAGGGTTGCATCAATCCATGCTATAGATGCTCTCAAAGCTTTAGTTAATATGCTGACATTGATGAGATATGTAAAGTGTCATGTACATTACAGTTGAGAGGTTGCAGAGCAAACCACAGTCTGTGATAATAGTCTGTATGTGTTCTGATTCCGTCACAAGGCATTGATGTTTTATTAACATATTCACTTGAGGAAAAGTCAGTTGAAACCAGTTCACACATAATATATCACACATAATATGACTGAAATGCACCCATATAAGTAAAGTAGACAGGGTTTTTTTTCTTTTGCCCTTTGTATTTAGGACAAAGCTGTCGAATGTGAGCGGAAGCCTGCTGGGAAGTGATAAGCATGTTGTCAAACAGGTTTTTGTCTGTGAATGCAACATGCCATTTGAATGCCACAAATGGTTGAGATTTTTTTTTTTTTTTTTTTACCCATAACATTACTGTACACGTGTATGTTTGACATTGATGGAATTCAATTCATACTAGCATGAATGCATTGAATCATGTTAAATATATGATTATCAATTTGTAGTAGACTTTTTTTTTTTTTACTGTGCATGAATTTACTTATTCTTATAATTTATTCTATTCCTCTCATATGATGTGTTTTAAAGTTGAATGGGATATTGAGCACAAAAAGAAGTGTGCAAATAGATTAGATTGTGAAAAAATGTAGGCGTTACACACCAGAATGGAGCCAGACTGAATGTGAGTTTGATAAAGGTATTGCAATCTGGCTTCTAGTTAAAGGGATAGTTCACTCAAAAAATTCTCTCCCTCATGTTACAGTCATGTATGATTTTCTTTCTTCTGTGGAACATAAGAGAAGATATTTTGAGATTTTTTTTGTCCATACAATGGAAGTCACTTGTGACCAAAACTGTTTGGTATCCAACATTCTTCAAAATATCTTATTTTGTTTTCAGCAGAAGAAAGTAAATCCTACAGGTTTGGAACAACACAAGGGACTGTAAATGATGACAGAATTTTCATTTTTGAGTAAACTATCCCTTTAACATTATTCATTAACCTGTGCAAACGTAAGTGTCATCAACAGAAGAGGAAAGGAAAGTAGTTTCAGGGATGGAGCCAGTTATTATATTTTGATTAAATATTACAAACAAACAACTGATTTTGTAAGAATAAAATGCTCTGATGAATTATTCACTATAAATAAACTGACACAATTATGATTCTGTTGACTTTCACTACATGTTGCTAGTCAAAATCCTTCATTCATAACACTTCCATTCCCAGAACCACCTGAGCTCCAAACCAAACCCAAACAAAGGCGTTAAATTCTAGAAATCTAAATCAAAACAACAGCGAGAGTGTTTATAAGAACAGGCTTTGCAGGAAGGAAGGAAATCGATAGCAGAAATCAATGCTGGACTCCCTCTAATGGTAGAGTTATCTGTCACTGAACACGGCTCGCTCTCCGCCAGAGTCTCAACCAGTGTGCTAGCTGTCCAGTAGCTCCACAGCTTCTGTATTGTTGCACCGCTGAGCCAAGGTTAAAGCGGTACATCCTTTCGAGTCCTTTATACCCCGCTGTGCATTATTCATCAGCAGGGCTTTGATGATGGGGATGTTGCTGAGCTGGACGGATAAATGCAATGGAGTTGACTGGCTGTTATTCTGTGCGTTCACATTGGCTTGATGGGATATCAGCTGCAGCACACTAGGGAAGCAGCCACTATTACATGCTAAGTGGAGGGGCGTCCAGCCGGTATCCTCGGCCAGGTTAGGGTCAGCACCTGCTGTTAGCAGCACCGTCACCACCCCCTCCTGTCCATGATGGCAGGCAAGGTGCAGAGGCGTCCAGCCGTCTTTCCCTTGGACGTTGACTAAGCCATGGTGCTCTTCCAACACAAGGATAGTCTCCGGATGGCCTTTCAAAGCTGCCAGGTGCATGGCTGTCCAATTTTGATAGGTTCTGATGTTGGGGTCGAGTCCGTTACTCAATAGGAGTCTGCAGATACCCGTGTGACCCTTCAGAGCGGCAAAATGAAGGGGACTGTAGCTTTGCTTATCGACTGTTTTCAGATCAGCCCCAGTATTAACCAGCAAACGGGCCACCCTGAAGTGCCCCTCATCTGCCACTAAGTGTAGGGAACTGGACTGAAGGTTATCCTGTTTGTTGACATCAGCTCCCTTTTTGAGCAAGAGCTTGACGATCTCTAAATGGCCGTAAATGCAAGCCACGTGAAGTGGCGTACGGCCAGACTGGTGCTCCTGCTCATCCACGGCATCCAGACGCAGGAACAAGATTCTCACAATGTTCTCGTGGCCATTCTGAGCAGCCAGATGCAGAGGCGTCCAGCCGTCCTTCTCCTTGGCGTCGGCTCTCGCCTTATTTTCCAACAAAAGGCGAGCGGCTCTGTCATCGCCAGTCTGTACGGCAAAATGCAGGGCAGTCCACTGGTCGCCATCGCTGAGGTTGACGTCAGCCCCGCGCTCTGTCAGCAAGCTGTAGATGTCGTAAAACTTGTGGAGAACTGCAACAATGAGTGGGGTGTAGCCTTTTACACTCTGGCAGTTCACAGAGGCTCCTAGATCCAGGACCATCCGCACGCTTTCTTTGTCCCCGCTTGCAACGGCGTGATGAAGGAGGGTGTTGTTGTCTTGGAAGAGCGTCGATACATGCTCTTTTCGCAGAACATTCTTAAAGCTCTCAAAGTCTTTTCTTATTAGCAGAGAGTGAATGCTAGAATCATCTGTAATGAATAGGAACAAAATGGGATGGTGGACAGTTTTATATACAGTGCGTTTGTACAGAAAGTAAGAAAGACATTGATTGTGAGAACAAAATACTTGCCTGAAGCTTCAGCTGTTTTCTTTGGCTAATGGAGAGAAAGCAAAATTAAATTCATGTTACATCTATTGTGTGACTTGCAAATATAATAGTTGTCATGGATTTCAAAGAAATGTGTGTTTGTGTGCAGTTTTTGTTGTGCTGATCGATATGGCAGTAAGTACGTTTACATGCGCAGTTATAATTGAACTACAGTGCTTTCTTTTGCGTACTTGAGCTATAGTCTTTGGGCAATATTTACTAACTGCTTGCTTAAGCGCAAACCCTCTTTTGGCGTTAACAACTATTGTCAGGATTTCCTAAAGTCACGCAGTGAAATATTAGCACTAAAAAGGCGTGGACAGTTATTTTTGCGGCTGACATTATTGCATATGCATTTGTAATTTCCATTTCAGACGCAAAATTTATGGGAAGAGAGTAAATGAATCATGCAAGGTGATTTACTAAGGTTTGCGCTAGTCAATTTACTGGTATTTGCACCATTATTCACCACCCCAAAAAAAGCATGTCTTAAACCAGACGCTAAGATGCGCTGCTCTTGGTAGATTGCATTGGTCATCATTGAATGTTCCTTAATGTTGCATAAATGTTTTTTAATTTGCGCGTCGTCAGTAGATCATGCACAGAACTTTCCACTCCCATCGGCACTTTTTTGGAATTGCGCTCTCACACTAATTTGCCCTGTTTAGTAAATCTGGCCCATAATCTCTAAAAAGTTGAAATTAATGAAAATATACACAACACTAAGGCACACTGAAGTACGATTAACGTATATAAATGCTGGGCAAAGCCTAGCTGCTATCGCATTATCTAGGTCTGTTAACTGATGTTTGTTACCAGAGAATGCATTTCGCAGGTTGCATAATCTTTATGTATAATACACGTTGTGCATCATTACTGATGTTTGGAGCAAGCATACAACACTGACGCCAATTGTAGTTCGATTAACATGTATAAATGCTGAACGAAGCCAAGCTGCAGTCACATTAGGTCTAGGTCTGTTTGTCTAAGTGTTAGTCCAATTTCAGTCGGACTAATGTGGACAAATTATTGCTTTAGTTTGAAAAAATTGTCAGTTTGGTGTAAAAAGTTTTGCACATGAATATTTTGCACTGTTTAATATTACTCATGCTAACACCTCATGTGCTGATGGTGTAGTGTGGTCAAAACATGCACTGGAGGAGTCACTTACATTCAATACCTGTTCAGGCAGACGCTTTCTTATCTCACCCCCTGAAACCGTCTCTGGTATTTTCAAGACTTCACTGAGGACTTCAGTTACCCGAACGATCTCTGCAGAAAAATGGAGATGATGCAGCTGAATGTCACTTTGGGGAACATTTTTGCTCTTGCCTTTTTTTAGGGCTTTTCACACAAGAGTGATCATTTGGGATTTTTTTTTTGCAAATGGCCAGCCAATGATTGACAGCCTTTTAGCAACTCTTATGGAGCATCTAAATTGGCAGTGTAAAATGCACTTTTAGCTATCTGATGTACAAGATAAATCATATTTAGCTCATTATACAATACAACAATGCGACAAAATTAGCAGAAGCTTATTAAACTAATGCTTGAACACAAACATTGAATAACAAAATTCATAAGCATTATCACTAATTTAATTAGACCTTTTACTGAAGGTGACCTGATGAAGATACAATCGCAGAGGAACAGGCAGGTTGATAAGAGGTGCAACAATGTTGTTTAATTGGTCATTGTTATTTCAGAAGGAGTAAGACCAGAGAGACAACCGAGCAAACTCCTACTGAGGCTTCAGGAATGCATTTTGTCTGTTTGTAATCGAGCACTGTTCCTCATTAAACAGAAGCAAGAAAAAAAAGGAGGTTTGTTACCACAGAAAGCAGGTCGCCGGCTGCAGTCTTGGTCCCAGCATTGCTGCATGACACCGATCATGTCCTCGCACTCCGGGGGCTTGACTTCAGGGATCTTCTCTACACCAGGCCTTTTGCCAGATGACACTTTGATTAATATTTCTGTCATAGTCAGACCTGTGGCAAGAAAAACAGAACAAATTGCTTGGAGTGTTATATTAACTCCAAATAATGAGTTTAATACAAACACAGCTTGTGCTTCAAGCAATCTCATAACAAACAGAGTGTAAAAGGCATATGCTATGAATTCAGTACAAAAGTGGCCTGAAACTAATTTTAACTAAAAGTGGCAAAATTAGGAACAATATTTACCTTGATACGCGCGCTGTTGAGTGAGAATTTCCCACATAATAATAGAAATGCTGTGAGAATGGTTAGATGATTATTTCATGGCATATCATAACTCATTGTCAAATTCATGCACATACCGTAATGTTCTTTAAGTTATGAATTCTCACCTGTACACATCATACTTGGTTCCAGGAGGTTCAGGATTCTGGGTAAAGGTCTCTGGAGGCACATAGTTTATGTTCCCTCGAGCTGTCAGGTGTTCAATAAACTCAGTCTTACTAGAGAACTCCTCCCATTTAATGAGGCCAAAATCTGAAATCTTTAAAGAGAAAATATATCGTAAAACTGCAACAACACTATGAGGTTGTATTTAACATAACATTTTGCATATATGTAAAGTAACATTAACCAAGAATTATAAAAGCTGTAACTAATGTTATCATACAACCTTATTTTAAAGAGTTAGCAAAACCACTAGCTCTCTTTCTTGTAGAGTCTATTTTTGACCAGAAATGACTTCAGATACATTTTAAAACATGACATAGCATCTGACTCACCTTTACGTGAAGATGATCATCAAGAAGAATGTTAGCTGGTTTCAAGTTTAAATGAAGGATGGGCGGTTTCATGCTGTGCAGAAAATTCATGCCCATCGTCATCTCATGGATCATTTGGAATTTCTTGGGCCACATTAAGAAATGACTGCTGAGAAGGTTATCCAAGGATCCCTTTCTCATATATTCCATCACTAAAGCAGGCGGATCTTTGCTTATTCCATAAATGGAGATTAAATAATTGAACTTCATTCTTCCAATTTTGGACATCTCTATCATGTTCCTATTGGGTCATAAAATGTAAAATAATTGATAATAAAATAATATATATAGTATATGCAAATATTTTATATAAAGAGCAGACAATAAAAATAATAATACAAATATAATGAGAACTACAAAAATACATACAATAGCATACAGTTTAATATATACATATTTAAATTTACTGTAGCTTTCAAGAAAACTGTCAGTTTATAATACTTTGTCATTATGGTAACTGCCAACTATAATAACAGTATATTTTTTTCTACTCTGACGTGTAATTGTACCTGTAATCATCATTGGTTGTAGTCTTCAGGGCACACGTTTCCCGCCAGACTTTAAGCTTCACCTTATAGACTCGACCAAACTTGCGCTCAACCACTTTCTCCCAGTCATTTTCAAAGTCGTCTTTTTTAAAATGAGTAAATCTCTCCAGGCTGCCATCTCTGAAAGAATCCTTTACGCTGGAATTCTCTGCTGTCATTTTGTTTTCCAGGCTCAGGAAATGAAGACTCTGTCCTTCAACATTTCTTCTTGGCACACAGAAACCAGGTCAAGGAAATGCATATTAAACAAAAAGGACTGCTGGTTTTGGTGGGAGGAGTCAGAGCACTGATTTTTAGAATAGAAATGCAACAAAACCAGTTTTGAATGAGTTACACAGGTGAGGTTGAGAGATTCATGCGGGACACCTGATAACTGGATATACCAGCTTCATGTTTATACAGCAGGGATTGCCTCATATGTTACCATGTTTGTGGTTTGTTGTTATAGGGAAGAAGCTGCATTTTATTTTATTTTATTTAGTGACATGTCCAAAGATATTTGATGCTAAATATATAATTGAAGGGTGTTATGATTAATTATCTTACAGCTCAACACAACTTAAACACACAATTTAGTGCAAAAAAAATGCATGTCACATTTCCAATATAATTACTAATGTTCTCTGGAAGTTTTCCCACTGTTCATTAATCTCTCAAGCGCTGCCTTTTGAATTTCTTGGCACATTAGCAAAAACCTGTGAAGTGAATGTTA
Organism: Squalius cephalus; assembly: GCF_949319135.1. Taxonomy (NCBI): domain Eukaryota; kingdom Metazoa; phylum Chordata; class Actinopteri; order Cypriniformes; family Leuciscidae; genus Squalius; species Squalius cephalus. Next base: position 15,593,785 of record NC_137132.1, on the reverse strand, counting down.
TTCTAAGTCAAAGTGTGATGCAAATGAACCTTTAATGGCAGGTTTTCAAAAATAAAGTAATGATATTAATAACAGTAATTAAAATCAAGCGGCAAGCAGCACTTTTGAACCGAGAGGACGATGCCATGCCTCTTCAGCGTTCTTGTAAAGCTTCGAAGGAGAGACTTGGCATGCAGCCGCTGTGATTCAGGCTTTGTCCTCCACTCGAAGAGACACTTCATCCTTTAAAAGGTGCACAAAGCCAGCCACCATTTCAACATGAATACAGAATCTGTTGATTTTCTTCTTGGGTATATATTGATGCAAGGACCAGATTCACAGTCAAGACATGCCATAATGTTCTACTTTGAAATAATGCAATGAAGTTGTCTGTAATTTTCAGTGTACAGTGCGCAAAGCAATTGAAACTGTTATAAATTACCTTTTACCACTACAAGTAATGCAATCAATAAGCTAATTACCTTAATTATTGTGGGAGTAATTACGCATTAAACAACCACAAGTGTTTCTAACGGCCTAGTTCTGCACTTTCAAAGATTTAATACTGAAGCTTGTTTCTTTCCAGTTCTGTGACATATTCACTTCTTTTCCTGTTGGGCCCATTTTGATTGTACTTTCAATTACAAGAAGCTATTATGTTTTTTATTAAGTGATCTTCAAAGACAGTAAATCTGATTCGCCCCTAGGTTGTCCCAGCCTGACGGTGGGATTTACATAGAGATGCATCTCAAAGGCAATGTCTGCTTGTAACTACTTAATTGCTTCTTTTTTCATCCAACGGCGATTACTTGAAAAGGAAACACATGGAGTGAAATCTAATTAGCAGCTGAACAACATATCTAACTTTTGTGAGCGCTGGGGTAGTGATACATAACGAGAAGAATTCACGTATATCTTTGACATCAGCACATCCTGCATTAAAGAATGGTAAATGTCAAAAGTAAGAAAAAGAAAGTAGACAGTGGTAGGATGAACAACCCAACCGAGGGTTAGAGGGACAACTCACCCTCACCCTCATGTCAATCAAAACCTTTCTTCTGCAGAACACACACGCACATAAAAAAAATAGATATTTTGTTTTTTATTCATACAATGAAAGTCAATGGGTCCAATCCTGTGTAGGACTTGACAGATGTTTATATACATTCTTCAAAATATATTTTGTGTTAAGATGCGGTCAAATTTCAAAGGTCCATTGTCTACTATAAATAGTGTAGCACAGCTCACACTGAAGTCTCTTTCAAACCAATCAGCATTCTGTTGTACAATCTGCGTGAGCAACTGGAAGCTGTTGCGAAAATTTGTGTGAGGAAAACTTTTGCCCTCAAACGAAATTCCCATTCACATGGATTCCAACTGAAATGACTGGATTTCGTCTGAGAAAATTCACAGAACAAAGATAAATGTGACTGCACTTTTAAGGTTCTGAAACGACATGAAGTTATGTGAATTATCCCTTTAAATAGCTGTGTGACAAAAGTATTCACACTGAAATGGTTAATTGGCTTGTATTTTTAACATTTCTATTGTAATACTCAAAGCTTGACACTATGATGCAGAATAAATGAATATTCAGAAGAACTTTGGGTTACTTTTAACAATGTTAAAAGTTTCATTAGTTTCCCAGTGCAACAACTAAACATAATGATGAGCAATTCAAAAACTGTCAAATAATGATTGAGTGCTTGATGCAGATTTTAGTCCGGTTGGCTGGCTTGCAGTGAGCTCTGTTCTGTTAGCATTCACAAAGGCCCCTGGACCAGCAGTAGGCAGACCTTTGCAAACAACGTCTGTTCCCAATCCAGACAAGCAAGAGAGCCAAACACACCAGCAAACAGCCGGCCACTGAGCTGATAATCACCACCATGGCTTCAGTGTCATCTGTGCGGCATTAACAAACCAAATCAGACTGACAGTTCGGCTGAAATATCTTCCCATTAGTTTGTTTTATTACTCCACCAGAACAACTTGGTAACACAGTACGTTACCTGCTGTTTCAGAGGCTGATGAATTGTCTGCTCCTTTCAAAACAGGGCCGAAAGAAATGCGGTTTCCTGTGCTGCTGAAGACGGCCCTCGATTCCTCTCCGAGACGTGCATTTCGACGCTGCACACACTGCTGAGATGTGAAATGGATAACCAATAATGTCATCATCCTGAAAACAAGCCATTATACAACGCAGAAATAAATTCCCTTAACTTCTGCATACATTAAACTTGTTTACAGACTCGGCGAGTTATTCTGTTAGCCTGTTACGAACTGTCGACCACTTCACTTTCTGTCTTGCAGTGACAGAGTAACAAGCTGCAGAAGATCATTTATTTAGAAACTGCAGATGCTGTCATCAAAAGAGGGAGAGTAATGAAAAGTAGAACATTTTTCAGGAGAAATATTGAGACCTCTTCAACAGTGATAAATGATCCCCAAGTTTTCATCTGTGAGGCCGGGTTGAGACTCACCCTCTCGCACTCAGAATGGTTCTTCAAGCACACACTCAGGTCACAGTGCAGGTAAGCGGTGGAGTAATTGATCATCTGGAAAAGACTGATGGTGAAGCTAGCGCTCTTTGACAGGACGCTAGGAAGCAGTCTAATGCCATGGGGCTCTATAGGCAGCCTGAGGGAGAACAAATCAAAGAGACGCATTAGCTCTGATGCCACGCACATTGCTAAAATAATGAACTTGACGAGTGATGCAAACAGAGGTGAAAGCATGGATGGAGTGCTGTATGTAGATTTTTGATAGTTTTATGTTCTAATATTCGTCTTTTTGATGTCATTGTGAACTATTTCATTCATGCATTCATCAACATTTACAAAAAAAAAAAGAGAGCTCAAAATCAAAATGTCATAACTGGATCTTGCAGTGAAATTACAGACTTCTCTCTGGTGATGTATGCCGGACTTCTCCAATAATATGATCCTCATAAACCATGCCCCTTCCTGTTAATCGACTGAAAGCTCGCATTTAGATCTGCCTCCATCCGGATCCAATCAACACCCGATGTACAGAATCAAGTTCCCGACCCCCGCCGGATAAAAATAAACTTCATGCGTAATTGGAAAAAATAAGTTATGTGAACACATAACTTAATTTTTTCAGTTACGCATGAAGGTTATTTACGTAATAATTTTAAGGTGACGGGTTTCCTCACTTTTTTAATTTAGGTCAAATGATCACTTTTTACAGTGTGCCTGCGTCAGTGACTAAGATTCTTGCACTAAGCCTCGCTGTACTGTACAGTATATGTCAGTGAGAAAACACTACTTGTACTTATGTACCATACACAGCAAATAGTGCAGAGGTATGCAAAATGGGAAGCACCGGCTTCCTCCCTCTGAACCTTTATCAGCTGTTGTTGATGTTCCCAAGAGCAATTTACAAAAATGAGTGGTTTATACACTTTTGTTATGTTTTATTTCCTTATCCCTTTTATTTGAAAAAATCCTACCTCCCATGTCTCCCTGATTGAGAGACAATTTTGCTAAACAAAAGCAAATTACTGTACTAGTATCAAGAATTTTAAAAGAATTTACCTCATAGATTATGTTGTTTTGACAAAAGGTTTAGAACACGACTCTACTGAAAGTACACACTGTGCTGTCTCTGGATATTAGTGTCAGTGTGCTATTGGCAACAGAGCCGAGACACTCACAGAAAGTGAATACTTCACACACCAGTAGGGAAACAGACATCAGCAGTTTACTGTATTGCTCTAACCACACAACTTTCAGCTCGATATAAGTACATGCTTCGCCCAGGATATTTATAGCTTTCCCAAGTTAAACAGTTTGAGGGAACGTTTCTTAGCCAATCGTTATAATGCTGTTCCCCTGTGATAAGGTGACCAGTTAAAATGTAGCCTAGTCTATAAACAGGAACTAATGCTGATGTATTAAACCTTCACATAAAAACGAGGGAGATGGGATCCGTATAATCCAGCCGTGCTCGGACCACGTAGCTGATTTGGTACCATAACGTGAAATGTGGCCTGGTTCAAGGGCACCATGTGATTTGAGCTAATCTAAAATAACCTGAGAGGTGCACATTACCTGGAAAAAATGCAGCAGGTGGTGTTAAATTCATCTAGTCTGCCAGTAGGCGAGAGGCAGCAGGATTTTATCTCTAGGTTGACCTGGCTGTTATTTGTTTTGAGGCTGATGACGACACGTAGGTTTCCCAGAGCAGGGATGAGATCTCCGGGCATGATATCTCTCTCCAAGTTCAGACTCATCTCTGCTGTGTAGTTGCCAGTGCCGCAGATATCATCAGAGATTTGCGCCTGACTGGAAGAAGACAATCAGACGGTCAAAATCCAATTGAGTGCAGTGAAAATGAATCACGTTGACTTCAGTTTATCACCATGCTGGCATCTCTATAGATTGCATCTGTACTTGTGGAGCTAAAGTTTATTCTGTATCATTCCATCCACAACAACAGCAGCCATACTTCTTTGGAAAATTAAAAATAAATAAATAATACAACTAATGTAATTTTCTAAACAAACAAACAAACAAAAGTAGTTCACCAGATAACACTGATGCAAGAGGGACACTAAAATGTGACATGATTTATTCATTGTCTCATTCATCCCATTAAACAAAATAGTCCAATTAATCGGATTTGTATTTTGTTTTTAATTTAAATCAATCAATCAATCAATCAATCAACCAATCAATCAATCAATCAATTAACCAAACAACCTTCATACCTATCTATCTGCTTATTGATCTAGCACAGCACAAATGCTAATAAAATTGTTTCTGTTCCATATTAAAAGTGATTGAAGAGTTCTGAGTCATTACCCACTGAGAGAATCAGATGATATAACCGTCCTCTTCCTGTTTATTACAGGCAGGTCTGACACAAACTCAGTAGATCTCCCCGAGTCACTTTCAGCAAATGGAGTGGTGGCATGTGAAATATCTTCACTCCCTCCCCTGGAGGGTAATGAACCATTGGGGAGCAATTGTTTCTCTGTACTTGAGAAACTCAAATCCGTGTGGAGAAGAGGAGAGAACTTTTCCCCAGTAAGAGCAGACAACGCAGTCCGCCCAATGTGTTTTTGTACATCATCTGTTGCGCCTAAACTGGACATTTCATCAGATGGAAAGTTCGATTGTGTCGTTTGTGAATGCTGATTTACTGTTGAGGAAAAATCGGTCTGGTCCTCATTTAAAGTCAAATGCTCTGTATGCAACACATTCTGCATTTGAAAAGGAAACAAAGGAAAAGTTGTTCCATTGGATGATTCAAGGAGCGATGTGTTCAGGGCCCCTTCTGTGCGTGCAGCAGCTGTTGTGTGCCAGCTGATGCCAGAAATTTGGCTGGATGTCGTGTTCTGAGGATGCTCCTTAACATCTGATAAATTTACAAACATGTGATGTGATAAAAGTGAATTTTTGTGGTTGTCTTGTCCACTTTTATGCGCTATTGCCTGCCCAATAGACACTGAAGGTGAAACAGAGAGGGTCAAATGTTGTTTAAACTCTGTAATCAAGTGAACACTGGGGGGAACAGATGTGTGAATTGGGTGTAAAACAATCTTGTGCGGAATTGGCGTCAACAAAGTTTGATTCGTGCTTTCAACTGAACGACTGTTCTGATTATGTGGTTTCAGAGTTGTTGGTTTAACCATGTCATCTCTCTTTTTTAAGTATGACTCAATCTGAAGTACAGATTGTGTTTGCGGTGTTTCTGTGAGAAATATCTCTCCAGGGTGAGCTTCAATACGCTGCTGGACTGATGGGATACTGCTAACTGTGTAGCTGCCGAAAAACAGCATCACAGTCCCTCTTGGGTTTTTAAGATTTTGTTGCTTGTCGTCTAACGGCAAAGCAATCTTTCCAGTTGTCAACGAGTGATTTAAAAAGGCGTCCTTGCTGTTACTTTTCTTAGAGATGGACAAAAGTTTTAAGAGAACTTTGGCATCTGTTGTCATAGTATTTTGTGACTTACCAAAAGGTGTTGGTAGTGAAACTGCACGAGCGAGTTGGGAGATGTTGGCAAAAGACACCCGTGGTTTTAAAAACATAGTTGTTGTAATGAAGGTCTTTGTTGTGGATATGTCGCTGTTAGAAAGTGGGACCCTAAAATGTGACATCTTTTTGTTGATTGTGGTTGCATTTACTGTTTCGTGTCCTGTGTCCAATGTACTTGAGTTCATGTTTGGCCTCTCGGATATGATGAACGGGACTTTTTGTGACCCATCGTGCTGTTGGTTTTGGTTAGTAGATTCGAATTTAGAGAAGTTTTCCAGATTTGTAAATCTCTTCACAGTTGCAGACGTCAATGAAGGTGGAATCGATTCATGAACTTGAACTGATACAAAAGGCTTTAATCTCTCTGTGGGGAAAATATTTAGAGGCTGATGATCATTCACTTTGAAGACATGAAACACATTCTTAAGCTTTGTCAAAGGTGGAAGAGGCACTGCAGTAGATAATTCATCAAACTGATTGAGGGGTTTTGAAGTGTCTTCTTGAGTTGAAATGGTTCGGAGAGCGGCAAGTGAACTTTGAGTCTGTTTCATGAACATTCGCTTATTTGCTATAGTTGCTTCCTCAGCGTTGGCAAATGAGGCAGTACTAAAGGCTATCAATTCACTCAGATGAACTGGAAAATGATCCATTCTGTTACGTTTCTCTGTCACAGAGATATTAGATGTTCTGGCTTCTTTGGAACAAAGATCTGACGTTTTGAGTAGAGAAGAGTTTTGAGCGACCAAAGAAAGGTCACTTTTATTCAGACGATGAACGAAACTGTTTGGTGAGGTTTGGAGCGTTGGTTTAATTTGACGCTCTTTACTTGATTTGGTGTAAACAATTGATTTGCTTTCTAGTCCATCCCTCGCTGAGACAATTCTATGCACGGAGTCAGATATCAACCGCGAGGCCACAAATTGTTTTGTCATGTGCATTTCGCCAGCAGCTGTTTCCATGTTTGAAAAATAATTCAGCGTGGTTGCGTCTGGAAGCTTTGTAGGGGTCAGCTTTGAAGCAGAGAATAAAAAGATTGAGTCTGGGTGCTTTAGTGACACCCCGAAGGGTTTTGGTCCATTGGTGCTGGGATTTTTGCTGCTTTCTATCATTTTATTAACTATTACTTGGCTGGTTGATTTCACTTGTAATGGAGTATCAAGGATCACTGAACTTGGTGAAAGCAGATTCTTCAGCTCTTTTGGCTCATGCTCAGATCCATTTTTTGGATTTTGACCAAGCTCAGTGGTTAAAAGCCCTAAACCCTGCAAAACTGTAAAATGCATAATGGTCGAATGATTCTTATTTAAAGAAGCCTTTTCAGAACGATTCAGAGGCTTATCAGCTCTAAACGACTCCAGAGTCCAATTTTCATTCTTGTTTTCGCCCTGTCTTTCCACACTCTCGTTTGACTCCCCAAGGTTATCAATTACTGCTGGATCAGAGGCTGATAACATGGGAATGTCATTTGCGGGCGAAGGAGTAATAGACTCCAAGACTCTTTGATTCTTGCTTTCCAGTGAAGCGTGAAAAAAAGCTGAGATCTTTTCCCTGCCTCTGGACAGATGAGCAGCAGGCATCATGGTGTCATTCATCACTGACTCAAATTCAGCCTCAGCTGAGGGATGAAGCCCTCCCTCATCATTGGAGATCAATGAGAGGTCTCCTTTGGACTGAAACGGCTTCACAGCAGTGCCGTCCTTACCCGTGGAATGTGAACCTGTACCATAAGCTAAGACAAAGCTTGGCCCATTTGAGGTAATTGCATCTTTATCAGTGGTTGTGGTTGCATTTACTGTACTTGAGTGCTGCCTCTCATGTGGTGTATGGAACAAATCTGTCCCTGGATAACTGATTACAGGCACAGTCAGGTGAGCAGGGCTTTCGGTGGAAAATTTTCCACTGTTGTCACGGGAGCTGTTTTGCTCTTCCGATGGCATAGTTATTATGAAGGTTGTGCTCTCGGTTTGCAGGGACTGAAAGCCTTGCAGGTCCTCCTCCTTAGCACTCACTGAAAAGTAGCAGAGTTGCAATTTTGCTTGTGAGATGGCTCATAAAATACACATAAATACCTATAGTATAAACAATTCAAGAGGCATTAAAATTTTACGACCGAATAAAATTATTGCATGCATAAGGTTGCATGTTCCGTAACAGTACAAACGAGTGAGTTGCAGCATTTGCCGTAACTAATGAATAATTCAGTGTTATTTATTAGACAGAAGTGTGTTAAATGTTTTGGGAAATTAAGTGATCTCTGAATAGTTGCAACCGCTGGACAGGAAAACGTAGAAGCACAGAACTGAACACATAAGAACAGGTCCATAACACTGTATTGAATTGAAACATTTACTTTGAATCTAATCAATAGTGCTCTTATATCGCAATTAAATATATTAGAGAAAATGTTTAATATTTTTTGATACCTAATTGATGGGTATAATGGGTAAGCATCAAAATTATAATTATATATTTTTAATTATATAAAAATATCAACAACTATGTATAAAATGATAAATGACAAAATGTATCATTATTTTAAAAATAATTTTATGAATACAATTTTATATTTTTTAAAATAAAATTTAAACAATTTATATATATTATTATTATTATTATTATAAAAAAAATATAAAGATGAGTTAATTTTATAGTTTGTAAACTACAACTATAATATCTTTAATAAATCATGTCTCTAACTTGACATTTACTGTGCTGATTACAGCAGTTATTGAAGACAAACTTAGTGTACATACCTGTGAGTCCAAAAATGAAAAATATGTAACCAATCCCCATGCTTAATCTTCTCTCTTGCTTTCTTTTAAGCTACACATACATAACATTATAATGAAACTACATTGAGATGCACAACAAAGGATACTGTCCCAACAGAGCTCACACCACACTCTCTGAAGGAGCCTAATGTGAGCTTTACCTTCCTCTCTTGTCATTTATAAGTAGATTAGATTACTGACACGTGAACAAAAGCAAGCTGAGAAAATGAAACGGATTTCTGCGTCAGTAGAATCCCTCATCATCCTCATCGTGTTTGACTGTGTATACTTTTTCATGTGTGTTGGCTTGCGTGAGCTGCTATGATAAGCTAGTATCCGAGTCATCCATCATCAAACAGATTCAGATAAGACTCAAATAAAGTGTAGAGCTGTGGTTCCCAACATTCTTTCCAGGAGACATATGAGAGATTTCTGTCCCTCCACTGACAGTACAAGCAACTACCACTTTGACTCTTCAAAAAGTTCATAAAGAGATCGTAAAACTAATCCATATGAATTGAGTTGTTTAATCCAAATTTTCTGAAGAGATACGGTAGCTTTAAATGATGAACAGATTGAATTTAGGAAACTTTTAAGAAAACCAAAAGGAAGGGGTTTCATTTCATATCAGATTTGGTAATATAGGCACTAAACAGAATTTCCATAAACAAAGCTGTTTCAGCCAATGGAATGGATTTTAAGGCCTTCAAAAATAAAACTGGGAACTGGTAAAATACTATTGAAATTACTATTATTAAAATACTAAATACTATACTATTATCTAAAAAATCATTAGTGATAGGCACTTTTTTTTTTTTTTTTTTTTTTGGAAGTCAATTGTCATCAACGTTGGCTTCTTTTGTGTTCCACAAAAGAAAGTCAGTCATACAGATTTGGAACAACATGAGGAGTAAATGATGACAGTATTTAAAGTTTTTTAAAAAAACAGTGAAAAAATAGCTTACAGCACATTTAAGGATAGTGGTGCACCATCTGAAATATGCTCTGGGACAAACCTTAGGTGTTGAGGTTCCATTTTGCAGTCTGTTAGTCAAATCCTGTCCCGAACCCTGGATTACACTGTCAGACTCATTTCTGCTAAACCTATTTGAATTGTAACAATTTGACTTTTTCTCATTGCATCATCAAATGCTTTCTGCAAAGATGAGCAGGCATTAACCATAATAATCTTCAAATGCAGTTGTATTAATCTTTTTATTCAACACATGAAAGCTAGCATTAATCCATTTATCAACAAACAGGGAACAAAATGTAATCAAGGCAACACACTTCCCAAGTGAGTCATTTGGGATGAAAGGATATTGAAACGTTTCGAATATCGTCCCGGGGCAACATGTTCTCTACAACAGCAGATAACAGAATCACATGTCAATGTGAATTCTCTCTAATTAAAATGAACACAGGAAACAGCTGTATAATCAAGATAGGCCTTAAGGCATGACAGTAATTTGTGGCCTCACTTAAGATGAGCATCTTAAGCTGTGAACCAAAGGACAGCATTCATCTGTATGTGTGTGTGCGTTTGCATGCGTGTCCTGAGTTATGGGGTCAATTATTGAGGAACCGAATGTGGGTAGTGGCTCACGTGATCAATCTCGCACAGGAATGAAGGATTTCTAAACCATGAAGCTCCCTGAGTTTCTCCATGTGCCTGAAAAAAAAAATCAAAACAGAGATTTATCAAACCAACAGAATTAGGGTTTTTTTTCTCATTTTGATCACACAATGTATTCTGAACAACCAGAGCTAAGAATATGAAATGCAAAAAAGTATGAAAACGTCAGCCAGTTTGCTCTGCATATAAAGTAGATTCATCGGTTATGTGTAATATTTTTGGCAGTGTCTGTACCCTCCACTGTTTTCTGTCTAGAATGTCTTTTTTAGGCTGCACTCTCATCTCAAAGGTTTGAAATCTCACTGTAAAGACTCTGAGAAGTTGAAAGCTCATCAAAGTTGAATGCCATAAGAGTCTGACTCCTCTTTGAAGGACTGTACTTGTTAGATGCTGATTGGGAGAATAAGACGCCTCAAAAACACTTAACCAACAGAGCTCCTTTTCTCAGGTCTGAGCTCATGAACCCTTCATAAATTAAAGATGAAGGGAAAAAACTTGATAGTTCTTTAGGTCAATAAAAGTATAAAGGTGCAATCGGTACATGTTTAAAAGAAACTCTCTCTCACATCCGTAAAAGTGCTTGTTAACAGCCGTAAAATGAGACTAGAATATAAACAAATGTCAAATGCAACAAACAAACATGTTTATATCTGAATCACATCAATTAGGATGCCTTTCTTATGCCCTTAAACTGTAGATCTGACATTTTTAATTCATTATTCATTCAGAAAGTTCATCATCTTGTTGAGGTTAATTATTTAGAGGCATTATCTTTTCACCTTGATGTTTCCTAAAGTATCACTGCTGTATAAGAACATCAGCATGAATGTTAATCAATATAATGCAGCTGACTGCAAAAGGCAAGTCAGACTTAATTATACCTGGGCTCTATTTTGCACAGCTTCCCAAGGGTGATGGCTGCGTTCTGCCGAACGGCTGCTCTTTTGGCATCTCCAGCGGTGTGGCGTAGCAGCAACGGCACGCAGTCTGTGCCCAGGAGGCCACTGGCAGCTCCATCCACTTCTAAGCAATGCCCCATACACAAAGCTGCATTCCCCACCACCAACTCGTCAATCCCACCCAGGAGTTTTCTCAAAGTGTGCAGCCCTGAATGAATAAATGTGTGTAGCACACAAAGTCACCGTAAGGCCATAGAGCTTAAGACATCTTATTGAATCCAATCCTCTGCCTCCCTGGCCCTCAGAACTCACGTTTGTCAAGCTTAACCAGCTCCTCACAAGCCTGTGGGATTGAGGCAGTACAGACTGTCAGGACTTTAATGGAGTATCTGGAGCTCATCTCTCCTCCAACCTGACCGGACAGACACACAAGCAAGTTTCAGTTAAATCTCTATAATTGCCAACGCAAATGTAAAAAAACAACAACAATACAGCTGGTCACCAGAATACAAAAATGTGTAATGGAGGCAGTTGAACTCTTTAGCCCTGTAAAGCCTGCTATTTAAAAAAATATATTGAAGTAAATAATTCATATTAAAATATGCATTGCATTTAGGTTTCTGTCTTTGTGTTATGCACTTTGAAACATTTATGTTGATCTAATTTTAAAAAGGAAACTTTTTATTTTGCTTTGTGGTTATTAAAAACAATTTCAATGTGAGCAAAACCAGACAGACAGAATGACAGACAGACAGACAGACAGACAGAATGACAGACAGACAGACAGACAGAATGACAGACAGATAGACAGAACGAACGACAGAATGACAGACAGACAGACAGACAGAATGACAGACAGACAGACAGAATGACAGACAGATAGACAGAACGAACGACAGACAGACAGACAGACAGACAGACAGAACGAATGACAGACAGACAGACAGACAGACAGAATGACAGACAGACAGACAGAATGACAGACAGATAGACAGAACGAACGACAGACAGACAGACAGACAGACAGAACGACAGAATGACAGACAGACAGACAGACAGACAGACAAACAGAACGAACGTTAACTAATTATTTAAATTAAATTTAGGTAATTTTGGAAATTTGGCTTTTGGGCTGATTTAAGTCAGTAATTATTTATAATCCACTGGTCCTATGCTGGGCTGAGAAGGTCTTTTCGGTAGTGATTTGCATTGCCAATTTAATGCAAGGGGCCTAATCTCTACCATCTCCAATATATTATATCCAATTTCATTTGACTTTATTTCCTTACAGACTCTATTTCAACAACTAAAACCTGATATAGGCTCCACCTTCAGAATCTTCAGCAACTTCTTCACTATTCCATTCCGCACAACTTCCTGAGTGGCATCAGAAGACATCGGGAGGAGAACGCTCAGCAAACCTGCAGCTCTCTGAAGCCGAAGACAAAACGATATGTTTAATGCCAGAACTCCCATCATTAGGACAGATAAGACATTTCAACAGGATAAGGCTGTACTCCGATGTATTTCAAGGCGGCTTGTCAAAAATGCAGTTCAAGCTGTATCACAGTAGTAAAACTCAGTCAAACCCATAATAAACCCTTTCACCTTAACTGTACTCAGAGAAACAGCCTGACTGGAGAGATATGAAGCGCTAAGGCAGCAAAACCCAAGCAAACAACCTGGAACCTGATTTACATAGTCAGAGAAAATAGTCCCCAATAGGGCCTGGGGCAGCTACAGTAATCACTATGTAAATGCTTCCGTGAATGCAAAATCCTTCTCTTGGGGATGTTAGCCATCTAAGGACATCCATATATTTAAACTTCCATTTTTGATCTTGTATAACCCATTTATGTAAATGTTTTGTAGAGATCCTCTAGAGATGCGAATGCGCAGGGTTCCACAACATCCCACATCCTGCAGGATGAACATTTTAATAATTAATGAGCAGAAATCTACAGTTCAAACGTTCTGGCGGCTCCCATCATCAGGGGGTGGGTTGAGGCTCGCTTTGGCCTTGGTAAAACGAATCAACTCACTGTGATGACGCCTCCAGAGGAATCGCTCAGCAGGTCCAAGCACCTGCTGCTGGCCTGAACAGCGTGCTCCTGTGTGTTGAAAGAGAGCCAAAAAGTATTCTCTCCAATTTTCCTTTGCTGTTTCAGACATGATTGCAACATATGGAGAGAAAAGGCACTAGAAGAACATTCTGCCTAGCCAAGGCCCTTTGGCTACAAAAGTGCTTGATGTGTTGGATGGGGGCTGGCCAAAAGCCCAGAATATTAAACTTCTGCTTTACCTGGACAACTTGAGAGGGATTTGAGGCTAAGTTGATCATCAAACCCAGGAGGGAATAGAGGACACTTCTACATTCACAGGCGACGCACCGCTCCTGCAACCAAAACAGAGCTTTATCTTGACAGTGCCGGAAATTAAATTCATGTCCTTTTCTCAGTTTTAGCGTCTGTGGGAAATGGCGGTTTCACAGCTCATGTAGCAAGATAGCAAAAGGAGCTTAAAAACAAACCTTTGAATCAAAATTCCCAGTGCAAGACATCATACATAATTCAGCAATGTTCAAGGACAGAGTATTTGGGAGCTTGGTTGTGATGTAAAGGGTTATCATCTCTAAGATTACCACTGCTTGAAGAGAGCATCTCCAAAAATGTTCACGTCCTGCCAGATTTTTATTTATGACATCATCCAGAGCCATGCTCCCGATCACAGAAATCACAGAAGCCAGGATCTTGTCGTCAGCTGTCATGATATTTGACTACATGGGAAAAACAGTATTAGCCACATTTTGGACTATTTTTTTTTTTTTTTTTTTTTTTGAAAGATTAACACTAACATTACTTTTATTCAGGAAGGATCAACACTGACAGTAAAGAAATGTTTCTTGGTGAAATCAGCATATTAAAATTAAGAAAGAAAAAAGTTTGGTAACATTTTAGTTTAGGGCCCCATTCTCACTATTGACTAGTTGCTTATTAGCATGCATATTACTGAATATTGGCTGTTTATTAGTACTTATAAAGCACATATTAATGCCCTATTCTGCATGACCATATTCTACATCCCTTAATCCTTCCCAATACCTAAACTTAACAACTACCTTAATTATTAATAAGCAGTAATTAGGAGTTTATTGATGCAAAAGTTGTAGTTAATAGTTAGTTAATAGTGAGAATTGGACCCTAAACTAAAGTGTGACTGAAAGTTTTTCAGTATAACAGGATAAGCATTATAAAGTACCTTTATAATAAGAAACAGCTCTCATCATACTAGTATTCATATGATGAGTACTAATACTAATCTTATCAGTAATTGGATGTCTACATGGACTGTAATCTATGTTGCATGTAGCATATTTGCATGCTGCAGTATGGTAAAATAATATCTTTGTACGTATGACGGAAGACATCTCAATGCTAAGATGCATAAAGGGTCTTTGACCAATAAAAAAAGGTTTCTTTAGTAATTATGTGACTGTATGTTATAACAAGTCCTACAAGGTATATAGTCATATGTCTTCTAGTTGTAAAGCCAGCAATGTACAATCCAGTGCCAAAATGTCTGATAAATCAGACAATAAAGCATTAGAATATGATATTATGATTTAGAATATTATAATTATTAAGAAGATGATTATAAATGATGCTTCATAATCACCAGCAGATGTTCAAGAGGAAGGGCAAAAGCTGTTGTGAAGATCTCCCTTGACTGAATCTTAAATCTGAAAAAGAGAAACAACAAAAACAGCAACAAAAAAGTATTAAATAAAGAAATTAGCTACTTAACAAGAATAAAGCTTAACTGACTAAAATCCTCAGATAACCCTCTTGTTGTAATGCGCAAAAAGCCGTGGGGGCAAAAGATAAAAATGCGTTATAATGTGGTGGGCACTGATCCAAGCAGATCTATGGCTGCAAATCTCACGTTGGTGACGTCCCACGCACAACACGAGACAAGACCAATATGGCTAACCATCCTTATCTAGAAACAAGAGAGCGGCTTGAATTCACTGAACACTTTTCATTGACTATCTATCAAACCATTCTCGTTTCCTTTTGTGCATGAAGTGGCTGCTTAATTCCATCTCCTGGTCACCGGGAGCACCTTTCTCTATCTGAGAGCGGTGAATGACTAGAAACGTCACTATCTCACAGAGATAAATGGAGGGATTTGTGAATGTGATGGATTGTTTTGTCTTAAATGTGTTCACTTTGCGTTCTCAAGGGACCTGGGTTGCTGAGCTGAATGAATTTGAATGTGTCTCGATTTAATATGCGCAAGCGACTATGATGTATGGGAATCTGCTAGACTCTCAGGTGGACTCAAAGATTTTGTAAAAAGAGTCAGTTTCGCGGTTTCTCTCACAGGCATTCATATAGTAAGGGCGACTAAATTGATTGTGCATACTTATTTTCTGCAGCCAAGTTCTCCAGAACTGTCAGCGCCGACGCGGAGCTCGTATCACGGCAAACACAGCTCATCAGGTTCTCAGCCGTTCTACAGGAGACAGATCGCATTCGTTACGGGCTCATTAAAAGGACTTTAATAAAACATGCTATATCAGTAGGAGGCATTCTGCATGCTAGCTAATGAGATGAATCACAGATAGCATAGCAACACCACACTTAAATCAATCTCCTGCTCTGGTTTGTAGAAAAAACAGAAGGTTGGGATGAAATTGACATCAAAGATAAGTCAGTAAAAGCAATACATTTATTTATTTTAAACATATAATATGCACTTTTTGATATAATGAACGAATTATGCTGTTTAAATATTCAATTAAGTGACACAAACAATTATTATTCTAACAGAACATCAGAGGAAAAAAGCATAACCTTTAAGAGATAAAAAATGTATCAGTATAAACATGGTGTCTTTAAACTAGCACCTAAATGCTCAGTAACTAATGATATGTGATTTATTCCTTATTAATCATGTTCTCCGAGAATGTATTTTTATCTTTACCCCTGATCTAAAGCCATTACAGTATTTCTTAGCAGTGTGGCACGCCGATCCATTTTGTTTCACAAAATTAGCCCTGTCTAAATGGCTCATTTGACCTCGTATGTGTTATGTTGTAAGTAATTAATACATGGCACATCATTATGTAGACTGCAATGCAATGCATTCAATATGACACCAAAAATACTGTACGTACTGGCATAAATTAAGGTTGTTGATGAGCACGTCCCTTCCGTGCTGAGTTTGTGAGTACAAGCTGAGCAATTCCAGGCTTTCCCTCTGTATTTCACATTCCGGTGATGCCAACATCTGGACCATGTGTTGTCTAGTAACGGGAAACTCCATCAACAGCAGTTGGTTCTGCTCTGGAAGGAGCACAATTATGGAGAGGGTTTAATAAAGACAAACGCAAATTTAAATGACCAGTTAATGAGATTACCACTGAAGGGCACAAAGTACTTACTAAAGAGACTTTTAATGCGGGAGGCAATAACAATTTCACTGCTAGCAGGCAAGAACAGGATAAATTGATATTGACTTGAATTCGGACATTTCACAAATCCTCATTACTTTAAAAGTAGGGGGGGGAAGCAGAACCAGACCAAGTGGTGTCGATACATTTTACATTTTCCAGAGAGAGACCGTTTAAAAGGATAAAAAAGGAATGTGCAAATGGGATTGCTATTTTTCCCTCAGCAATAGCACCTTTCATTTTCAAGGCTTATCTTACCGTTTTCACTGCAAACTGTCCTCCATAGTTTGACAACGGACTTGCATAGATCCACTGCATATGGATCTTTTGAGTTCTGTGAGAGGCAGCTAAAAACAGAAAGGGAAAAACTGTAACACAGTAAACACACTTCAGTCACGCACTGTAGACCAAATGGAGTTAAAGGGATACAGTAGTTCACCCAAAAAAAAAGCATCCTTTTTGAATGGATGTCCTGTTTCATTGTAAATGCATGGAAAAGAACGACACGCAAAAATCATGTTCAATGGAAGTAGTAGTCATACAAAAGTGTCGTTATTGTTAACTAAAAATAAAACTGAATTGAATCATTGGAGGTTAGCAGCAAAGATATTGGTCAATAAAGTGACATTAAATACATAAAATATATTTGTATTATTCAACATTTTTAATTATTGCATGTTTGTGTAATATTCTGAGTTGACATTTCACTGTTTTTATTCATTTTTAGGAATACTGAATTTGTTTTTGAGCAAG
This sequence comes from Squalius cephalus, assembly GCF_949319135.1. Classification (NCBI taxonomy): domain Eukaryota; kingdom Metazoa; phylum Chordata; class Actinopteri; order Cypriniformes; family Leuciscidae; genus Squalius; species Squalius cephalus. Next base: position 15,576,290 of record NC_137132.1, on the reverse strand, counting down.
TGAAATAAGTAAATGCATGCTCACATTTAGTCTAGAACTACAATTACTATCATGTTCAGACAGCACAAAACACCTCTGCACTTACTCCTGATTCCCCTCAACATGGGGACAGAGAGGTGTCAGTCAATAAAACAAAGTAACTAACAAAGAAAATCTAACTCGGATATTTTGTTGTAATTTTTTTACTTTACTCGTTACTTAAAATAAAAAAAATCTGATTATGTAACTCACGTTACTTGTAATGCGTTACACCCAACACTGGGAACGACATGAGACTGATGAAATAAATGGCATAATCTTTTTTTTTTGGCTTAACTATCCCTTTAAACAAACATGTTTTATAGATTAGAGACCACACGTGTGCAAACTGTATGAAGCTAACACAGCGAATCTCCCAAACAAACCAATCAATCATTGTCAAACACGGATAAACCCTTTCAATTTCATTCTGGTGTGGAAAGTTAAATTCCAACACAAGACATGATCACACAGCAGAACCAGATTACACATCTGTTGTTTAAATGTATTCAAATTGGTCAATTAATTTTAATAGCATATTTGGCTGGTGCAAGACAACCGATAAGGGGAGAGAAAGCTGCTTGATAAATCAAGCAGCGATTATGCATGCACACTTTATAATACTACAGTAAGTACTATGCACAAAGCCTAAAATTCAATTAATTAAAAAACAACTTCTAGAGCTTTACACAGCCATTTTCAAATGTTAAAAGTACATTCTGACCACAAACTGTCAGGTTAGCTTCATTAGCAACCTTACCTTCTTACAATGTTGTTGCCATTAATGATACTGAATCCATTGTTTAGTCTGAATAATGTCTGCCCAGTACCTGTGAGGGACACCAGATAAGGTCAGTGTTAGTAGGTGTGTAGTGAGAGCCATATATCAACACTAAATCACAGTAGCCAGCCCCAGACACACAATATGCTCCTTTCAAGGGCAAAAGAGCATACAAGGAGAATAAACAAAAGCTCATCAAGAATAAGAGAGCGCTGCCTTATCTACACAGAAGCAGTGTTCATTCTGAGGAAATACTAGAAATTAGTTCACAAAGAGCCTTTCAGGTATCTCACCTGAACAAAACATTGGCACAAAGCTTTCAAACTTGGAGAACTTTCAAGATTATGCTTCACATTGCGCAGGCCCATATTTTACCCTAGCGGAATACTTCTGACACTTTAAATAGCTTTAAATAGAGTATTTCTGTTGGAAAGGACTGCAGTGTGTAAAGTAGGAAGTTCAATTGAAAGTTTGATTTAGCTTGTAGTTTTTTTAATGTTACCTTGATAAGGTAACTTAATATGAAGTATATAACACAAACATGCATGCAGTCCTGAAAAAAATATTATCATGGTTTCCACAAAAAAATGTAGCAGCACAACTCTTTTGAATATTAATAAATAAAAAATTGTTTCTTGAGCACCAAATCAGCATATTAGAATGATTTCTGAAGGATCCTGTGACACTGAAGACTGGAGTTATCATCAGTTAGTTGCCATCACAGGAAAAAATTATATTTTAAAATATGTTCAAATAGAAAACAGTTATTTTAAATTCAAATAATATTTCACAAACTGCACTTTTACTGCATTTTTGATGGAATAAATCCGGCTTTGGTGAGCACAAGAGACTTCTTTCAAAAACCTTTTTTTTTTTTTTTTTACATTTAAAAACATCTGCTGTTTGGATTGTTTTTGTATAGAAATTGAGTTTCAAATGTAACTTAAATATAACTGAAAAATATTCAGTTCAATATTCTCTTCTTTTGTGAGGTGTGACAAATAGCCCTGGTTTCCCTTAGTATATTTTGTCACAATCTAAATATATGATCTGTGCAGTGATATTTTGACACAAGATCACAACCGAACAGACACAAAACTGACAGGTAATTCACGCGTTCACTAACAAAGTCTAAAAGGCTTGCGCGTGTGCTTGTGATAGGACTGTGTCTGTCCTCTGTGGCTGATCATGAGGATTAGTTTCCTCATCATGAACTGCAAATGAACCACAGAGCAGAATCAATGAGCCCTCCGCACAAAATTCCTCACTACTCTCCTCTCCGTATCGATCCCGAGTGCAAGAAATATCACCCTGGTTGCTGGAACAACACTGGGTAAACCGAAGGAATATTTCAGACAAATCTGAGGTTCAACAATGCCGTAAACATGTGCTCGTCCTACCAAAAAACTGCTGGAGTTATGTGATAATTAATGAAATAAACAAGAAACAACAGCAGCATCTAATAAAAAAGGACTCTGAATTAATCATGTGAACTTACAGTCTTTAATAGCCTGTGAGAGCAGCTCCAATCCACCACAGTAGTAAAGATTGATCTCATTGGGTCTATCGAGCTTCTTCAGCAGCTCTGATACTGCCGTGGCCTGTCTCGTTCCCGCTTGTAGCTCTTCCCAAGCTGCCTTTTCCTGGAGAGCCACCTTCTCTTCCAAATCCACTTGTCTCAGATAAGCTATTGCAATGTAATGTATTGTGACTGCTCCATGAACATATATCTTTTTTTGCAAATTCATGTGGAAATACTCTATTAAAATGCATAGAACGGAAATCCATAATGCCATTACTCCTCTGGAAAAGTTCAAAATGAATGTAAATGAGCAAACTAATGTTCTAAAAACTGCTGGTGTAAGCATGTGATGCTTTCTACAAGAAAATGTAGAGAGGGAATTGTGTAAAAACTACAAATGAACGCAGTTTATTCTGGTACAACTGAGAGATACTTGACAGAAACTACATATTCAGGCAGATGCTAAAAGCTAATAACAACACTAGTCCTACTTCTGCTGCTAAAGAATGGATCTAAAGTCTAAAATATTTACTTTGCCTTGCCTTGCCTCAGATCTTCATAGCATTTTTAAATCATACCTTTGACCATCGTCTCCCGCTGTGGCTCTATCTCCAAAACCTTTCGATAGCAAATCCTGGACTGAAAGTGAAGCAATAAAAAAAAAAAAAAACATGATAAAAGGACAGGTGTCAAATAAGGTGAGAAATATAAGTTTAATCAAGCTTTAGGCTTGAAAGGATAGAAGGACTTCTATTGAACGATACATACCTGTGGGAAATCCTTGAGTGCTAGGTGAGATTTTCCCATGTGTATATATGCTTTAATACACTTCTTATTGCACTGTGAATGAAAGTTTTAAATTTTAATTAGCCACTTCAAAACAACAGAAGATACATTGAAGTAATACACTAGAGTCTGTCCTAGACTATTATTTTATCAAAAAAATAATTAAATACAAATTTAGAGGTGAAAACATATATAATATATAATGAACATGTTTTTCATTTCTTATAATTAAAACTCATTTTGATATATTTTAGGGGGCATTAAAATCATCCTCTTCAAAGTATTGAAATATGTGAAAGAAAACCTTAAGTAGCTTAATCTTTTATTATTTCTTAGAAAAAACAGGGAAAAAACACAGAAAATGATATCAGAGAGACTCCCTGTAGATCTTCATTACTGTGTGACAAGATGCGACCCTCTGAAAAACGTAAGAATTTATGAATTGTATTTTAAATGCTTTTTAAATTACTTTTAAATAGTGCTCTCAAATCGATTAATTGCGATTAATCACATCTAACATAAACATAAATGTATAAAGTGTGTGTGTGTGTGTGTGTGTGTGTATACATATACACATATATTTTATATTTATTAATTTTTGTTTAATTAATTGATTAAACATCGCAATTAATCAATTAACCGCAATTAATTGATTTGACAGCACTACTTTTTAATAATTATATGATAAAGATGTGTGCACTAACTTTAGAATAAGAATATATAGATATAGCTAGTTCTTACTTAACTTTCTAAAAGTTTTCCAAAAGCAAAGACTATTCGGCACAGCGCAGAAGGAACTTCAACCCAATTTTCTAGTGCTGAGCAACTATCCAGTTCAATAGAAACCGCTCTATGTAGCCTGCTGTTCTCACCAGACAAGGTAGAATGAAAAACTCTCCGCTTCGGCTGACACTGAAAAATGAGGGGTCATTTCTCTGACCTCTTTCCTACTGATTTACTCACCCTCAGAGCCCACTCACAGTCACTTATGGCCTCCTTATATCTCTTCAGCTTGATAAAGGCCTACATAATACATGAATGTGAGACAATAAAATCACAAGAGGAGAAGTCTCACGGGAATATCAGTTATGATACGGCTCATCTGATTATTGTAGAAGAACTTGTTCTGAAATGTAGAAGTACCTGAGCTCTGTTTGTATAGAGAGCCTGCATGTCACGCAGCTGCTCCAAGCCTTCGGTATAAAATTTGACAGCCGTTTCGTAGTCACCTTGAGTGAAAGCCTCATTACCCTGCTCCCTTAACGCTGCGGGTCAAACGAGGACACAGGAAATCAAGACGTTGCAAACTAACAGTGCAAAACTGCCCAAAAACTGGCCATTTCGCTCTCAGGCTTCAGTATACACACCGTTGGCTTTTTCCTCTTTCATCTTTCTTCTATGATGTCTCTCTTCGGCATCTTTCTCTAATGTCCTCAAGAAATTCTCTGACGAATCGAAGGGTACAACAAACCGTTGCAAGATTTATAATAAAAACACAAGATGTGAAGATGAAGGTAGCAAGTCTGTATTGATTTATGAATCATTTACAAGACTTCAGGGGCAAACATTCAAGTTTTATACCTGAAACCAAATTATTCAACAGAGACACAGAAGTCTTGTCAACTGCCGAACACAGAACATATAAGAGACTCAAATACCCAAACCTACCTGGATTTTGAGTTGATTCATTCTGGATGTTCTGAAAATAAGGGGAAACACAGTGTAACTGTAGTTGAACAAAAAAAAAAAGACATGTTTTTTTTAAATATTAGGTATGAATACAAAGAAATAATTCAATTATTATTGATAATCTGAGAGTCTGTAACATGTATTAAAAATGCAATAAAGGGTGTTTTATTCACAGTGTTATATTGTATTACATGTTTAATAAAGATACTGTACCAGGGACACATTTTCAGATGAGGGATGTTTGTTAATAACCGTCTTATTGATTGTGGTTTTACATTGTTCCACCTGCTCCAAAGATGAGATGAATTGATCTGCCTTCGCAAGTGCTTTCTCTTGACACGACACATCGTTGGAATTTAACTCTTTTACTAACTCATCTGCAATCAGATATCAACAAACTTCAATAAAAAAGAGAGAAAGAGATTTAAGAAAGAGTCCCGTCCCGTCAAACTGACTTAACGTGACGTTGTATAATTAAGATACATTCCGCTATAACGCAAGAGTCGCGTGAAGATGGGTTGTAAACAAATAGCACTTACCTATCTGGTCAACATTCCTCAAAAAGCGTTCGATATCGTCGTTATCTTGCAAAGTCATGCTTCAAAACGAGTTCACAAAACAAAAGGAGTTTAGTGAAGAGAAGTGAGCATAGACGGTATATAAACATGAGGCAGTTTTGTTTACGGAAGTGTATCCGTAAGCATAGCAACAATAGCCATGTGCAAATGAATAGTTTGCTCCTGCTGGAAGATACTTATAACTACATTACGCGGTCAAAATATCTGTGACGATCTTATATCAATTTAAACTTTTTTTTTTTTTTTGTTAAAACGAATGTTTAGTAACGTGAAAACACCACCCTTTCCCCTGTACAATGACAACCACACACTCATTCTGTCAGAAAACATCAAATGAATGTTGAAATATTGATAGCCTACATATAAAGCTCTACTTTATGTTTTAGGGTTTATGGCAGATGAAGGTGCTCCACGTATTCATGAATATAAGCAACGACTGAGATGTAATTAAAAAAAAAAGAAGGCATACTTACACACAGATAAAAATGTTTTATTGTGCCTTTCTTTTTCTAGTTGTTACTTTAAAACATAGGCTACTTTATTGATCCCTAGAGGGACATTCAGTCACAAAATAGCTCTGTATTAAATGTAGATTTAGAAAAACGCAACTATAAAATAAATGTAATGCAATCAAACAAGACAAAACATGAGTACAATGACATAAATGCATATAAGTATTTGGTAAACAAGATTGTGAAGCTGCATTCTGAGACATCCAAGAAGTGCTAACGGGCTGTCTTGTACTTTTTATAGAAAACAGACCAAGACAGAAATGGTTTATTTGTTGCAGCTTTAAACTTTCATCATTGCAATTCTGCCCTGAGCATTTTGCAAAGTTAAATCTATTTTAAACTCAAAGCTTAGGCCGTTATTTTGCTATATGCTGCATATGCTTGTCTTTCATTTTATTTTAGTCATAATCTAATACTGGTCTCATCTGGTGGGTCATGACCCTAAAATTGTTTGCAGGTCTGTTTTGATACGGTCACGGACAGTGTGTATGGATTTCCAGAGTTATTAAAGTCATAAATGTAGCCAGGTTTTTTATATTTTCATCTTTAAAAAATTTAAAGGTACATTTATAACACTATTATCTTGGCATTAAATAAAATAAATGTTGCTGCGAGGTTGTATTTTAATATTTTATTACACCGGCTGATAGTTTTACTTAAATTTGTCATATTTTGTCTTTTTTGACTGCCGTAATTAATACCTATCGATATATATTTTATTTTTTAGATAGGCGTGGAAACACCATCATGGTTGTTTTCTTCTGCTATTGGAACAAATTTATTATAATTATAGATATACTATAAATATAAAGTTATATTTAATATTTGTTACAAATATAATTTATTTTAGCAAATTCACTTTAAATTATTATTTCCTGTATTTTTCCTGTTTATTTTTTCTGAATTTATATTAATTATATTTTATATTTCTATATTATTTCTGAATTTCTTCATAAAAATGTCATGATGATATTCTCATTCAAATATCCCTCTCCCAGTTTTTAACAAATTGCATCCTGGTTATCATCAAAGTTTGTGTGTCCAATCAAACTGTATGTTATTTTGGTGCAAATTTGTGCAAATTTACTGTTACGATAAGGCCGTGAGATGTCCTGCAGTATATGACATGCCTTTGAAAGCTGGATTTATCACTGTCAGAAAGACAGTGCTGTTCAAAGTTAAAGTGTCAGTTCATGTAGGAGCGGCATCCTGGCTGTCTGGGCCGTCGCTGACTGACGGGTCGGTGTTGATGTGGTTGATCTCCAGGCTCTTAGGAGACTCTTTCAGGAGACTCTCGACCTGGCGGAACACTGAAGCCTCTCTGTATTTGTGCAAATGCCCCAAAACCTCCTGCCCAGAAAACAGCACACAGTCAAGATCAGTCCTATCCTACGGCATCTGCTACATCCCAGTGAATTACTTGGCAACAGCTATACTGAGAACGTAAGGGGCGAATATGGCAAAATAAATCAAACTTACATCCTCTGTGAAAATCCCAGGACTTGGCTTCTGCACTCTTTCCAGCAGAAGACCATCGAGAGCTGCATCTGACGCCAAATCTTTCGTCCTCTCGTCGTCTGGACTATCAGTTTGTCCCAGTCTGGCATGGAACAGCTCACTTAGGCCCACCTGTAAAACCTGGAAATGGGGACAGGACATGAGGTCATTAGCACATTCATTCTTGTCTTGTTCAAGCTGTGCTGTTGTGGGGCGATTGTATATGGCACCTTGAAAAAGGCCCTTTGGAAGGCAGGATCAGAGTCTGTTCTCATCTGACTGGTGGAAATGTGTGCAGCACAGTGCACGAGCAGCAGAGAAAAGCCACCCACTGACTGCAACCTCCGATGGCGAACAAACAGAGTCCTCTCTTCCTCCTGAAGACATAGGGAGTGCTAAGTGCACAGGGGTTTGTATGACAGAGCTCTAAGTGTGCTTAACATGAATAAATTATAGCTCACTCGGTGACTGACAAATAAGCCAATTTAACCTTACTGCAACCAAACTAGCTGTGAAACCAATTATATCTCAGGGAAAGTGGTGCTAATTATCACTTCTCAAAGTGTGGTATATTATTAATAACTTTCCATATGTTCTATTTTTCGCTGGTTCAATATGTACATGCATAAATTTAAGAAATACCTGATAATAGAAAGAGTTGCGGAAAGCATTGTTATTGTAGTTGTTGAAAGGAAGACTAGAAGCCAGTTGAAGTGTTACTGCTGGTATCTAGAATGAAGAAATCAAAACTATTTCTTTAGGCTATTTGCATGAAACCACTGCACAATCGTTTAAAAGTTTGACAAAATTGACAGTAAAGGCATTTATACTGTTACAAAAGTTTCAAATAAATGCTCTTCTTTTAAACTTCCTATTAATCAAATAATTCTGAAAAAAAATGTATCACTGTTTCCACAAAAATATTAAGCAGCACAATAATTTTCAGCATTGATAATAATAAGAATTGTTTTTTGAGCAGCAAATCAGCATATTTGTATTTCTGAAGGATCATGTGACTGAAGACTGGAATAATGATGTTGAAAATTCAGCTTTGCCATCACATTTTAAAATATATTCAAATAGAAAATTTGATTTGTAATAACAGTTCACAATATTACTGTTTTTATTTATTTATGCCGAGTGGGCTTACAAGACTTCATTCAAAACATAAAAAGACTCTCATTTACATTAATATTAATTCATATTATTTTGATTATCGCTATAGAAAAATAAATTCGTAAAATGTCATAACTAACCATGTGGTGACTCAAATGTTTTTTTTTTACTGGTGCAACCCAACAACGTTAAAATACCTACTGCTTTTGTCATGTCACTAAAAAAATTTAAGTAAGTAACGTTTTTTTAGTTACTCTATGAGAATCACACATACTGTAAAAGCAAGTGAGAGAAAGACAGACAGATCCAGACCATTTTATATAATTGAAGGTGCTGGAGGAGAAACTGTCCATGCTGGTAGAGCAGAAGCTCTCGTGGGTTGAGTGTTTCAGAGCTCACTAGAATCAGCTCTCCTTCGCACTCCCACTGTGCATCCATGAAATCCATGAACGACCGGCCTGCACCTGAATGCATGTACCAACACACACCATTTAATGTCTCACACGTTCATCCCTCTGCATCTTTGCAAACTTTAACACAAAATAAAGTTGTTAATTAATTACATTCTCACATCCCTTTAACCTTTAAGAAGATGCTAAAATAAAGCTCAAGTTATATTTCGACTGACATGTTGATGGTTCTCATGGCTTTAAGTCATCTGTTGCTACACTAATGACTTTGCAGTTGTGATGAGTTCAGATTGCACGTTTCAGTGGTGATAATTAGAGCCTGACCCGAGGGCTGGATCTTCAGCAGGCCTCTATCTCTGGCACTATCCCTGAGCTGCTGCTCCACTTCCTTCATCAGCTGGAAGAGAGGAGATAGCGCTACTAGTCTGGACCACTCTTCCCCTGCAACACCGTAAAACAAATACAGAACAGGAAAATAATTACTTTTTGTTTCCCAGGTCACTTTAATACTCTGGATATGACTTGACTCTTACTTTCAGTGTAAGTTTAGGAATTTTTTTGGCCATTTTATTGACTGCAGCCAAAAATGTAAAGGTGCGATCACATTAGAGAATTTTGTGGCAAAAAAGGTAGTTGTCTATTGTCAATAGTGTAGCGGATGTACGAGCAAGCTTTCTGTTGGATAGCATGGCAAATCCATGTGACTTACTTGAACTAGTTTGAAATCTGCATGGGGAAATCTTTCGCCCTCATACGAAATTGATCGCACCTCACTGCTGGCAAAATAGACTTTCAATAAAACTTGGCTGTCTGTGCAATAGAAAGGCGAAATTTAATTTATTTTACATGAAATCAAGCGTAGCGTCAGTTCTGGCAGGTCACGTTAGTCAAGCTCGCATCAGCTGACTCTCAGCTGATCCACGTCTACCTGATGATACAACGCCTATCACTGTATACATATATAAGCTCGTCAGTATTATCAACAGCTGTCGCGTTTCTCAGGAGAAAATTCCCTCTTTTTTGTGTTGCCTGCCTTAGCAAACACGCTAATAACCTCAATAACTACTTGGGTCATGTGCTAAAGCAATGTAGCAAATCATGTTTTTGCTTCACTGTTCTCCTCTTGTTAAAACTTGGATTCAAGGTCAAGGAAACTTTTCTTAAACAAAAACTGCAAGTTTCACCCAAAGTGCTCCAGTAAAACGCTCTGACCTGCTAGCTTTGGGATACCGATGTTTGCGGACAGACCAGGTTCCTGGAGAGATTGGACATCTGAATAAAACAAGAGAGAACATCATGTCGCGATCTGAAATGAGGATGCCGGTAACATCTCTGACTTAAGACAACCTCACCCTGGTTGCGGTTTAGATGTGTTTTTTCCTGGCTTTTCTGAGTGTAAGATGGGTTTGACAGAGAAAGAGAGGGCACCGTGGCATTCTGTTCACTCGCAGACGGAGTCTTCATTTGATCTTTAAGGGATTGAGTCGAGACACCTGGCGTAGCCGAAGACACAAACACAGCGGTGAAATTCTACAGTATCGACGACCAGAATCTTGCTATTTATTCTGTGTATTCAAATATACCTTTCATAACAGACACAGATTCGGTCCATGCTCTGGAAGCGCTTTCCCGGCCAAACGCCCGTTTCCCTTTTGAGATAGGTTTCACAACTGAGACAAAAACATGATTAACGTTTCTATAATAAGGCATAAATGAGGATATTGTACCAGAGCTCTGTTGTGGCTGTGTGCTGGTAGACTGGCCAAGTGCTTTGCTTTCCTCCAACAGCTGAATAAGTCGTTCAAGCCGAGGAAGGATTTTCTGCTGAGTCATGGCTATTACTTTCAGAGGGTTCCTGACACCCTTGGGCTTCAGCACACCAAAATCTTTAAACCAGAATGTGCCAGACACCAAAGACTGGAGGAAGAGAATCAATTTAGTATACTGTCAAGGGAAAATCTGGAATTAAGTCTCTTAAAGCATTGTCGCTGTTTGGATTTAAATAGGCCAATGCTTAAATGAGCAAACAAGTCTATGATTGGATCATTATTGCAGTGTTTATTATGTTTCTAGGATGTTGTATGTTTGGCAACAGTTCTTCTAACCCTAATTGATGGAGTTTGTTGCTTTTCATTTCTTAAACAACCATGTAGGAAGACACAATGACAATGTCAAGATTCATCAGGCTCAAATTGTGAAAGAATGGTTGACAGGAAGCAGGAATAATCATTTTCACACATGAATTGATACCTCTGAGTCCAGACCTTAAATTCATTGAAAGTCTTTGGGATGTGCTGGAGTAGACTTTACAGAGTGCTGGACTCTGCATTGTCAGTACAAGACCTTGAACAAAAATGGATGCAACTCTTGATGGAAATAACATCACAACATTTATTTCTATCAAGAGGTGCATCCATTTTTGGTCAATATCTTTCTTTCACAATTTGAGCCTGATGAATCTTGACATTGTCATCCTGGAATATGGCCATGATGTCTCTTCCTATATGGTGGTTTAAGAAATGAAAAGCAACACACTCAATTAATTAGGGTTAGGACTGCTGCCAAACATATACATGCTAGAAACATAATAATCACTGCAATAATGATCCAATCTTTGGCTACGTTCACACTGCAGGGCTTAATGCTCAATTCCGATTTTTTGAAAAAATTCGATTTTTTTGCAAGGCCGTTCACATTTCCAATTAAATGCGACCTTTTGTGATCTCCTGTGTGAACGTGAAATGACCCAGAAGTGACCCGCATGCGCAGAAGAGTACTCAACGGTCAACGACGTCACTTGTTGTTTGCGGAAGTAGCTAAACTTGAACTAACTGTGATTCCCTCACACACACACACACACACACACACACACACGAGCGCGCGCAGCGACCGTTACACAAAAGCCAGACAGCAGCCGCTGACCTAATATCAGATTCAGCACAAATAAGTTAACATAACGTGTATATATAATGGCCGTGGGCTTTTATTTATTTATTTTTAATTAACGGGCTCGTCGAGGTCGACCCGTTCGGCAGATTTACCTCAGCTCGACGAATATGCAGTCCGTTTTCAAACCGACGACTACAGAATTATGACGTTTTTCGCGTATCAATGACGTGCGGGTCGGATACATGCGACCTGGCCGTTCAGACTGAAGTCGCATTTCAAAAGATCGGATATGTATCGGATTTGGGACCACATACCCAAGTGGCCTGGGTCGCATTTCAAAAGATCGGATCTGTGTCGTTCAGACTGTCATGAAAAGATCAGATACAGGTCGCATAGGGGCAAAAAAATCGGAATTGGGTCGTTTCAGCCTGCAGTGTGAACGTAGCCGGACTCTTGCCTATATAAATCCAAACAGCAACTTTCTTTTGAGCCGGGCAGTGTATATACAAAACAGCTCTAAGGATAAACCAAGGACATCGCTACACAATTATCGGTCAGTGCCACGAGCATGCATTGCACATCTAGCCTCCGGCACATGTTACCTGCGCGGTGTCAGCACGCAGCTGGCAGACCAGACGAGCACTGTGGAGAGACGAAAGCACAGCGTCCAGCTCTGCTTGTCTCTGCATTAATTGCTCCCACAGTTCCTGCTCCCTCAGTTTCTCACCCTGTGATAATCACAAGGCATCGTGTTATATATCCCAGAGCAGACTCCATTAAACTGGAAAATGGACAGTGCAAAGCCAGAGTATTGGCAATCACACCAATAGTCACACAAAGGATGTTAAGCTTCCAATGTATTGATCTGCTCATTCAACTGTTTAACAACGTAGTAATGAGCTCAGCAGATTTGAATGTTTCTGTTTGAGGGTGAGAGTTTCAATGTGAAAACAAGCTGACCAGATGCTGCGTTTCCTGTACTGATAGCTGACCCTGATCCATCCGCAATCTCTCCATGGACACACTCGCATGGTTCAGCACGGCTTTAAGCTCGGTGTGCCAGTAACACTGCTGCTCCCACTCCTCCTCATCTCCTTAAAGGAAGAGTTCACACAGAGATGAATCCTTTTATGAAACAAAGCTGCTTTATGAAATAAAATTGAGGGCAATATGGTTCTCCAAAAAATGACTGTGACATCTAGCCAACAAACTCTCAAGGCAATTTGTAACTTCTTAACATTTTTGCAAACTGGTGACTTTTTTAATTCTTCTGAAGTCATATGATGGCTTTATGTGAGGAACATTCTAAAAGTTATGTTACTCATTGTTCATTTTCTCTTTCAGTGAGTCATTCACTTAAGAACAGCTGCGAACAGATCACTGAATCAGTGGGTTGAACTCAAAAACCGAATAAGTGAAGGAATCATTATTTTGAACTGATCTGTGATCCTGATCCTTGTTCAGTATTGGGACTGAACAATTTTTTCACAACTGATGAACAAATTAGATTGATTTGCTCAAAAATCAGAGTTCGACTCACTGGTTCAATGATTTGATTCTTGAGTTAACTGCTTACTGGAGGGGAAGATTATCAGTGAATAATTACCTAAATCTGGGTCTGTTCCTCAAACAAATATACTTTATTTTATGACTTCAGAGGACTTGGAATATAGTGCACAGGGAGTTTAGACAACTTTTACATATATTTTGCGGTGGGTGGGGTGGGGGGGTTGATTTGAGCAGCCATAGTCACTATGACCTGTCACTGATTCTTACAGTTATTACTTTTTTTCCACTTAAGCAAGACAGACATATTAGGGAACTGTCATTGTTGAGTGAATCTCATTTAACGCAGATTTTAAGTAAGTTGTCAAAAGCAGTCTGTTATTTGTCTATATATTATACACAAGGCCTAACATTCAAAAGTTTGGGGTTATTACTTTTTTTTTTTTTTTTTTTTTTTGCAAGAAATGAATACATTTAGCAATTATGCTTTAAATTTTGCATTGACATTTTGACATTGACACAGTAAATACATTTATAATGTTTTATAAAAAAATATATTTCTATTTCAAATAAATTATTTATTTGACAAACTATTTATCCATAAAACCTGAATTTTTTCCCCACAATTTCCACAAAAAACTGAAGCACAACTGTTTTAAGTACTAAGACATGTTTCTTGAGCACCAAATCAGCATATTAGAATGACTTCTGAAGGATCATGTGACAGACAATGAAGTTGTAATGATGCTGAAAATTCAGCTTTGCAATCACAGAAATAAATTAAATTTTAAATTATCATAAAATTGAAAATAGTTATTTTAAATTGTATTTCACAATATTAGTGTTTTAATTTGTGCAGCCTTGGTGAGCATAAGAGACTTCTTTAAAAAAAAAACACACATTAAAAAAGACACTTACCGACCAAGAATCATGAATGCTATTTTTTGAATCTTTAAAGCATGACCGTTGCAAGCGCTCACAGTGGGAGTATGAGAGTGAGGACTGACCTCCTGTGAGAGCATGTAACACATGGGCTGGTAGAAGCAGAGATAACTCTGAGTTCTGGAGAGCTTTTCTCTGGGCCTCACACTGAGCGCTTTCCTGAACCTCAGCGGCAGTCTCCCTTAGCTTTTCCCTTAGCTGCCTGTCGGTGTCCATCCAGTCTATCTGTTTCACACACACACACGAACATGCGCAGCATCTCATTTAGGATGCAAGGATGGTGGAAACGCTTTCTATCACTCTGACACTCACAGAAATAAAAACAGACACTTGGTCAAAAGACTTGCATTTTAAAAAGGCCACAGAGTGCAGTGCCATCTCTGTGGAGTCAACTCACACAGTCAGGCTCATGTATGGACGTGGATAGATAGCGTTTAACGGCTCTGTCAAAATCTCCCACCATCTCTTCTTCCTTCAGTGTCTGTTCACGCCAGTAATTGCCCCGTGCGCTGCTCTCCTTCTGGAGGGTTTCCACCTGAGGCAAACAAATACATTTTGCAAACATGTAAACACCCCCAAGCCAAATGAGCTTTTATGTGGCTGTGATGTGATTTAGTTCGACTTCGCTCACCATTACACTGTCTGGGTTTTCTACTAAAGTCAGAATCTGGGACACAGTTACAGGAATCACAGTCCGCTTCCAAACATCCAGACTGGCCCCAACAACTGGAGCCAGCACCCCTGTCACTGGGTCCACCGTCTGCGATCCAAAACGTATGGGAACCAGCCCTGAGAGTCATAATAGGTTAACACCTAGAGATTAATGTAACAGGATTTGGACATTCCTAGTAACCTCCATTACCTTTTCCATCTGCATCCTCCATGGTTCCTGCCAGAGGCACCATGCAGCCTGATACCCAGTCCAACTGAGCTCCGAGAACTGGGACATGCAAACCCGAGCCTCCGGGGTCAGGATACTCCAACCCGGGTAGAGCTGGCAAGGACAACTCAATGCCAGGCAGCTTGATCTCCCCTAAAAGAGCACAAGCAGAAAGGAGGCAAAGTTAAACAATTTGAAAAAACGCAGTAGAAATTCTGCTTTAATCTGATTAGTGTAAATGTTAAGCATACAAATAAAATACCAAACATTATATATATTAAAAAGAATTATGGAAAAAAATATTTTAGAAAAGTAAATAAAATGCAAAAATAATAAAGTTTAAATTAAAGGTTCAGCTTTTCTATCACAGTAATAAATTACATTTTAAAATATATTAAAACAGTTATCTATTTTACTGTATGTTTGATCAAATAATTTCTGCCTTGATATTTCTTGAGTAAGAGACTTTTGAATGGTAGTGCATCTCATAATATTAATAACAGTTCTTTACATAACCTGAAGTTAACACCACTGTAATCATAAAAGATCATTCTGAAAGCTCTTGCACTGTTTGAATGAGATCCCATCCCATATTAAATGACCTTTCACTAAGCTCTGCCCCCTTGGTTAAGAATGAACTGGAGATGTCTGTGAACAGCATGGTTTTCAGTAACATTTGCACATAAAGTGGTAAAAATGGATTGGATATTATTATTACATGGACTGGAATACATTGTGTGACATAGCAAAGTATTTTATTTGCCATTTTACTTTAAAGTAAATTGTTCAGTTACACAGTAACTTGATTTAAAACTCCAAAGACTGCAACTCAGAATGAAGGAAAACACTTAAGCACACACTCACAGTCAACAGATAAGAAAAAAATTAGAGATTAAAACAGATTGCATTAGTATAAAGAAATATTTCTAATATTTCTAACATCTTGGTACTGTGAACTCTGTTAAGTTACTTTGGACATAACATTTTTGGATAATTTCCACTAAATTGTGTTTAACACTACCCAAATACACAGATCCTCCACAAACATTTGAAAAGAGTAAAACCCTAGTCTGAGATGCAGACAATTTGGTTATCTACGACTGTTTATTAATGTTTTTAAGGAGGGGCTCAGCGTAGGGTAAATCGATCATGATTTTACAAAAGTATCAACAGTAACCATTTGGCAGAATGGAACATTTTTGTACTGACCTACCCTTTATATTAATATACAGATTTTGTACAGATCTTTTGTAGTAAACAGCTCTTACCCACCCACACTACCACCATTCTCCGCCACACCCCTGGCCTGTTCCTGTACGGCTTCCAGACGACTCAGCATCTGCAACATACAATGTTGGCTGCTTTTCCAGGCCTGTTCCAGCTCAGATGTTCCTGCCGAGAGTCTATCGAGGTCACCTTGTAGATCTGCGGCTGTTGAGCTCCACTCATCACAGCAACCTTGCATGAGCTCTGCCACCCGCAAGCAGGCACCCAGAGCCTGGCTGTCCAACAGAGCCTGGAAACCCCCAGCATGAGGCACCACCTTCCCTCCTCGCACGCTGCCTCCACCAACCCGCACCATCCGGCCGCTCAAGGGCTCGATGAAGGACTCACACAGGAGAAGCCCCCCAACTGGAAGTACAGCCCCTGAACAGACACAGTCATCAATCAGGCTGTTTGAACTTGCTGAGATTCTTTCAACATACAGAAAACGGACCTGTGTGGGGATCAAGACTGACCCCCGTGATGAGCACCAGGTTGCCTGTACGTGGGTCCAGCATGGGAGAGCCAATCTGAATGGGCAGCCGCATGCGCGAGATGGGACACATGTGCACGCCACCCAAAGGATAAACCAGTCCTGTTTGTGGATGGATGGTGACTGCCAGAATAGGCACCAGAACACCAGTGTCATAGTCACACATGGGTCCTCCAAGCACCAGCCTTTGGCCTGAACGAAGCCCCCGTAGTTTGGAAGCAGCATGGATTTCAGCATGGCGGGATGGAGGGTAAGGAATGAAAGGCAGCAGGGGTGATTCCCATTTCCCCACCTCACCTAAGAAGAGAAAACCATTGCAGGTGCCTCACCGTAAACTTGATTTAGCAAAAAGCAGTTAAAAAAGTTTTAATCAGATTACTGTAAACGTTAAACTTACAACAACAAAAAAAACAATCATATTATAAATAATGAATAAAAATGTGAAAATAAAAAGTAAAAAAAAGTATAACTAATAAACATAACAACTAATGAATAAAATATTTTAAATGTTATATTTATATTACTATATTGCCATCACAAGATAACACCTAAAATGACCATAAAAATGACAAGAACAACTCTACGGCTTAAATAGCCTAATACACATTTTATTAAAAAAAAAAAAAATGCAAGTACTTTTGTAAAATAATAAGCATCACATTTTTGCTTTTATGTCCCCTTGTATTTACATTCAAGTGCCTCACTGTCACCTGGTTTCTTTAAAGTAAACAAGTCTGATTTTTCTTTTTTTGGGGGGGGAGAATATTTATTTAAACATACTAATAAGCATATTAAGTGACTCACCCACACAAGCATCGGCTGTAAAGACAAGGGTGGAGGAAGCAGGATCAAAGCCCACATTTCCCGCCACAGGCAGTAGTTTGCCGGTCTGGGGGTGCAGGAAGAAGTCTGGGGGCACTGGCATGCTGTGCCCACTGGCCAATAACATATGGGCATTAGAGTTGGGTTGAATGAGGCCTGTGAGCGGGTCTACATGAACGGCATCACAAGCCCTAACAGATCCGTCAGGAGCTGTGGAGGGTAAAGGAGTGCAATCTTTCTGTGTTTCCACAGCCTTAAATCAATCAGTCAAGCCACATACATGCCAAGTTGAGCCTCAGGGCATATTTGTCAGGATTTAACCTGCAGCCAAACGAGTGCTATGTTGTAAAATACTTCCACCTAGTGGTGTAGCTGACTATTTTCTGTTAAAATTCCACTAGGGGGCGTGATTGCACAGTCACTGACTGAAAGCATTCTTATCATATACAATAACATTAGGTCTGAATGATATGGTTAATGTCTGTATATTCTCACACAAATGTTTTTAATAGTTCTAACCAATGGCGTCTTCCCTACTGAGGACCGATCCAGTGGCAGGGCATAACAGCTGTGCTCCAGTGCCTTCTTTAAGCACAACCCAGGCTCCCAGCCTTTGGCTCTCCACTGATACCATCTCAGTCATCTCATCAGCCAGCACAGCTACTCGCTCCAGAACACTGCAATGCACAACATATACCCAAGGAAACTGATGACGAAAAATGATGAAAGATGAAGTAATATAAGTATTATTTAAAATATTGTATACACACACACACACACACACACACACACATTCTTGTACATCTATCTTTATGAGGACATTCATTGACACAATGCAATCTCTAGGACGCTTACCGTAACCTTACCCATCACAACTAAGTGCCTACCCCGAACCCTGACCCTAACCTACCCTTAACCTAATTATAACCTTATCCAAAAAAACAAGTCTTGAACCTCAAACAGGCCTTTAAATGGGTCTCAGAAAGTAAGGACCGGCCAAAATGTCCTCACTTTACACTCTTTGTCCTCACTCCAATGGTCTAAAACTCAAACTGGTCCTCACAACGATAGTTGTACAAGTACGCACGCATAAATACCAAAGTAAAACTATTGTAACATACAGTATATAAGCTACCAAAAAAATAAATGTAAATACCATAAAGAGATACTATTGTATACCATATGCAATACTATACTATAATATTTTTTGCAAAAGCTAAGGTTAAGGAATGCCAGCACACAGGGATGAGAGGATTTGGGCTTTGAAGTGTCCATGTGATATATACTGTGAAAACAGAAGGAGGTGCTGAGGGAATTGAAGGGTTGTGCAGAGGCTGGGTATCCAGAGGCAAGAAGTCAGACAAACCCTGGTTTTGTGGTGGCCTGGCAGTGTCATGCAGTTCATGGATTCAAGGACACCTTTGCTGCTGTCTCTGATGCTTATGTTATCTGATGTGCCTCATGAGTTCAACACTGAGGTCATAGACATGAACTGAGGCTAAATGTCTAGTTTCCAGTCCTCTCTATCTTCAATGAAACCTACTTTCTTTTAACTCTCTTCATATCATGATAACGTATAAATCTTACTACAGCCAGGCATATCGGATACAGACAGCACATTCTAAAATACAGGTCCAATGTCATCACAGTAGTCACTGGACAATCAATCCTAAAGATCAGATCTGAAAAACGATCACAATTGTGTGCAGAAAGTACACAGCTTTAAGCTTCTCTTTCGCTTTGTGATTATAGATCTGGAAATGTGATAAGAGGGCTGGGACGAGGATGAGACAAAGGGATTCTCCACCATTTATTATGGGGATATGTTGTTTTTAAGAAACCATTTTACTGTAAGTGCACAGTTGCTTTCGAATTCAAATTACAAAGTAACACAAATTTAACAGATTAATCCGAATTTAACCCCTTACCTGGCAGGGATCACTGGTGATCCTAGATTATTTTAGTTCAAAATATGTTTGAGCTTATATATCTCAATATTAATAACAGTCTGGTTAAATTTGAGTCTTGAACTATAAACTCTCAAGGGTTGGCTTTCTAAATGTATGTGTGTTATGTTTCTATTCAGAATTACTTATGAGCAGTAACCTTTTTATTTTGGGCATTTCATGTATGCAGCACTTGCCAAAATTGGGGGTGATGAGCAAGGGGTTAATCCCTAAAAGATTAGTCTTGAGAGGGGTCTTCTTGAGATGCTTACTGTGTGTGTACACAGACAACTGAAAAAATGACAGAAGAAGTAATACAAGAATGTACCCCGTATGTGAATAGCCCTTTACCTAAGCTGGCTGAACACAATTAGATAATACTTAGTATTAATAATATTTAGGTCAACCAATTACCAAGCAATGCTTAATTTTGTTCAGTCTGTGGTGTAGAAAGGTCGCGTTGGCAATTAAAGAAAAACATGGTCAGGTCAAAGTGTCTGAATCATTTTTGGTCCCAAATTTTACACATTTTACTGGTAGTCCACTATATGAAGAATTTGTGGGTATAATATGTCACAATTTACTTTATTTTGCTATCCTCACTTACAGAACGTCTCGGTTACGGATGTAACCCTCGTTCCCTGAGTAGGGAACGGAGACGTTACGTCGGATGACGACGATTGGGGTTTCGCTTAGAAAGCCTCTCATCTTCGAGTATATAAAACGAGCCAATGGCAATGAAATGCCATGGGTCTGCGGAATTTGCATAGCGTATCTCCGCCCACCGCAGGGGGTATATAAGGAAGTACGCTGCAACATGCAGATATGTCTTCGCTGAGGAGCCGAGACTGAACTCAGGAGTTTTTCAGCGATACAGCGGAAGTGGCAGGAAGACGTAACGTCTCCGTTCCCTACTCAGGGAACGAGGGTTACATCAGTAACCGAGACGTTCCCTTTCGTGGTCACTCCGAGTTACGTCGGATGACGACGATTGGGGTTCCAGTCTAATCACGCCACCTCGGCTGTCATCCAGTGCCCTGCGTAAGTCTGAGCTCCCTGTTGTGAGACTAGCACGAACGAAGGAGTCCTACTTAACACAGGAATACCAAGGTACACTGGGAAGCATATCTCAGAGGAAATATGCAATTATGCCCAACCAATACGGGGGGGACTTGGAATACACATATGACCCAGAGGGATGCATATGGGGTATCAATGGGGTGTCCAGCCGCAGGTGGAATATTTAAACCCCAGGGGAGGCAAGGTGGCTTGCCAAGGGAAAGACACACGCTCACAAAGAGACTTACAGTGGAATACACATGTGGGGGTCGCCCAGAGGGGGGACCATGCACATGGAGGCACCTAGTCAAGCGCAAAAGCTGCGTTATGGCAGAATGGCATAAGTCAGGCGTTGACGTAACCAGTGCTGGAGGAACTCAGAGCTTATCAGACTCACCTGAGAAGATAATCGCACGTATCCCGTCCGTGGAGAGGAATGGCGAGCAAGCGAAGACACCTGAGCAGAATCTAGTACCGGCTGGTTGAAGCGAGTACATGAGAAGAAACTGGCTCTACTCGGAGATTATAGAATCTCGCGAATGTGTTGGGTGTCGCCCAGCCCGCAGCTCTACAAATGTCTGTTAGCGAGGCGCCATGCGCTAGAGCCCAAGAGGAAGCCACACTACGAGTGGAGTGGGCTTTCACACCAAGGGGGCATTGACGACCTTGCTGTTGGTATGCCAAAGCAATGGTATCCACTATCCAGTGAGATAACCTTTGCTTTGAGAGAGCCTTTCCCTTCAGCTTCCCACCATAACAGACAAAGAGCTGGTCTGAGGTCCTGAAACACCGCGTTCTGTCTACGTAAGCACGAAGGGCGCGTACTGGACAGAGCAGTGCCAAGGCTGGGTCTGCCTCCTCCAAGGGCAGCGCTTGCAGGTTCACTACCTGGTCTCGAAAGGGTGTGGGGTAGGAACCTTGGGCACGTATCCAAGCCGGGGTCTCAGGATCACGTGAGAGTTAGCCGGCCCGAATTCCAGGCACGCTTCGTCAACCGAAAATGCCTGCAGGTCCCCTACCCTCTTGATGGAGGCCAATGCAACCAGGAGCGCTGTCTTCATAGACAGGAACTTAAGCTCTGCTGATTGCAAAGGCTCAAATGAAGCACTCTCAGTTAGAACCACTGAGAGGTCCCAAGAGGGTACGAGGGGAGGGCGAGGAGGATTCAGTCTTCTCGCTCCCCTCAGGAACCTGACGATCAGGTTGTGCTTCCCCAGAGACTTACCATCAACTGCTTCGTGATGTGCGGCAATGGCGGCAACATACACTTTCAGGGTGGAGGGAGACAGCCTTCGCTCCAACCCTTCTTGCAGGAAGGAAAGCACGACACTGATGGGGCAATTCGTGGGTTCTTGATGTTTAGAAGAACACCAGTTGACGAAGAGGTTCCACTTCAACGCATAGGCATGTCTCGTGGACGATGCTCTAGCGGAAGTGATGGTAGCCACCACCGCTGGTGGTAGGGTACTCAAACCTGCCTCGTCCCGTCCAGGAGCCACACGTGGAGGTTCCAAAGATCGGGACGAGGGTGCCAAAGGGTGCCCCGTCCCTGAGAAAGAAGGTCCTTCCTCAGAGGAATTGGCCAGGGAGGTGCTGTCGCGAGGAGTACTAGTTCGGAGAACCAGGTCCGGTTGTGCCAATACGGGGCAACCAAAATGACCTGCTCCTCGTCCTCCCTGATCTTGCGCAAGGTCTGCGCAAGAGGGCTCACTGGGGGAAACGCATACTTGCGTAGGCCCCGCGGCCAGCTGTGCGCCAGTGCATCCGTGCCGAGCGTGCCCTCGGTCAGGGAATAATACAGGTCGCAGTGGGACGAGTCGTGGGAGGCAAACAGATCTACCTGTGCGTCGCCGAACTGATCCCAAATCAGCTGGACTGTCTGGGGATGGAGTCGCCATTCTCCAGCGAGAGGCCGAACTCGAGACAGCTCGTCGGCCGCCTGGTTCAGGTGTCCTGGGATATAAATGGCTCGAAGCGACCTCAGATGCTTCTGACTCCATATGAGGAGGTGGCGAGCGAGTTGCGACATACGGCGGGAGCGTAGACCACCCTGATGGTTGATGTACGCTACTGTTGCGGTATTGTCTGATCGGACTAGTACGTGCTGACCCCTGAGCAGCGCATGGAAGCGGTGCAGGGCGAGACGTACAGCCAGCAACTCGAGGCAATTGACATGCCAAAGGCGCTGGGGTCCTGTCCAGGAGCCCGCGGCAGCATGACCATTGCACATGGCGCCCCAGCCCGTGGTGGAGGCATCTGTTGATACAACAACATGCCGGGAAACTCATTCTAAGGGCACTCCGGCCCGTAGAAAATTGAGGTTCGTCCACGGGGTGAAGGTCTGACGGCAGGCTGGAGTCACTGGGACTCGGAGCGTGCCGTGTTGCCATGCCCACCTCGGGACTCGATCGCGAAGCCAAAGCTGACTTTTTTTTCTTGAAGCAATCCCAGCGGCGTTACTGCGGCTGCGGATGCCATATGCCCCAGGAGCCTCTGAAATAATTTCAGTGGAACCGCACTCTTGCCCTCGAACTGACGAAGACAAGTCAGCAGTGACTGCGCACGCTCGCTCGTAAGCTGCGCGCACATGGCGACCGAGTCGATCTCCATACCGAGAAAAGAGATCCTCTGCACGGGGCAGAGTTTGCTCTTCTCCCAGTTGACCCGAAGGCCCAGACGAGCTAGGTGCCGGAGCACTAGGTCCCTGTGTTCGCAAACCTGGTCTCGAGAGTGAGCTAGGATTAGCCAGTTCAGGATGCGAACCCCGTGTTCCCGGAGGGGAACAAGGGCTGCCTCGACGACCATTGTGAAGACGCGAGGAGACAGGGCTAGCCCGAAAGGGAGAACCGCGTACTGGTATGCCTGCCCCTCGAAAGCAAACCGTAGAAACGGTCTGTGTCGAGGTAAAATGGAGACATGGAAGTAGGCGTCCTTCAGGTCGATCGCTGCAAACCAATCCTGCGGCCGCACACACTGGAGGATGTGTTTGGCCGTTAGCATCTTGAACGGCAGCCTGTGAAGGGAGCGGTTCAAGACGCGCAGGTCGAGGATTGGCCGTAACCCACCGGACTTCTTGGGCACAATGAAGTAAGGGCTGTAGAAGCCGGACTTCATCTCGGCTGGAGGGACAATCTCGATCGCACCCTTCGCCAGTAGGGTGGCGACCTCCGCTCTCATGACAGGGGCATTGCCACCGACCATAGTGAAGCGGACTCCCCTGAAGCGGGGAGGAGATATCGCGAACTGAATCGCGTAGCCGAATCTGATGGTTCTCGCGACCCAGCGGGACAGTCTGGGAAGCTCTAGCCAGGCCTCCAGAAAGTGCACCAGAGGGGTCCTACGAACCACAGATGCACCGTCGGTGGGGCAGCGAGGTGGAATGACCGGCACCGGCGAGGGTGGCATAGCGGCCCTGTGCGGGGGCACGGTCATTAACCGCGTCCTGCCAGAGGAGGCCAGGGGAGGGCGCGTGTCCCACAGGGGCGTGCTCTGGCAGGGGTCTGGCGACAGAGGGGGATGAGAGGAGCGTGGCCCGTGGGCGGCGCGTGCTGTCATCCACAGCCTCTTGGGGCTTGGTGGAAGGGACATCTGTTCTTGAAACAAGAATTTCCCCCCGGCCCTCCACCGGGGAAAGGAGTGGCCCTGCTACCAGCTCCTGAGAAGAACTGAGCCCTAACCCCAAGCTGCCCGTCTCAGAAGTGCTGCTTAGCATGGCGTTTAGCCGGCTAAGGGGCGGAGACAGGCGGTGCCACCCTCCTGCGACCTCCTCTGCTGTGGGCCAGTGAAGGCTTTAGGGGAGGAACGCAGAAGGGCGGTGTCGGCGGGAAGCAGGCTAAGGAGACCGCACGGACAGATGACAGTCGGTGCAGAAGGTCCTGCGCCTGCTTATAGAGTGATCGAAGACTGTTGGGCGCAATCCTCAACCACACCGCCGACTAGGCTGCCCTCCTGCGACCTGCTCCTGCTCAGGGCCGGTGAAGACCCGAGGGGAGCAACCGCATGGAGGGGGCCTTGGCGGGAAGCAGACTAAGGAGACCACACGGATGGATGACCATCGGTGCAGGACCCGAGTCTACTTCAGGTGGTCGAAGCCACACCGCCAAAGAGCCCAGCCCGGGACATGGGGGAGCTTAGAAAATGAACTCTCAGACACCCCCACATCAACCTGGCTAAGCCCATGTCTGGACCACACTAGTGGACATCACCTGACCCAGGATCACGCAGGTGCTGATGTCGCCTGAGCGAGGTCGGCAGAGTGCGTGGCGGAACAAACCAGGCCGGGTATGGGAGGCATAGCGTCCCAGCATAGGGGCGTGGTTAGAATTTCCGCGTTCTGCCAGGGTTGGCCAGGGAAGGACTAGCGTTCCACTGCGGCCGGTTCGACAGAACTCCCGGGACAGCACTGCATCGAAGGCGCAGGCGACACACAGCACTGCATGACCGTGCCACGATAGTGACAGGGAACATGCAGACCATGATCGCCGTGCGATCGAAAGCAGCGAAGGCGGAGGACACCCGCGGGCCACGAAAGTCACGTGGAGTCTCGCGCAGCGCAGGCGTCCTGATGCACGTCCGGGAGAAGCTTACAGCGCTCGGGGGGAGGGCGGGGCCACTCCAGCCGATGCTTTCAGCTGCCCGGGAAAGCATGGCTGACAGCTCTGGATCGGTCCCGGCAACGATGGCACTCCCGTGGGAGGCAACGCAGTCGAAACTTCATTTCCAGAGGAATCAAGCCCGCCTTGTGATGCTGTGAGTGCATGGTCTGCGATGTGGAGGGGGGTGTGGCCCGAGGAATTGACTCGTCGGTTGTTGTGCCACACCAAACCCTCAGATCACCCTGGCCACCAGCCAAAGTATCCCTTCTCGAGGAAGAGATAAATTGGGGTGTGGCAGAGGGGACTCTACTCACATGGAGATCATTGAGTCTTGATCTATAAACATCGCGATGGTCATGTTCCCGCAATGAAAACATGACTCATCAACGAGCGCTGCCGAGCGTGATTAAGCCCAACACGCAAAACAGCGCTCGCGACCGTTAGGCAGATGACTCACGCACACACATCCAGAAAATACACGGGCGAACCGTCTTGAAAAAGACGTGCCGCGTGCAGCTCTTTTAGAGAGTGGAAAAGCTCAGCAGAGTGCTGAAGCGCCCAGGGAGAAACACACTCACTGTCGGCAGATTACTGCACAAATCAGCAGCAGGAAATGCGATCTCGCTGGAAAGCGCCGTCACACCAACACACTGAAGAGCCGCTCGTCTCGAAGAGATTTGAGATGACACTCAAAAGGCTTGTGGAGTGAAGTACTGAACTTGGCTCCGAAGCGAAAACATATCTGCATGTTGCAGCATACTTCCTTATATACCCCCTGCGGTGGGCGGAGATACGCTATGCAAATTCCGCAGACCCATGGCATTTCATTGCCATTGGCTCGTTTTATATACTCGAAGATGAGAGGCTTTCTAAGCGAAACCCCAATCGTCGTCATCCGATCAAGAGAACATTTATTTGAAATAGAAATCTTTTGTAACATTATAAAAGTCTTGTCAATTTTGATCAATTTAAAGGGGACATATCATGCTAAATCCACTTTTTTAGCCCTTAAATGCATTTTGTTGTATATTTGGAGTGTTTAGAAGTACAGAAAAGTTGAAATTATTCTCTTCAGGTGCTTCGTTGATATCTTTATATTCTGTTTTGGCCTTATTTTTCAACCTGTTCCGATTTTTCTGTTATCTATGACGTTTTGTGAACTATTACGTACGTCACAGTATTTGCAGCGGAACTGCCAAATAAGGACATTGACTTCCAGCCCAACACTTCGAGCAATCTGCCATTTTTATTTCTCGCTGCAATTTTGTAGTCCAAGCTAAAAGATGCAGAAGTTACGAGAGGGTAAGTTAAAATGTTCGGCTGTTGGATGTAGTAACCCACACGCTTCATTACACCGTCTAATGTAGATGAACTGCCGCGCTTTGTGACAGGGCGCATGTTTAACTGAAAGAACGAGCAGAGAGAGAGAGAGACCCGGTCGCGCGCACGCACTCTCTCTCTCTTTGGAGCCAGGCGAAAGTGTAAACAAGACACCGTCTCCAAACTAGACGCTGTCTTGCTCTCTCCCTCGCACATATTAATCAAAATAAATCGACACGGTGGTAAAAGGTCGGAAGACCAAAGTTTCATGTGTAAATACAGTAACACACCATTGCGATACATCCATATGAAGACGTTGTTCTGCAGGTTCGTCGTCTTCATTTTCATCTCGCTCCGGCTCCGACTCTGGCTCGAACATGTAAGGCTGGCTGGACAAGTCTCTGTCTTAAATCATATCTCTGCTATCAAACTAAAAAAATGGCCGAACGGGGTGGAGTTGAACCGAGTGTCACCTCTGCATCCTGGAGAGGGGGCGGGGTATGAAGTGTCTCAATTGTATTTAAAGAGACCGCACCAA
Organism: Squalius cephalus; assembly: GCF_949319135.1. NCBI lineage: Eukaryota > Metazoa > Chordata > Actinopteri > Cypriniformes > Leuciscidae > Squalius > Squalius cephalus. The sequence continues at coordinate 15,549,128 of NC_137132.1, read as the reverse complement.
AACGAGTTGCTCTCAGACGCACATCAGAAAAGGGGTAGAAAAGGGGCCTGTGGAGCTATAATAATGAGGAATTCAGACCCAAGCATTGCAGTTCTGCTTTATATAGACTACAAATGTATGATTTATATTTAAAAAGGAACTATTTAAAAGCATGATATGTCTCCTTTAACAAATTCTTGCTCAAAAGTATTAATTTCTTTGAAAAAAATCTTACTGATCCCAAACTTTTGGATGGTAGTATATGCCATTTAGTGTGATTATCTAATCATTGGGTACATCATACAGTATGATTAATTTGATAATAGGCCTATATTTTAATCAACTGAAAAGCATTTATGAGACATTTTTGTTTGAAGAGGGGTTTTTTTTCAAGCAGAGATAAAAACAGACAGATACATATCTGCCTCTCCATGACATACTGTTGTTTGATGTGTTTATCCCAGAGCGAGGTCTGACCCTCAGCCAGCAGTCTAAGAAGCCTGGCGCTCTCCCTCATTCGCGCTCTGAAGGTCTTCTGCATGGCCTGCTGCGCTCTCATCTCCACCCGCAGGATCTGCAGCTGACTGTCCAGTAGCTGTGTCAACTGATTCCCCAGCGCTCTTCGTCGCAGCATCTCCTGCTCCACCTGTCTCTCCAAACCTTCAGTTTTCCCTCCAAACATCCTCCAGCCAGGGTGGAGCTCTCTCAACTTCCCCAGCACCCCCTGGTAGAGCTGCTTCACCTAGACAGGGTGCACGTTTCCTTCAATGAAACAAGCTTACAAAGGAACGCTATACTTACAACTCATTTTACAACTCAAGCCACACACTTTTTGCCCCAGGGAAGTAACAATTCACTTCTGTATCACACAGTATCATACAGAACAGTGAAACAAGAGAGACTGTTAATTGCAACCGAGCATCTCGGTGATGCTATTCAAAATATGTTATAAATATGTCTGAACTTTACGAGGGTGATATTTGAAGCTCTGAGGATGGGAATTAAGACTTGTTCCCATGGAGTCTCACCTCTCCTCTGAGCTGTCCGAGGCGTACTGTGACAGACACGCTGTGCTTGAGCAGGATGTCGTAGAAGGTGCTGGAACTGAAGGCTTCGAGATCCACTTGCTCTTCATAGTCCCAGAACTCATTTGACACCAGAGCCACCGCTGTGGACAATGCGAGCACAATCTGTGGGAATTCTAACTCTGGACGGAGCTGATATAATACCATAGGAAAGCCAAATGTGTCACGCACAATAAGTCTCTTGACAATTATTGTTTTGAAAGCAAAGAGTAATCTTTGGTAACTGATGCTGTCTAGTACTTTTAGTGTTTGTCAAACAGAGATATAGTTCTGCCAAAACAGCAGGGATATCCTAAAAACTTAACTTCAAAAACTTAAAGTCAGTCAGTTTAATAATAAAGTCAGTGAGTCAGTTTACTTCTGCAGTCACAAATGTAGCCTGATAGCATGGTAATCTTAAGCTGATAAAGAATCTTGTCAATGGATGTTCAAATGCTACTTGGAGCAAATAAAAGAGCTTTTGACATCTTGGGGTAATTGTTTTCTCCTTTATTGTGAAACATATGGGGATTCCTTGTTCAATGCAATGTTCCATGTTCAAAAATCAATATATGTCATGTTTGTTCATTTTCTAACATGGAATCTATAGGACTTTCATTAATAAAACATTTCCTTTTTTCCTGGCTGTTGGGCACCCATTACAAACGTCTTTTTTAATTTCTAAATTTCAAATACAACAATTGTATATTTTATAATATAACATTCATATAAAATGTGTTATTATCTGCTTCAAATTTGCATGTTTGTACTTGGGGGAAAATTAAATTAAATTAAGTAGAATGCATCTAATAATAATAATAAAAATATTTTTTATCTAATCAGAAAATTTCAAATCTATGTTTGGGTAACATTTTACAATGATGTTCTAAACTACTGATCATAAGTATGGGGTCAGTAATATATATATATATATATTTATTTATTTTTTATTTATTTTTCGTGAAGCAGCACAACTGTTTTTAACATTGATAATAATAAGTAATGTTTCTTGAGCAGCAAATCAGCATATTAGAATGTGACACCAAAGACATTTTAAAATATACAATAAAAGAAAACTGTTCCTTTAAATTGAAATAATATTTCACAATATTAATAAATATACTGTATTTTTGATCAAATAAATGCAGCCTTGGTGAGCATGAGACTTCTTTCAAAACATTTTTTTTTTTTAAATCTGTAGTTTACTTTATGTAAAATGAACAATAACCCCTAGAGTGCAGTTCATTGTTAGTTCCTTATTGTAGTTAGCAATGTTTGTTAGATTATGTGAAGTCTGTAATCTTTCAACTCATAATATGATATTGGCTGTGCATGAGGCATTATGGACAAGGATCCTGGGATGTACAGGCTCAGAGGTGATAAAGGTGACAGGTCTATTTGTGTGAGAATGTGGCATGCGTAGCCCCTGGTAGTACTTAAAAAAGGTTTACTTGTGTCTATAGTAGGTTACCTCTCTGCACTGAATCCTCTGGCAACCCCACCTGCAGGTTTCGGTGTGTTTTTTTCACAGCCACCACCCTGGAGCCCTTCGATGAATAGTCATCCATGTTGTACCTGAGCTGCAGATGACGGTACCTGGCCTGAGCTGGCAGTTTCTCAGGCCAGCCGTACTCCCTGAACAGGATCTGTGAGGACACAGTGCCCAGTCACTTCAATAAGTCAGGCTTTGTTAACCCCAAAGTTTTTGTTTAAGCCTCCCTTATCACTTACCAAAATTGTCACGCACAAGCACAAGACTACCACAGCTCCAGCTAAAAGCCCACCGATCATCGGCCAATCGGGGCGGAGCAACAGTTGGCGCCTCTGCGCGATGCCCATGCGAGTTAAATGATGTGGGTCAGATGGGAAGAAGGTTCCAGTGTCATAACATTCTCCACCTGCAGGCACTACCCTCACATACTGAAAGGACCAGACAACAACATCTACCAATAAATAGACATGGAGGTTGATTTATTTTATTACAACCAGGTCTTAACTTTTTTGCCCACCAGCTACTGTGGCTAGTGGTTTTCCAAAGTTACAAATCATTTTCACTGGCCACAATTTTAGTATCGATACTATGAGGAAAAACTGCCATATAGATCTTTTTAATATTATCTCATTATTTGGCAGCAGGTATATTAGGGTGCTGTCACTTTAAGACCTGACGCACGGATAATTGTACTGTTGCACATGCGTTTTCTTTCTCAGCATAAATGACTGCGTTTACATGAATACTCGCCAAGACCGGCCTTTTGACATTATTTTTTGTGTGTGTTTGACTGTTTAAGCGCTGAGGCAGCTCTATGTGCACGCAATTTGGGTGCGGGAATAAGTAAAATTATACACAATACGTGCAATCCCGCGCCGAAATTCAGTAACTTTGAAATTAGCCAAAGTTAATTGTGATACTAAAATTCACTTGTAGCATTCAAAACAATTGATGTCAGGTTTTAGCATTTTCTTTTTAAAGTTATTTAGAGTGAATAGTATAGAATTTTAATATTGGATATTTAGTGGTTATCGGACACAACATAAAAACAGATCACAATACCATGTGCCTATGTTGGTTGCTGCTGAGTTTGAAGGCATACACCCCAGGCTCATGGAGACTTATGGAGAAAAGGGAGTGGGCAGATCTTGCCAGTTCTTGGTCCTGTGCCAGTAATCTGAAGGGTCCCCAGTCAAACGCAGCATTAGTGTTGTACAAGCTGTCCCTGTGAAAAAAGCAGGATTCCCTCTGTGACAATCTGGGACAGTGAAAATGAATGGGCAGCACATGAATCACATGTCAGCATGTACTTACACATCATACTGAGGGTAGTGCTGCTGGGTCACAGTGAAGAGAAGAATATCCCCAGGATGTAGACATGCTGTTGGGTTCAAGACTCCTCCAGGCTGCATGTCGGATGTACCGAACACTGATGATTTACTGGACCAGTGAGAGTCCCAATCTTCCTCTTTGTCTTTGATGTTTCCTAACATAACAAATCTCATTAGATGTCCAATATGGTATCTGGAATATACATATTGATGTATTAGATACCTCTGTCTGTATCTAGGGGCTCAAAATGGCTGTTGGTTTCCTGGCTGTGGGCCAGAATCAACCTCCGGACCTCGACGGGGACAGCATTGAGCAGACCAAAGAAGCCCATCTCTGCACAACAGCAAACAAACAGCAGGCTGCTGATAAACCGCGGACACGAAACCCTCTGTACTTCCTGCCATATCTCTGGCCACTCACCCCCTGTTTGCACCGTGTACACAGGTCTAGAGAAATTGAGCGGCACGTTGCATTCCAAGCTCCCACGGGAGTCCCAGTGCTTCAAGACGGTCTCCAGCATGCCTCCCGACATGCTCACCTTTTAAGAAAACACAAGGATAGTTTAATGGCAAATAGGTCAGAGTGTTATCTTACCGCTGTTTGTGCGGTGCTCTCACTTGTGTATTTAGGGCTGTATTACACTCTCAATGTCATGTGCAAGTCCCTCACATTGTGTACTGTGTTAAAGTTATCCAGTCATACCGTGTTTCCTACCTTTTTTGCTGTCAGTCATCCTATGGATTATGATACTTGAATGAATAAAAATACTAGATCAACTTTTCGCTTGTTGTTGAGGATTTGTACAGTCATATTATACTGTTACAGCACTTTTGATGTTTCTATTGTGTTACTCTTTATAAAAAATAATCTATATATTTTGATTTATTTTTCTTAGTAATAATTATTACATTTAGGCTATATTTTAAATTATGTTACTTAATTATTGTTACTTTTTATGAGAAGCAATGTATTAAGTTACTTTTTGTGCTACTTTTTGTTGTTGCATACGTTTATACCCCGACATTGCAGTGTTGTTATTGTAAAAGTCACCATGAAATCAAAATGAGCAATTCTTAATTTTTACAGAATGTGTATTATAAATTATAATACACATTATATATACACAATACAATTATAAAGAATGTGTATGCATAAAATTATAGAAATTTCACATAGAAATAAAGACTTTTTATGCACCAAATCTGTTTTTATACAAAAAAAAAAAAAAATTACATTAAACAACCAATTACACTGGAATATTATATTTCTAACAACAACAAAAAAAAAACACACAGAAAACAATTTTACTTTGCTGTATTTTTTTAAACATAAAACTCCTACAATACGTAAATGCATGCACCTTAAATATACCCACATTTTAACATGAAAAAGGGAGAGGTTTTCAGTTGTATTTGTCAGTAAATAAATAAAGATATTATGGTGAAAATTTAACAAGTAACATGCGTTTTTTTGCATATTGCTTGTAATGTGTTGAGGCCCGTTCCCACCAAGAATGTTAACTCTAAAGATAACTAAAGATAACTATAGCATCCACAACAGCGGACAATATCATTCACTTTAAATGCTCAAGTTCATTACAGCGGGATGGATTCTGATTGGTTCAGCTGGAAAAAAATATTCTGAAAGTGATTCCAACTATATTGATTCTTTGTGCGAAATCCTAGTTGTGGTGTGTACTCTGATATTCTTTTATATTTATAATGATTTTTAGAACTATATCTTTATCGTTATAGTTATAGTCATTGGTGTGAACAGGCCTTTACCCCCAAGACTAGACACTACTCTCATGTTTTGGGCCTCCTTACTAACACCAAATCACGATGTAGATGACCTGACCTGTTGATTCGACTCGGTGTAGAGCAGGTAAAGGCTTCCAGTGCAAACCAGCTGCAGAACTGGACTCGGGGTGTTCCGGCACCAGCCCACACACTCAACTCTGTCTGACTCAGGCCTGGACAGACCTCTGCACACACACAGACCCAGGGAGCCATCGTAGCCCTCGTACAACTCAGCAGATGGACACTCCTGCAAGCAGGTACAACATATGACCTACTGATCAACGGGGTCATTGGGCTGCAAGAGTCAAAGGGTAAGTCACATGTCACGTTCAGTGTGAGGCCCCTTATGTGCATAGTAAGAGTTCATGGAGAAAGGTATTTTACTTTAGAGGCAACTGGTCAACCATTCAACACTAAGAAAACATCCCATATTGGATGCCCTTCATGAGCAAAATAAGCGAGTCGTCACACACCATTCATAACATTTTCACTGCTAATGACCGAATAAGCAAGTATGTCATCATCTTTGTGCAAACAAACAGCATGACTGTAGTACCAATTTCTCAATATTACCTCAGTTTATGTGGACGCTCACCTGCTGGGAGCAATAATGCTTCCATTGCTTGTGGTCTAGACATTCTCCATGCTGGTTACGTGCTCTTCCATCCTTGCAGATCTCATAGACCTTCAACACACAGGCTTCTCCTTTCTGTGTGTATCCCAAACTACAAGGACACTGTCCGTCACTGGCCTACATTCAGGATTGGGAAGATGTCAGCCGTTAGAGGCAACAAATCCTAACTCATTTCCCTAGTGGGTAGTAACTGATGAAAAGATCATTCAGCAGTCAGTGAGAGTGGTAACTAGATTCCCACTGGGCTGAAACATGAGCTTCTGTCAGAGCAGAGGTCTGCAGATTGTTTCCCTACAGGGATGCAATTAGCTAGAAATGCTTGGGAACTTATGTAAACAATGCAATTAGTTCTTACCTGGAAGATTTGACCCTCTCGCAGACAAGTACAGCTGTCCTGTCCAGGCAGAGGCTGCTGTGACCATGGCCCACAAGGCAGGCAACTGCTCATGCCTTCTCTAGGTCCATAGTGATGTGGTGGGCAGCTGATACAGCTGTTTATGGTCGTGGCCCAGAAACTTGGTCCAAATGTTCCTCTGGGACAGGGAACTGGACCCTCATCTCCCTCCGGGCAGTAAAAGCCTTCACAGTGCATAAAAATAGAAGGTTCTCCAACCAATACTCTTGGTTGCTCCAACAACCAAACTCTTACATTTCATATTTAAGGTTTTCTTCAACTATTGGAGCCAGTGGACTTCTAGACAATGAGTTCCTAAAACACATTTTTCACTCTAACTAGTTTAATTTGTCTTCTGACATTGTCTACCGTGATGGAAATGACGTGTAAAATAATTTGAAATAAAATCACTTATTTGTCTTGATTCATTTCATAACTAGTACTGTATCCTAAATAAAAAACAAAATAATATTTGTACACTTTTTTTATAATTTCACATTATTACAGCCTGGTTGGATATGGCTTACCATAAAAATATTCTGATAAAAGGTGATATTTACCTTGATTTTCTTCATACAGATCTAATATTTCATCTTGGTGAACAATTAAACAAACTTTTTTAAAAACCCATTTTAGGGGGAAAAAAAGCATTTATGGTGGAAATAAAGCCACAACTGAGGTGGGACATTTTTTTCATCATTTTTAAAATAATTTTAACAATAAATATTGAAATGGTTTATGATTATTTCACGATTTTTATGTCATCGTAATTTCAGTAATAATTTTTATAATGCATTTTTACAGTTTAACATTGAAAGATTGGGTTTAGAACAAGGATAAAATATTATTATGAATAATAATAAACATATACATAAATGGTATTTAAAAAGTAGCCAAAACACATTGATCAAAGCATGGTAAAGAATTTAAGACAGATAATGTGATGTTCATTAAAATAAATAAATAAATAACCTCTGGGACTAGACACCCACTTGATGAACTTTCACCTCGTCATGTCCCAGAAAAGTGCAAGTTACCTGGTTTGCAGGAAAATCTTTCAGGAAGTCTTAGGTTAATGTTTGATCCATCAGCAAGGCTCAGTCTTAGGGTGAAGAACCAGCAAAGTAGGTAAGGCCAGAAGAGGCAAACCCTGAAAGAGCACATCATTTCATTATGTTGTCCAGGGCTCAGAGACAGCCCGAAGGCATACAGGAAGCTCTTTCCCTGCCATGCTGAATGATTCATGAACCGTCTAGAGATAAAGTATCACACATGCCAATAGGTAGAAAGATGCAACCTGATGCTGCCAGTTTAGATTACAGGCCACAGTGAAACCATGAAACTGATTAATTTTGGCTGTGCTTTAAATGTCTTTCAGCACATCTAAAAAAAAATCATTCACAAGTTGCAGGTTTATGAGAAAAATCCAAATCCAATCAGACAGTTTCTACTAGTGTGCAATTTCTCGAATAGTTTGGCAAGAGAAGTGAACATTGCAGGCACTCTGAATTCAAACAAGCAATGGGTCACTAAAACAACAAACCTTGTTTTTCACATCCCTTGGCTTCATTCCTTTGATGCACCCCATAGGCGAGAAGGCCATGGTCAGCCTAGTAAACCAATTGCTTTATCTGTGTTAAAGTTGAATCTGCAGGATCCAAAGCCTTATATCACTACACAAGGGAATTCTGTGACTTATTTCTATGTCATTTCTGTTGGAAAGCCAAGTAGGACTCAACACAACTGATAAAACTAAGCCAAATTTCATTCAGGTCAGTTCACTGAGTGAACTTCACAGGCAACATATTAAGTACTGGGACAGATTATCAAGTATGAAGTCCATATCATAATGTTAATATGCGCTTTTGTAATTTAAATAGAGGTATAGAGGTCATGTATCGAAGTTTTCAACCCTGTTCACTTAAGTACGAGCTGTCCAAATACCTCTGGTTAGTAGTAAACACATCCCAGTATTGACCTCGAAAATGACGTCAAAATTGGCCTTGGTGTGACATCACAATCACAGTGGCTACTCTGAATCTGCGTTGTTGGAAAAGAGTAGCTTTGAAGAGGCGATCAGCAAAATAGGTTCCTGACGCCCATCGTTATCAAACTGACCCCCCACAACCTCTGATAAGGAACTGCTTTAAATGTGGACTCAGTGGAAGAATTTCTGAATTAACACAACACACTTACATAAGCTAAAATTGTTACAATCTTTGAACTGTGCAACTGAATAAAATATAATATTATGTAAACAGGTCATATTTTACATTTAAAAAAGCATGAATCTGTACACATTACACACATGCTATAATGACCTCATAATTTTTTATGCTTCAAAATCAATGAACTTGGACCCTGAATTAGGCTACTTGTAGAGTTTGTGTGGACTTTGACCTCATGGTGACTTATATTTTGACATTTCACACACTTTTAGGTCTACATAAGTATGAACTCAAATGACAAGGTAGTTGTAGTGTTAAAAGTGCAAAATGTCTGATAAAAACTAATATACAAATAAATAAAGACATTCGAATTACAAATATTTAGTAACTGATACCCAATTCCTGGAAACATCCTTTTGCACTTTTTTTTTTTTTTTTTTTTTTTTTTGCACGTTAACTCTTATCCGTAAGACACCTTGCAATACCGTGTTTCCAAACATGGAGAATTGTCCTGCAATTCCTTCATTAGACCCTGGACTACAACTACTGTGTCTGTCCGTCTTTAGAGATCTATTCGTGACGCACTTGTAAAAAGCAAGCGTCGCTACAGTCGCTACGACTCGCTAGGCTCTTTTTCCTGGGGCTCGAGCCACCATAAAATACTGCTGTGGTAAATCCTTGTCTGAGAATGGATTGCCCGAGAAATTAGTCTACCAGGTAAAATTTGACCTGGTAGGCTAATTTTACTATGCGTTGTGTGTTTGCTACTTCGTTCCTTTCGACTGTTCAGAATTCTGAACTTTAGCGCGAATGAATGAATCACTGAGAGTCGGCTCTATTTTCAATGAATACGGCATTCGAACAGTTCACTCACGAACTGAATCGCTTAAAACCAACATAACACAAACACAGACAACAAAACAGCGCTGGAATATTTATCAATGGTCTGGTTAAACAAACAATGTAAAGGGTGCCTTTTCGACGCCAATGGTCGCTAAATTTGTGAATGAATGTTAAGTTAGATCCAGTGCAAAGTGTAGAAAGCCTGTTTGTTTAGTTTCCGTTTTTTTTGCGGTTAGTGAAGTATTGCCTCTCTCTATATATATTTTATATTAAGTTAAGTTAGGTAACTCAAATGCCAATAATAGTCAACAAAATGTAAAAATGCTGCTCCCAAAGTCACCAGAATTGAACGATTATATAACATCTCTTGTTGAATCATGTTATTGCTCAGACTGCACTGGTGTAAAATCACTAGGGCATGTTACGATGTAGTGCTATGCGATTTGCACAACAACGACACATTATCCGGAACAAAATAGCACTTTTGTTAACCAAAATGGTGCATATTTTTATTGCACAATTCCTTCTGTTTGTCAAATACTCGCTTGTATGCAGCTGCCAGAAAGTAGGCCAGGTCTAAACTGAAATAATCAAATGTTCAAAGTATCCTGCTATTGGCTTTGTTTATCACTAGCTTTGGCCATGTAGACTCAAAGCAAATCTAAGAGGATCCATTCAGTAAAGTAAAAACAAACAGCACCTTTGTTCGCAGAGTCAGAGATAACGAAGCAAGCACAGGCTGGAGGGCTCATTCTCTGTGACTTATTTCTGTCATTTCTAGCCAAGTAAGACTCAACAAGACTGATTAAACTAAGCCAAATGTCATGCAGTTCAGTTCACTGAGTGAACTTCACAGGCAACATAAGTCCTGGGACAGAGTATCAAGTATGAAGTCCATATCGTAATGTTAATATGCGCTTTTGAAATTTAAATAGAGGTCATGTATCGAAGTTTTCAACCCTGTTCACTTAAGTAAGAGCTGTCCAAACACCTCTGGTTGTGGTTAGTAGTTAACATATCCCAGTATTGACCTTGAAAATTACGTCAAAATTGGCCTTGGTGTGACATCACAGTGGCTACTCTGAATCTGCGTTGTTGGAAAAGAGTATAGCTTTGAAGAGGCGATCAGCAAAATACTTAAGGTTCCTGACGCCTATCGTTATCAAACTGACCCTCCACGTGGTTTGTGTTGACACAGGTGAAAAGCACGAAAACCTCTGATAAGGAACTGCTTTAAATGTGGACTCAGTGGATGAATTTCTCATTTTTTGTCTCCAACAGGTAAGATGTCCACTTGCATAGATTAATTACTTAATGGTGTTTGAATTGTCCTGTTTAATATATTGATAGCCAATAACATTTAAATAAATGTATCTGATTGCATAAATCTTTTTTTTTTTTTTCAAACAGAGAATAACCTTCATCAGTAAAAAAGTAAAGAACAATGAATCTGCAGTTTGTTACATTGGCTTTGGCCTTTGCTACCACAACAGGTTTGTTGCCTCTCCAATTTCTATTATCAAATTCAATTTAATCTAAAATGGTTATTTTTATGTTTTATTACATTGATCTAATGCAACTATCCTCCTTTTCAGCATTTCCACTCAACGATGAGATCAGCCGAGAAGCATTTAGTTTACAGAGAGACAATCAGGCCACTGACAAGAAAAATGTTGGCAAAGACTCAAAGTAAGTTTACTCTCATAAGATATTTTGTTTACTTTCATTTATTAAAAACAGAATTCATATGCCATATGCCTTGAACACAATTCTTCCATGAAAAATTCATTTTATTTCAGATATTAAAAATAAAAAGCTTTTTTGGGGCAGGGACATATAGTCAAAAAGCCTGGTCTTAAAATTTTTCATAGAAAATATAGTTTTCATGTCATGTAACAGACTCACCAAAAACGTAATAATGATATTTATGAATTATTATATAAAAAAATGCTTTTTACATTGAAACATTTTTGAAAGTAATTATTAAGATGTGTACTCTCATATGTTTTTAAGGTGTAAGGAAAATATTATTTATTTTTTACTTGATGGTTATACCACAGAGTTTTTCTTGAATATGTTTTTTTTATTTTTGAATACAACGAGTTCTTTATCATGGGAGGCTCTTGTAAGTCATTGACCCCTGATCCTGTTTTGCAGTGGTATGTGGAAGAATCATGTGGTGAACAGTGACCTTTACTCCCAGGACTCTTACAACCCTATGGCAGCTGAACTGAGACGCAAGCTGAGCATGGAGTCTGAGCGGCTGAGGGCTCGTCTAAAGCAGGAGCTTGCGGAGCTGAGGGAGAGACTCTCTCCTTACCCCAGCCACCCAAAACACACCATGGCCAATGTCAAGGAGTTCCTGGCCCCCTTCACCAAGCAGCTCCAGACCGCCCTCCAGTCGAATACTCAGGAACTCTGTGAGAAACTCAATCTGAACCTCCAGGAACTGAACCCAGAGGAAGCCACTCTCTACCAGGAGGCAGTGCAGAGGATCACACAAGCTCTGGATGAAAGCCACCAGAAAAGGACAGCAGCCTTTGAGGACTTTAAAACAAAAGCATTTGAGGCGGTAGAGGAGGAAAGAGACAGCAGTGGAAAGGAACTTTGGGAGGAAGTCACTGCCAGGCTGGGACAGGAATTGTGTACCTTCAGTTTAGAGGTACAAGGGAAGGTGGCAGCACTGAAGATAGCTTTGACAGGCCATCTTGCCTCAGCACAGCCTCCAAGGGATGTGATGGCTTCAAAAGTGGATCAGTTCTGCCAGAATTCCTCAGCTCAGAATCAACAGTTTATTTCTAACTTAGACCTACAGATGATCGCTCTCCAAGAAAACCAGAGCCATGGTGAGTCATCTGGTTTCCATCAGACAAACATAGAGTCCATACAAGAGGATTTCTCCACTAGACTCACAGCCCTATTACAAGACATTGTACACACTCTCAATTAAACACACCTCCAGTCCTATCAGAAATACAACTGTAATGTAAATAACAGCTCCTATGTTTGGATTGTACATTGTGACTTGTAACTTTTGTATAACAATATTGTTGTTTGTACAGTTTTCAAAAAGAACCTTATATTATGTACTGCGCAATCCATTGAAGTTAAAGACAGAAAATAATGTCTTTCTTCATTTTACTAAGGATATGTTGTATAGTGTGTGGATATACTGTTTTATAAACAGACAAAAGCATGTAAATAAAAAAATTTGTACAAATTTGAAATGAATGTTGTTCATTGATTATTGCCTCAACTACAGTATATTAATACAGTTATTCCTTTCTAAATACATCACATCTAGACAATTGTTATATCATATTAAATTATAGAGAAGTAGCAAGTCATTGGCTAATACAGGGGTTTTCAAACTGGTTCGGGACCACAAAGGGTTCTGTAGAAAATGTGAGGAATTATACACAAAGAAACTGTAAAAGAAATCTATTTTACAAAATTATTTTTTTTAGGGCTGTCAAAGTTAACTTATGTATCAAATATGTTTAACTAACTAAAATAATTTTTAACACAAAATATTAAAAAGTGCTTTACAAATCAATCTGAATTTATTGTTATTCATTTCATGCATCTAAATATAGGTAGGTAGAAAACTTTATTAATGTTTCCACATAATATTTTAATAATTGATTTACTTTTAATATTCAATTTAAAAGCCAATTATTTAATACAGAAAAAACATTGTTTAATATATTTTTTCACTCAATATAAACACGTCTTTATACATGACAAAATAGCTGCCTATTTTTTAGGAAGAGGGTCCTTCAAAAAGTTTGAAAACCCCTGGGCTAATATACAAGCAGTGTGTATAAGAAGCAAAGTTTGATCAAAACATTACAAAACGATTACATCCACAGTTAGTTCCTCTCAATAATACCTACATACCTTTTACAGTATAACTCAGATAATGAACATCTAAAACACATGAAACAATGCAGTATTTGCATTTACATGATACAATTAAGCATTAGCATTTTCTTCCAAGCGCATGGTGACTGGTCTACACAGTGCTGTCTAAATAGATTGAGATATGCTAAATAGGCATTATGCAAAGTGGTTCTTTGCTGGTTTGTGCAGATGCCGTGATGTGATCAGACGTCTTATCGGGCATATCAAATTAAGCTTCATTCAACGCAAAACAGATGGCGAGTTGATGGATCTCTTAGTGGAAAGCCCGAGGCAGACCACCGGCCCAGAAAAACTTCTTCAGCACAAACCATCCAGCCATAACCATCAACACAGCACCGCCGGTGGCAAAAATGACCCCCACCACCACTCCAGCCACGTTCATATTGTCCCTGTTCAATGGCTCACTGCCTCCTGATTCACAAGAGAAAACAAGCTGTGCTGTTACTGTCTAGCTTTTATTCATTTTTAAGTACTTTCATCTGAATTTCAGACACATCAAAGTGCAATATTTTGATTGAAATAAAGTTTAGGCATACCGTAGGCCGATGCAGTGGGAACATCATTCTCTACAGGATCAAAAAGAAACAGTTAGGCATGGCTCTCATTTTGAATTCAGTGTGTTTGACAACAAGCTGGGTCGGTCTCATTCTGGATTCATGTGTGAACGTGACTGACTCACTCAGGGCTGTGGTGTACAGAGGACCCACAGACACAGTGGCAGATTCTTGGGCTTGTGATCCGTAAGGTTCTTGGGCCCTTCGCCGTCGTGTTCTATTAGTGTTGCAAGACTGCATAAGTAAAATAAAGTGACATGTTAATTGGCTGACATTGCCAATAGTGGTACTCTATTCAATGCATTCTATTCGAACAGTAAAATGCTCCTACATTAAGTAATTCTTGGCACTTCATTGGCTCGCAAAGTCGCAGTATACAGTGCAGGTATATAGAAGACTTTTCTTGATTGCGGTGCTCCACGAAGCGGAAGGCTTCAAATGAAAATCGCGAAAACTTGGAAAACCCATTATAAAGCACCGTTGTCCGATTCTCTACAACGCATCTGTGATGAAACAATAGAGAGACATTGATGTAGTTGCACTGGCGTGAGGACGGGACAACCTGTCACTCACATGACATCACAGCAATAGCAAACAACAACCAACGATCCAATCAATTCAATCAAGTCCCGCCCTACATTTTTCATTGTTTGAGAAACCATTTCATTAGGATATATGTCACAATAGGGAAGAAAAGATGATAGCAACTTCCATTTCATGCTGACTTTAACTAAAATAGTTAACTGATGTTAACTAATGGAACCGTATTGTAAAGTGTTACCATGAATTCTTAATCAGGAGTAACTCACCCTGTGAAAAAGTTGTACTGGTTGTTGTTGGTGTGATTATAGGGAGATGGGGTTGCAAAACAGTGGTCCAACAACAGATGAAAACTAAAGAAAGGCAGAAAATAATTTTTCATTCCTCAATAAAACCATTGAGAAACATGCTATTCAGTGAAACTGCAGTGTTCTTACTTTCCAGTGAGATTGGCAGCCTTTACTTCAACATAGACTTTAGTGCGCAGATCTAATCCAGTAGGCGGAACCACCAAAGGGCTGGTATAATCTGTGCCCTGACATGAAAATAATCGAAAATATCTTTAAAAATGTGGCATATTTTGCATTCAGAGAAAGGAATTTTAACACAAATCTACACTTACATTGAAGACACTCATGCTGAGAGTGTCAATGAAAGTTCCATTGTTGTCACTAGTGGCCACTGACACTGATGACCTGCATGAAAAAATATATAAATCTAGTCAATCCTCTTGTTGTCACACTGCAGTTGGTGAAGTATGCAGTGGAGGGTGAACGTCTTAATGCTCACGCTACGATCTGAGTGTTGTTGATGAGGTATTCCAGTGGATAACGGCAAGAGAAGTGATAGTAGAGGTCTGTGGAGTAACTGATGATGCCCTCTGCCGAGCTGGGCGTATCAATGTATCCTGTGATAATGACGGCCTGAATGCTGGAGAACATGCTGAATGGACCAGAGGAGCTGGGCTTCTCATCCACAATCTAAAAATGCACAAGGGGAAGTTCAATTAGATATATATATAGCCTACTGTATATCTAAAACTATTTTACTAATTTTTATAATTTTTAAAATACCTTTTTATGCTTAACTTTTTTATAAATATAATATATTTTAAAACAAATTCTGATCATTTTTTACATTATACAATTTTTTTTATAATTAGTAAAGTATGTATTCAGCTTTTGTTCATTTAAAAAAATTATAATTAGAATATAATGTATCACATTTGACCTTTTCAATAAAATGCTACACAAAAATGCTATACATCTGAAAAATATTTTACTATTTATACTTTATATACTTTTTTGTATTTATAATACATATTAAATCACAAAAAATATCATAAAAATGGTTTAAAAATATACATATTTTTACAAATTTTCCTCCATTTATTTGTTTTAACTATTTTTGAAAAAAATAAATAATTGTATGTATGCAGCTTTTATTAATGTTTTAGCATTAGCATTACCTGCAAAGACTGTCTACATGGGTTCTCCTGGCTGTGGTTGACTGCCAGCAGGTAGCGGATGACAGGTGGGTCCACAGTGGTGTCAATGGTGCCCTTGCACTGGGCGTTATTGCGCTCCCCGTTCAGAGCCAGGCCATTGGGGTCAAAGCCTGCCCACTCAGCGGTGCACAGGTTTACCTCCAGAGTGATCATGCTGGTGCCACAGTGTACCACCAGATCATTGTTATCTAAACAAAAAGGGAGGTCTTAGTGTCAAGCAAACTGCAGAGAATGGAGGACTGTCGCAAAATCTGAAAGGTCACAGACTCACCTGGAACCCTGTTATACACCGAGGAGCAGTTATAGGCCGAGTGAATGGGCTGTAGGACGAGAGCCAGTGCACATAAGCAGAGGCACAGCATCATTCCTGCTGTAGAGCAAAGGCAGAACATGACCAAAAGTCACCTATTTAAAAGTCAAGTCATCCAACATCACAAGCTTAACCTCTGTAACAGTTACAATATCAGTGAAGGTAATTATTTAGAATTAATTGTATTTTTATAGTAATTTATGGAAAAAGCAGTCGATATCAGTGTAAAGAAACAGTACAGCATACCTGTTTAACTCCCAGGGAGTTGAATGGACACTATCTGAAAAATGTGATGAGATGATGCTATTTATATAGGGTTAGACCCCAGGCGTGATTCAATAGGTGCAGGGAGTGTCTCATCCCTACTACATTACCGTACAGTTCCTTCACAGATTATAACATCAAACCTCTGGCTCTGGTGAACAATGACAGTGACAGTGGGATCTGACACATATCACTTTTCAGATAAGTCCATATAAATGAATCCTAATAAAACTGTCATAATGACCATGTAGATGTTAATAGGTTTATATTTATATAATTTTACAATCAAATGCATTTTTTTATTGGCCTATAATGTGCAATATGCCACCAGGGGCTTTTATGTAATTTAATGTGTTAATATTCAGCCTGCAATATTTTATGAGTAAATGTTGCTTCTGAGAGCTGCCATTCTAAATGTTGTTGTACTTCAATGACAACAAAGTATCTTACTCTTACACGATTTTTATATTTTTAAAATGATACCCACTGTACTGCTGCAATTATAATTGGTTTTATGATGTATTATGTATAAGCTGGAAAGGATATTGACATCTGTCATTTGTATGTATATAATAAATGCAGTCAGTTAATCTGTTCACTGATATTTTCTTTTAATGAAATAAAGTCTTGAATAGCAGACAATCTAAAAATGAAATCCTGTTGCCCAATATTTTTAATTTTAAATAGTGTTGGTTGATTAGTCGGCTTCAGGAGTAAAAGATTTGAATCAACGTATACAGATTATTACAGGATTGTTGTGAGACTGATGTTATTGCTATATTGTTGTAAATGAACATGTAAAACCATATCTTCAAACTTTTAAATGTGTTGTTGTCTGTGTGAACCAGCAGTAAAAACAGTTCTGTATTCTTGCATTCAGATGGATTTTATTTAAAATACTTTTAAATGATTTATTCAAAATAATTTGTATTTTTTTATCCATATGGGAACATATTTTTCTGTTACAGTATTGAATCTCAAAGCTTTATAAAATAAATTAAGAGTCTATTATGTATGAATCATTTGAAACATGAAATGTTGCATCATCTCCTGCAAGGAATAGAACATTATTAATATGAGAAATGTGATAATTTGCCACAAGGTATGAAACACAGGACGCCAAAAATAGCTTTTGTTCGTCTGGCTCGCATGCAAGCATCATCTATTGTATTCTAAGAGCAGCTATCTCTAGACTAGCTCAAGACACCCCTGCTAAAGGCTAAAGGGTCGGCTTTGACTGAGTGATGGTGATATCTGACAAAGAACTTTGAATGAAGCAGGTACACTTGTTTTTGCCAAAAAGCCCCTTGGTCAGAGAATATATTTCACATATTATGCTTCAATGTGTCACACCTTGATGATTTTCAGTTCTTCTCCACTGGACAAAACAACTTAACAGTGATAGCAATCTAAATCCCTGTGTTCTTCAATTTTATTCAGAGTTTAGATTAATTCTGCAGTGGTTAGATTCAGAGAGGAGGTCAAATGCATAGCATGAGAATCATACTTGTTCAAGAAGTCAAACCACCTGCACAGTGAGGTTATTTTGATTTGATTCTTTATTCATAATTCATACATTTACATCTTTATATATAAGACTTTTCCACAACTTCACATTCTGATCCTGTTACTACAGAATACAAATTTTAGCCACACAATTCTCCATTTTTAAAACAGAGGAAGAACAGAAAGAGAACCAAACAAAACGAGTTGTCAGGTGCCAGCAATACTATAATATTGTAATTGACTCATATTTTGTGGGGAACAAAATAATGGTTATTTGATTCTAATTTAACATCCCTGTTCGATTCTGTAAAAATATATACTGGGAATTCACATACAGTGAGGAAAGACCATTTTGTAAAGAACAGAACTCTGTTGTCAAATCATGATTTATGACTCCTTCATGATTAATGGCCTAAAGCCCTATAAGACAATCACATTGCTTTAAAATGTGTTTCCTAGGCTACTGTTGTTAGTGTTCTGCTTCTTTCATCATGATATTAATCACATAGGACATTTTACTACTGATAAAAAAAGAAGATTCCCTTTAAAGGATGACAATTGTTACCGCATTAGAGTAAAACAGACCCAAGTTGATCAGAACCGACCCAAGGAACAGTGGAGCCGGTTCAGAAAAACAGAACAATACTAGTACAACACTACCACCTGCTGGTTCAAAGGTTTAAAAACAACATTTTGCCAGTAAATGAGCAATGATATTGACAGCCGTCTTAATACCAGATAATAATAGGTTATGTTAGGTCCGTTCAGCTTTAATATCAAAAATATTATTATCTTACTATTGCTAATGGTTCGAGCACAAAATAACCAGACAGAATAGTATAACCCAAATAGTAAATTAGCGCCCGATCGCAAAACAATTCTTAACAGATTGTCTTGTCTTTCAATCTATTCTCAAACTATATCTGTCTATGATGACATTGAAAGTAGTGGCAGTATATCTGGTGTCTTCTCAAACTCAGTTATTACAAGAGTCAGTCTGTGCTGTTAAGTATGCGTAGGCTTATCTGCCTGCTGCAATAACTACTTTCCTGCATCCAGGTTATAGAAAATGCATTGCATTCAGTGAGATAAACTTTAATGTCCATTCTATATGCATGTGCAATAAATATACAGCAACAGCCATCCACACAAGGTGACACAAGCCGAACATACAAACAACTTGCTCAAGTGGTCAGTTTGTGTGCAAATGTGACCAACTGTCTTCATTTTTGATGTAATCAGCATGAAATTAGTATAGTAGTAATTACATATTAGCTTAGTTATCATCAAAGCTTTCTCTATTTTTTTGTTGATAAATAAAGCATTATTCTGCCTCAGAAGCCAGTGCAAAATTAGTTTTGAGAGATAGGCTACCTTCATGCGCAAAAGCTGCTTCATTGCCAAAGCTTTTGGACATAGCCAAGGAGTGCTGATATAGCCTAAGCCTACCGGCCTACCTAAGTACCCGGATGAACTAACTTACAGCAAGATTCTGAAATATGAATACGATGGACACTTTACTATCCCATGAGGCCATGGGAGAGGATTTGTGAATGGCGGTAAGTCACTTGATAATGACAACATGGCGAATGTTGGCTATACGTCTGGATTACACTCATACTATATAACATTCTTTTTTAGTGGTTGTGAATTACTTATTCAAAATAAGTACCTACTTAAGAGTGTATGCGATTTCAGAAGCAGCCTAAGTCTTTATGAATGAGTCATTGAATCATTCAATCAATTCATTCAAAAACACAGAATAGCACAGGGTCGTAGCTAGAGGGCCCCCGTGATTTCAACCGAGGGGGCCCACAGCAACAACCCGCACCAGGGCCCCGTATACCATATCTACGGCACTGGAATAGAGCACTAGCACTTCTTATTACTCCAATATCTTTTAATGGCGAGTATTCTGCTATTCCGTATTTAGCCTCCGTCTTTACGAGTTAGTCATCATTAACTTACAAATTATTCATTCAGGAACAATGCACAGGGATTGTGCTGTGGCTTTGTTTGTGGTGGAGCAAAAACAGACAAATTAACTGGCATGAAATGTAAGTCTAAAATATAAGTTACTCAATACAAGATATAAATAACAATGTAAATAATTTAAACACTCAATAATGTAACAATTAAAGCAATAACACACTCACAATCATGCTGTTTTCGAACACTCTCAATACAAATGTCAAGCATACATTCAGTGGTTAGTGGTTCTCAAAAGATGTGACTTGAGCCTAATAAAAGAGACATGACAGAGAAGGGGCAATGAGTCCGGGCAGCCTGCCAGAGATCAGCACAAACAAACTGCACATGCAATCCCACTGGTCTAATGGCCTCACCCTTACTTCTCCAAAACCTCATGACATCTGCAGGATCTGTTCATAATACCAGATTTCACTGCATATATGATTACATACACAGTAGGAGTTTTCCTCTTCCATGAATTTAACCCAAGTTGTAACTGGGCCTCTTGTCACAAACACCAGAATAGGTTTTACAGTTTATATTTCCTAACTAAGCTCCGTATAATGAATTTATTTTCTTTGTCAGGTCAAGGGGAAAATGTCTGGAAATGAAAAAGGACAAAAAAAAAAAAAAAAAAAAAAAAAAAACCCACTAAGATGAAGAGGAAATAGCCTGTTGAAAAACTGTGTGCTTTCTTTCCTGACTGGCTTCCTATTCCTGGGGATAATGTGCGTCTGACTGTGAGCTGGCAGGGTCAGCAGCAGTGACTGAGCTCCTTTGACTTGCACAAACCAGTCACCCATCTTACTTCCTCTGTCAGTTTGCTTGTGAGCCAAACAACACTGGTCCCTCTGCACATGTCTCCGAACTGATTTTATGTGAATTAGAAACTACAGTGATTGATGCGTGTTAGTGATACACACAGGAAAAGTAGAAAATTGTGCTAAAAGATGAAGAACACGGTTACTTATCACTTATCTCCTGCAACATATTTAACATACAAAAGCACTACAACATAAAACAATTTAGAAGAAAAAAAAAAAATAGAAAAAAATAATAATAATTTTGCATATTTTTAATTTGGGGTCTAATCCCCCAAAATAAAACTATGGTACGATCCATTATATAAAAGCACAATCATTTTTGTTTGCATGTTTGGAATTTGCTAGTCTTTTCTTACCTATTGTGGTCTAAAACAGCTTCTCGAACAAGAAACAAAATATGGCGCTGGGCGGGACTTGATTTTGTCCATGGGGAATTGATTGGATGGTTGTGATTTGCTATTGCTGTGATCTCATGTGAGTGACAGGTTGTCCCGCCCTCACGCCAGTAAACACGTCATCAGAGAAGAGATGAGATGTCACTGCAAGAGGGAAGGGAAGTTAGTTTGATTGAAGATTATGAGCCGTCCACCTGAATTAAAAAATAATTTATTATACTACTGCAATATTGCACAAAAATAAGAACAGTCAATTTTGATGTTATGGTGACTAAAAGTTTAAAGCATTGAAACAGTAAAAAAAAAAAAGCATTCAATCAGTATTAAAAACAAATTGTGTAGCCTACTTAAATTTCACGAATTTATTATTAGCTTATTTATTTAAAAAGTAGCTAACAAACAAGAAACGATATCGTGGACAGATTCTTCGGAACACTGTTTACATTTACACAAAGAGTGTCAGCACAAAAACAGCTACAACAGTTTCTGCTGGCAAGCACATTCATTCGAGACCCGAGCAGCTTTCTTGAGTCGAGCGAAAACTTTGCCTGTGTTTGTTTGTTTCGTCTGACAGCGGGACGTTTTACCAGGATCTAGAAACCGTCGTGTCGAGGCAATCACACGCCTTTTGAAACTATGTAGAGATGGAGTTCATGAAACTGATTGGAACTGTTTTGGCAGTTTGTTTCCATCCCAGCTGCGCATCAAGCGCGTTCGGTGGTGAGTTTGTGCTTATTTATATAAAATGTCGGTTCATGCACAGTGATATTCAAACGATAGGACTCCGTTATATTTTTGTTGCCTCTTACATGCGTTGAAATAAATCTTAGTGTCCAGTTCGAGTGCACAATATGCAACACTGGCAGTCAAGTAATACGATAGTTCGGTTAACGAACCGCAGTGTTTTCAAATAAAGATTTCTGAAGCGTTTTGCAGAAGCATTCAACGAATATAAACTTCTGATAATACAACAAAACGTTCAACTACAGCTTCACTGAGTTTTCTTTTTATGTTCAAGTGGTGTGTTTGTGTTCAGTTTTCGGATAAGAAGCGTTTTAAATTTGGGTCACAGCTGTTTTTTAGTCAGAGAGGACATGGCTGATGATGGCTGTCGCACACATGACTTTGCTTGAGAGGATTTTCCGCCTGCCAGTATGTGGAAGTTCTCTTGGTTTCTTCCTCACTTAGCTCACTGAATTCCCTGCGCCAACTTTCCTATTACGGTTCCCACAATGTTTCCATAATAGTGCTTTAGGTTCAACACTCTCATCAGTGTTTTTGGTGATGTGGTTTGCAGAATACAGGATATGCCGGAGAGGGACAGAGAAGCCCTGCTATAAGATCACAAGCTTCCAGGACAGCAGGCTCAGAGCGAGCTTTGAGGCAGCCAGAGAGAAATGCAGGGAGGATGATGGGGAGCTGCTCAGTATTGAGACCGAGAATGAGCAGCGTCTGGTGGAGAAGATTGTTCAGGAGCTCAGGGCCTTGGATGGAGACTTCTGGATTGGGCTACGAAGGAGCCCACAATATAATGTTGATTGTTCAGCACAGTATTACTGGCTGGATTACAGTCAGGCCACATTTAGGTAAGATATTTGCAGTAACAACATCCTGAAGTGTTCTGATGATTTTCCCCCCCTGTATGTTTGGTCTTAGAGATTCTGTCGTCTTTTTCTCATCCTCATGTCATTCTTATTTCTTCACTAAAGGAGATATTTTTGAATATTGTTCTGGTTGCAATTACAATAGATAGGGACTGAAGCTTTCAAGCTTTCCAAACTATCAAACTACCAAAATTGTATTCGGTAATTTAAATAAAGCTGAAATAAAATACAATATAAATATTAGATGAAAAACTTAAACTTAAAGAAAAATTTGGCAACTTGGCAACTGACTAAAATAAATAAGTTGGAGTACTAAAATGACTAAAACAGAAATAAAAATGAATTAAAGCTTGGCTATATAGAAATATTTTAAACTAGAATTAAAGTAATAATGATAAAAATAATAGCTAATTGATAATAAATAAATATATTAATATTAAATAATACTAAAATTACACTTTGTATTATATATTCTAAGTCTTATGAATCATAATAGTGAGTAAATGATGACATAATTTTCAATATTTGGTAAACTATCCCTTTAAGTGAAAGTAAAATGTGAGAATTTTCATTGAATGTGTGGTGTGTTTAGGAACTGGCTGGTGACGGAGCCCTCTTGTGGCCTTGATCAGTGTGTGGCGTTATTCTACCGGCCCTCGTCTTCTGCTGTCCAGAAGAAGCGCAACCTGTTCAAGTGGACAGACTACAATTGCAATTCCAAGAATAATTTCATCTGCAAGTACTCAGACGGTAAGCATTTGCTTATGTTAAGATTAGCTGTCACATTAAGATGTTTAATAGCGAACAAATATCAGTCAAGCATCTTTTGGTGTAAACATATTATGTAAAAGGACTTCAAATGTAAACTCCTGTATGTGTTTAGAGAAGCATCCTGTCCCCACTCCAGCAGGAAATATCACCACACATACAGGTAAACAAATCCATAAGTTTTATCTGGTGTGTTTGATACTTTTTTTTTCTGACACAACAATGGTGATATTATATTTTACTTATTAATAATATACAGTATATTAATAAGTGAGAGTGTCTAAATTGCTGTGAGATATTAGCATGTTTATAGTACCTTTAATCTCAGATAAAATTTGATTAATGGGATAGTTCCTCAAAAAAATTATATTCTGTCATAATTTTACCATTGCTGCTGTCATTAACTGAATCTAAAACAACTAAATAAGATTAACAAGTTTAAGTTGAAGTTCTAAAATGACTAAAACTAAAACTGAAATTAAATAAATAAAAAATATTTATTTAAAAACCAAAATGAATAAAAATGACACAACAAAATTACAAAAACTTAAAAGTAAAAATAATAATGAAATAAATAAAAAATAATTAAAAATATTAATAAATGCTATAATAGTATATAAAAAATACTTAAATATATTTACTCACCCGTTCACTTTAATTGAAAAAAAGAAAAGAGCAGCGTTAATATTCTGCTAAAATGTTTTGGTACTCCCATGGAGGAAAGATAATTATATAGGTTTAAAACGACATAAGGGTGTGTAAATGTGGACACAATAAAAGGACAGAATATTAATTTTTTGTTGAATTCTTCCTTTAAAAAGACATTCCAACTTTGTATGGATAATAATGCTTATGATGACCTCTAGAGGTGGAAGTGGAATTATACTTTCACAAACATAAGAGGACAGTCATCATCTTTAAAGGGATAGTTCACCCAAAAATTCTGTCATCATTTACTCAGCCTCAAGTTGTTCCAAATCTGTATGCATTTCTTATTTCTGCTGAAAACAAAAGAAGACATTTTGCTAAATATGGGTAACCAAACAGTTGTTGGGCCCCATTGACTTCCATAGTATTTTTTTTTCCATACTATTGAAGTCATTGGGGCCGATCAACTGTTTGCATACCAATATTCTTCAAAAACATTCTTCAGAAAGAAACTCATACAGGTTTGGAACAACTTGAGGGTGAGTAAATTATGACAGAATTTTCATTTTTGGGTGAACTATCCCTTTAAGACCAAATATTATAAGTGCTTATTCCTCATTCGCTGTCATTTTTGTTTTTAGGTATTGATGACCTGACTCTGGTGCCAAAGCACCCACCCATTACTGTGGACAATGACAGGATAAAAACTGAACTCTCAGAGTCATCTGGTAATACAGCAAAAACCCTGACAATTCATGATCCTGATTTTTTTTTAAGGAAAAATAATTATATTCAATATATATATATATATATATATATATATATATATATATATATACACACTGCTCAAAAAAATAAAGGGAACACTTAAACAACACAATGTAACTCCAAGTCAATCACACTTCTGTGAAATCAAACTGTCCACTTAGGAAGCAACACTGATGGACAATCAATTTCACATGCTGTTGTGCAAATGGAATAGACAATAGGTGGAAGTTATAGGCAATTAGTAAGACACCCCCAATAAAGGAGTGGTTCTGCAGGTGGTGACCACAGACCACTTCTCAGTTCCTATGCTTCCTGGCTGATGTTTTGGTCACTTTTGAATGCTGGCGGTGCTTTCACTCTAGTGGTAGCATGAGACGGAGTCTACAACCCACACAAGTGGCTCAGGTAGTGCAGCTCATCCAGAATGGCACATCAATGCGAGCTGTGGCAAGAAGGTTTGCTGTGTCTGTCAGCATAGTGTCCAGAGCATGGAGGCGCTACCAGGAGACAGGCCAGTACATCAGGAGACGTGGAGGAGGCCGTAGGAGGGCAACAACCCAGCAGCAGGACCGCTACTTCCGCCTTTGTGCAAGGAGGAGCAGGAGGAACACTGCCAGAGCCCTGCAAAATGACCTCCAGCAGGCCACAAATGTGCATGTGTCTGCTCAAACGGTCAGAAACAGACTCCATGAGGGTGGTATGAGGGCCCGACGTCCACAGGTGGGGGTTGTGCTTACAGCCCAACACCGTGCAGGACGCTTGGCATTTGCCATAGAACACCAAGATTGGCAAATTCGCCACTGGCGCCCTGTGCTCTTCACAGATGAAAGCAGGTTCACACTGAGCACATGTGACAGACGTGACAGAGTCTGGAGACGCCGTGGAGAACGTTCTGCTGCCTGCAACATCTGTGAAGAGCACAGGGCTCCTCCTGCTCCTCCTTGCACAAAGGCGGAAGTAGCGGTCCTGCTGCTGGGTTGTTGCCCTCCTACGGCCTCCTCCACGTCTCCTGATGTACTGGCCTGTCTCCTGGTAGCGCCTCCATGCTCTGGACACTATGCTGACAGACACAGCAAACCTTCTTGCCACAGCTCGCATTGATGTGCCATTCTGGATGAGCTGCACTACCTGAGCCACTTGTGTGGGTTGTAGACTCCGTCTCATGCTACCACTAGAGTGAAAGCACCACCAGCATTCAAAAGTGACCAAAACATCAGCCAGGAAGCATAGGAACTGAGAAGTGGTCTGTGGTCACCACCTGCAGAACCACTCCTTTATTGGGGGTGTCTTACTAATTGCCTATAACTTCCACCTATTGTCTATTCCATTTGCACAACAGCATGTGAAATTGATTGTCCATCAGTGTTGCTTCCTAAGTGGACAGTTTGATTTCACAGAAGTGTGATTGACTTGGAGTTACATTGTGTTGTTTAAGTGTTCCCTTTATTTTTTTGAGCAGTGTATATATATATATAATATTTATAATTTATTTTTATTTTATAATATTTGATTAATAATTATATTTTTAACATTCAATAAATATAGCCTTTCTTAGTTTCTATTTCAGATGACACGATTAATATTTACTACATCCTCCTGGCCATTCTGCCTGTGATGCTGCTGTTGATATTGGTGGTGTCAGGGGTGTTCTGTTTCAGAGTCATGTCAAGGAGGTGTGTAATACAGTGCAAACATTTTCATCAATTCATACTTTGATTATCTTCATGAACTATTTTGTCTGTTACCCTACCATATAATATACTTTGTATTTTAAGGAGAAAAGAACAGAATGAAATCTATGCCGTTCCAGGACAGTGGGTGCGTCCAGTAGCTCCAAAAAGTCAAAATAGTTATGAACACACCAACAAATTCAACCAGCCTGGAGCTCACCTGGAGTACATGAGCTCTGAAATCGACAGAACATTTAGCGTGACATCCCCAAACAGTCAGTTTGAGGACTACGAGAACGTTCCGAGCCGCCCCGCACGGTGTGGTTTTGTCACTAATGACATCTACGAGACCTGCCGGAGCCCCTCGGCAGGAGAGGCCGGATGGGTGGACAATGACATATATGGATACTAAAACACTATACAGTATATACTGACCTCTCTCCCACTAGTGTGGCACCATGTTTGATCTCATCTCCAGTCTGAATGCCTGCTCTTTGATGTGCACACTGTGACCTAGTGTGAAGGATTGGGAAGCCAGTGGGGTCTAATGCAGGGGTGTACAGTACAGTGAAGCTCAAATTCCCATAACTGACTATACAAAGAAGCATAAAGGTGTCATCGGCTTGTGAGAGCTTCCTCTGTGGAAGCTGGTATCCTGGAACATGGCCTTCCCTTTTGGAAATCCACAAAACACGCTGACCTCTCAGTCCATCTAAAAAACATCCTTCTATGTCTCTGAAAATGGCCTCTCTAAAGGATACCTACTGTTGTTCCCTTGTTTTCGAAGGCTAGTTGCTTTGTAAGCTCCATTGTTTAAAAACATAAGCAGAATTAAAGGAATTAGCTAAAGGACTTGTATGCATAAAACATTATTGTAACATATTATGTATTTTTCTTTTGGGTAGGTATGAAATTGTGAGAAAAAATATAAATGAGTTTTTGCTGTATTTGGATTGTAAATGATTATATCCTTGTAATAATAATAATAACTCTGTCACATTATTTGGACTTTTTCTTAAACAAGAATAGCTGTTTGGGGTTACTCTACATTGTTTCCACACTCATGGAAACCTTAATTAAAACCTGATTAAAATCAGGCATGGAAAAGAAGAGTATTATTTATAGTGAATATATCTTTTTTTTCTAGTTATGCTTAATTATAAAATATTTCATTAACTAAAACACTATAAAATCGAAATGACTAGGTCTGACCCTATTTGAAAATGCATTATTATTCTGCTGAATTCTCCGACGTTCAGAGCTGCAGGAGCAGTGAAGTATTTTATTAGTACTGCAGTACATCATGTGTCCAGGAGATGTCGCCATATGATAGGCTGAATTACTTGCAGCGTTGATACATATTTGTTGTTTAAAATAAAATTTCCAACAAATCGTTCGCTGTCTGTAGTGCTTTTTTACCCTTACTTGATATTAACCTGTTTATTGAACTGTTGTATAAAATGTTCTGTGTTGTACATATACCACTCTTGCTCATCTGATTCTAGACACATTTAAAGTTTGTAATGAAAATCTGCTTTATATGATGATGTAATTGGCCAAATATGAGGTAGGCTACGACTTCTTTGACGTCTACAGGGCCGTCAAACTATTGTAAAACTAGTCCATATGGGTTGAGCGGTTTAGTCCAAATTTTCTGAAGAGAATTGATTGCTTTATTTTAAGAACATATTTAGTTTAGGCTTTTATTCACATTTAAACATTGATCAAGCTCAACTGAACATGCTTGATGCGCGAGAATGAACCTCATTGGTTCTTGCTGAAGCTCAAACATGCTGCGTAACACCAGAACGAACCTCATTGGTTCTTGCACGTCAAGCGAACATGCTTGAGTTACCACAACTGATGTATGAGTTGATGAATGTTTATTTGTGAATAAAAGCCTCAATTAAATCTGTTCAATCATATAACGCGATCGTGTCTCTTCAGAAAATTTGGACTAAACCGCTCAACTCATATGGATTAGTTTTACGATTTCTTTATGAACATTTTGAAGCATCAAATGGTAGCTGCGTAGCTGTCTATGGAGATTAGCCAACAGAAAGCTCTCAGATTTCACCAAAAAGATCAAAATTTGTGTTCCGAAGATGAACGGAAGTCTTACGGGTTTTAAACGGTGAGTAATTAATGACAGAATTTTCCTTTTTGGGTGAACTAACCCTTGAAGGCTGGGTTTGTGGGGTTCTACTTAAAAGGAGGTTCGTGGAATTTTTTTGAATAAATAAAAAAAAGACATTAAATAAATGAGAAGATTAAAATAAATAATATGTTAGCTTTAAATGAATAAGTCATATCTTTAAATAGGTAAATAATCTAGTGAATAAATAAATAATACATTTTACAGTACACCACAATGAGTAGAATTTTTTTTAAATAAACAGAGACCAAATATTTTTCTAATTATGTCAATTTGACTTATTTATAATATTGATTGTTCAGTATTTATAGCAACTACCTCGCACGAGGATCGTCGCGACACCTAAAAGATTGAAACCCCTGCCCTGACTTGATATTAAGATACAATAAAGAGAGAAAAACAAAGCGCACAGCCTTCAAATACCGAGCACGTCCCCCCTCGGCTCTCATTCCTCGACTGAACTGAAGTACTCGAGAGAGACTTTATCAAAGTTGCTCACACTCACAGCCAGCGCTCGAGCAAACAGAGCGACGCTCTGGCCGTTGACGTAAGAGGTGGGTCTGTCGTCTTGGAAACGAATTGGCACTGGAGTGTGGAAGCGCTTCGAAGCCCCGCCCCCTGTACAAATACCCCCATAGGCTCTGACGTCAATGCACGTCAACCAGAGAACATGATGCCTCCTGCCAGTCAACTCGTGTACTCTCGCAAACACAGATGAAATATTAGAGCTCTATTGTATTGGAGGAGGTGGCGTGACACTTCGCCGCGCTCCGAAACACTCTGCTTCTCCTGCTAAGACTGGAGCGGACCGTCAGCGAGCACCGTGGCCGGCACACTGGCATTTCTACACGCGTTAGCCTCTGCCGACCTCGTTATCTTGAGGCTCAAGTGGCAGGTCTCTATCTTCTCACCCCAAACCCTAGTGTTTCACAAACAGCATGGTCATGGCTGACTGTCACCAAAAGCCAGTGCTCAGGGGTCCTGTCCGAGTGGGCTTCTACGATATCGAGCGGACTCTTGGAAAGGGGAATTTCGCTGTTGTAAAACTAGCAAGACATCGTATAACCAAGACAGAGGTGAGTTGAGAATATATGAGCTAACCTAAATATATGAACTAACCCTTGTGTATGCACTGCAAAACTACTGGATACAAAGTTACAGTCTCTAAAGCTTGAACGTTACTCACTCTGGCTTGATAATATTATTTTATAGTTGACACTAGTTATGTGAGAACTTATTGTCTTTGGGTAATAAACAAACAACCTGTTTGTCTGAAGCGGTATCAGCATTGTTGTGCTAAAGGAATGTTTTATAACTTCATCTGGGCTGATTTTTGTTTTTAAACGTTTTAACCATTTTGTCAACGTTTATGTAAAATATTTCAATGAATTAAAATGAATTATTAATTGTTTTTCATTATAAAATAAAATCATCATCAAACCTATATCTAAATAATATAAATGTTTATAACATTTACACAAAGTATCTGGTGCATTTTTGTCATTTTCAGTTAAATTTGATTTTTTTTTCTTTTTCTTTTTCTGATCCAAAGTATGGTACAGTCTACATTTAGATGAAGCCTTTGTGCAGCTTTGCATGTACTGGTACATGCAGGTCCAGCAGCCTAATGCCTCAATGGAAATATGCAGAGTATTCAAGCATTGTCAGCTTTAATTGTGTCTGAAACTAGTTGTCAAAGAAAGACAAAGCCAAAGGCTGTGTACAATAGCAAGAAATTATGCTGGTTTAGTGCCCTTTTATGGGCCATGCTGTTGTGCAGTGGTTGCATAAGCAACATGGGTGATTTTGTGATAATGGATGCCGTCTCATCACAAAACCTGAGCTGATGTTTGTCTTGCATTCCTTGCAAAGAAACCCTGCTGAGCACCAAATGCATGACACAGGGGCACGGAAATCAGGGAAATGTCAAGAAAATTATATTAAAAAAAAGAAAAGAAAGATTTTACATTTTCCTAGTTACACTAAGCTCTAAAATGTTTACTCTATGAGTGCAGTCTTTATCAAATGATTTTTAAAAATCCAAAGTTCATGACCTCTGGTGACATTGTGTCACTGTGAATGTGTTGCTTTGCAGTAAAGTTTTGGTTCAGGGTGTTATAGGTGCTTGCGTTGTGCCACGCTTGCTCTGAGAGCTGTGGTTTTCCGACTGTCTGCAAGTCTGCAAATGTAGAGTTGAGCATTGGAGCAGAATGTGAGGGAATTAAGATATGTAACCGGATTATGTTGTACAGAGTTGATGCATCTCTGCAGTGGCTGCCTTGAGGCGGTTTCATTTCTGTGGGGACGACACCGCCTCGGCTCCCAGAGCTTCTCATCAGCCTCTCTTGTGTTTTGTGATTTCTCTGTTCTCCCTCTGAGCTATCTTCAAAATACACATGCTCTGGTACCATGTGTATACCGCTTTGTGTTTCTGCTCCAGTATTGCCTCTTGCCTGCATTGTTCATGGTTTCAACGGACAGTTGGATCACTGTTACTTCCAATGAGAATGACTAACCACATTCGCATATGACAGCTGATTCATAGGGAGTGATGTGCTGTAATCATGTTTTCAGTCAGTTACCATTATCTTGGCCCGGAGTCAGTGTGAGAGAGTTTCAGGCCAGTCACTTGTCCAATACATTCCAATTTTCTTACATGCATTTATCATGTACATATGTTTTAATGCCTTGCAAACGTAAACATTTGGATTTCTGTGAAATACTGATTGTTGTTTTGCAGGTTCTGCTGATTCCGATCTCACTAAGATAATGTAGCTGACTACGTCTTTCGAAATTGTGTGAAAGCATCAGATTAATAAATTAGGCTATATAATACATTTTTTTGGCACCATATGCCATCTTTTCAAGTGTATACATATATATATATAAATCCTTATTGTTGAGCCTTACTTTGGCTTTTTTAAATATTACTTATACTAACAGCAGGAAACATGTTAAAGCACCACAGTATCGTAAATCTTCAAAACAAAAATGTTTTATATCACTGTAATAATATAAAACAAAGGTTAAAGTCTTTACCTGTGGAAAATGTTCTGGTTTCTCTGCTTCTGTGTACTTACCTGAACATTATTATTATTACTATACAGTCAAAAGAGGGGTTAAAGTATGACTGATTATGAAATGGTGAATTACTTGTGTTCTTCACCTATTTGTCTGGCAATTGATGAAAAGCCTGTGGGAAAATGATCATTTGGATCATTAGCCTACTTCAGTAGTTGAGCCGTTAACAGACACTTAGGTGTGTATTGTGCCTTTGATCTGCGCTGGGGCTTGCGAAGACTGGATCTACTTGCACTGCAGACAGCAACAAGACTAATGAATTTCACTGAGTAGCTTGAGGCAATAGGCTCCGTACCAATGAAAGTGTGTTTCTGTGCCCTTAATTCAACAGGTGGCTATAAAGATCATTGACAAGACCCAGCTAGATGCTGTAAACCTGGAGAAGATCTATCGTGAAGTACAGATCATGAAAATGCTGGACCATCCGCACATCATTAAACTGTACCAGGTAATGCCTGCCCAGGCCATTTGCTGCCAGTATTGTTGGCTCTTAAATGATTTAAGTTGACGTTTGACATTTTTTAAGTTGATTTGGATAAAAGCATCTGCTAAATGTAAATATAAAATACTTGATATAATAGTAAGGTTTTAAGAAGGATGTACCGATATGGGATTTCTGGGCTCAAAACCGACAATCAACAGCTGGTACAATGACCAATGATTTTACTTTAAAGGGGTCATCATGACATGAGAAATCAAATTTGCCTTGATCTGCTGACATTTAAGAGGTCTTTGTATCATTAAAACATCCCGCAAGTTTCATAGCTCAAAATATCCTCCTCATTATAAACAAAGCATTTATTTTAGGGCTGCCCCCTCATAGTTGACTAAACGTTAGTCGACTTGAAGAGGCTTAGTCGACCAAAATTTTATTAGTCGGTTAGTCGCACAACAACAAATAAACCTTGTGGCGGTTCTTTGTGGTAATTACAGTATGTTGGGCAGGAAATCCAAATGTTCGCCTGTCCTCCATTGACCTCAAATATGGCTTATCATTTGAAACATGTAAGTAGCAACTTTACATGGCTGCTTGCTCTTACGTTAACTTAGATAAATGTCTGCTAATTAGGTGCAAATCCAAAGCTGTGTCCCATTTCGAAGGCTGCGTCCTGCATATGTCATTGAGGCTGCTTAATTTCAGTAAACTGACCACTACATTCCAAAGTCATTAAGAAAGTACAGCAATTTATGCTTCACTAGGAATAACGATCAATTTTATAATTGTTACTATTGTGAAAAAAGACATCCTTTATGACGTATGCGGCCGACAAATGCAACCTCCGGAGGACGCCGCCTTCGAAATTAGCAGCTCAAGTGTTTTTTGTGGAGTGTGGAAGCTAAAGTATAGCGTGCTTTACTGCGTGACCAAAACTCAGCATAGGCTACTTGCCTCACAGATATGAGAAATATATCTATAGAAAGCTTGAAATGTCTAACCAATTCATACAACTTGCACTGCAGACAGCAACAGGACTAATGCATTTCGCTTGAGGAAGTAGCTTTAGGAAATAGAAAACAATTATTTTAAATTGCAAAAATTATTTTAACCTGCGTGGAGTTACAATCATATGCCCACAAATAATTTTCGGATCCAATCTGAGCTTCGGGTGGGTTGAAATATTTGAACTTTTGTAGCTATATAGAATGCATTAACCAGACCGGATGTGATGTATTCTAATCAAAACTATGAGATTAGTGAAGAACAAGTTATTCTTTAAACACTATTTCTTATGAATAATTATCTCAGAAATAATTATTTTGTTATTGTTAAAATATTATTTATGTTAAATAAGTTTCAGAGGTATTGGTGGTCAGTTGTTTTGTGTGGATAATCATACATTCATTATTCATTCATTTTGCCGTGGTGAATAAGCAGAGGGTAATGGCTGTTTAACAACTAGGCCTAATTTGAAAGTTGCATGCGACTGCCACTAGGGAGGCGAAATGTGACAAACATCTGTGAATTTCAGAGATAGTGGAAAGGCGGCTTCACACATATACCGCAGGTGACAATGACACACAGGACTGGTAATAGAGCAAAAATTTACATTTACATATAGCAGATGCTTTTATCCAAAGCGACTTACAAAAGAGGAACATGATATATTATATGATATACCATGCACTTCTCTCATTTTACCTGAGCAAATTTCGCCAGATTACCTCCAGCCATTTGTCTAAAGTTAATGGCTAACTACTTTTCACTGTAAACTTTCACATGACCAACATTAAAGTTGTTCAGCTGGAAAAAGCCTGTTTTTAACAGGAGATCATTCACACTCTGGAGTCAAAGTCACACAAACTCTTAGATGATGAGATAACTTCTCCCTCAATGTGACTTCACTGCAGCATTATGTAAGACTTTAGGTCACTTTGGCTTTTGGGAATGTGAATAGCGCTTCCTTATTATAGAGCGTACCGGCACCAGTCCAAGCCCCTTGCCGTGTAATCATAGTGTATCATTATTTCCAACGGTTACTCCATTCAAACTGCATGGGTCAATTAGTCATTTCCTTTCAGTCATCATAAACAGAGGGCAGCTCTGCAGGCCCTGCCATCTCATCTCTAACCCCCGGTTTCCCTCTGCCCCATCTGCCACGGCTCAGGGTCCTAACACCAAGCAGCTGCTCCGCACATGCACCCTCACGTACATGTAACGCAGCAGCAAATAATCCATATTTACTATGGTAATCTGCCTCTATTCACACGTCATTCATCAGCAGCATTACGCGTCAGCTTTTTCTTTGGACTTATCAGATGGAGCATATGCAGTGCACATGCGTTTCAAGCACACTGCCATCAATTCTTCAAGCATCATTCATGTAGGTTTCTAGGTAGCGTGATTTGTTGGTTGAAACTTTAAGCAGTGTCAATTTAACATGAAAATTTAGTGTGATCATTTTCTTAAAAATTGCATATATATTGCAGTTTATATGAACACACACACACATGCATATTGTTTTATTATTAAATGTAATAGAATAACTAATGTGCTAATGTTGTGCATTTAATTAATATCTCATATATTCAAATATACACACTTCATATTTCTTAACTTCTATTTTTCTACATTTACAACGTTATCTTAGCATAGCATCAAAACGCAAAAATGTATGAGATTAAATACCATGTTTTATCTCAAGTCATCGTATAATGTCAGTTCGAGTGTTTGAAATAACTTCTGTGACCCTATGTGGCTTCTTATCACAGAATGAGACAAAAAATATATTATTTGGTAGTATTCTATACTGCAGTGCTATTAATTAAACAAACTGCATTAAATCTACACACTATACATACAGTAGGCATATTATGTCATTTCTAATTGATTGATAGCCCTACTTTGTTTGCGGTTATCTTTGACTACAGTGTGAACCATCTCTTGACTTAATGTGACTCACTACTACTGGCAGTTTGTCACATAAACCAACAGCCAACTAGTGTAGAATCAACTATTCGCATGAGATAATTTGAGTTATTTCCAGTTATTCGCTTATTTGGCAGCTGATTGGGATAAGACGTGCTTTGTGATCATTGTGTTCTGAACAGCTCTGAGATCACAGCTTCCATCAAAACAAGTTTCTGGAAAGGAGAATTAGTTGAGGAGTTTAAAAGATGATTCATATTCTGGCCTAGTTGCTGATTTTATTAGTCAACCCAATAATGCCTTTAAATGGCAAGAGCAGAAAATCCCCTACAAGTTGAGCCCAGATAAGGCTGATTTACACAAAAGCCTCTTGGTACAGATGAGGCTGATGTATCAGTAAACCCTAAACTGACTGTTTAATTGGCCGACAGTAGTGTTTATGTGGGACTCTTTGAATGTTTCTGAATTATAACATGCCACTTCTCTTCACTACATTTAGGTCTATTCATCTTTTTGTTTGCTTTGGCTAATTCTGGAGTCCTCCCACACATCGCTGGCTCTGACACTGCACTATGAATCGAGGCTACGAGTAAACTAGCGTCCCACTCTGATTCATGTGTGTTTCATTATAATACTGTGAACTCAGTGGGATACTTCAGATTTGATCTTAATGTAGCAGTCATTTTATCACTCAATGGTTTTTGCACTCTCTAAGTGCTTTTTTGTGTATTTTGGAGTTATGTAGGCCATCTACCATAGTGTAAAAGACATATGGAGGTTTTTACATGTAACATGCATTATATTTTTCATCCTTACGCAGGTCATGGAGACCAAGAATATGCTGTACCTTGTGACGGAATACGCCAAGAATGGGGAAATCTTTGGTAAGTGTTTTTTAGTATTAATGACACACCAGCCATCACTGACCAAATTACAATTGATTTGTATGTTATTTCATTTGTAAAAATTGTTTGTTCATATTGGTAGTTGCATGGTATATTGGTACAAAAATGTTGTGGTACCAAACATTTACAATGGTACAATACAATTGTTTTGCATATTTCAGTGGCGTGAAGGTGTGAAAGCAAAGTACACAAGTGCAACAATGCATGAGAATTTGAGAATAAAAATCAAATGCATTGAATATCTTATTATGAATAATTGTTACTATAAAAACAAATATTAACACTCACAGTATCTGTAAATTATTGGCTGAATGTTGTTGTATTCAAGATGGGTTAGCAAAGCATTACATGAGATGATTTACAGAATGTACAGTCTGTACGATTTATTTATAGCCCCTTTCACACAGCGCTTTGAACCCGGCAAATTGCCAGAACGCCTTCTGTGTGAACGCAAACACGACCCGGGATTGATGCTGGCATCGATTGCGGGTTGGGGACCTAGTAACATTGCCGTGTTCAGTCCTGGAACGCGCGCTGTGTGAACAAAAGCCTTAATAATGCCGTGTCGTAGTGATGACGCTGAAGCGCGGGATCGTTCGCCAGCTAGTGAAACGGTACGTAACGCGCAAGTTTATGATCGAATCAGAGAAAAAAATGCACACGCATGGTTTCTTGAGAGAGAAATCGCAGCTCATAAGCAAACTTAAGACGCTGCTGAGACATCACATCGATGTCACGTGTCTTTACGGGATTTGTGCGGCTTGTGTGTGAACGCACTCTCTGATTCCGGAAAATCACTGGCAGTGTGAATGAACCAAAATCAAATGAACCCGGGTCAAATCCCGGGTCACTTTATCCGTGTATTTTCCGGAATCTCTGTGTGAAAAGGGGCTTATGTTTTTATTTGGTGGTTTATTTGCACACTTTGGGATGGGCATAACTACTCAATAGTGTTGTTGTTGTTGTTGCTCTTGTTGTTGATTCAGGATGACAGCCAGATCTACCTCTTATTTCACTGAAATATCCTAATTCCACATATCAATGACATGGAGAAAGTATGTATTTAGACTAACATCTTGGTTTCAGATGATAGTGACAAAGGTCAGGCTGAAATTAGCTCAGGCGTGACAAACACAGTCTGTGTGAATAATCATCATGGTCACAAGCAACAAATGTGTCAGTGAAGATGATCATATTCTGACGGGTCAGCTGTCTATCTTTCCGTTGCTTTGGAGTTCTGTTCTGTCTGACACACAAGCTGGAAGCTAAGAGCAAAACTGAAGGTCAAAGAAAATTAAAGGAATATTTCATGCAAAATATTAAGGTACTGGTCCACCTTTTATTTTACAGTGAATGGGGACTGAAGTGAGGTAACTTAGATCAACCGAACCTTTGAAAAGATCTGATTTGAAAAGAACATAGCCTTGTGGGAAATGGCTCATGGTCCTTTTCCAATACTGTTTCACTCTTTCCTATCACTTCCTGTCACTGCTTCTACTGCCCTATCATAGCAAAAATGGCAAAAATATAATTTTAAATGAACAGTTTGTTCACAAATCGGACATTGCTGCTTCTCTCATGAACATGCCAATGAAAGCTAGGACAGAAATTTACTGTCTCTTCTTCCTACAAAACTATTGTAGGATTTTGGAAGACTTGGAAAACAGGGAAGGAGTTAGATCACTTTTATGATATTGTTTAGTGTAGACATGCACCGGTCGACACGCTATAAATCAGAACCAGACTGTTTTTGCTCTAAACACATGATCGGCAACCAGTTTTTAGTTTTATTTTGGCCGAATTCTATTCCGGACTTGCACACAAACTGCATTGCAATCATTTCCCAAAATGTAATTTGTGTGGAAATATTAATAAGTCTGTAAACAGGACATTAACACAGGCCAGAGACGGGACACACTGAAGACGGACGCAAAGAGGAGAACACCGATGCGCCAGCAGAGAAAATACTGTACCAGATATAACAAGCTCACTGTTTGTGATGCTTGAAATCTAGGAAGAAAAATATAAATATTGAATTGGGGGTTTATATGAATGTATCTCTTAAGGGAACTGACTGTCATTTTCTTTTCCTCTTACCTCTGTATGAAGTAGTGTTAATAAGAAACAGCTGTTGTTCCGTAAGCGCCACCTACTGTCAGAGAGTGAATTTACATTTTCATTCAATCTGTCAATCTGCTGTTTTTGTTTTGTTCAGGTATGTTTAATGTAGCATAATTTCACAAATATGAAGTCAGACCATTCTGTTTTTGCTTTGAATTAAAAACAACTGCTCATGCTACATGAATGTAGCATCTTTGTTTGGATTGTGATTAAAATGCAGTGGTTTGCCTGTTATAGAGCAATGTCATCACCATAGTGATTCAGTTTTATTATATTAAAAAGAGTAGGCAGGATAATCCTGAGTGATGTGGAACAACATGGATGTAAATGATCGAGGAAATTTAAATTTTTAGTTGAATATATCTATTTGAAAATCCCTTGTTGGTGATTCTTGAAAGTGTTCTAAGAGTAGACTATATAACTTCCACTGACTGATCCTTTTGACTTTGTAGCAGCAGTTGCTGTTCACCACCTGTGAAAACTCACATAATCATCACAAATTATTCTTACATAACAGTGTCTGTTTCACAGTACACGGCAATGTGATATGAAGAAATCTACCTATGAAGCTACCAAGAAATTGTTCCTACCCTAAGGATTCAGTTTTTTTTCTACGTGCATTTAGAGTTTTGATGCACTTTACGGGAAATAGCCTGTATATAGTCCTATTGGGACTATCCTATTGGTCCCAAACTGTATATTCAACATCAAATATGTTCAGATTGGCTGTTGTTCTGCATTGTGCAACATGTCTGCTTTCATTGTAGACCGACAAAAAACACTTCTTTGCTTCGGATATATGTTGTTTTTTGTAAACGTATTTGTCATGAAAATTCTGCTTGTCCTGCCACCAATCAGCACGTTGTACTAGCAAAGTGCTTTATCACTAGACAACAAACAGACATTTAGCGTGATGCTAAATCCATCTTGTGGTTGTGGTGTACGTCGTTGTGTGGACACCATGACCCTGGTGTTGGATGTGACAACAGCGTCTGTTTTGAAAGAGATATAAAGAGGAATGTCGTGGCTGAGGCAAACCAAATTACTTGTTCCTGCCCAAGTGTGCAACAGGGTGAGATAACAGCCAAAACTCCCATAGAGACTTGAAATGAGATTGCAGAGCTCAAGCAAATAAAAACTAAAAACATAAAATGATCTGTCAACATAGCATGACAAATACTTGCATGACCGTTTTTGTCGAGATTACCATATAGTTACTGGTAGTACTGAGAGGCCATGTTGTCCAGCTTTTGTGATTCTCTGATTGCACAATATGATTATGCAACTTATTTACAGCATGTTCCATGGCTATAAAAGACTAAACGTCTTCAGTTAATCACAAATTATGAAAGATTTTATAAAAAATAAAATTAAGACTGAGTGATGTGTGCTTGCATCCCACAAAACGGAACCCAATTAGTTCACACTAAACCTAAGCAATCCTAACATAACACAGGCACTCACTTCCATCAGATAATCTTCACAAGGATAAAAGAGAGGAGAGAGAGAGAGAGAGAGCAGCATTTGGTGTTGTGAAGTGCTGGGTTCGGTCCCCCGTGGTGGAGCTTAGCAGTGCAGAAGCCCACCACGAGAGCCTGTCTGCTCCACCAGCACCGCAGATCAGAGCCGAAGCTTTAGAGGGACCTGGAAACTGGGTCAACTTCGAATAAGCAGGAGCTGCGAAACGCACAGGCAAAGCAGGAGAGAGAGGGAAAGCTAAGGGACATTGATTTGAATTTTGGAAGTGGAGAGGAGAAATGTAGGCCATGCATATTTTAGAAAAATACAGAGCTCGAGAAAAGGTTCTTTTTCAACATGTCAGATGATCAGTCTTGACATCCGTGTCTGCCCTCAGCGTCTCAATCCTTGCCTTTTACCCTCAAGGCTCTATTCCTAGTCTGTCAATTCTAGGTTTTAGCATGAGTAATTTTGGTATAGGAAAATTCATAAATCCTGTCTAGATCATTTATGACACTAGAAAGAGTATACTTGAAATGTATTCTGTATGTTGTAAAAAAGTCTAATTTATTTTAATATGTATGCAGGAATCCACTTACGGAAAATGACCAAAATTTAACATAGTAGTAATACCATAGTATTTTTTTAATACACTTAATTTATTTTTTATTTAATATGGTATTCATTAAAGTATTATTTGTTACAAATGTTTTCATTAATTATTATATATGTAGTTAGTATGACCTCATTAATTGAGAGACTTTTTTAATTACAGTTTATAGATTTTTTTTCTATATTAAAAAAAGTCACACAGCAAAAGAAAGATTGTGAAAAGCTTAAAGATGTTAAAAAGCTTAAAATAAATGGAAATCTAAGTAAAGAAGCATTAGAAAATACCATGGTATTCTTTGGAGTATTATTCTTTGGGTTTTTTTCTAAATCTTTTAAACTATTATATATGCAGACTATATGAAATATTTGATTTTTGTTATTAAAATACCTTGTTTATTAAACAAACATGTTGTTGTTATTAAAATATTTTAGTTATTTTATTTCAGTGAATTAAAGATGTTGAACCTAATATACCCTATCTGTAAGTGACAATACTGCTGGGACAAGGTTCAGCTAGTTCATGTTTTAAAACCCCTAGTACACAAGCCCTTCAGATAATGCATCTTGCTGGGAAGAGGAAATGCTTTTTCTCCTCTTCGTGTGCCTCTTCAGTTAGTCAGTCCATGCAACTGTGGTGTGACTGCTGCTCTGGTTTGTAAGGGTCAGTGGAGAGGAAGTTCAGTTGTACAACTTATAAAGTCGAAGCAACTTTTATTAGGTCAGCCGGCCAACTCAGGCTCTTTCAGGTCTATCTTGTTCATGCTCACATGGCTAAACAGAAAGAGAAATGCATGGATAACAAGCACCAATGTACCTGGTATGCTGGCACCAGACTTATATTGTGTTCTGTTGGCCAAAGTCCACAGTCTGTGCTTTAGTGGGGTTGATTACAGACGGTTGAGGGGTATAGAGCAGAGTGTATGTACACCTTATCTCGGAGTAGATTCCCACCGGCCAGTTGACACAAATATGAGACATTCCTATGTCAGGTGTGCTTTTTGATTAGCAACATACCCCTAAAAATGTGTTTTAAAACGGAGCACAGTTTTAGAATGTTGCATCTGTTATCTAATTGGTTTGCTCAATAAATTTTACATTTGATATTACTGTAAATGTATTATTATTGTGGTAATGTTACAATGTATATAATAGATGTATTATTAGGTTACACTTTATTTTAAGGTGACATAGTTACATTGTTCTTCCTCAAATAAGTACCTGGTAATGAATGAGTTTCTGAACTACATGTACTTACTATAGAATTACGGTTTGGTTTAGGGTTAGTTACTTGCAATTATGCATAATTTACTGTTATTACTGTAGTAAGTGCATGTAGTAACGTGTAACTACGTCCCCTTAAAATAAATTGTTCCCTATTATTATATCATTGCTAATAGTATAATATTATTATAAGTATATTATACAAATATCTTATACAATTAATATATATTTATTTAAAAAGTGAACCTTGTACAAATGCAATAAGATGGGTTAGTAGCTAATATGCATTCTTTGCACACAATACATTCTTTTAAATGCATGCATCACACAAATTTATTAAATGACACAATGTGGCTTTTTTTTTAGTAACCCATGTTTTTCGTCTCTATTCTTTAGACTAGGTTATGCAAGGTAATTCTGCAATTATAAATAACTGTCTGTTTTTGAAAATTGTTTTTTCCCCTGCTATTAGAAAAACAACTTATGCAGAGAATGACGCCTTAAATATGTTGCCATGTACACACAGTCGCTCTGCCAACCCACCTCAGTATAATCCCAGGGCGAGTATGGAATGTGTGAGGATTGTAGGTTTGGCCATGGGCCAAGGCCCAGGGGCTGACCCAGCACTTTAGGGTGTGGTGACCACATGATTACACCATCCGGGGGATGTTTACCCTACTCACACACCACAGAGCCTCCTTATTGTGGCTCATCAATCTCTGCCACTAGCCACACCACACCACCAGAGCCTTTCCCGGTACAACGTGTGGTCATGGTTTTCAAATTATTGCTTTTTTTTTTGTTCAGTCACATTTTATTATGACCCATATTACACTACAGTACCCATGCAGAATGTTTAATTGATTGTGTATTTTGTGATGTTTAGTTAACCCCACTTCCTCTTTATTTAGACTACCTAGCCAAGCATGGACGGCTGAGCGAACCAGAGGCACGACGCAAGTTCTGGCAAATTCTGTCTGCTGTTGAGTACTGCCACAATCGTAACATCGTTCACCGGGACTTGAAGGCGGAGAACCTGCTGCTAGACGGACACATGAACATCAAGATTGCTGGTAATAGTTCATAGTTACACTATCCAAAATTTTGGCTTTGGACCATTACTAGTCTGATACAAAAAACAACTGCTATCTGCTATATATTATATTATATTATATTATATTATATTATATTATATTATATTATATTATATTATATTATATTATATTATATTATATTATATTATATTATATTATATTATATTATATTATAATAATAATATAACACAATTTATTATTTACCCAATTTGTTTTTTTTATGGCTATAATGAATTGTATTTTACTATATATTGTATCATTTTAGATAATATAATACATGCACAAATAAAATATATTAAATTTAGTTTGGTTTATTTTATCAATGCTTTTTATTCGTGCAACTGAGTAAATGCACAAATAAAAAGCACAAAAAAACAAAACAAATGTGTGTATCAGTAACACTGACTTGGAGACTCTAGATTGTTTATAGAAGTTTGTAGCACCACAAAACAGCTGAAAATTGGTCAAAATGATTTGGTACGTTTTTTGGGGGGAGTTTTCCTTGCCTTAATTTTTCACCTGCATTTTTGTGAGTTAATAGTTGTAGTTAATTATAGGGTGTGATGGACAGTTTATATAATCAAAGCTGTAATGCTCAGGATGATGACTCAGGTATTGCACAGTTGGCAAAGCCATGACTTGCGTCAAGAGGACACAGGTGCATTCTGTGCTGAGCCATACATGCAGACCAAGGTTCATTTGCAATTTGCAATATAAAGTGAGCCAGACGCTGAGTATCGCAGCCATCCAAGGCTCTCCGTGAAAGGAGAGCTTCCCACACACATATGTGCACACATATTCCAACACAGACCAAACACTGTCAGTTTTCCTGACACCTCAACCTGCTTTCTGCCCAAACTCTACAGTCATGATGGTAGATTGTGATGTTTTGCACAGCAAGTAATGCAGTGGCCAGTCACAGAGGGGTGTCCCACAAGGCTTTGTTAAAGGTCCTTTTTACTTTAGCCCTCACACTGATGCACAGTCAGCCTCTTAGAAGATGGCCGGAGCTGGGTCACTCAAAGAAAGGTCATCAGCCTTTTATGTTTCACTTCAAACATTTTTGTGCCTGTGTCATCATGATTAAAAAAAAAGACATTTTTATGAAGCAGAAGACACTGTAAAACTCTAATCTTTTAACCATGAAGACCCTTTCCCATACTGTATAGATATACAACGCAATATATATATATTTCATTTCACAGTGATTTTGCATTGTGATTATATGACAGATTAAAATGTCAACGCTTGAAGCAAGAAAAGAGTATACATCTGTTTTTATTCGTGTTGAATGAGCAAACCTGTGGGAGTGGGAGACTTCCTGGGGTTGGCCAATGATTGGGAAACCGGATAAAAAATGGTTAGGATTGGATCCCCAGAGATCTTTACGCAACCAACCTCCAGCACAAATCCAATGCACAGTGTGTTACGCATGTCCACCGCATAACGAAATTATGAGAGCCAGAGCTATTGACCTCAATAAAAGCTTTTATTTAAAGTAACAAAAAGATCAGGTCTGCCTGCCTGTAAATATGGCACTAGCCACTGTTTTCCAAGCTGCAGGAGTTAAGCTCTGGGGCCGGATGATATTGAGTGATTCCTGTATTGAATGTTGAGGCTCACTCCTGCAATGTCTGCCGCTGTACTGCCTAGAGCATTGACGTCAATTCCTCCTGCTCAGCATTCAACTCATGAAGTGGGTCAGCTCAACTGATATGG
Organism: Squalius cephalus; assembly: GCF_949319135.1. Taxonomy (NCBI): domain Eukaryota; kingdom Metazoa; phylum Chordata; class Actinopteri; order Cypriniformes; family Leuciscidae; genus Squalius; species Squalius cephalus. Next base: position 15,504,437 of record NC_137132.1, on the reverse strand, counting down.
ACTCATCATACCGGCTTCTTACATCACAGTCACAGTGTAATGCAACCACGGCTGCTTTTTATCTCTCCTTAAGGTTCACATTTTCATTTTATGAGGTCCCTGAAGCTCAGATTATAGACAAACTCTCGATACTCACTGGAATTGAAATGAAATCAGATGATTTGACATCCTACACAGTAAAATGTTTAAATTTGTATACATGTAAGGTTATATAATTAATACAATTATTTGTAATATATATACACACACACACACACACACACACACACACAAACATACACGTATATTAAGAAAATTTGTGCTGTGTTGGATAATTATAAGAGTGGATTTAGTAATTCAGGGTGAAGTTATCATGATACAATTATGATTGTTTTTTTCCCCCCTGTTTTAAGTTAGATCTGTTTATAAGCTTATTTGTTATAAACAACTTACTCAGGTTTGTGCTTTTGTCTTAGAGACTTGTATCAGATTTGTCTTTGAGCCATATTTGAAGCCATATTTGGCCATCTCGCACCACTGTCTTAGATTTCTGGCAGTGGTGGCCATTGTATCTAATCTCAGAGCACTTTGTAAAGCTTTTCCAGCCCATTAAAGCAAGGGGTGAGGTGGTGATGACGGTTTCCGTCTTCAGGGTTTGCACGGCATGATCCACTAAGCCCTGTTACAGATGCTGCTCAGCCTGTGTGTTGGCTTAGCATCCTTCTGTTCCTTCATTGAATGTTGTCCAATTTGAATGTTATACAAATTTTTCGGTAGACATAGTGTGGTATAATGTCAACTTAGTCGCTTCGAAATTTTAAGTGACCTTATGTAATGCAGTCTTATTTTCTGGTCATTCACACAGTGTTACAGCTTGTTAGGCAAAGTGTAAATCAAGTCACAGAATCATGTTTTATTACTTTCATCAAGAAATTGTTTGAGTTCAGTTTTTGTGTTGATGTATTTCCTATTGAAACAGGAAGTTGAAACATTTTAAAGGGCTGTCCCTTTACAAAATAGGCACTACGTATTAGTTAAGTCACAGCCATGAACATAATTCACTATTTTCTAGTCAGTTACAGGCGGTATTAGAGAAACTGATATATTCTTTCTAGATGGCATTTGATTGGACAAAAATATGTGTAGTGCAGAATGAGTCATCTGTATTTTTGCTCTGTTTCTCAGAAGAGGAAGACTAAATTTTAAATGCTTTATCTAATTTTCACTTGTATCTAGATGATCTCATACATAACACACATGGGCTAAGTCACAAAACTCTATTTTTGATTTAATGGGATCTGAAAGATATATATATATATATATATATATATATATATATATATATATATATATATATATAAATACTGTCTGACTGTACTACAGGCAAATTACACTCTTAACAGCAAAGTTTGTGTGGAAATGATATTTTTTTTTTTTTTTTGTAATGGCCTCTCAGTAAGTACAACACTAATATTAGTCATCAAAGTAGAAAGAAGTGGGCTGCAAAAGCATAATTCTGTGAGCTTTGAGGATGTCTGGAGGAAATGTGTTTTTGGCTTAGGATATTGGAGAAGGATGTTTTTACAGTGTCTGTATTGTCAGAGGCATGGGTAATTTTAAGGCAAACATTGCACCTCTGGTTCACCAGTAAACTGATTTTGCACAGAAATTATGGTATGCAGTTGGAAGGATATTATATTTCTCAACTCTTGACAATTGATGACAACTGATCCACACACTTACAGGATCCATTATTCACCTTTTTCCACACTTGCCAAAAGCAGATAAAATGAGAACATTTAACCGCCATTAACATCTTACCAGTCATGAAACTATATATTATATTATATTATATTATATTATATTATATTATATTATATTATATTATATTATATTATATTATATTATATTATATTATATTATATTATATTATATTATATTTAGGGCTGTCAAAAGATTAATCGCGATTAATCGCATCCAAAATAAAAGTTTGTGTTTACATAATATGTGTGTGTACTGTGTATAATTATTTTGTATATATAAATACACACATGCATGTATATATTTAAGAAATATTTGCATACATATACTGTATATATATTTATATAGTTTATATTATATATAATTTTTTTTATATATAAATAACACATTTTTCTTAAATATATACATGCATGTGTGTGTATTTATATATACAAATTTAATTATACACAGTACACACACATATATTATTAAAAACAAACTTTTATTTTGGATGCGATTAATCGCGATTAATCTTTTGACAGCCCTAAATTATATTATATTATATTATATTATATTATATTATATTATATTATATTATATTATATTATATTATATTATATTATATTATATCTATTTTATTTTTCTCTCAAATAAATACATTTCTATTCATTTGACACTAATGACAGAGTAATGGCTGCTGAAAATTCAGCTTTGCCATCACAGGAATAATTTACATTTAAAAATATATTAAAATAGAAATTTTAAGTTGTAATAATATTTTGTAAAAAAAAATTCAATAAGTTAGAAAATCAGCTAGAAATATCTCCTTTTAGTGAGTCTCTATTAAATGCTTTTTAAACACACCAGTCATGATTAACTGGAAAAGTTCAACGGTCACTTGGTGTGGGAACCTTGATTGTACAATCAATATTGAGCACAGGCATAGTCAAGCCTGTCAGTTTCATTCTCATTTCAGTTCTCTTTTTTCTTTTTTTTCGTCTTTGCAGATTTTGGCTTTGGAAATTTCTTCCAGTCGGGAAAGCCCCTGGCCACATGGTGTGGGAGTCCTCCATATGCAGCCCCAGAGGTGTTTGAGGGACAGCAGTATGAGGGACCTCAGCTAGACATCTGGGTAATGCCTCTCTGCGCTTCCAATGTATCCGTGCACGTTCACACTGCAGTGTGTTTGACAGTAAATGATTAGTAAGTCAGCTGACAGTTGTTTGTGTTACCACCTATTCAACCTTTGAGAACTCGACTGACGTCAAAGCGTAAACCAAACACCCTGCAGTTCGTGTGAGAGAGATAGAGATCAGCTCATGTGAAATCTCTCTTGCTCGCTTTTTACTGCCATTAAGGAAGAGTTCACCCAAAAATTGGAAGTCATTTACTCACCTTCAAGTCGTTTCCAAACCCATATGATGTTTTAATAAGGTGAAATTTTCACATACAATGAGAAAAGAGCAGCACGTACCTCCTGTTAAACATCTCACTTTGTGTTCCACGAAATAGAAAGTCATACAGGTTTGGAACGACATGAGGGGAAGTAAGTGATGCCACATGCCACCTGTACATTTGCACATTATAATCTTGTTTTTCACCATTGAGCTGACGCTGTGTGTGTGTTCCTGCAGAGTATGGGGGTGGTTCTGTACGTGCTGGTGTGTGGTGCCCTGCCCTTCGATGGGCCCTCTCTCCCCGTCCTGCGGCAGCGTGTTCTGGAGGGCCGTTTCCGTATCCCTTACTTCATGACAGAAGGTGAGACATTCTCCTAGTGCACGAAGTCCACCAGGAGAGGTTTTCTGGCGGCAGTTGCTGTTTTTTTTTTTTTCAAACAATTAAAACATTCCATAAGTGCTTGGCTACAGTTTGTGTGTGTCTGGACTGGATAAATAGGAATGGCTCTAACTGCTCAGAGACATTGGGCAATGGAACATATCCCTTTGAAATTAGTTATGAGGGTCAACTTGTAAACTAGTCATCATGTAACCGAATAGTCTATTAGTGAGGTTGACTGGTAGGGTTGCACTGATATTACAATTCTGGTCGATACCAATAAACCAATTAATTGCTGTTTTTGTCCAAATATATCCAATAAATGTTAAATGCTACAAGTGAATTTAGGCATCACAACATAAATGTGTATATTCATTTTGAGATTTGCTAAATTACATTTAACAGTGTTATTAATTTTTTTGTGTTTTTAAAAGTCAAATTTAAGTGAATGTTAGACAACGCCAAAAAAGGTCATCTACACTACCTTTCAGAAATTTGGGTTGGGCAAGATTGATTAATGTTTTTGAAAGAAGTCTTTTATGCTCACCAAAGCTGCATTTATTTGCAGTTATTGTGAAATATTATTACAATTAAAAACAACTGTTTTCTATTTGAATGTATTTTAAAATGTAATTTATTCCTGTGATGGCATAGCTGAATTTTCTGCATCATTACTTCAGTCTTCAGTGTCACATGATCCTTCAGAAATCATTCTAATATGCTGATTTGGAGCTCAAGAAATTATTATTATTATCAATGTTGAAAACAGTTGTGCTTCTTACTATTTTTGTGGAAAACATTTCAGGAATTTTGATTCATTTGTGATACGTTTTTCATTTTTTGGGAAATAGAAAGTTGGATGAACAGCATTTATTTTGAAGTCTTTTGTATTATTATAAATGTCTTTGCTTTCACTTTTGATCAATTGAATGTGTCTTTGCTGAATAAAAGTATTTATTTCTTTAAAACAAAAAATCCTACTCACCAAAAACTTTTGAATAGTAGTGTAAAAAGTTTATGTAAAAATATGGTAAATTAGCAATTAATAAATCTATTAAACAAAGTCTTTAAAGGGGGGGTGAATTGCTGTTTCATGCATACTGAGTTTTTTACACTGTTAAAGAGTTGGATTCCCATGCTAAACATGGACAAAGTTTCAAAAGTTAAGTTGTACGTTTGAAGGAGTATTTTTGTTCCAAAAATACTCCTTCCGGTTTGTCACAAGTTTCGGAAAGTTTTTTTCGAGTATGGCTCTGTCTTACGTAAGATAGAGCGGAATTTCCTTATATGGGTCCTAAGGGCACTTCTCCGGTAAGATCGCGGCCGCGCGCGCACTCGCAGACCAGAGAGAGAAGAGAGCGAAAGCAGTACGTTACCTCAAAGCGCTCTGCTCGGCTTTAGGGAAGTCAATGTCACCAAAGAAGTGGGTTTTTGGTTGGCAGGGCAAGACAACCCTGCACAGATTCCCAAAGAACCCAGCGTTAAGGGAATAGTGGATGGAGTTTGTTTTTTCGAAGCATCAACGGAGGTTGTGCACGACTCTTTGTTCCCTGCATTTCGACGATGATTGTTTTATAAACAAAGCCCAGATCGACTTATTTGCAGATCGTCTAATGCTTAAGGATCGAGCAGTCACGGTGAGTAAACTACTTCAAATGTCTCTCTGTGTTGTTGTTAGATCAGTTAGCACAGCTATAGCACACCGCCCACACGGCCCGCCCCCAGCCGCTCGTTTTTTTCCGGAAAGACTCGGTACAGCCAATCTTTAACTTATAAATATAATAAAACTAAAGACGTTTTGGAGATATGAAGGATGCAATACTACTCTATAGGTACTCAAGATTAACAGGAGATTGAGTGAAAATGAGCATTTCACCCCCCCTTTAATATCACTAATATGGTACTGATTATCAAGCATACCTACTGACAAGTTTATTAGATTTTTTTTAATTTATTTTTTTATCATTGGTTCCACCATTCTTTTTTTAATAGTGTGTCAATTATTAAATAGTACTTTGGAAATGCATCGCAAGAACATGCTAGCTCAGGGATGGGCAACTTCGGTCCTGGAGGGCCACTGTCCTACAGAGTTTAGCTCCAACCCTGAAAAAATCACCTGCCTGTGATTTTCTAGTAATCCTGAGGACCTTGATTAGCTTGTTCAGGTGTGTTTGATTAGGGTTGAAGCTAAACTCCGAAGGACCGAAGTTGCCCATCCCTGTGCTAGCTAAATTAGCCCACTTGTTAAATGCTCCTAATCAACGCATTCCAATCAGGGTCAGGTGACCCAGAAAGCCATCTAGTTATACAGGGCTTCCTTAAACCTGATTTGTTGTCCTACGCAGAGTAAAATTAAAGCAGTCAGCGTTCGCTCCACTCTTTTTTTCTTTCTTTTTTTTTTTTAGGCAGAATAACACAATCCGTGAAGGGCAGGATTGTATTTGAGAAAAAAGAAAGGAGAGCAAGAAAAGAGATAGATAAAGTGATAGGGCAAAGGTTGAGATGCAAGATAGTTCAGACTATCCTGATGGCAGTGAGTTCATGCCAGAGAGGGAGGGGTGGTCCGCTTTTGACGTAAGAGTCATATTTGTTCATTTTTCAAAAGCTTTGCTCACTGTGATTAAGCACGGATCAGGTAACCCGAGGAAGAGCGAACACGTTAACCTACCGGTCTTGCCAGGATGGCCCCTTATTTGGGGGGAGGGGGGCCGGTAGTAGGGGGTTAGTTGACTTTGTTCAAGACATTTAAACAATTAAGCCACGTTGAGAATGTTAGTCCAAAACTTATGTTCTTGCGGGTCCCCAAGTGAAACTGTTACTCCCCAAAATGAGAACAGTGTGTGGGTTTCCTTTACATTTTGTTTTCAAATGCTCTCATCACACAGGATTTCACCCCACCTCAGCCTGCTCTCAGCCAAGACTGCTTGCACACACCACACACTACATGCTTCACACTACGTCACACAGCGAACACAGCACACACACAGTTGGGAAAGATTATGAGAGCCTGGTGTGCTATACAGGGAACTTTGGCTTATTTCTCAGTGAAGGAAAAGTACTTTTCCAGAATTATCCTGGTAGCTTTAATGAGAACTCAAGATGAGATGGAACATTCAGGAACTTGCACAGCAATGGCATTATCTTCTAGGACATGTAGGACAAGTTCTCTGCCCTTTGATACTTTGAGGTGAAATAAAAGTATGATTGAGGAAGATACTTTTTTTTAATTTTTAATTTTTTACACTTTTACTTTCGTTTTGTTTTGGTATAATTAAAGTGTTTGAATGTTTGCCCGTTCCTTCCTTCCCTGAACAACATACCGCGTTACATTTATTATTTTCTTTTTTTATTCTTCCTTGTAATTGCCTTGAAAATAATCTTCTGTGCTGACTTGGCATTAATGAATTTGATCTAGCCTTAGTTTTGATACGTCTTTGAATTTACTCCAGGGTTAATATTAATAACTAAAATTAAAGCAATAAAAAACGAGCTTATGCTGCGTTCACGCTATGTCATAACCGTAGTTATGAGATAGCAACCTGTGACGTTCGTACTTGGAGCTGTACACGTCCTCGGACTCGGAATTATACATTTCTGAGGCAACACTATCAATGCCAAAATGAATCTGTAGCAGTCAGGTGGTACAAGTCAGAGCTCTAAGTTGTTTACGGTCATTATTATAGTAATGTTATGTACTTTGAGACATGAGGAATTTTAACGCCGTCTCTCTCTCTTTGCAGACTGTTCTGGCAGGGTGTGTTCATGTGTTTTGAAGGAGGCATGCTTTAGAAAGCGCTCTGAAGGGAGGGTGGGATCTTATGCTTTCAAAGCTAGCTTGCTATTGCTAGCCTCTCCGAAATTGCCTACCCTACCTTTAAGTGGCTGAACGCCAGTGGGCAGGCCTATGTTGTGATATAAAACTATTTTTTGTAGATGTCTTGTTCTGGAGCCAGGTGTAGACAAATTAATGTGAATTTCCCTTTCTCCCAATAATCTGTTGAGATTTTCAGTGAATAAAAGCTTATATTATGTCTATTCATTCCACAAAGCTATTGTTTAGTTTCAGAAAACTTGCTGTTTAGTGCCCGAGTCAAATAGACTACTTTAAGGATGCTTTTTGGTGCTATACAGTCCCGGTTCCCAAGTAAATGATGACCGAATTTTAATTTTTAATTCATAAAATTTGTCTTAAGTTTTGTCTTTAAAGCAAGCAGTGATTAAAAATCTAATAATATCAGTAACCATTCATCCTAAAATCAAGGTATAGCCAGAGTTCTTCACAGTTGTATTTATGCTTATGATTTCTACATGAATATATTAATAAGATTCTGTGATTTTCCCCCTGCTGAAGTGAGGGAGCCGTCGGGAGGAGGATGTTTCCAGCAAGCGGACATCCCACTGTGTTTTAGCACAAGGAGTGTTACTGTAGCCGTGCGACTCCCTCTGTTTGCTCTCGTGTCTCACAGGCTCTCCAGTAACCATAAATGTGACAGATTAACAGGATGAACAAGTCTCGAAAAAAAATAGTCAGCAATGAGCAACAGGAGCATTAAGCACGGCTGCATCACCACCAGCCCTGTGACGTCAGTTTCATTCAGCCCAGCTGAGTCAGACGTGGTCAGTAGTCAAGGACACAGGGACAGACAGAAGACCTTGTGCATTCTCGGATGAGATAATGTAATTAAGGTTTGTGTTGGTCTGACAGTGCAGCATTTGTTGGGCAGTTTTCAGCAGGGACTGTAGACAAATCTTGTCCTAAGCAGTGGAGGGTACAGGCTGTCACCATTGCTGAGTGTATGTCTCAGATGCAGCAGTGTTTACTGTGAAGCAAACACACTGTGACCTTTTCAGGTTGAGATTGTACAGAGCTGCTGTTCTCACTGCTGAGACAAGCACAGAACTTTCTTACTGCTCCCACAATTATGATAATACTTGACCAATGATACTAATAATTTACTTATAACTGTTATCAGAATAAACAGTTCTTCCGCCAAGACTTTTTCCCCTCCAACATACACCACTGTTCGTGTCATATTTATCTTTTATGAAAGAACGTCAAAAAGAAAAGCATTTCTTTTAAATATAAATCTTTTGTAACACTATCACAATCACTGTCACTTTTGATCATTCAAATGCGTTTTTATTATAGTATTAATCTCACCCTGACCCCAAACTTTATTTAAAAAAAAGTTCCCCATCAATTCTTGGGTACAGGACGTGTCATGTTTATCTTTTTCTTTTCCTCTCTTATGTGCAGACTGTGAGCATCTGATCAGGCGGATGTTGGTGTTAGACCCCTCTAAACGCCTGTCTATAGGACAAATAAAGGAGCACAAGTGGATGGTGATGGAGGTGCCTGTGCAGCGGCCGATGTTATATCAGCAGACTGCGGAGGGGGAGGTTGGTGTGGGAGAATACAGTGAACAGGTGCTCAGGTTGATGCACAGCCTGGGCATCGACCAGCACAAGACCATAGAGGTGAGAAATTGCACTGATTTTAAGAAATTAAATTGCGTTAATGTTCATACAAGCTTGACTAATGGCCCTTCTTTTTAATCATTTCTCCATATGTTTTGCAGTCTCTTCAGAATAAGAGTTACAATCATTTTGCTGCTATCTACTACTTGCTGGTTGAGAGGCTAAAGGCCCACCGCTGCAGTTTCCCAGTTGAGCCCCGACTCGACGCCCGCCAGAGGCGTCCCAGTACGATTGCAGAGCAGACCGTCGTCAAGGTAAAACTCTTCAAATTGCCTCTAGAAATTAAAATGTTAACAGCAGTGCAAGTATGATGTTGGCCAAGCTGTTGACTGTGTCCGGATCTTTTTCTCTGCACCTCAGCCGAGCAGCGCTGCTCCTCAGGTGAGCCTCCTGCCTCAGAACATGCGTCTCCTGCGATCGCCAGCTATTCCTCAAGCTTCTGCGGACTCCTTCACATTCCCACATTCCACCTGTGCTACTGAGCACAGCCTCATGGAGGAGGAGGTTGGGACTCCCAAAGTGAGTGAGAAATGGATTAGATGTTCAATTATAGGGGAAGAAGCTTGTGTTTCTCTCTGTTGCTTGTTTAGGCATTGATTCTTCTATGAAAACTAGAGTTTTCACTTAAGCGTAGCAAATGTTTAAAATGGGTAGGTAGGTAGCTAGAGGTAGATATAGTCACCTTTATTTATATAGAACTTTATATAATACAGATTATTTCAAAGCAGCTTTACAGTGACAACAGGAAAATAATGTATTTCGGCTGTTGTTCACCTGAAGTCAGTTCAGTGTTGATTCAGTTCCATTGTAAAGATCATCAATTATTAAATTAGTTAATTTCATCTACAAAGCAGTTCTGCAGAAAACAGTAATGCCATCGTACAGCTCTGTTCACTTCTCATACAGCAGCGTCAATACAGTCAGAATAATAAGATCAATAACATTGTTGAATACTAAGTGTCCCCAACTAAGCAAACCAGAGGTGACAGTGGCAAGGAACCCAAACTCCATCAGGTGAGAACACGGTGTGATTATGATTCAGGGTATATTTTAAGATAGATAGATCTAGATAGATCTCTATGTCTACTATATATGCATTTTAACAAAATCTCCCATAAACCCATTCTTCTGAGACATTCTTTCTACATTGATGTGCAGGGCTGTTGAGACGCTGATACAAACAGCTGTTGTTACAGAGTTGAATCTGACTGCTGCACGCTGAGTGCTCTTACACTCCTTCCCTACATTGCTGTTAAGCAACGTTAGTCCTTCCAAGGTCAGGCAGTGGGCCTGGCTGTTTGCTCAGGCCTTCTCATCACGCCCGCTCCCCGAGGAGCCTTTTGTTCAGAACCATCCTGACAGACGGCCAGATCGGCTGCCAGCTTGGCATACAGAACAGGAATAACAGCACAGGAGCGGGCCAGCTCTGCCACTCGTATCTACTTCACTCACTCGAGACCTAGTTAGCTATCTTCATTTTTATCTGTCTCTTTGAGGAAGAGTAATTTGCTCTCTCAAAGACTCTTCTTTCACTCGCTCGTGCACTGTTTTTATTACGTTTTGTGTCGATGAGGGAAAAGCTGTTTACCTTGAAGGTTTTTAGTGGCCTTAGTCATTTTTGTCTTTATGTATCTGATGGTGAGGTGAGACGTACACTGTGAGTGTTTCCCCTTGAGGCCGTCCACAGCTGTTTGGCTTACATAAGCGGGTCAGACTGTAGACGTCTCTGGCATTGACACACATTGGACGTGACAGCTGTCCATTCGCTCCGGCTTAGTCATTCCACTCTTTCTTCTCTCTCTCTTTCACTCCACAGACTGTCTGGCTTTGTGCGTTTCGGTATTTTACCATCTTCGGAAATGTGGAGTAATTGAGCGTTCATGGCTTTCATACTGAACATTGCATTAGCTAATTCCTCTCTTTAACATTGTGTTTGTTTAAATTTAGTTTTAGTAATTTTGTTGTGTTTTTGTTTTTATTTTATAGTTTTTATTCCTTTTTATTTATTAGTTTTAGTTTATTTAGTTTTAAGTTATTTTGTTACTTTAAGTTAAACTAAATGAACATGAGAATTTTTGCCTTGGAAATAAGTTTGTTTTTTATGTTTTAATATCATTGACTAAAACCATAAAAAAAATGAATTACTTGAAACAAGAATGTTACCTGCAATAAAATACAATAAAACATAAAAAACAAACTTATTTCCAAGGCAAAAATTCTCATGTTCATTTAGTTTAACTTAAAGTAACAAAATAACTTAAAACTAAATAAACTAAAACTAATATAAACTAATAAACTAAAACTAATTACTAAAAACAAATCTTTGTGACTCCATATGATTGGAGGATGGATGGGAGAACTTTTTGTGACATCAGCAAAAAACAGAAGTCGTTTTTCAACATTGTGTTGAAAGATTACAAAACATAATTGCATAAAATAATGAATCGTTCCACACAGGTTTCCTTAAACATGTTCCTGTGTGCCATTGGCTGAACAAGCAGATAGCCCCCACCCAAACTTACTACTAGAGATAAAACAGCGATTGTGTTAACACTTTTTGGAGAAATCAACCTACAAATGGCTTATTTATAGTAGTCTCCACTTTCTCCACATGAGATAGAATTCAATATTTTAGCATTGAAAAAATTACACACGACCCCTTAAAGATCAGAGGGGGAATTGTGGCACTCTCTCCTGTACGAGATCATCAAATCTGAAGCTTGATCTCAGAGAGTACAACACAAGCACTGGTGAGGAGGGGACGGCTGGGATTACATAATTTGTTCAGAGTCCGAATGATCACACTGTTTGTGTGTGAATAGCAGAGGGGCCAGGCACAACGATGGGCTGAAATGCAAAAGAATAAAGAGAGGATCTGTGGCTGTTCTTTAACCGTGTGTTGGGATAACAGCATTCCTGGCCCAGCATGCTGCAGGAAACTCAACTCATCCAGATGATCCATGTTGGTTGAGTGTGTGTGTTTGATGGCATGTCTCTCTCAGTGTACTCTGTCTGCATGAGGCTCTGACGGCCCTCTCAGCCAAAACACACTTCCTGTCCCTGCATTCCAGACTTCCACCCCCTCCTCTTCAGCTCACTCATTCGTTTGAACGAAATGCTGGAGTGAAAGAGAGGGAGCAATAAAAAGAGGCAAAAAGGGAGAGACTGCAGAGCTTTTGTTTACTCTCGCTCAGTCCCCAAATCAGTAGGGAATGTGTTCATCAAGTTCTGCCTGTCATCGTACAGCACGTAAAAGTACATGTGCATGGTGCTGACTGAGTGGAAATGTGCCTCAGGACTGTGGGTGACTTGTTAGGGCTGATGGGAGATTAGAACTAGTTTACGGGAAATACAGTGCTGCGAGGCATGTGGGTGAAATGTCTTATCTACAACACCAGTGTAAGTGAGAGTTCATGCAAAGTAATAGAAAGAAACATCCTGAAAAGTTGTCATCTCCCAAATATTTGAAAGAAAATATATAAATTGCATATATACTAATCAAGTCACATTTATTTTTATAGCGCTTGATACAATAAAAATGGTTTCAAAGCAGCTTTACAGTAATAAACAGGGATATAAAATAACTAATAATGCAAATTTAATCAAATATGAGATTCAAATTCTGCTGTAAAACAGCTATAGCAAGATAATAGTGTCATTATTCAGCTCAAGTCGGTTTAGTGTTTAATATACTACACTTTCACTTCAGAGTAATAAAGAAACAACTTTATGACTCACAATGTGGCTTAATATATTTCATAAATTATTTTTATATTTCATTAAAAAAAAATGAACCTGCCAATTGCAATATCAAATCTTCAGGGAAGGCTTTCCATAATGCCTGCTACAGACTGTGTGATTTCACATTATATGACATGGATGTAATAAACTTGGGTACGACATGTATGTAGACTGTACAATGATGACACCTATTGAATTGTAGGCCATGACACAAGTTAGTATAGAAGAATAAAACATCATCAGCGTACACCTGTGGTAAACAAATTGAGCCAGATGAATTGCACTTTGGCAATTGCTTTTATGTTCGGTGAAAAAAGAGGAGGAAGCGAAAGAGGAGAATAAGGACACGGTCATGGCTAGGGAAAAGAGAACAACTTGGCCATGTCAATTTTGCAAATGAAGCTTGATGCAAGTAGTTTTAAGTTTCAGCGCCGTGATCAATACACCATTTCATGTTGCATTTTTATTGGCTAGTCAGTAGACGTAGGTCGCTGCTGCAAACACACTGTGAGATGATAATGCTACATTTCTGACAGTGTCAGAAAATGATCGCAGGCAATCTTTGGTCGCAACATCGTCACTGTACGATGTAGGACAACCGTTTAGGAGCCACGATCGCAGAAATCACCATGATTGGTCATCTTTCAGCTGGGCCAGCCCAAAATCGTACAATGTGTACCAGGCGTTAGATGTTGCAACATGGCTGTGGGAATTTCCTCAAGCACAGTAGCATCATTCAAATACTCACCACATTTTATTTAGAGATCTTTACATTGTTTTCCAGGTCAACGGCTGCATGCTGGACCCCTTGCCCCCCGTGGCCGTTCGCAAATCCAGCGCCTCGTCTCCCAGCAACATGATGGAGATGTCTATAGACGAGGGCATCGAGACAGAGGAGCTGGACACTGAGGATGATCATACCCATGTCTTCAACGCCTATCAGACGGCCCGCTTTGGTCAGCGCAGACACACGCTGTCTGAGGTCACCAACCAGCCAGGAATTGTGACCAGTGGAGGTGGGTGTGGCTTAGGGGTAACCACATAGTTGTAGGTTCAAACCCCACTCCATTGTCAATCAATCAATTTGAATAAAAATGACAATGAATTCACAATAATCTACTATTTCAAAACTGTCCCCCTGTAGTCAATAATTGTATCCCTTAAAACTCGAATGTAACTACACCCTTGCCTCATTTAGTAAACGCGGTTCTATGAATATGTAAATTAGCCCCGCCTCCACTCACTCACACCAGCTCAGAGATCCACTCGTTGACGTGATTGGCTACAAGGTAGTTTGTGACGTCAGAAACCCCAGCGATTTCAGACCGCGTTTTTGAGACTGTCTTTGGTTCACTGCAGTTTTAAGGAGAAAATACTCAGCAATGGTGTTGACTTATGAATTTGCACATGGTTTGTCTTAAAGCATATTAAAACACCACATAGACATATAAACAACATTAAAAGTTTGATTTTCACCACAGGGGGACTTTAAGATTATAAATGAGTGTCATCTCATTCTCTTTACCCAGGTAAACTGTTCAGCATGGGTCATAACCCCTCTCTGGGTAGCGTGGACACAGAGTATGACATGGGCTCTGTGCACAGTGACTTCAGTCTGCTGGAGGATGCGCCCTCTCTTAACGAGGTGGTCCTGGCAAACACACCCGTCACCCGCCTGACTCCGCCCTTCATCAGCGCTCGTCCCGCTAACCCCACCATGCAAGCGCTGAGCACCCAGAGGAGAGAGACACACAACCGCTCTCCCATCAGCTTCCGCGAGGGCCGCAGGGCGTCAGACACCTCACTCACTCAAGGTGAGCAGCATCCTGTGCTCTCCATGAGAATAAATACACAAAAGTTTAGGGACAAAAATATATATATATCTATTTTTTTTTTGTAAAGTATTTTTTTATTGAGCACCAGTGATACAGGGCATGTACATATACATGAATACAAAAGGCAACAATTGTAGAAACAATGCTCACATTTTCTAATAGTAACAACTCCCCTCCCCTCCCCTCCCCTCCCCTCCCCTCCCTCGTAACAGGGGACATTCATCCAAGGCAAAAAATAATAAATTAAGACAGAAATAATTGAAGTAAAAGAAAGAAAAAAAAAAAGAAAAAGAAAAATAATTAAAAAAGAAGTATACACACAGACTCACTGCAACTAAGGCTGCACACTTCACAGGACATTTGGTTCACAAAAATATATATATATTTTTTACAAAATTAATATATTTATTCAACAAAGACATTAAATTGATTAGAAGTGTCAGTGAAGAATTTTATATTGTTACAAAAAAAACTTTTTCAAACAAATGCTGAAAAAAAATCTACACAAAAGTCTCCACAAATTTATTGAGCAGCACAACTGCTTTCAACATTGATAATAACAAGTTTCTTGAGCATCAGATCAGCATATTAGAATGACTTCTGAAGGATCATGTGACACTCAAATTTGTTATGCTGATGATGTCATTTCTATTACATAAAATAATTAAAATAAAAAAATACTAAAATATAAAATAATTTAAAAAAGTGCACAAGTTTTTACAAGTGGTCTCAGACATCTGAACCCCACTGTGGTACATGCATTATATTAAAACATTTCTCTGCTCTTCCTTGTCTTCTCTCACACTTGTTGTTCTTTTCACACACTCTCTCCCTGTTTCTCTCTTGTTTTCCTCCTCTAAATGCCCCCCCCCCCCCAACCCGTCAGATGATTCATTGAGTGAATCAGAGAACGCTTTGAAGATTAGGCCAACTCTGTCCTATTGAGTTCTCTCATCCTGTGGCCTGAATAATTACCCTTAATCACTTGAAGCCCTAAAATAACCTGAGAGTCCCTTTTTTCAACCCATCTACCCTCTTCCGTTTAGCTGCAGAGAAGTCAAGAGCCACTAAACAGCATTTTAATGGGCACTTGAACGAAGAATAAAGCATTTACACCCATGTCTGAACATATGTTCTCCTGAAATAGACTGATTAACAACTTTAATAGAGGTCGCATGGTAGAACCACACAGGAGCAAGCAGAAGTGGCGTGGGCTTGAGGGAATGTGTGTCACTTCCTCTGTTCTGACACTCCCATGTAAGAATTCATGATGACACAGGGGGTGGAATATCATCTGATGATCACTAAATCATTTGGAAATAACAGTGCTATTATTCATAGTCTTACTCCTCTCTCCATGTAGGCTTGGTGGCCTTTAGACAGCACCTACAGAATCTGGCACGGACCAAAGGTATCCTGGAGCTAAATAAGGTGTATGAGCAGATGGGCTCTGGAGAAACCCCTTCCCTGGGGCTGCTGAGCTCTCAGGCACATCCACATGGCTTATTGGACCCTGCACTACAGGTCAGTCCACCAGGGGAGCTACTAGAAAGCACAGATTTGAGCTAGCCTAAAATAGTTTTTGTAGTATCTCTAATGCCGGTTTCAGACTACACGATAATTATTGTGTCAGATTTGCAATTTTGACTCCTAATATCGTATTGTGGACAAAAAACATGTCAGACACGTTGCTTCCCGACCAAATTATTGCTTGCTGTCTTTAACAACATGTGTAATGTCATTGAGATTGAGGAACTATCGACTGACGTGTTGTGAGCGTAAACAAACAATGGCTACAGAAGCACTGTGTTTTGAACTGGATGTCTTGTCATCAGAAAAGCCCCAAAAACAAAGAATGACAGTTGACACGTTTCTAGATTGCACGAAGAGGACAGTATGGAATACTCTAAGAGAACTTTAGGTAAAATATCGATTTTTATTTTTAGCCAGTAGTAAAAATAAAAGTACTCACCTGGTTGCTGAAACACCTCTGCTTCAATAGTAGATGTGTGAATAAATTCTAGCCTTTCCATTCTTAACCAACGTACAGTTGGAAAACGGACTCGAGCGTTTGAGCAACCAAACTCACATCTCCAACCTATATTGCTCTGTGACGTGTCAACGGTAGTGATGTCCGGTTCTTTTTCCGGATGTTCACGTTCTTTTTAGTGAACGTGTCAAACCAGTACACCAAATCAAAATGAATCGTTCAAAACAGTTTGCGGGCTGATCCACAGTTTTCTAAAGTTACTCGCTTTCGGACAGTCCCTCCGACTCGAAATAAACCAATATCCCGGAGTATATGTTACTCCAGTAACTCCAACAGTTCACTGAACTGAGACATGTTGTGCTGAGAGAAGTGATGAGCACGAGCAGCTGATGCGTGTACTACCGAACGCACAGGTACCTGTACAGCCACGGTCGCTTTGGTAAGGTGGTATTTATAGCGTAGGAGGCGGGATGCTTTAGATTCTAGAGAGCATTTGATTGGACAGAACATGCGATGACAAGCTGAAGTCCGTGGTGATGTCAAAAAAATCTGTGATCCATTTTAGCGGAAGTGAGAGACTGTAAAATTTGATTGCTTATTTCTTCTAAATGCAATTTTTTTAATTGTTTTGGATCACACCAGCTTATTCATAACCTTGAGGCTAACCTATTCATACTAAAATCTGAAAAACTTACATTTTGATTTCAGGGGACCTTTAATATAAGGTTTAAACAGGGCCATAAAGACAGGAGTGCTGCCATAGCTCTACAAATCTTTCCTCCATTACACCCATACTGTCGTCTCTCTTTTGTGTCGGCATGTTTGAAAGCTGTGTACAGAAGAGCTTTTGTGCTCCTGTTGGTCAATGTCACAGATGTGACGGAACCCGTCTTGGAAGTCCGGAAAAAGTTGTCGTCCACTATACGAGATAAAACGATGGATTCTTGTGTCCTGACGCCCATTGTTGTTAAGAACACCCTACGTCAAATGTATCGTGCCAAAATCAGGCTAAAATCCTGTAGTCTGAACCGGGCATTACAATTCTGAAGGACCAATGCAGAAGTTTTCAAACTGGGGTCTGCAGAAAATTGCAACAACAAAAAAAATAAGGCTATCAAAATTAACAGTAACTTGTGTTATTAATATTTTTTTAAACAGTTACCAAATTAGATGATATTACGGTTTCATTCTGTTTTCAAAACTGGACAAAACTTATGGCAAAATGTGTATGGCAAACAGTAGAGCATTGGCGCTTGCAACACCAAGGTCATGGGTTCGATTCCCAGGGAAAGCAATAACTGAAAAGAATGTAAATGTGTACCTTGAAATGCTTGAAGTGGCTTTGGATAAAAGTGTCTGCCAAACGCATAAATGTAAATTTAAATAATAAACAATTCTACATGTATATTTGATTTATACATCTTATACTCCTCTAGTATTGTTTAGAAAAAAGATACACTGGTACACTTGCATTGTCAGTACAAGATCTTGACAAGAATAGAATAGAAATAACATCACAACATTTATTTCCATCAAGAGGTGCATACATTTTTGGTCAAGGTCTTGTACTGAAAATGCTAGAGTCAAGCAATCTGTAAAGTCTACTCCAACACATCCCTAAGTCTTTCAATGAATTCAAGGTCTGGACTCAGAGGTGCATCAGTTCATGTGTGAAAATGATTCTTCATGCTGCCTCCCAACCATTCTTTCCCAATTTGAGCCTGATGAATCTTGACATTGTCATCCTTGAAATATTGCCATGATCTGTCTTCCTACATGGTTGCTTAAGAAATGAAAAGCTACACACTTTATCAATTAGGGTTAGAGAAGAACTGTTGCCAAACAAGCTAGAAACGTAAAAATCACTGCTATAATGATCCAATCATAGACTCTTAAGCATTTGCCTATTTAAATCCAAACAGCGGCAGGGCTGTGTGTGTGTATAGTTATTTTCACATAATATTTTTTTTCCCATGTTGTTTTCACGAAGAGACCCTTAGTAATCATTGTCTGCATTCCACCGGTGGCAAATAGGTCACAGTTGAAATAGTTGAACTATGAGTGTTGCGTTAGAACGCTTGACCTGCACACAATACTGTAGCTTGAAACTTTGCTCAGTAAAATTTGTGAACAGGGAGAAGGCCTTAATGCTGGGATGCTGGTGCAATAATTGCAACATTCCCAGGTTGAGGTGAACCAGGGTTCTAAGACATTATTGTGAAATGTATTACTCCGAGAAGCACTGCGAGTTACTTTTGTTGAAAAGTTCCAGAACGCCCTTACTTGAACTCTTCTACCCTTCTAACCTCCCTACTGACACACAGACAGCCCGCTTATGTAATGACTGGAGAAGAAGCAGCCAATTGTCAGTTGTTTACTGTCCATCCGGTAAGCCCGCTGAATGCGGCCATTGTCGAGTAACAGGCTGGTAGCTGGTGCCCATTGCTCCATGCAAGCCGAAGACAGAGATTTAGTATGAATCAATGAATAAACACTTATGGGAATAACTAGTAGGGGTACCGCACAGGGCAGGCGCCAGTGTCTAGATGAAGTCCAAGAAAAAATCTGCTCTAAATCATGTTCATTTTAGTGAGCTAATATAGTAGAAAAAAGAACAGTGAAAAATGATCTTCCATTAGAAGCATGTGGCATTGTGAGTAGGATCAGCTACTGGAGCAGACAGGCATGTTTTTCCCTCTGGGTCACTGGACAGCTATTCAGCCTTTTCATAACCAAGTAATGAATTTATGCATTTGAGTGCACAGCCGCCAATGTGGCCACCTAGCGCACCGCTGACATGTTTTCTGTGTGTATGTATGGTTTGTGCAGGAGGAAAGAGGTCACCAGCATGACATGGCTCTATGCTCAGGTGGAACACACCCCGCACTGTTGTCAAGGAGACAGAGTCTGGAGCCGCAGTACCTCTCTCACAGAATACAGGTGACGCACCTTTATTTCTGCCAACGTCATTCAGCTAATGATCATTATAGTCCATCTAAGATGTGTGTACACTTACAAAGCACATTTCTGAGGCTTCATGGTCTACAATAGTTGCTTAGTAATGATAGGTTAAGACAAGCATAAGTATTACTACTGCTCAGACAGTCTTATCTGGATGAACAACATAGCAAGATGCTAGCAACCATCCAGAATACCATAGGAAATATTTGGGGTGCGGGAAAAAATCGATTCATATATTTAAAAAATCGATTTTCATCGATTCACAAATTGTGTTACACTTCTTTGACTTCGCAGTACTACTTAAAATTACTTAAAGTTATTGACGTTAATCACAATAAGCCGCGAACAAGGACTCGTTCAGTTCTCTTTCACAGCTACACACAATTGTCAAAATGCAAATCGTGTGGACTGTGGAGTATTCACTGTTAACAGAGTCTATTTTTCCTACGCGAACGAAAACAAATGGGAGAAAATCGGATGTTTAACAGTATATTAGATCCGTGCATTCATTCTTAAAGGGACAGCAGCCTCATAAACTGTTGCCATCCGTTTCATTAATGTTAATTTAAAAAGAAACTCACTGCTTTTGACTGAATCACTTTTATATGAATCAATTTAACCTATGTAGTAACCTATGCTACTGTACCAGGAAAACGTGTTTGTAATGCGCATCTTTGTTTCTATTTTTAATATAAAGAAATAAAATAAAATTGCCTGCTTTGCTTTATTACAGATGACTAATGATTGTAGTCCGCTTAAAGGGCATTTGTTTTATATTGGATTGACTAAAATGGGAAGAAAAACTAAATTCAGTTGGATTTTTTTTCCTTCTAGACCTATTAAACTGTCTACCGCAGTCAAATAAGAAAAGCAAAACAAAACAGTAAATAACAATCAAATCTATGCACATATCGAAATTTGATTAAAAATCGATTTGAATCTAACCGTGAGGTACCAAAAGATTCCCACCCCTAGCAAATATATTCCAACATGCTTGCAACCACATAAAAACATGCTAGCAGCCACACAATACCTTTGGCCACTAAGTTTTGCAGTAAGCCTTGACGTTTGATGTTGAAATATATTATTTAATACTTCTCTGCTGTTGGTGCTTAGCTCCCTGTTCTTTCCATTTCCTGTCCTCTTTCTGCTATTTCTATCAATTAAAGTGATAAAAGGCCAAAGGTTCACTGCAGTATTTCTCAAGATTTTCATGGCAGTGCTGAAAGATTGCTAGAGCTCTGCATTTCACAATCCTTGATGTTGTGCATCTCTGTACAGAAAGCCACACTGATGGCCAACAGCCCCAGCAGTTGTCAGATGTTCTGCAAAGAAACTCCTCGCAGTCTGGAGCAGCAGCTGCAGGAACACAGGTACTACCCTTTACTGCGGTCTTTCTTGATGTCAAACAAGTGATCCGTCTATTAAACCCCTTCTGTTCTGATACGCAGGCTGCAACAAAAACGTCTATATCTTCATAAACAAACTCAAATGCAGACATACTTTAACCAGATGCATATTGTGGAGGACCCTTACGCTCCCTGTGCAACCATGGGCCACCAGGACTCCGGAGCCCCACCTCAGCCACAGGGTTTGATCGCAGCAGCACATCAGCAGCCGCAGAACCCCCAGACCTCACCTCCGTTTGCACATGCACAGCCACTTGGCCACCTAATGGAGCCCAACCCAGAAGCCCTAGCGTATGAACCCTACCTGGGACATTACTCTCAGATGCAGCCTCTACCACAAAGCTTCTCCGCTCAGCTGCAGCCGCAACAGCACGAGCCCCTCAACTACACCTACTCGGCCTGCGATCCAAGCCACTCCCTCTCAGGAGAAGCACTGTACCCGGAGCAATACGACTATCCGCTTGATCCCGGGCAGCCGCCTCAACCCGCGGAGGGCGGCGCGGCTGGGTACGAAGGGTTGGCATTGGCCGACCCATTTCTGGACAGCGAAATGATGGAGACCGTGGACCCCCAGCATGGTTTCGTACTGGTGAACTAGGCTGAGACTCGAATAACCAGTATTACCTTGATATCTGACTCACTACGGATGAATTGACGGATGAGATGACGTCACAGGGACGGATCGAGTTTTGTACGTTCGACGTTTAGGTTGTTGCGAACGTGAGCTGTGATCTTTATACTTTACGAAACTCCTCCCTACCTCCCTCCTCGTTCTCCAGTGGTCCCACCTGCTGCTCTCTCACAATAGAGTGCCGGATGGCGTGGCGTTCGGGCCAGTTGCGTCGGGGGCTCACCTCGTCGCCTCCAAGCTGACCGCAGGATAGGAGCTGCTCGCTACGCGCCATATGTAGCACAAAGACAGCCTAGATCTGCAATACAGAGCCTGATCGACAGCACAACTAAATATTGACACGTTTTGTACTGAACAAAGTCAATCGAAGCGTCTGACTTTGATTACGAAAGACTAGTCGTGCACACTCGATAAGTGCAATGTTAGTTTAAAACACATGGCAATATTGAAGCAATATACTGATTCATTTAGAACTGAGAAAAAAAAAAAAAAAAAAAATGAAGCCATAAGTAGGAACTGCATCACCCAAAACTGCTACCACCGGATGTTTCTCAACTTCTAAACGGCTCAAGTCCAAATCCACAGATACTTGTGGATGAAGCTGTGATTTTCGATTCTTTTTTTTCACTGGATTTCCTCCTCTCGCTCATCCTAAAGGCCCTGAAAATAACAAACTGTTCTCCTCAAACCACAACAGTGTTATTTTGTTTGCTAATATTGCAGTTCTTCAGAATCTGCACTCAAATTGGTGTACTGTGAAGGGATGAGTCATGACTCTTGTATGTCAGGTGACATTATCACCTCCATGGGCGATGTCGGCATGCATTTGAATGATTTAGAGATTTCAATTATTATTTTGGTGGTATTTACCCCTTTACACTAAAGAATACATCAGCATTCACGTTTATTCACAAGACACTGGATTGTTCGGCCAATTCATTGCATTTACGACAGACAAAACAAAGATTGTTTTTGTTAGCAGCACTTAGTAAATCTGTTCTACTTGAAATGACAGTCTGTGACTAAACCCAGATATCAGATCCTCTACAGAGAACGATCATGACGCAAATTGATCGCAAGGTTCGGGGCTTTTAACAGAACACGCATTAAGGCAGATAATATACTGGAGCACTTTGTCATGGAAGCTAAAGTTAATGTAGCTGAGGAGACGGCAGATTGGTAAGATGAATCTGCTCTGCTAGTTTTGTCAAATAAGAGACAAATTCATCTCTTTCCAATAACTTTCTCTCCGCGAGCCGGCGCTCTCTCAAAGAAGGATTCCGAGAGAGCGCGACTTAGCGATTGTTTTGTGTAACATAGGGGTTAGAAACTTTGGAAGTGCTTTCAAAATGCAACAGATTTTGTATTTAATGTGATAGTGTTCCGTGTGCCTTTTTCTTCGTTCTTTTAAGTTAAGATCTTAAAGGGATAGTTCACCTAAAATGAACATTCTGTCTGCATTTACTCTCTACTCACAAACTTGAATGGCTGACTTTCTTCCGTGAAACACTTCACAAGCGTCAAAAAGGACATATAACTATCATGAAAGTGGCCCAATGAGTTTGGAAAAAAAATGACAGATTTTCTTTTTTGGGTGAATTATTCTTTAATAACTTTGTTTTTCAGTTTGATTCTGTTTGTATTGTTACAGGACATATGTAGACCCAGGTTTTACAAAGGTACAAAACCAAAGTCCCCTCAGAAATGTTCCTGTATAACCCCACCATGTGGAGTTTGGAGCTTCTTGGACTGCTTCGTAAATGTGCTTTTTCCTTTTCTTTTTGTCAATCAGTATATGCCGTTGAAAAGTATTAATAGCAATATTTCTTATGAATAGTTCAGAAAGAGCAGATTAGTGAATGTGTTGCCATATCATAATCACACCTGCTGGCGAACACCATTCCTTGGACATTCTAGCCTACTATTCTACATTTACCTTCAACATGGTTGTTGACCACACATAAGCTAATGTGCTGTTAAGATTAAAAAAGGTTTATTGAACTAGTGTTTTGTGTCTTTATTTCCTGGTGGGATTTTCACTATCACAAATCACATTCTGAGGGGCTGTTCGTTTACACAACAGCAGAATACAATTCACACATAGCTCGTTATTTATCGGAGTGACAACCGCATTAGGCTATCCGAACTCACAACTGGATTTCAACGAAGTCCTGCTGTGTGAACGGAACCATTGGACTTTTCGCGTCATACTGCACAGACGCGTGTGTGTTTAGCAGATTTTCACGATTCGGTAACTTGCACTTGCAGAGTCGCAGTCACAGATATGTATGGAAGCTTGTTTCCGCCACTGAATAATAAATAAATAAATAATAATAATTGCGACTTTTTATCTCACAAATCTCACGAGATATAAAGTCGCAATTCTGAGAAATAAAGTCGCAATTGAGAGATATAAAGTCAGACTTGCACGATATAACGTCGCAATTGCGTGTTATAAAGTCAGAATTGTGAGATATAAACTATTCTGTGGTAAAAAACAATTCTGAGCCACAATTCTGAGAAAAGATGTCAGAATTGCGAGATATAAACTCGCAATTGCGTGTTATAAAGTCAGAATTGCGTGATATAAAGTCGCAATTGCGAGAAAAAAGTCAGAATTCTGACTTTATAACACGCAATTATGACTTTATACCTCGCAATTATGACTTTATAACACGCAATTGCGACTTTATTTCAGGCAATTCTGACTTTATATCTCGCAATTCTGAGAAATAAAGTCAGAATTGCGAGATGTAAACTCGCAATTGTGAGATAAAAAGTCGCAATTATCTTTTAAAATGTTTTATTCTGTGGCGGAAACAAGCTTCCATAGATTGTGTCATCTGAAGGTTTTCGACACAGTCACTGCCAGGAGCTCCCGCCACTTTCGTGGTCTGCGCGACTCCAAATGTCATAAGACTTTACTGTTTTATAGACGTTGCCATCTTTGATATTAGTTTAGTCGCATCGGTTACTCGTTCATGCAGACGGTTAATCCAGCTGCTGCTGCTGTGTGAACGGTAACATTTTGAAACTCAAACGCGCCTTTTCGGCTTCGCACGCATGACTGTTATAAAAAGGCGGTGCTCAAGTTAGATACCATGAATTCAAAAGTGCGATTTTTTTTTTTACAACCTTTCCCCTCCAAACCTGAATTTTCCATTTTTGAGAAAATCCTTGTCCAAACACGGACTTTTCCGGGTGTCCGTGCTTTCACTGTTAATAGGCGGTGCTATGAGACATAATTTGAAAGAGTAGGCTACTCTACGTTACTCCTCCTGATCAAAGCACATGCGAATAAGCTGCAGATCATCAACAATTAATTAAACGGCAAATAAATCAAAACTGCCTAATGTTACTGAAATGTCGACCCGGGATGAGCTACAGGTCTGTGCAAGCTTTAGCGGTGTTAATGGACTCGATTTACTCCATAATGTTTTGATCATCGTTCTGAATCTGATCCAGACACGTATTTGACATAAACGTGATTTTCTCAGCTTTTTGTTCGAAATGTTGGGTTTTTTTTAATGAAACATATTCAAGTGTTGAATGAAGCTAGAATAAAACGCGTTTTTTTTTTTTTTTTTTTTTTTTAGCAGTGTCTGTTCTCTTTTTATATATTGTAGATATTCATACAACAAAATATTCTGGGGGCCATGACGTTTTTGTGAAAATTATCAAAAACTGTGACATAGACTCACTGGAAAATGTTAAATCGTCTGTTTACGTTTAAGATCATAGGCCTGGTTTCACAGGGCTTAGATTAAGCCAGAATTAGCCCTTAGTTTAACTACATAAGTAGCTTTTATAAATGTGCCTTATACTAGAAAATACTAGAAAAAAAAAAACATTACTGGTGTGCATCTTGAGACAATGGCACTGACATATTTTAAGATATATCAGTGCAGGTTGCTTTCAGTTAAAATAGCTCAAACAAGCATTTTAGTCCAAGACAGGCTTAATCCTTATCTGTGAAGCTGGGGATAGAGTATTTCAGACTATGAAACAAATGGAAGTATTTTTTGTCTAAGACAGGTCATGGCTTTAATTGTGTGCATCTATGCTCACCAAACTTTCAATTATCTATTAGAACATTTCAGTTAATGCGTTCAGCAGAGCGTTCAGAGCTCGACCCAAAGGGAGGTTCCTCTTCAGCTGTGATTTTCACATGACCCCGAGCTCACTCGCTTCATTCACACTTCCATGTACGCTCTCGCCCTCTCACTCTCATTCACTCATTCTGATCACAGATGAGGCAAGAGCCTGATTTCCAGACAGCTCACCACACAAGAATGCTCACAAATTACACAAGCGGAGAAACTGCTGTTTTGTTTTTTTCCACTGTTCTCGAAATCAACAACTACTAAATATTTCTCTTGGGCCGTTTTGTGAGTGAAAGGGGTTTTCCAGTTGTTAGAAAAATGTCTATTTGACACGTGCTGTCTGCCCAGTTGAATCGGTTTCTTTTCATTATTATCTGGAACAATGAGCAAGTGTAAAACTATGGTATAAAAATCTCTTTTTGGGTTACTGATCAACTTCCATAAAGCATAAACACCATCCATATTGTTCCTCCTGACCATAAATGCCACAAAATCTCACATCACTTTTGATTATGGCTACACTATTTTTAATCTTGAATCATCTGAATATCAACATTTGTGAGATTTAGTTGAAACAGTTTTGAGGTTAACTGATCTCATTTTGTCTCTGGAAAACAGTGATGACTGTACTATTTATGTTGAATATCAACGTTTTTGTGTCTGTTTGTTAATGAGGGATTTGTGGACACATTCATGTTTGTAGATGTGTGGAGTAAAAGTTGAAGTTTGAAGTAAAAAGATAAAATAAGACCCTTGGGGTAAGATGACCCCTTCAGAATTGGCACAGAAGGCCCCAAGTGGCATCTTGTTATAATGTTATTATTTTTAAAATGTAATGCTTATTGTAATTAATGGGGTTATTATTTAATACTTCCATGAATTAGATGTACAGTTCAGACATCTTTGCTTTCATTAAAACCTATAGGTTAAAGTGAAAACTTTAAATTTGCATGTCTGATATTGACATATCTTCAATTTAAATATGGGCAATTTAACCGCTTAACTGTCACCACCCTTTTTGAGAATGGATATTAAAATGAACTATTCAAACTTAAATGGTTGTAATTCAAGAATGCTTTGGAATATAGACCTAAGTTTGGTCTTGTTTTAAAGAAAACACTCAGCAGATTATTGCACTTCAAAAAATGAAAGTATGAAAAAGTTATGGAAGTTTAAATTTACAGTAAATCAAATTTACTGTGCGTAATATTTTTTTCTTTTATATATAAAATATATATTTTACAAAATATTTTTTACTCCAATATTACTATAACATCAAAGCCATATATCTAACCAAGTTGTGTTTCAAATTTAAAGTTGATATCACAAAAATTGAAGTTCCCATGAGATTTTGTTTAGGCGTAATACCAAAAATAGCCACCGGGCGACATACATTCCATTGAATTTAATTATATCCATTCTGCCATAACAAATTAATACATTTCTGTCCAAATATCCATTCTGTCACACAATATGGAACCTTGAGACTCAGACCGTTCTGACAATATGTGTTTTGTCAAGATTAGAAAAGGTTTTGATCATAAATTATGAAACATGATGACGGCCAAAAGGGGAGGAGCCCGATAAAAGAATTTAGAGTACCGTTTCTATGGTAACGCAACGTCCAATTTCAAAACGGTTTTCACAGGATGAATTCTAAGTTCGTAAGCTTTCAAATGATACCTAATTTATGATAACTACTAAAATATGTGATGTAATAAAAAAGATATATTTTAGAGGATAATATACATATACTTTTTAGAGGATAATATTATTTTTTAATTTTTTATTGACAAATACTATATGTTTTATTATGAACTTTTAGTATGAAAACCAAAGTTTCAATTAAGTGTGTGCGTCGACTTTTTGTGACGGGTCAGAAATCCTGTTATGATTTTGAGGTGCACTCTTGTCATAAATTCATCTATTACTGTTCCTACATAATTTGTAACAAAAAAAAAAAAAAAAAAAAACAGTGCTAAAATATCTATTTAGGAGTCTTAGACCTTTCCAAAGGTATATAGTTTGTCATGATTAGATTAGGATTTAATTGTAATATAGTGAAGTAAACTTCAGCGTCCCGCTAGCGGGATGGTGACAGTTAAATATGCAAAAATTAATTTTACCTTTCAGATACATTTTTTACTGCTTTGTCTGTCATCGGTAATTAAATTATTTAACTAATTTGTCAAGATAACATTTTAAATAGAATGCATCTTCATCATCCTGCACATCCTAAACCACATCTATATGTTACAGTTTAAAAGTAAATCCACATTGTTCTTAAGGGCAGCATCTTCCCCATCTTTCCCAAATCTTGAGGAATTAGAGTTGAAACAAATGTGGTTAATGCAATAATATTCCCATTGCTGTAGAATCATATTATTACAGCATAATTAGGTGGTTCAGACATCTTACCCTCTGAGGAACATCATGATCGGTAATTTATCACAGAATAATTTAGTCAGCTAAAGTGGACAGAAACAACGGATCCAATGAAGTCAGTAATGACTGACCAGTAAATAAGCCTCAGGCACAGAGTGTACTGTGCTAATGTGTCATAGAAACATCTCACACACCAATGATTCGATTTCAATGAATGATTTAACATGAAACAATCAGTCCTTCCTTATTGAGTCAGATTGGTTTCTGACCATGTTGTGAAGTTTTCTAATCCCCTTAAACCATCAGAAACACATCAAATCCTCATTTTCATGGAATTGTGGTTTCCAAATGATGCTTCTCTCATCGGGCTGGAAGTCTGAAATGCATCCTCTGACTACGACAGTTTGTCTCCACACATTTGGAAAAATAAGATGGATCATTTTATAATAACTATACATCTATCGTAATTCAGTTTAGCACTTAAATTTTGGAAGTCATCAGAGTTGGGGAAACTTCTATAGTTGTGAACGGAAGATGACAGCAAATATCATTTTTGTATTTCCATTTGTTCCAATCGCAAAAGATAAAATCTGAGAGTGTTCCACAAATTTTCAAAAACACCCTCGCAGCGTAAATTCATTTTTTTATATAACAACATTACAGTTATAATAATGTTGTAAACTGTACACATTTAAAAATGCTGCTCTTTCTGTTGGCAGCTTGGTTCAAGGAAACTCAACAACAGTGAATGTAGGTCCTTTGCGAGTCGGTTGCATTGTTTGTCTAGTGATTGAAGTCAAATTTAACATTAAATTGAATCCAGGGCCAAAACTGCAACCAGAGATACACTGCACGTATCCTTAAACAAACAATAATGCATTGTTGATTCAGGATGCCTGTAATTTTCTAGTAATCCTGAAGCTTGTTCAGGTATGTTTGATCAGGGTTGGCTAAACTCTGCAAGACAGTAGATCTTGAGGGACAGAATTTAGAAACCCTAGAGTATATTATTGATGCTGCACTAAAAGCATGTGCTGAAGTTTGCCGAGTTTGAGACAATGGCATGATTAAAAGAATGTAATCTTATTAAGTGACATCAAAAAGAGGGATGAATCACCCTAATGAGACACCTAAATTACAGACCGTTTCAGAGGGCTTAAACTCAACTGCTGATGAAAAAAAAAAAAAAAAATCATGCCGTTTTTGTCCAATTAGCATAACCTCATTTTATTAAAGTTGAGTTTCAGGAAGTTGGAGCCCATCCAGTACTTGATGCCTAGATAGGTGCAGTAAGGAAGTAGTGTTCAGCATAGTAGTGAGAGTTGATATCAATGCAAATGAAGAAAAGAAAAGTGGGCCACGTACTGAACCCTGGGGAACATTTTATGTAAGAGGAGAGAAGTGGTAGATCTGTACTTTCATCAAAGACCCATCAGAAGCATTTGAATGATGTCATATTTTTGGACACTATAAACACAAGACGTAATAGCATTTTGTGAGTAGATGACCCCCATCTCCATGCCATTGAATTTCAGCTTGATTTGTCTAAACAAAGTGATTATTATCCCTCTCCAGCACAGCTGCCGTTGCATAATCCTGTTCAAGCAAAAGCAGGAACATCTGAAAACAATTAGCCACATGACCCATTCCAACTAGTAGAGACTTATCACAACAGAGATGAGCGACTTTAATGAAAACATCCTCTTTCTTCAAAACAGAGGTCCACATCACATTTATTTCTGCTCTATATGCTAGGATATTCCATGTGGTCATTTATAAGAGTAATTGCAGAAAGCATTCATTTGAGGTTCAGACAGCTCACTAATGGTCCACTGTCTCCACATTTAGGTTCAGGTAATGAGACGGTATTAAATACCCATGCAAACCATTGAGCTGAAGTCTGCCTGATCTACGACTACATACCCTCAGAATTATAAGGGTTTAAATTCAAATGATACAGGATACGCAATTGGTTCAAAATTTAAGATCAGAAATCCAGTCTTTTTTTACAGTCTTCAAAAGAATGCAGGTTAAATAAGTCATCTGATACTACAGGAGAAGTGCAGCACCACCAGTTCCTGCCAAATTCAGTGACGAAAGCACGCAATCCAATGCGGTCGATAGGATCACTATCCAGGTAACTGTAGAAAACGGTTCATCAGGAGACCAAAAACCTGATTCCACATTAATCTTTAAAATTATATAGGATGACAAACTCTTAGAGATATCTAACAGGTGTGACGCACACCCAGTTCCAGTTAGAATCATGCGACGATTAGTCAGTGAGAGTGCGTCAAAAGATGACAACAGCAAGATACGTGGTTCAAATGACTTTATTTAGTCCTAAAGGTACACCAATATCCCAAACTAATTAAACAAAAACAGAGCTACAAGTTCTCATGATATTGACCATGAACGAAAGGTTTCCTCAGAATGCAGTAGGTGGAAGTTGTTTGGAGCAATGAATATTGTTCATTTAAGTCTATAACCTTCCACGAGAGACAAACTTCCTCCATGCCAGCCCAATGATTTAACATGCCCTCCTAGATAATAAAAGAAAACTTATAAATTGTACTATAACTAGACATTTCATTGGCACAAAAGTTAGAGCAAGTCTACAAATCAATAAAGGGGGATATTCACGACCAACATGGGCACAAACCTGCAGGCAAAACTGTGTGAGTGATGCCGTTTAAGACGTGCATCCCGTGTTAGAGCACAACTGATGTAATTACATGGTCCCAAGATGGAAAAAGCTTGTGATAAAGGTGTGACATCATTGCGTAAAGCAAATTTCAAGAGAGCCCGTAATCTAACCATTCACCCATTGCACCAAGAGGACTCTACGGTTAAACCATGAGACTTTTTTCCCCTCCGGAGAGGGAACACATGTAAACAATGTGATGTGCGCTAGCAAATCTACTAAAGCAAATAAACAGGCATTTTGCACCATCTGCTACTGGCAGGATGAGCTCCGGTCTAAGAAAATCAAAAGGCATGCTGAAGCAGGCATGTACAGATTATGAAACGAATGCACAGGAATGGCTCGAGGGTGATGTTTGAGAAGATCTAAGCTCAAACTGTACAAGCATGCAGAACTGAGCTGCTCTAACAGTGTTTGAGAGGTAAAACTTAACCAAAAGTCCATCCTTTGAACATTCAATATCTTTGAGAGTAAACAAAGTAACAGACAATACTTAATCATTCAGAAAGAACAATAAATAGAATGCAACAGGTTTTGTGTTGTCAGTTTTTCACTGGATGTGGAGAGGAAGTCAGTCAAGCCAATGCAAGAACTACGGAGAGAGAAAAAAGGAGAATGAAAATGTTCTAAGTAAATTTATGCTTGAAGGTTAAAGAGATTAAGGGATATGTACCACTTAAAGCCTCCTGAGCAAAGTACTTCACATCCATATCTTGGTCCGTGGCTAGTTTCTCCAGGACTGGTTTGACCTCTGCCTGCAGAGCACTGTGGGATACATCATTGTTAGTAATGCTGTATGTTTGCTTATACCAAGAACAACAAAAGGGTATAGGCAGCTATTATTTAAACAAACCTGCTGTCCAGAACTGGCCCGATCTTCTGTAAGCACTTGGCTACATTAAAGCGCACATTGGCCACTTGGTCAGTGGACATCTTGAGGACAACAGGCAACATGTGCTTGGTAGTGATTTCCTGTCCACATGCTTCAGACAGAGCCTGACCCAAATAAAGGAAAGGAAAAAAAGGCTTCCAGTTATTCCAATCTTGCCACACCAGGTACTGATGAAATGGCTACCAATTGGATGAGCACTTGGAGCATCCATACTTACATTGATGCAGAAAAGAGTGGTCATCCTGTGCAGGTAGTTGGAATCAATGGCCATGCCAAGGACTTTGGGCACAATGGTGTTCTCGGCCCATTCTGCTCCAAACTTCTCCACCAGCTTCATTAGGTTGCAGGTGGCAGCCTCTCGAATGGCATACACTGCAAAACACGGCAAAGATCCTTCTGTTAACGCGCATACTAAAATCAATGCTGTGGGCCAACGCCATTTAGATACTTTGCAATCACAAATATTTCAGTCCATGCTGCCTAGATTTAGTCCACTGCCATACAACCTGAAGACAAACATTCCTCAGTGTCGTGAGCAAGTAGTCACTTATCCATTAGACATTTATAGTGACTTACAATTCACTCTTTAAGGGACAGAACAAAAATCACTATACCACAACTCTTGTCTAGTTGTCTTGTCTACTTAAATTCAAAATAAAATAGCATTAACAAACCATTTAACTTCCAAAATGTGACATTAAACAGAATAATTAAGAGAGAAAAAAAATAAACAAAAAATATAAAAAAAGCCTAAATTAATACATATATTAAATTAAAAAGACATACATTAAATACATTTTATCAAATAAATAAACATATACATACAAAACACAAACATATACATAAATACAATTTGATCAAATAAACAAACATGTATACATACAAAACACAAATAAAATGGGACTTTTTCCACTGTATATTGAATAGATTATGAAAACTAGATTTTTTTAAAACTGAGCAAGATTCACTAGTATCCTGTTAGCATTCATTTCACACAATACAAGCAAGAACTTTTATTAAGAAATTAGAATGAAAGTATGTGAAATTTTATCTCATGTACAACTTAAATCCCCATTTAAAGTCACAACAGTGATTTATGGATTGTCCCTTTAAGGGTTGAAGACAACAATCTTTACTTTACCAGTCCAGATTTTATCCGCTAAAGTACACCATACTCTTTATCAAACAGAGGTCCATCATTTCCCTTGTTATTCTCTTCAAAGACGACTTGACATGAATTACATACTTCTGTAATATTTACTTTTTTCAGATTTCCCCGCTTGTTTGATCAGATTTCTGGCACGAGATTTGGACCTAAGTGGGGTTAAATCAACGTTGTTTTGGTGCTCAGCATTACCTCCACAGATTACATTCCACCTGATTTCACAATAACTCCAACAGAGATCACAATCTAAGCCATTTTACCTTCATTCAGGGAAGAGTAAATATCTACAAACATCCTGTGAAATTGTGCATCACAAATCTACTTAACATCAGACGGGCGGCTCTTTCAAATCAGTCTGACGATGACATAACCCCCTTTCTCAAAAGGCTCGGAATTTGCCTGAGACAATCCTATTTAGAGTTTAAAATTCATGACAAATCCCCACCCATAGTCTCCACAGAGCTTATTAAAGAAAAAAAAGAAATACTTCAAGTCAGCCAAAATGTGATGAGCACTTTCATGAAGTAGGTCAGGCTTTAAAAAGGGGGATTATAAAACACACACAAAATGAGACGATCCATTTGACACCGTGTACCTTCTGCATATGTGCCTGTGTGTATTTGTCAGAAAGATGAGTTCATATTTACACATGACAGAACCGATAATAGCGCCGCTTCGGCTCTGAGCTCTTATGTAAGACAACAGCACTGGCCCAGCAGCACAGGATATACAAGAACATTCCAGTGATGTAACCCATCTGGCCCTTTGTCTACAACTGTGTCAGAGTGTAATTGTGCGCGTGTGTGTGTGTGTGCGGTCAAGTTCCTCACTGAAAATCACCATGCAAAACACCTCAACAGCTGGATCTACTCAGCGCGTGGTTCAGAGTAAGATCATAACCATTCTGACAACCATTAAATTGAAGATTTACTAAGAGGCTCATCAATCTGAAACATTCATTACCATTGACATGTCACTCAAAACAAGATCAGCAGGCAGTTTAAAATTCGTATCTGTTCAAAAAATGAAGCTGTATATTAGATATTGTGATGGCAAAGCTGAATTTTCAGCATTACTCCAATCTTTAGGGTCACATATGTTGATTTAGTGCTTTTTTCAGAATTTTACAAAAGTTTTCAAAGACTTTACTGTAACTTTCGAATTAATTCAATGCACCTTTGTTGTATACAATTCTTTCTGACCCCAAACTTTTGTAAGGTAGTGTATATGTAATGTGTAATTTTAATTAATACATGAAAAACAGAATCTCAATAACTTGCAGTCTATGATTACTGTATATATAAACTGTACTTAATTGGACTAACAAGTGGATTCAGATCTTTGTGCAAATTTACCTTTTCTACTTCAAAATAATAATAATATTAAAATAATAATAATTAACATAGCAATTAATTATAGCCAATCAACATTACAGTATAACTGAAAGCTATAATTTGTAACATTTAAAAGGCTTTTAAAAGCATTTAATTTAAGTAAACTTTAAAAAAAATCTTTCGTAAACCCATTGTAATAAATGTCACATTTAACTGTGCTTTAAATATATAAAAGGTTCAACGCTTAAGAGTTTTTTATTTTTTTTTATTTTTATTGGTCCAGTCAGACCGGTTCAGATCTTTCCCTGCTAAAATGCACAAAAAAAGGTTATGGTTTTCATTGTTTTTGACATGTACCATTATAAACAGTGCTTTAAGTTTTTAGGTCTAACAGGTTTTTACATCTAAAATTATGATTTGAATATAGATTAATCCTTAAAGCTACAAAAGTGATTCAGTCAAAAGCAGTGAGTGATTTTCTGTCTTTTGTTCTCTGATTAACATTAAAATCACAAACAGCAGTGGGTTTTTTTTAGGCTGCTGTCACTTTAAGACCTGCACATGACCCGGATCTGACACACATTCTATTTTCTCACAACTCTTTACATTCATTTAACACTTTCTTAACCAATTTAAGACCATGCTTATGAGGATACTCGCCAATAACGGGCTTTCTTTTGTGCATTTTTGTCCATTCAAGTGCGAAAGAGAACTCGATGCGGCACTGCCGTGCTGTCTGAATCAGCATTCTGTGTGCGCACTTCGAGCATTTGTTCACAGAGAGCCGCTTCACAGACAGCGCGCTAGTACAGATTTGAGTTCTTTTTTGCATCTTATCGTGCTTGAATTGTTTAATGGCACCTAAACGAATGACGGCGTGATCATTTAATGTAACTCCAGCCAAAGGATGCCAGGAAAAAACAGATGCTGCGATAATTACATTCATTTTTTTCAGTTTAACGCGTTAAAAAGATTTAAAATCGCATACATTAACGCATTAATTTTGACAGCACTAGTAAAGACATTGAGACGATTTTAAGCAAAATAGTTGAAAGCCCATCAATACAAATCACTTGTAATGTGATAATTGCTTATTACTTTTGACCAATACGTGGCACTGAAAACAAATTGATCTGATGTGGTCTGTGTTGGGTGGCAATTACAAACAAAGTTTGGTGTCAATGTCAAATCTATACAGCCTCAGATGCAGTTTGGCATTATGCAGTCAAATTTGTTGATGCGGTATACGAATGCTGCTCCCGGCACAGAGGGCGGAGCTTCAAGAGCTTGTGTGTGTTAGCAGCTCCGATAACCTCAGGCAGACAAGCACTAAAATCCCAGAAACTGTTCTGCCTTTTATGTTTAAACTGGAGTCGGACAATGATGAAGAGACTCAAGAAGTGACAACATGTAGAATGCAACAGGACGTTTCTGAATGGTTAGTTGATGAATTTATGTTGCTGATGTGGCGTTAACTATCTTCAATTAGCATATTCTGTCATGATAATCTATAAACCGAAACTGTTGTAAGATGCCTACAGAATGACATGCTATTGCATTTGTGTTACGTACTGTATTGCATGTGAAAAGACGGATGCGACAGCTTGAGCAGACTCACAAATGTGCTCTGCTACAACAATTCTTCCTCTTCTCAACATCTGACTGTGTTCCCGGGGGCGGGGTTTATGTAAATGTTAGGATTAGTGATGTCACTAACCCAGGAGGAATGTCATGTAGTCCCTACCAGCCGTTTGTTGTAGTACTTAAAAAAACGATTTCTTTAAAAGCAAATATCTTCCTTTGCTTTGAACTTTGATCATTGTAACTTTACAGATGTTGTTTATGCTCAAACAGCAACATTACACACTAACTAAAGTTAGAAAAGTGTAATCAGTCAACCACACATTTAAGACCCCATTTTATTACAATAGGAAAAATTTAAATCAAAAGCTATAATTCTTTCTTTTTTTTTTAACCGTAAGGTGATGCTGTCTCGAAACTGAGTACCTTCAGGGCAAAATAATTTTGTTTCTAGCCCTTATGGTTCAAAAGTTATTGGCATAAACATGAGTGCAACTATGGACAGTTGGTGGCATTAGAGACTGAGTTAAAGACTCCAAAATCGCTGTGTTTAATGTTCAGACTGTCTTTCAGGAGGAAGAAAGCAAGAATGATGAACAGTGGGTAAGAGTCTTATCAATCTCTTGTAATTGTCCAAGAGAGCAGAGCAGAAAAGTCTAGAGATATATGCGTGTTTCTCTTTCTCCTTTTGGGGAAGGAGTAGGACAGAAGAGAGGCAGAGACAACTGCTTCACGTCTTGGCTGTGCTATCTTCAAATGTAAGCAAATGCATCTGCTTGAACTTATACAGTTTAAAGGTTTTGGTTCATTGTTGTCAATAACTCAATACATCTTTACACATCATTTTGAATCATCATACACTGGAAAAAGAGGACCCAGAAGACCTACCGTGATCAATGAGCCACGCCATGCACAGGGAATTCAACTTCTCATCGAAAAACTCCACTCCCTAGCAACAAAGTAGGTAAAAATAATTAGCTGAAGAAAAAAAAAAACTCCCATTTGCAAATCAGTTTATTTGTACATTTTTTTTGGGAGATCTGCTTAACATTCCCTTAAATTGTATGAAAAATCCTATTTAAATTTTTTTTTTTACAGAATAAAGACCATTAAGAGGTTTGAAACATGAGGGTCAGTAAATTACAGAATATTTATTTTTGAGTCCAAGGAAGAAAGCAGACTAGTCTTCAGTCCAGATCCATCTAATCAATCTGCGAGAGTGGCGCACAGACTCACCAGTTGGCCAGCCAGCAATGGCATGTACTCAATGATGGCCAGTCGAACCCTCCACTTGGCATCCTCAGCCAGCTCCACTATAGCTGGCAGAAGAGACTGAGAGAGCTGCCGGATCCCGATCACCTCATTCACACAGTCCAGATTAGAAATGATGTTCAGACGCACCTCAGGGCACTACAGGGAAATAGTACACCACAATATATTTATGATTAAATTAATCAATAAATTAAATAAATATATGAATCTTTAAGGTGAGACACGGCAGGCAAAAACATCGTGTTTTTTTTTACTGGTCAATTTTTGAGATTTTTGGATATTTGTCTTCAATAACATGTCTTCTTTCAGACTTGTGGTGAAAAAAAAGTCCAAAATACACATTTAGGTCTTTATTTTACTACACTTTGTCTGTTTGCGTCTGTAAATTTCTCACAAATTCAACAAAAGTTGGCGTTCTTAATCAACATGTTGCTCCGCGATCGCTGCCTGCACCCTGTCATCATATACACAGTTAGGAAGCTCTCTCTCTCTCCTGTACAATCCTGTCGTATCCAAATATGGTCATTTCCTTTTCATCAGCAACCAATCATGAAAGTAAAAGGGCGGAATGCGCAATCTCATTGGCTGATGATAAATCTTTAAAGCCCGTTTTCTCAAAATGACTTTTCTCTCATACTCCAAATTCGAAATCTCCACTTCAGTAACACCTATATACACCAAACTTTCCAGTCTTGTACCTAGTTATATTATAAAGACATTTACAGAGGGATTTGTAAATATATTATTCCTAGCCTGATTTATATAACATTTTATTCCAAAAAACATGGTGAAAATAATTTAAGGCTATTGACTGTATTTTCTGATTTACAGGATAACAAAAGTAGATATCCATAAATCCCTCTGTAATTTTTTTCCCATCTAATATGTGAACACAATGAAAAAAATTGTTTTAACCTGGCTTTATCCAATACTCAGATTTCTTTTTTTTAAAATATATGCAAATTAGCACATACTTAATTAGATACTGCCTAATTTGCATATTTAAACATTAAATTACAGAAAACTTGTAATACATTTTTTTCTCATCTTAATGTAGGTAATCAACTGGGAAAGTTTCATGGTGATATCTGCTAGTTAAAAATTTTACCCTATTCACCTGTAGTGTCTCACCTTAAATAATTAGTCAATTAATCAATTAATTTTTTTTTTTAAATGAATCAATTCATTTAATGCTTAATTGGTTTAAATTATTTCAATTGAAATACATTTGTTTTTCAAGGAAGGAAACAAGGCGAGCCTGGTAACAGATCGTCAACCAAAAAGTTAAATAAAAAAAAGATTTCCTTCACAATAACATGGAAAGATGAATCAGAAATAATAAGACCAGTAATAAGATTGGTGTATTAAACATATCTTGAGGAAAGTAAACATAGGCAACATTCATTTCATGGCTTTAAAGTAATCATAATTTCTTGAGTAAAAGTAATTATATGAGTAAAAGTCACATGTATGAATTTTACTGAAAAGGAAAAGGTCTCTTTTTATATTTCCTTAAAAGGCTCCAGGAGGACGCCACACTCATGTGATATTGTTACAGCACATGCATACATGCTGCCAAATATTTG
This sequence comes from Squalius cephalus, assembly GCF_949319135.1. Classification (NCBI taxonomy): domain Eukaryota; kingdom Metazoa; phylum Chordata; class Actinopteri; order Cypriniformes; family Leuciscidae; genus Squalius; species Squalius cephalus. The sequence continues at coordinate 15,465,875 of NC_137132.1, read as the reverse complement.
ATGACCTGCTTGAGCAAGTGCACTTTGGTGATGACTGACTAAAATCCAAACAACAAAGTTTGTTAGTCAAACAGAGCCGGACGGAGAAGCGGCCAATGGAAATACACTTCAGGACAGAATTCACAGAACCCAGCTCTTAACATTTTCAGATTGTGTGTTTGACAATCGAGAGGAGTCCAATAAAACAGAAGGGAACACAAACACAGGAGGAAAGCGTTTGGATGGGTTTTGGTTTTGGCATGGCCTAGCTGAAAGCTGAGGCCAAAGTTCAACTTCATTTAAAAACAGACTAAGAGTTTATTACTACAATTTAAAAGCTAATACATCTCAGAGAGTGCTCATGGATGAGAGCCCAATAAAAGGAACATCAATCAAGGACTTTAGTGAAGATCATTTAGGAAACATCCCTTAAGCTCAACACAAGGTGACGTACCTCATCCTTCAGTTGGGCCAGGAAAAGGGGCAACAGATGTTCTACGGTGTTGTCCTTGCCCAAGATGGTAGAAAGACCCATGATGACAGAAGCCAGGGCAGACTTCACATGCTGGTTTGTGTCAGACACCAGCTCCTGTTAAGGGAAGAGAACGAGACTTGAGGGCTTTGAAATCAAGCTATTCTTTTACAAGTAGCTGTAATCAGAGAGACGGTGATTGTAGGATGGGGGTGGACAAAAATATCAATGCACATCTCAATTCTGAATCAATCTACAGAAAATACAAATCAATCAAAAATCTACTTTTCAGACAATTTGGCAACAAGTCAACCATACTACTCACCTACACTACTGCTGAAAAAAATGCTTCTAAAATTGTTTTAGAATCATACCATGGCTCCCTATACTGACTCATTTGGTGCCTAAACATTTCCAAACCAATCACTGTCTTTGAAGAAAGGCAGCACCAGGGTGGGATCCATTTGAGCCTGTAAACCTGGACATTTATTTGCTTGTAAAACGTTGCAGAGGGTCCAAAAACCTAAATTATCTTTGATCTGATGATGTTTCAGCGAGTGGCTTGTGTGGATAAGCTAATTTCCGATCACACCAGCCGGCAAAGTAAGCAGAAAGCTGTTTGTATCTGTGAGGAAGAATCCGTTTGCATAAGCTTATTAACAGACATCAAACATCAGGTCATGAGACTCTCAGGCCACTTAAGAGCAAAGAACACTTTGTGCAGCCCAAGCAAGCACACCGAAGGCTGTTTCACTGTTCTTTGTAGTCCAAATCAGAAAAAAGGCTTGTCCTAAACTGACTGCTTAGTCTCAAGGTCTATTTCCATAAGACACTAACTACAAAATGGAAAAATTAAGGGCCAATCATCATTCCACCATATGTGAAGTAGATGTGACCCATACAAGCCACTCACTGAAACATCACCATTTTCAAGAAACGGCTGAAGACGCATCTTTTTAGGCAACACTTGATCCATTAATACTAACACTTTATCTTCTATTCTAGATCTATTATCTTTATATATAAAACATAAATAAAAAAATAGATTAAACTGGGAAGGGTCATAGGACTTAGTTTAACTGCTTCTATTGTTCTCATGAATCATTGAACCAGATGAGAATGATTCTCATGAATTACTCTGGACAAACTGATTGATTAAATTCACAAACTGCCTGAACTACCGCCTTACAAAATATACCATGGCAGCAATAGTTACTTACTACAGTAAAATCCTGATACATTAATATGGCATCTCCTTTAAAATGTATAAGAAGCTTTGTTGTCATTTTGTTGTTTAACCTTTTTTGGTAGGGGGATACCAGTTTCAAAGTATTTTTGGCAGAGAATAGTTAAACTGTACATTTTATCTAATATTTTAATTTATACCATGGCCTGTCTGAATACTCAATTTTAATTGGCTGGAAGGTGTGCAATAAAACCTTTTAATCACCGTTCTATAGTAACGTGTGGCTTTCATTAGCACACACACAGGAACAGGAACACAGAAACTTGTTCCTGCCCAGCAACTTTCATTAATAAAGTAACTTCGCTATTGAATTGCCCCATTATAATACTCAGCAAGGAGGTGGTAACGTCACTGTTTTTCAGCAATTCAACTCACAGCATCATTGCTAAAGAGAAGCTGCACAGACGCAGGTAATTCACACGTCTTTCTTTCTCTCTCTAGGCTAATTAAAAATGTAACCTTAACACACTACTTTATTTCTGTCTGATTTAAGGTGGACAGAATGCTAGATCGAACGAGTAGTAGCTGATTAAAACGACCGCCATTTTAACCCTTCCAGTAAAATTGAGTGCTTTGACTTGTCAATGCTGGAAAATGACCATTGAATGATTTTAATGCACCACATGGAAGCAAAGAACCACCCAACACGAAGCGGAGTTCAAATAATTTAATCCACAGCTAGCCGTGGATTATACTGCTTATACCATGATTATCCCTTAATTAAAACCATGCTAAACAGCAGCATTTAGCCACAAATGTATTTAACTACTTGTGCACATATAAAAATGCCTACTAAGGACTTCTGGGAAATAAATGAATAATATCAAAAGGTTAAAATGAATCTAAATGAAAAAAGAATTCAAAATGAAGTTAATATATCAGATAATTTTTAGCTGTTTGTTTGTTTGTTAAATTTGATTCATCTTGACTTGCTGTATTAGTCTTTATTAAGTGAATTGGTTTAAGGAAGAAAGACATTTAAATTAGAATTTCTTTGATTCATTTGTTTCTAGACAATACAGCATTTTTACAAATTCTATTTAGCAGTAAAACACATTTTTAGTTAATTCTTCTGGTAAACTCAGGCTTAATTCAGTAAAACTGTACTGAACTGCAAGCAAGCAACTTTATTTACATAGCACATTTTCAAACAACAGACGTTGCCCCAAAGTGCTTTACAACAATGATGACATTAAAACCAACATTTAATATTACATTCAACATAGCAAACACGACAAAAGCTAAAGAAATTAAATACGTTTTTAAATCAGACTTAAGTGGCAATTGATGGAGCTGACCTCACGAGAAATGGGAGAGTTTGGGACCTACCACGGAAAAAGTACAATCTCCTTTCTATTTAAAATTACAGAGAGGAACCTTTAAAAGTAGTTGATATGAAGACCTGAGAACTCTAGAAGGGCAAGACCTTATAGTGCCTTGTAAACAAACAGGATCATTTTGAAATCAATCCTGAATTTAACAGGAAGCCAATGTAAGGACTGCAGTACAGGGGTAATATGGTCCCTCTTTCTCGCTCTCTTTAAAAGCCTTGCAGCTTCATTTATAAAATGCCATTTCACTCCCTCTAGAACCATGATTTAGTCAGTCACATGCATATACCAGAAAATAAAAATAATAAAAACCTAACCCTAGCCTGATACAGTAAACCTAGTGACAGACTGCTGACATGGGATCACTAATGGGAGTAATGGATAACAACAGTGACCCCTGCTGCCCATGACCTCAGAAAGGATGGACAGTTCAATGACAAAGTTAACTCACCTGCTGATGATGACCTAAATAAATGAGTACAGATGGGGCATAAAGATTAGTCTGTATATATTAGGGGTGTAACGGCTCAAATTACTCACAGTTCAGTTTTTATCACTGTTTTAGGGTCACGGTTTTGGTAAGGTTCGATATGTGCTATGTTCAGGGGGAAAAAAGGACTACTGTCAAATAAAAATAAAGAAAATAAGAACAAATAATCAAACTACAAGCAACAGCACAAATAAATACAATAGAGAAAATATACAAATAAAATAAATGGTGCTTATCAGGATTAGGCATCTAAGAGTGGTTAACCATATCATTTTCATTTTCAAATGAAATAAGGATTAATCATTATTAAAGTTACAAAAGCTATTCAGTCAAGAGCAGTGAGTGATTCTTGACTTTTGTTGTTTCATTAACGTTAAAAACAGACAGCAGGAATATTAAGGCTGCTGTCACTTTAAGAATGCACAGATCCAAAATACTGATACACATGCGTTGTCTGTCTTGACTGTTTACATTAGCCGCTTTCCGACCAAGTAGTTACAGAAACTTAGTTCTAGGAACTGTCCACTTCTAAACAGTTCTAAGAACTACTCTCCCCCAAACTCGTTTTTGCTGTTTGCGTTCGCACTGGCCAAGTGGCCATAGGAACTGGTAGGAGGGGTAAGAGAGTGACGCAAGCACGGTGACTTTTATTCTGACGGTGCGACGGACCTTTATTTTGGCGGCACTGAGAACGCCAGAGCAAACAATGCTCGCATTCTCTGTGTTTATTAGTTAGCGATCTGTCTAACAGTACTGTTTAATATGTTATTAGATAGAACTGTTATAGAAAGTAGACAGTATATGAAAAAAGTTATTAGCCTATGCCGTGTGGTTGATGTCCAGTGTTGCTAGCTGGGCAGATAAACATAATCATGTTTGGCTTGGTCCCCTCAAAGTTGCGTTGGATTTTCTCTTCAGCATAAAGGTTTAGAGACCCATCTATCACTGTTTTCCATGTTTGTATAGTTAGTTTATGGAGTAAACATATAGGCTATAATCTGTGTGTTTACATTCTAGCTGTTTTAAAAATGGCGGGTGCTGGTGTTTTGCGTGCGTTCGGTCAATCAGCGTACACTAACGTCACGGGTAGTTCCTATAGTGCTGGTTTAGACCCTACTCTGAAGTAGGACCTAAATTAGTTCCTCCAAATGGAGTTCCTAGAACTAAAATAGTTCCTAGTTCCTAGTGCGGTGCGAACACGCCGACATCCGGGTACTTTAGCCAATAGTTCTAGGAACTGTGAAAAGGTTATTGACTTAAGACATAACCTACTTTGTTTGCAAGAATACTCGCAAAGACGGCATTGTTGGCAATTTTTGTATGAATTTGTCCATTCAGACCAGCGCAAGACTTGAAAGAGAACTCAATATTTGCGCGCTGTCTGAGAGGCAGCTTTCTACACATCTTCTTGCGTTTGAATGTTTAAATTGGAAAGACTTAAATTAATTTAAACAAACAGCAACGTGTGCTGTTTAGGTCCCACCTGCGCTCATGCACTATCAACACCCGGGTGATGACGGGTGAATGACAGGTAATATTAAAGCATACAGCACTTGTATTGAACAAAGTTTACAAAGAGTGACTGTTTTGTCCAAGGTGTTTTTTTTTTGTTTTTTTTTTTTTGTTTTTTACTATCGCTGTTGTAATATATTGGGAAGCCAGAATACGTATCCATCAACAGAAACATACATTAGTCTGTTTTATACGTTATTTTCAACAAACCATATTATAGATATGTCATCAGATTTAAGATGGACCGCGGTACAAGTGCGTGCCGAACCGTGGGTGGAGAACGGTTCAGTTTTTTACCGATAACCGTTACACCCCTAGTATATATGAATGTATGTTTGAAGTATGAGCTACTTTACTGCAATTATTTTGTCATTAATTAAAAAATCTATCACTTGTTTATGGCAAAGATGTAAACGCCCCCAAAATAACACAAAAACAACCAGACCTACTGCAAGATCTCTTGCAGAGACAACCTGGACACCTTCCCAGATATGATATCACATTATCAAAAAACAAGCTTGAGTTTTCTAAGTACCCCCTCCAGAGAACTTGGCCGGCACCGTGCAGCATAACTGTTCAGCCACACGCAATTTCATAAACAAGTGGGCGAGATTAAAATGTGTACCTTGACGCATGGCAGAATATGAGTCATGATGATGGTCTCCCTGCTGTCTTCAGGCAAATTTTCACAGAATACTGCAGAGATAAACAGGCCATGAAATAATGTTGTTTTTGTGTGGCTGTTTTCATAGAGAAATCAAGCTTTGGGAAGTTGGCAGAGGGGCACCTCACCTTTCACCTTGTTGGCAGAAGCAGCCCGGACCTCTGCCTCGCAGTCTTTCAACAAGTTCTGGAAGGCCGGGACCAGATCATTCTTGGTGATCTCTGGGCCAACTGCTTTTTGCAACTTTACACAAACAGAAAAACATCCACTTAGTCTATGTCTCAGAGGAAATGTGGATAACGGCCAAATATGCGTTTCGTAAGTACCCACTTCTGAGAATTTGTCTGCCACCATGTAGCGCACCCTCCAGGACTTGTCCTCAGCTGCCTGACGTAAAGTGGGCATGACCAGAGCCTCCAAGTCATCCTGTGGCAGGAGAGTAGCAATGCTGACACCAGCTTCTACCGCCAAAAGACGAACAGAGTCCTGCAGAGAAAAGTAAACGTCTGGGTTAATGACATAAGAATGCGATTCCCACCCACAGAAAAAAAAAAAAAATTTAAAAATCGGTTACACTTTATTCTAAGGTGTCATTGTTACAGTGTAATTATATATTTAAGTACTGAGTAATATTAAGCAACTACATGTACTTACTATAGGGTTAGGGTAGGATTAGGATTTGCTTGAGGATAATTTACTGTTATTATGCATAATTTACTGTTATTACTATGGCAAGTACATGTAAAATATGTAACAAGGACACTGTAAAATAAAGTGTTACCAAACAATCTTTTAAAAATCTTGTTTAAAACATGTGTGCCAAGTTCTTGGAATTGTAATCTTTATATTCATGTTGGTTTTGAAAAATGCATATACCTTTAAGAAATTTTTTGATTTAATGACTCTAAATATGTCATGCGTGGTGTAAACCAAGTAAAAAGGTAATGGCACAAGCAATGACATGTTTTAGCATAGCGAGCACCAGGACAGTATGTGCGCACGGCTTATCTGTGTAAGAGACCCAACGAATGCCTGCATTGAAAGCGCGAGTACTGTGTGAGGAACAAAATGAACGTTTACAGAGTTTCAGTGACATTACTACATTAAACTATATGTTGAATATAATGCATAATAATGCAATGGGGAAATATTTGTGGGTCCTGATAATAAAATATATTATTATACATATATATTATAAACAAACACGACCACAATTACATAAATAAATTCAATAAATATATTCTAATTAAAAATATAACAATAAAAAAGTTAAAGTATGTATTAAAATGAATCACATTTTTAAATAAATTAATAGATCTAAAAAAAAAAAAAAAAAAACGTGTGCCAAAAAACAAATGTGTACCTGCTCATCAGATGCTAGTGCTGTAAAGAGAGGAATGATGTCACTCTTAACATAGTCCAGCTCCAGAACCTTCGCAAACTCGCCTAGCTTAGAGGCGGCGGCACGACGCACCATGGGAGTGTCGTCTGAGCAAAGTGTGCGGAAGTGCCTGTGAAGACAACCATATCAATAAATACTGAACATGACCACAGTGATCAAGGTGATGTTTTTATGAGTATGTCATAAAGACAAGGCATCATTTGAACTTACTGACGGATTTCCGCTTTAACAGTACTGGACACACGAGGGTAGCAGACGCTAAACAGCCCGCACGCAGACGTTCGGGAGGTGAACCAGTCGCCGCTGGCCAAACGCTTCATAAGTGGCACAAAATGCACCTCTAGGTCTACGGGGGAATGCTCCTGAGAGATCTTTCGCAGAGACTCCACGGCCTTGTCCCGCACAACCGTTTCCTCCACTGTGGCCAAACTCTCCAGGGGAGGCTGAGGAGGAAAAGTGCAGGATGAAAACATGCGGAAGGTGCATCTCCACACCAGATAACCCATGGCTAAAATCTCATCTGGTCATTATCTAATTATTTAACCGATTCATTTGCCTCTTATTACTTACCAAGAGACAGTGCACAAACTCAGGACCTCCAACAAGTACAGTGAAGCTCCCGAGCTGCTCAGCCAGGGCAAGAAGAACTTCATCCTCATCATATATGGTGTCTACAGATGAAGGGGTGTCAGTTAGCTAATTGATATTTTGGCAAGTAATACTTACCAAAAGCAAGTGTAACTGATGTCAAGAACTTTGAAAGAACATCAAAGGGTAAATAAATAAAAGTTCATAGTACAATCCTTTAATTTCCTTCAGGATTAATAAAGTATCAATCAATCATTAAAAAATAAATAAATAAATAAAGAAATAATAATATAATTATATATAATATATATATATATATATATATATATATATATATATATATTTCTAGATTTCTCTTCCTGTGCATTTCATTATATTTGGTTGTACATGTTTTTTTTGGGATGCAAGAGTAGTTTTTATAAAAAACAAACATAAAACCCGAATTAATATAACAAAGGTTTGCTTGTGAACCAAAAGAAAACCCAGTATGATATTTTAGCATAAAATTAAAATTTTCCATTTTAAATAAATAAATAAAAATAATAATAATACAGTTATAGTAAACAATTCATTCATGCACTGACTTATATAAAATTAACTAGTAATATAATTAAAATGTCATAACTTGATCTGGTGAAACAACAGACTCAGGTCTGGTCTCCATTCATTTCAAATACTTTTGAATCCCCGTCGCTTTCTTACAATCTGCTGCAAGTTTACATTCACATCTGCCTCCATCAAATCATTTTTTCTTTTTCGATGAACCATTTCACAATACAAAAGAAAAGATTATGTCACTACTTCCATTACGACTATTATTGCAAACTAAAAACCCTATAATTTTTTGCAATATTAATTCAATAATTTATATAGCAAAAAAACATAAGTATATAAATATAATCTAAAATTGAATATGAAAAAACAAAAACAAATTTGTCTTCTTTTTTGATAATCCTATTCACTTGGATGGATTATGGAAGAAAACGTTTGTCGCTACTTCCGCTACATCATGACTATTATTGCAAATTTAAAAAAATCTGTGCAATGATTAAAAATCAAAAGCTATTAAGCAGTTCATTTGTATCAGGAAAAAATAAAATAAAATTCAGAATAAGAGCAAATGCAGATGGACGTATTGAATTCTTACCAGTGAGGAAGGGCAGTAGTTCAGTCCGTGTTCTCTCCACACCCAGTGCCAGAGCAATAGTGGACAACTTCTTGATGCTGTTCAACCGCAACTGAGGATGTGCACAGAATTACATTAATAGTCACACAAAAAAAGATGCAACCCTGCCTTACATTCTGTTTCCTTGCTTTAAGCATAGAGATCTAGGTCAGTGGCTCTAATTCATAGTACAGGAGGACAGCTGAGGACCTCAACACTGCACATTTGGATGATTCCTCACACACACTATTCAAGGCTTCAAGACCTGCCATGGGTGTGTCAGGTAAGTTAAGGGGGACATAGAAAATATGCAGTGCCCAGGTCTGTCGGTTCAGTATCTAGAACCGTAGTCTGGATCATGTCAAACCATAGACTGTGGTGTCAAACTCGTATCCTAGTGTTCATCTTTTAACAGGCCGCCAAAAACGCAAAGTAACGTTATGCAGCCCACTACGTTTTGATACACAGCCGGTCAATTTCATGATTATTATGACGGCCAATTTCTATCCACACACAGGTTTCATTCTGTCTCATTCAATTTGAGCATTTTCTGCACAAAAACAAAATACTACAAGACAATGAGGAAACAATAAGGAGAAGAAAAAGCGAGTTCTTTTGTAAATGATTCGCTGTATGAGAAAATCGGTTAGCGTAATGATAGAGGATGCTAATAAAGCGCGATATATATATATTTTTTAAATATGAATTAAACACAAATTTTCTTAGACTGATGTGTACCTGAACATCTTCATTCCTCAGTTCATCGATTAAAACCGCGATGGGATAAAGCGAATCGTCTCCGTCTGCTCCTGCCATTTTAGACTTGGATGATGATCACCTCAGACTCAGCGAAGCTTCCGCTCGGAGCAAAGGCTGATGGGAAAACACCCAACAAATTTAAAGTCCAGTTACAGAGTGAGAACGAATTATAACCACATACACTACCGTTCAAAAGTTTGGGGTCAGTAAGATTTTTTAATGTTTTTAAAAGAAGTATCTTCTGCTCACCAAGACTGCCTTTATTTGATAAAAAAAAAAACTATAAAAAACAGTATTTTAAGTGAAATATTATGACAATTTAAACTGTTTTCTATTTTAATATATTTTAAACTGTACTTTATTCCTGTGATCAAAGCTGAATTTTCAGCATCATTACTCCAGTCTTCAGTGTCACATGATCATTCAGAAATCATTCTAACATGCTGATTTGACGCTCAAGAAACATTTATGATTATTATCAATGTTGAAAACAGTTATTTACATTTTTATTTCATGATGCTATGATGAATAGAAAGTTCAAAAGAACAGCATTTTATCTGAAATCTAAAGCTTTTGCAAAAGTTTGGGGTCAGTAAGAATTTTAATTTTATTTTTGGGGGAAAGAAATAAAATAAATCAATACTTTTATTCATCAAGGATGAGTTAAACTGATCAAAAGTTACAGTAAAGATATTTATAATGTTAGAAAATATTCTATTTTAAATAAATGCTGTTCTTTTGAACTTTCTATTCATCAAAGAATTTAGAAAAAAATGTGTACACAACTGTTTTCAACATTGATAATAATAATGAATGTTTCTTGAGCATCAAATCATCATATTAGAATGATTTCTGAAGGATGTGACACTGAAGACTGGAGTAATGACGCTGAAAATTCAGCTTTGATCACAGGAATAAATTACAGTTTAAAATATATTAAAATAGAAAACAGTCATTTTAAATTGTTATAATATTTCACAATATTACTGTTTTTTTTTATTGTTTTTTTATCAAATAAATGCAGCCTTGGTGAGCAGAAGATACTTCTTTTAAAAACATAAAAAAATCTTACTGACCCCAAACTTTTGAACGGTAGGCTAGTGTATGCACAGACCTACAGTACATAAAAATAAAAATAAAAACTCAAAAATAAAAATAACAAGAAAAGTCTATATTGGTTGTAATATAATAAATAATATTGATTCATATTTAAGTCAGAGGCAAATTATTCTTGGGTTCCTTCTGGAATTTCCAATGGGTTTTTAGAAAGGCAGTTTTGGATTAATGAGTAACTCTCAGAAAAAAAGGTACAAAAGCTGTCACTGTGGCGGTACCATTTCAAAAGGTACACCTTTGTACCTAAAGAGTGCATTTTAGTCCCTCAAAGGTACATATTGGTACCAAACGTGTACATATTAGTACCTAAATGGTACATATTAGAACCCTTTTGAAGGGTACTGTCCCAGTGACAGCTTTTGTACCTTTTTTCCTGAGAGTGGAGCTGATTTACAACATGAATTTCAGACACTCATACTTCAAAGGTAAATTCTGAAATCAGTAGGCCTACTTTAAAATCCTATGTTATTAATAAATTTGTAAGGACTAGGCTACAACGATCATCTGATTCCCAAAGCACAAAATTAAATTCATGTGGTAGTTGTCATCTTTTGTAGAAACTTGTAAGCAACTAAATACCATAGACTGTGTAAAAAAAAAAAAGGGGGGGGGGGGCTTTTTGGGGCAATTTGCTTCTAGCCTTGACGGGAAAGATTCAGAATAATTGGAATGTACAAGTGCATGAGTCAAATGTACAATTGTATTTTTAGAATAGCCTACTTTTATAGTGAAGCTGAGTAAAGAATGTGAGAGAATGTTATTTTTGTGTGAATTACTAAAAATGTACAAAATATTGATTGAAAGGTTTCAAGGTTATTGTTAAATGGTGCCAAGAAATCTTAAGGGGAAACACATTATTGTCTATTTAATATCTTCCAAAACACAAATGGAGTTATTTATTTATACAAAAACTAAATCTGGAATTCTTTATTTTGACAAAGCTTTATAATTTCCATCCAGTCCAATGATATTAAAACAGAAATACCGGTATGATTAAATATCCACATTCTGGGCAATTTACATTCTGTTTGGTTCGGTATGACCCTAAAGAACATGCAGAGGGGGGCTGTCAGCTGTTAATAATCAAGTAGCTGGAGGCCACTCCGAATGACGTCAAGCATTCCTCGCTCACATCAGGCTCTCTCAGATCCAGCCCTGCCTCCGATCGCCTGTATACTCTTTCCTCAGATGCCTCCCTCATATTTTCCACTCTGAGCTTATTAATGTTAGAACATGATTCCTGTACTCTCTCCTCAAAGGTCCAGGCCCCTCCAGGTGTGTGCAGACCACCCTTGGCCCTTGCTGTTTATATAACATCAGGCTAAGCTCTTTCATGTATACTCCACGCTTTTTAGGAAGCACCAGGAAGAAAAAAAATCAGCCTGCACCCCCTCCTCATCTCAAGGATAAAAAGGATCTTGAAGTACATGCATACTTAAGCCTGTGTGCATAGTGTCGGTGCCTGTTAACCAGAATATAACTTTATACTGCAGGAGAGCAAGGATAATGACACTAGTTTGTTTTTGCAAATTTATTCAGAAAATATTTTGCTATCTTGGACTGACATTTAATTTAAAAAATAATAATAATGAATTGGTACTGGGTATTTTAGCAAAGGATCTGTATGTGCATTAAATTATTGCTGATATTATATTTAATGAGCAGCATTACATTTACGCCTGCATGACAATCTGTTAATGTATTTCCATTTTTACTTCTCTCTATGTATATGAGGACACATCAGCGCCTTGGCTAAGCTGCATTTGCATAAATTACTTCACCATGTCTGATTAGATGTTATACTTGTGCTGTTGCTTCAAAAGTATAGTCATTACCTGGAAAAGAACATTTGTTCTTTGAATTAATCTCCGTTTGCCGTCTTGTTCCCTGATGTATTGTTCCAAAAATACATGGGAGAATCCATTCCTAACATGCAATTTTCTGCAATTTTACAGTTCAATTTTCACAGCTAAGATTTCATTTAGTGTATGGGAAATTACATATACAATGATGACCTTGAAAATAAAAAGAGTGCTAAAAACACAGTACATTTGCCAAACTGCCATAAACATATTAACTGCAAGCAGATGAACCTATCCTGGTGGGTATGATGTCAGCAGTTAATTGGATGAATGTTCATCCAGTGGAAATACATTTAGCCTCACACCTCAACCACAGCCATCACTGTTCGTCCGATCAACTTCTAGACCACGGACCACCAACCTAGAATGAATGACTCATGCCTGAAGATGTGGGCTTGTGACAGGTTACAATTTAGAGTGAATGGTGCTGGTGATCACCATTCAAATAGCACACGGATGTAGGCACGGTGAGGGAAAACATAGCAAAGGAAGAGATCGGTGGCTCAGGGTCACAGAAAAAGAAGGACAGATTCAGCCAAGAGGATGCTTGACTTGCCATATGGTCCATTTGTGAAATGAACAAAACATTTGCAGTTAGTAGAAAAATATTATGTACTGTCCTTATTCTAAATAGCTTTTGCTGTTGCAACCCTTCTTCATTGTAGACCAAAACTTGAGCATTCTCCAATGTACAGATTTGAAATGGTCTGTTTTTTTATGAAAGACACATATTTCCACAATAAATTTATCCCACTGTACAATTTTTGGGAACAGATTGTTTACAGAAATGAAGAAGAGAGTTCCCTTAAAGGAGAAGTTCACTTTTAAAATGAAAATTCTGTCATCATATACTCACCCTCATGTTGTTTCAAAGCTGTATGAATTTCTTTCTTATGCTGAACAGAAAGTAAGATATTTAGAAGAATATCAGTAACCAGACAGTTTTTGGGTCCCAATGACTTCCATAGTATATTTTTTTCCTACTATGGAAGTCATTGGGACCCAAAAACTGTCTGGTTACTGATATTCTTCTAGATATCTTCCTTTCTGTTCAGCATAAGAAAGAAATTCATACAGCTTTGAAACAACATGAGGGTGAGTATGATGACAGAATTTCATTTTAAAAGTGAACTTCTCCTTTAACCATTCTGTAATTTTGCAACTTTTTACAAAAAAAAAAAAAAAAATTAGGAAAAGAAATTTGAACAGTGTTTTACTGTCATATGCACAATAGGTAGTGTAAGCAAAGGATTATGTAAAAATGAAATGTTTTCATTTGTAATGTTAACAGCAAACTAGTAAGATTCACTACGTCATTTTTTACGTCGGAAGATAACCATTTTCAAGAATGCAACAGCTAGTTGAAACTTGTTGATAGGAATTTAAGAGCAACAAATATTATTAAGCAAATTCATTTTGTCTAAAGGCCTGTTCACAAGGACGATAACTATAAAGATAACGATATTTCTAAAAAAGCGTTCTCAATTAAAGAATAGCAGAGTTCACACCACATCTATAACGATAACGGCACAGAGAAACGATATTGTTGGAATCACTTTCAGAATGATTTTATTCAGCTGATGAACGATAAAAAGATTGATAGCCAATCAGAAGCCATCAAGCATGCACGTAGAATAAACAGAACGATATGCTAATATATCATTATAGTTATTGTTTTTGGAGTGAACGGCCTTTAATCCATATGGCCTTTCCAAAAAAAAAATATATTTTTAAATTGTCTGTTGTTTATAAAAAAAGACACACAGTTGCACATTAAATTCAGTGTACAATGTACAATTTTTGGTTAACCAGAAAAGTTTTTTTGTGGAAATAAAAGAATCTTCCACAATCACAGTGGTAACACAAACCATTCTGCAACTATTTTGCAACTTAACAACAGGATTTTTGTTTAGCAAAAGATGAGCACAAGATTGCAAGTTGTTGATATAAACTGAAGATCTTGTTCTAGTTTTCCAAGAGCACTGAAGCAAAAATGCCACTTCTCCTCAGTGACGTGCCGATAACAGAAACTGCAGAACCTTCCAGAGCAAAGCACTTTTCAATCATCCATCAGATGATGTACGGCCAACCTCCCCCTCATATTTGCACAGCTTATAAAAGTGCGTTGCTATGTTTGACGTGAACTGGGAGAAGATTTGAGGAGAGACCAGAAACGGAGCAGCTGCTGCCACAGACCAATTAGCTGAGGCTCGTTCTGCTCTTCTGAATCAATTACTGCAGTCATTTAGCAGCAGAGGCAGACTATGGGCTGAGCTGACACATGCTGACGTCAAACCTGCGTCCCATAAGGCTGTGCAGGCGGAGGTGTGATAGCAGGGATGTGAAAGTGAGGGAGGGCAGGGGGTTGACTGCTCAAATCAAACCTTCTTGAAAGCTCTGAAAGCTGTCCCCCCCACCCCGGATCATACATCCATTTCCTCCTATTTTTTCTGAGTATGGCAAAGACTTGCACTGACGTCACGGTGTGAGGCCTATGAGTGTTTAACAAAGGTGATGAAGAAACATGGTGCTGATGGTGTTTTTTGGGCCTGAATGTGCCCTGGATTACTGTCTGAACACAAGGGACTGCTTGCTCAAAAACCTTTTATGTTATGAAACAACACAGCAGATTGTGATCTTTGAGGCAAAAGGTCATGCAAGTGCTGTTATGAAACCCATGCTGTAATGAGGTTATCGGTCTGGTCCAATTTTTACAGTAGACTTTCATTACACAATTTAAAACATTTATATTAGCAGCCTTAACAAGCAACCAGAAAACCTTAAACTGCCTAACTCAGAACTCTTTAGTAACCAGCAATGAATTAACCACTCAGAACGCCCTAGCAGTCGCATAACAACTGATGAATAAAAATGCTATACTGTACATCAACATGTTTAAAACCTCTCAGAAGTCTTATTGTGGCAACTAGAGCTGGACATTGGCACAAATTGCACGATTCGATTTGATTTCAATGTCAATTCACAAGCTTGCGATTCGTTTAAAATCGATTCGATATAGATTAATTGGCGCCTACCAGATACAGTACATGAAAAACAAATCTCTCAGCTAATGGTGTAAACTCTATAGGGAATAGTTGGTACATCACTATAATATTAAAGGGTACAATTAACTGATTTGTAGGCTACTTACATTTAAATTCCACATTACGTATTTATTCATTCTCACTTGTAGTAGATTATAATTTATATGTATACCGTGCACATTGTGTTATTTATTTTAATTTATGATGTTTTTATGTATATTGTTTACGTGACTCTACGTGGCCTCGTTTAATTGCCCCTTGTGGACAAATGAAGTGTTTTGAAAAATAGTAAACACACAAAAACCTTAATAACCACCTAGCAATACATTAACCACTCATAACACTGTAGAATCCGCATAGAAACATACTAAAAAACACTCAGAACTTCCTAGCCACTGCACATCAACATGCCAAAAACCAGTCAGAACTCCTTAGCAATCCCCTAGAAACATCTTAGCCAGCCAGAACACTGTAGCAACTGCATAAAAACATGGTAACAACAGTCAGAACACCTTAGTAACCACCCAGAACACCCAAGCAACTGGATAGCAACATTTAAATACAAAAACACTTTAGAACAACCACATAGAAACACCCTGGCAACAACCCAAAATATTCCACCCTCAGGTTTTGCAGGGTTTTTTTTCTTTTTTTTCAGAATTAGGTAAATTACTATAATCAAATTTGAATAAATTATATGAAGCAGCTTCTAACTGATGTCAGGGCCAAGTTATTGTGTGTTTAATGCTAAATATTTATCCACATCTAATGATGAATACTTGAGGACACTTGAGTGAGTGCTCTTTTTCTAGTTTTGCCATATAAATGCCCCACATTTAGAGTATTTCAAAATATTATAATTTGAGAATGCTTCATTTAAGCGTGTGCCCACATAATATGCACATCCTCAGCAGAGATGTTGGTGTAGCCTCCAGTAGTGTCAAGAGAATCCAAATCTTTTACGTCAGGTTGCCATGGCAACGGGAGCAGATTGACCCATGATTCACTTGGTGGCTAATTGAAGTAAAGTCTGTGAGAGGGTCAGCCTGGATGCACAACTGATTTGGAGAGCAATCCGGGAAATAGCGTGTGTTCAGAGCAGTGGCTGCAGGAGCTGTCGATTAACCTTGAAAGGTTCTCAGCAGAGGGGCATGTTAATGAGCACCACGGGGTCCACCATGCTTAAACCACGTCATTTGACTTCACCTTGAGATATATTGGCTATAATTGTGGTATTTTAAATGGTATAATAAGAGTATGAATGGGTTTTCTATGCTAAACTAGCTAGCTGCATTCACTTCTGCACTTTAGAAAGCCTACTTATGACCATCTTGATACTAATAGTATTAGGCAAGGCAAGGCAAGGCTGGTAATTCAAAGTCCTTTACATAGAAGGAATTAAGGAAATGAAGGAAAATAACATGGTGAGAATTAAAAATAATATAAAACATATTAAAACAGTTTAGAATAAGAATGCAAAAATCAAATACAGTGCAATCAGTACCACAGTACATACGGACGTAGCACAGTAAGAGCACATGCAATTTTAATTGATTGGGCTAGTTTTGATTAGCAATTGGGCGGGTTTTGTAAAAACCTGGCAACCCTGTCTATTGTTAATAGCAATGTATGAAGCACAACTCACACAGAAACCATACTCAAACAGCTTAAACCTGTTGCGAAATCTGCAATGAGAAAACTTACGCTTTCAACCGAAATTCATAATTGTGTGGATTCCTCTTGAACTGACTGGATTTTGTACACGAAAATTCGCTAAACATGCAGTAGCCTACTGCACTTTTATAATTGTAATCAATGTAATCAGGAATTTCAACAGCCAGCAGGGTTGCCAGGTCTGCACAACTCCAGCCCAACTGCTAATTAAAGGGGGGAGGGGAAACAGTAGAAAACCGCTGTTTTCTGCAAATTTTGCAATGTGTTCATTCTGGTCACATGATTTTGGCTTGATGACCAACTGAAAGCTAGCTGCTAGAATTGAAAGTGCACATCTAATGTGAGCTGTGCTTCATACATTGTTACACTATGGACCTTTTTGCCCACACCTTTAATAGTATTTTACCTAGTTTATAAGCTGCATTGGATAAAGAATGAACAAATATAATGAATGTCTGCCATCATTTATTGTTGCGGTGAGAAACTATTATTGATG
Source organism: Squalius cephalus (assembly GCF_949319135.1). NCBI lineage: Eukaryota > Metazoa > Chordata > Actinopteri > Cypriniformes > Leuciscidae > Squalius > Squalius cephalus. The sequence continues at coordinate 15,448,075 of NC_137132.1, read as the reverse complement.
CAAAATGAATGACTGACCTGGTCGGTCTGGAGTCTGAACACATGCAATAAAGAAAGTGATTCATAATGAAACTTACTGGAGGGAATCACTATACATTTCAATACCAACTTTGAGGATGTGTCACTTCCTCTGTTTGGCCTATTGTAGTCATGTTCAGATCTAGTTCTTTTTCTAGGTCTGATAAATGATACTTATCAGCTGCCACCAACAACAAACCTGAATGGGATTTCACATGACTGGTGACTCACAGATGATGTCAAGGAAGAGCTAAAAGCACATGCAGACTTTAGTTTAATCTCTATAGCCTATGTAATTTACACAGTGATGCACACAGATCCTCTGGTAAACGTCACATAATTCCTGCCAAACCAATAGATCATACATATATAACTCAAAACTGTTGCAAGGAATAGCTTGACATAATACAACCTAATTTCTGGTAATGCCATCTTATCTCTTTCTACGCCAATATGACGTAAGTATGAAATACTCTGCCGGCAGAACTCAATAAAGAATGATTAAGCCCATTAGATTTACCTGCATGGCTAAGATGGTTTTGACATTAATAACCTAAAGAAGGAACATACCCCACATAATTGTGTAATTGAAGAGTAATGTGAAATGTATCAAATAAAAACATGTGAGATCCGTGTTTTTCCTTCTAGGCAAACTTACTGAGGTTCTTCCTCAACTGTGCAGACTTTTACTGAACAAACAGAAAGCATGCAAGTGATCCCCCAGGGGAAGATTGTTCTTTGTTACCTAAAGATCAATTATTTATAAGCTACTAATCAAAACATTATGTCAAAAGATTGAATAGTGACTGAACATGTTCAGTTATAGCTAGCTACTGTTCACCAAGGCTGCATTTATTTGATCAAAAATACAGTAAAAGCAGTAGGCCTACTATACAGTTTTCTATTTTAATATATTTGAAAATTTAATTTATTCCTGTGATGCAAAGCTTAATTTCCACTGCTTTAGTTAAACTGCTGCAGTTTGATTAGTCTGTGCTGATATATTTCTGGTTTAATGTCAAATGGGCATTAAATTGGACAAAAACCACATCGCAGTAAAATCGGAAGAGACCAAAAGTGCATAACCTTTACCAGATCAGCCTGAATGAATTTGCCCTCAGCAAAACGAACTGTCAGAACAGCGTGTTCCCCTGAGCTGCGCGTGTTAGTGACCGTTTTTACCGAACACACGAAACACCTTAATCTCGGCTGATGAAAGCTAGCCACATTTAATTTGATTTAATTATGAAGCTTGGCAGCTTGAAAGTGTTTGATCATTTTCAGAGTTGTTTTGAGTCGTCGTGCCAGCAGCCAGGCTGATAGGAAAGGGCGCTGTTCATTGCCATAGAGACGCAATGTTCTTTACGGCGACTGCTCCGTGTTTACAGCGGAAGATGGCAGCCGGTGATCAGAATAATGAGGGGTCACTCAACCCACACATATTCATAAAACACACACACACACACACACACACACACACACCGCTCGTACAGCTCACGTGGACTCGCTGTAAGTGAGCAACAATAACGGTAAACACCGGCACAACAAGTGAACTCTTCTACTAACTACTGGTAAAATAACCGTTGCTTCCAAAGGCAACTTTAATGATATAATTCCATTTAATATGATATGAATGCTTGACCTTTGGTAGTTTAGTGCAAATGAATCAGTGAAAGCACACACACATTAGCAAAGGGAAGTAGCCATTATCCGTAAATGTCGGAAGTAAACAGTAGTGAAATATAATTTACTGTAGGTGTTTACAAGCGAACGTACAAAACAAGTCGTTAAAAGACAATCAGGCAGCCTCGCTTTGTATGGCAAGTCGTTTTAACATTTAATCCTTAATACGTACTAATATCTATTTTCATGTAGCCTACTTGATTTTTAGATACGAGTATTTATTCCAGATACTAGTGCTAATTCAAGTGCAATTTCTTTAGGTAGCCAACTAACATTTGACAAGCATTTGAAATGTGTTATTAGTCACAACAAAACAGAATAGTAATAGTCACTATTGAAATAAGTACTAGTATTTAATGAATAAGTACTAGTATCTAACAAATAAGTACTGGTATCTAATAAGTAGCTACTAGCTAGTACCAATTTAATATTAATAGGCACTAGTATCTAATGAATAAGTAGTAGTATCTAATAAATAAGAACTAGTGTCTAATGAATATGTACTAGTATCTTTAAAAAGGTACTAGTACCTAAAAATAAGCACTACTACCTAAAAAATAAACACTAGTAGATAATGAATAAGTACTAGAACTTAATGAAATAGATCCTAGTATCTAAAAAAATAAGTACTAGTAGCATGAAAATAGATACTAGTATGTATTAAGGATTAAATGTTAATACGGCTTGCCATATGCTTCGAAATTGTCGTTTGATAGTGCAAAAGTGCCACCTTCTGGGCAACTTTGCACTTAACACACAAATGCTGTTTGGCAACAAAAAAAACAAAAACATAATCAATAAGATTGTTGTAACTGGTAGGTTCAAGAATAAGGTATCATAGAATACAAGTATATTAAAAAAATATCTTTTCACTTAATTCAATTACACACATGGCAGAAAAATACCTGAGTTTTTTCTATGGCAATAAAAATCATTCAGTCTCACAAGGAATAAAAAACATTCAAACATATTTAAAATGTTCAGAAAATATAACCTCATAAAATTAGACAAATTCGCATGGATGCAAACATGGTGAAAAAGCCATCACGTGTCTGTTTGGAGAGGTATAAAGATCAAGTTATTGAGTCCAGACCCATGATCAGAGTCTCCTAAATATGAACGAGATGCACGATTACAAAAATGTGTCTACAGTAAGCCTAGTTGTTCAGCCAGGTAGATTGAAAAGTCAAGCATCAGAGCTCTCCTCTGATCTCTCCTCGTTCGCCACTTTCCAGTTTTTCCGCTTTTTCCGCTGAGGCTCGGCCAGTGTGTCTATTTCAGGGCAGTCTCTCTTCCTGTTCGTTCTCGTCCTGGTGTCTGAGCGGCTGTCCTCCGTGCTGCTGTCTTCTGCTCTGTCTTTGTGCTCCTTCTTGCTACGCTTGCTTTTACCTCCCTTCCTCCTCTGTTTCCTCTTCGCGGTGTCCTCCGCATCGCTGCAGTTCTCAGAGCCCGAGGCCACAGTTCTCCTCCTCTTCTTCTCTTTTTTCTTTTTCTTCTTCTTAGATGACTTCTTGGAAGACTTCTCTATGTCATCGTGTAGTTTGTTCTTGTGTTTTTTCCTTCTGTGTTTACTATCATTGCTGGCTTTTTTTCTGGAATAAATGAATATAATGTATTATTCAACGAAAAAATATGCTGCTAGAATATTTCAATAATCTAATATATTTAGATTATTAAACAATTCTATATCTATATAATTTAAATTATTTTAAATCAATAATTCAATTATATTACATTATATTTAAGATTATTTTAGATTTTAGATTAAAGAAGCAAATTAAGTAACATCAGAATGAAACCAGGGGTCTTTAACCTTTGTATTTAAATGCTTTATCATGATGGTTACATTGGAAAGCCACCAAAAACAATCATTAAGAATGTACATATATTTGTATATATTACATTTTACTGCTAGAATATTTAGAATAATTTTAAAATGATTTATTTTTAAGATCAAATGAAAATGAATGACTCAATAACAGGGATCTTTAAAGGGATAGTTCACCCAAAAATGAAAATTCTGTCATTAATAACTCACCCTGATGTCGTTCCATTGACAGCCTACGTAACTACCACTTTCAAGGCAAAAAACATGGCAGAATTTTTATTTTTGGGTGAACTAACCCTTTAACTTTTTTATTTACAAGCTAGTTACGTTGCATAGCTATTTAAAAAAAACATTACTGATGTAAAGAGATACATATTTGTACATTGCATTTTAATTGTACTTTCAATTAAATTAAATAAAAAAGAAGGTACAATCGTTTACATTTTTTTTAATCCAAGATCAACAATGCATGCCAATGTAATAATCAAACAATAATGGACCCCCTGCAGTAACACCACAGACCACGTTAAAGACCCCTGCTATTTAAAAACTCCTCAACAATATGCTAAACATTTATGAGGTGGAAGGACACCTTACCCATCAGAATGAAATTCCTCAGGATAAAGCTCCTTAAAGCCACTGTGGCCCCACCTGAGGAGACGGAACATAGCTTTGTGATCACAGGAAATGCCTCTCGTTTCATGTTTCAAACATACAAAATAATTACAACACCACAAGAACAAAAGCAAGCAGCAATACCTGTCAGGATCATTGGCTTCAAACTCATATAGTTTTCGCGTCCAGTATTGTGCCTCCCTCTCATCTCTCTCGGACATCACATCTTTCCTGTCTCCAAGCCGGTCTCGCATGGACCCCTCCGAGTCGTCCAAATTGCGGTCACAGTGCATACGGCCCCTAAGTGAGAATTACATTTGTCACTAAAGAGAAAAAGACATCAGGAGCAATAAACAAAGGTTGTGATGCAGCCATCAGTCATCACCTGGGCTTTGGGAAATGAGTGGACGTGGCTTGTCGTTCAAGATCCCTCAATTTCCACATCTCAGACTCCTCTTGAATCTGCAGTTAGAAGTTTAATCATTCCGTGATTAATTTCATGATAGATTTCAGCTTATATACATCTGAAATAAAAATGGTTCATAAAAGTTCACACCTTGTTATGGGCATCTGTGTGTCTGATGACATTTCGGAGCAGCAGTTTACCCATAGACACCTTCGACATGATATCAAACCTTTAAACATACCATAGCAGAGTTTAATGTTTCAAAAGCTTCATATATATACACGCTACATAACTATGATTAGAAACATGACTATGTCTGTTAGACTAATATAGGAAGCTTATTGACTTTCACGTTTTTCCTAAATTCAAAAGGCCAAGCAAATGAGCTGGATATGAGAAAAAAAGTAAAATAATGTCAAAATAAACATTAGACTTGTCATGTTTTGTCTTTTAAACATGAGTATGGCAGCAGCTCTATTGACATTCACTATTGGCGATGTTTTCCTACTAGCTAACACAACCGTTCAATTAAAGGCTTATTTAGTAAAAGTACAGTAAAAAGAGAAAAGAAAAGAAAATTGTCCACATTAAGTAACATTACGTTTCAAAACAAAGTAAAGAATGTACTGACCTTTCTATTAATCAATAAATTTGAATTGTAGTGAGCGACGTGAACGTGGCATCAAAAACAAGTAGATAACTTCCTGCACTGCCTACGCAAGTGAGTTACTTCAAAATACAAGTCGTGAATAACCGACTTTCATAATAAAAGTCGTAATTATACTCTTATACACATAATACATCTAGCTATATTAGTCACCTGAAAGTAACCTGAAAATTATATTTTTAAAGAAAACTTGTATACGTATATTTTTCACTAAGTGTTTTGATTCTATGATAAACATCTATGATAAACAAAAATGACACATTAGCAAAATATTATGGAAATTCTCAATTTTATTTTATTTGTAGGTTTTACGTGCATAATGGCATGCACAATGGCATCAAAAATACTCATGATGATGAAATACGTCACATCCTCATCCAGTGGAAACTGCATTTTAGCAAGGCCTCAAAAGAGAGAAATAAAACTTTAACTGAAAGTAATTTTTTAGTAAAACATAAAGATTTTGATTACACTGGAATCTCCCAAACCGTTTCTGATGCATTTTCCTTATACCCTACTTCATTGAGACCGAAGAAAGATAAATTACCTCTCAGCTCATTTATATTTTGCACTAATGAAAACACCTATATTCATGATTTAAAGGGATAGTTCACCCAAAAATTAAAATTCTGTCATTATTTAATCATCCTCATCTTTGGGACACAAAAGAAGATATTTTTTTGATGAAACCTGAGAGATTTCTGTCTTACAGGTTTAAAACGACATTATAGGGTGAGTAATTAAAGGTGCAATATGTAAGATTTTTATAATAAAATATTCAAAAACCACTTAAACAGTGTGATATATTTCATGCAGTTGTGTACTTACATTATCCCAAAAGTTCAGTCATCAGTCATCATGGTTCATGATTATAGAATTATAGGCGAGTACAGAAAATCCAAAATACTGTAAACATAGATCAACTTAGGCAAGCAGGCTTTGGGAGAAATAAAAAAAGGATTAATATCGGCGTGGCGTTTTCAGGATGGGGAGAGCTTTGCGACAAACTTGGACTTGATCTGTCCACAGAGACTCTGCTCTTGCATGTGTTTTAATAGACAGGTAGCCTAAGCAAATAAATACAGTGGTATGCATAAGTTTAGACACCCATACTAAAGTTGACTAAAAAGAGGAATAAAAAATCATCTTTTGGAAACTGAACTTAATGCCTTAATTTAAAAAAATAGGAAAAATCCAACCTTTAAGGACACCAATTTTCTTTGTGAATGAATAATGTATCGTAAATAAATAAATATTCTTCCTTAAAATACAGGGTGCATAAGTTTGGACACCCCTATGTTAAATTCCCATAAATTCTCAGATTTTTATTTTTAAAGGCCAGTTACTTCATGGATCCAGGATACTATGCATCTTGATAAAGTTCCCTTGGCCTTTGGAATTAAAATAGCCCCACATCATCACATAGCCTTCACCATACCTAGAGATTGGCATGGGGTACTTTCCATAAGATCATCTCTCAATGCAAATCAAACTAGCTATTAGGCTAACTGAAATAAAACCATGCCAATCTCTAGGTATGGTGAAGGCTATGTGATGATGTGGGGCTATTTTAATTCCAGAGGCCAAGGGAACTTTATCAGGATGCATAGTATCCTGGATCCATGAAGTAACTGGCCTTTAAAAATAAAAATCTGCCTGCCTCTATGGGAATTTAACATAGGGGTGTCCAAACTTATGCACCCTGTATTTTAAGGAAGAACATTTATTTATTTACGATACATTATTCATTCACAAAGAAAATTGGTGTCCTTAAAGGTTGGATTTTTCCTAATTTTTTAAATTAAGGCATTAAGTTCAGTTTCCAAAAGATGATTTTTTATTCCTCTTTTTAGTCAACTTTAGCATGGGTGTCTAAACTTATGCATAGCACTGTATTATTTATTGTACACTACAGTTATATTACACTTTGTTTGTACTTCAGTAACGCTTTTTATAAAGTCTAGTGACCAAGTCTATGGCAGTGAAATTAAGTATGTGTTGCACAAAAATATTTTGTGCCATTACATGCTTATATAGCATTACATTTCATGTTCCTGGCAGCTAATTCATTACGATGGCATAACATTGTCAGGGTTCTGCCCTGGCAGCTTTGTCTGTGTCTTTGTTTCATGTATCTATGTTTGTGTTGTACTTCAACATATGGCTCTATCTTTGTTTGTGTTGGCCATGTGCTCCTCTGTTCCTTCCTTCTTGTTTCCGCCCTCTTGTCTAGTTGAGTCCTTGTTTACCTTAATGTTGTCACCTGTTCTTTGTCTGAGTGTTGTCACCTGTTCCTTGTCTGAGAATTTGTCACCTGTGTAAACCCGGCTATTGGCCCAAAGAAGGTTTCCAATGAAACGGGGAAGGTTTCTCTGCGTATTGCTTGCCTTTCCTTTTACGTAACACAACAAGATTAAATGCAATATATTTTCTCACATGTATTGACTCGTTAATTCATCTGACCCCATAAATGAAAAAAGGTTTTAATGATATCTGTGCATCATTAAACGTGAACGAATATTTGGTTATTCTCTTAAACTCTGATTATATTTTACCCGTTTAGATCAGGAAACTATATCGCTTTGCAGTCCTCCTCTCGAGGTTGCACGATCACAATCTCGCCAGTCTGATTTATCAAAACAGAGGTAATTGGCTAAATATCTGAGATTTGCCGTATTCACATGTATACGGCATTCAAGGGGGCTACGTAAGTGTCTTGTTATTTTGTATATTGTATACCCTTGAATGCCACATCGTTTCACTTTAGTAGAGGTCATGACCACCATAAAAAGATGTTAGTCGATCAACTTACTTTTCTTAAAATGGCTTTAGTTTAGTCAAGCCCATGGTATATCCACGTACACTTATCTAAAGGAACATTAAATTAGAACAGAGGTTATGGACGCACCCGAATCCAGGTTGATCAAACAGCATTTGCTGATTCTGGACGGAAATAACTCGCCCCCCTCATTCAAGTACACTTGAATCTGATAATCAAGTATTAGTCATCACTAATGTCTTGCGCAGGCTTGTGGAAATATACGGATCCTATAATCTATAAGAGCAAAAACAATCTCAGAGTCAGTCAGAATAAAATCAAACGTTTACAATTTATTGACCAGGTAATGAAGCAATAATTCAAAATCCAATTCGCAAGAATAAAATCATCAGTTAATCATAACATAACAACAATTCAGGAATCGAAGAATTTGTAGAAATTATTACCTGGCAACGAAAATTACACACAGCGGTTGTGTGGGCAGTCAACCCTACAGACTCCTCGAACTTTTCTACACCTTTTCCTTATAGGCTACCCAGATAATTCAATATTCTTACCAAATGGTGGCGTCTGTCATTTAGATTTTGGCACCAGCCTTACACCTGTTCCTCATGTTCTCTGCTCCCTTGTTTGAGTCCTTGTTTACCTGAGTGTTGTCACCTGTTCCTTGTCTGAGTGTTGTCACCTGTTCCTCATATTTTCTGCTCCCTTGTTTACCTGAGTGTGTTCACTTGTTCCTTGTCTGAGTGTGCTCACCTGTTCCTCTTGTTCTTAGCTCCCTTATCGATGATTACAATCGCCAGGTAGGCTATCCTGGGAGTGCCAGGAGGCACTCTTAGGGGAGGGGGTACTGTCACGGTTCATCGACCCATGTGTTCATTTTGTGTATCTGTTGGTATGTTTGTGGGTGTGGGATCTGTGGGTCTTGTGCTTGTTTGTTGCTTAGTAACCAGCTGATCACTCAATCAGCCCGCAGCTGCTAGTTACTGCTGTTTGTTAGCTGCCTATAACTAGCAGGAGTGATTATTGCTTTGTGCTCTCTTACCCAGTTCCGATGTCTGAGTTTCCTTACGGAGTTATTTCCACAGTTAGGAAATATGGAATAGGATTGATCTCGTCTGTGTTTCCAGACTTCTGGAGATCGTTTGGAGTTCTCTTCATCCAGTTCCAGTTTTGCATCCGCGCTGGGTTTACTAATATCACTCATCCTCTCCTGTGTATTTGTATCCTGGTCGCCCGCCTGCTATATGTGGTGTTTTGAGTATAATCACTGTTTCAACCTGTCTTCAATAAACTGCTTGCTTGCACTTGGATCTACGACTCTCATTCTGACAGTGATCAAATGAACAGGTACAAAAACTAATTTATTAGCTGATATATCATTTATATGATTCGTGAATTCTGTACATCTCTGGATGGTGAAAACGACATCTCCCATAGTTCCACTCTCCTTCATCCCGTCATCAAGCTTCGTCTTTGTTATTGTTTTGAAAATGCGACCTCTGGCGGCGAAAAAATTACATATTGTAGCTTTAATGACAGAATTTACATTTTTCGGTGAACTAACTCTTTAATGAAATGAACCTTACTAAAGAGATTCATTAATCAACAGATAGATATGCACTCCTTGTAATATCTATGAAGTATAATCATCTATGATTTTATGTGAGAATTTGTAATATCTATTAATTTTAAAACAAATACATAAACCAAGATATACATGGAATAGACAGTAGAGTATAAACATTTATTGAAATTTGGAAACAAAAACATGAGACTACAGGTATTCAAAGACTACAAGGAAGTAAACAATTTGCTTACATGCCTTGACAAGAAATGCAAACATGTTGACTAACCTGTCCTAAAATATGAGAGAAACACTTTCTCTTTCGAATTTCATGATATATACGCAGATCAGCCATGCACAACATTGAAACCACCTGCCTAACATTGTGTAGTTTCCCCTTGTGCTACCAAACCAGGCATGCACTCAACAAGTCCTCTGAACGTGTCCTGTGGTATCTGGCACCAAGACATCCTTTAAGTCAATTGACATACTTTAAGTCCTGCAAGTTGCACGGTGGGGCCTCCATGGATCCGATTAGTTGGTCCAGAACATCAGATGCTTTAATCAGATTGAGATCTGGGAAATTTGCAGGCCAACTTGAACTCTTTGTCATGTTCCTCAAACCATTCCTGAAAATTCTTTGCAGGGTGCAATACCTGCTAAAAGAGGCCACTGCCATCACGGAACACCATTGCCATGAAGGGGTGTACATGGTCTGCAACATCGTACTACATGTCAAAGTAACATCCAAATGAAGGACCCAATGTTTCCCAGCAAAACATTCCTCAGAGCATCACACTGCCTTCTCCGGCCTGCCATCTCATCCTCAGGTAAATGACACATGCACAGCAATCCACCTGATCTAGAAGAAAACAGGACTCATCGGACCAGATGACCTTCTGTATCTCCAGCTCTGATGCTCATGAGCCCATTGTAGGCACTTTCAGCGGTGGACATGGGGTCATCATAGTCATCCTGACTGGCCTGCAGCTTCGCAGTCATACACAGCAAACTGATGCACTGTGTTCTGACACCTTTCTATCATGGGCAGATTTTTCAGACTTTTGAGCTATAGCTCTTCTGTGGGGTTGGACCAGACGGGCTATAGCCTTCACTCCCTTTGTGCATCAATGAGCCTTGGATGCCCATGACCTTGACGCCGGTTCACTGGTTGTTCTTCCTTGCTCCACTTTTGGTATAGGTAACCACTACCGGAACGCCCCACAAGACTTGCTATTTTGGAGATGCTCTGACCCAGTCGTCTAGCCATCACTATTTGGCCCTTGTCAAAATGGTCCAGTGATCTTTTTACTGAACCATTTTTCCTGCTTCCAACAAATTAAATTCAAAAACGGACTATTCACGTCTGTCTAATATATCCCTCCCCCTGATAGGTGCTTTTGTATTGATATAATCAAGGTTATTCACTTCGACCTCATTTTTGTATATTGTTTGGCAGTCTCTGACAATGTTTTGGTTATGGCACATTGAAATGCCTTCATAATAAAGTATAACATGCATGTTTGTTCTTACACTTGCTGTTGAAAGTTAACATATCAATCTGTCTGAATGAAACATGCATCTAAAGGGTCAACTCAAATGTAATGGTTAGGCTTCATTTGTAAATGACTGCAACCAATGAGAAATATATAATTCATTAAAAACTGTACATTGAAACCAACAAATACTTGCATTATTAGTATAAGCTATGCCATTTTGATGTCAAGCTTAAAGATATTGCAAAAGTGGATGGGAGAAAGTGCTTGGAATAGTATTTTCAGAGGATTTTTGGAGCAGTGCCCTACGCAGAGTGGTAGGATGGTACCTCTTGTGCCCGATTGAGTTTAATACAGTTCAAGGTTTTGCACCGTGTGCAAGCAGAACACGTATTGCTTCTTTTAATCCTACTTTCGACAAGACCTGTATAAGATGTCACACTGGAGAAGCAGATCTTACTCACATGTTTTGGACGTGCCCCACACTCACTATTTACTGGTCAACCATATTTGATACACTTTCTAAAGTATGTGAAGTACAACTGAAGCCATGTGCTGAATTTGCTATATTTCCAGGTGATGAAACGAGTCTGACTCAAAGACAACTAAACATTATTGCCTTTGCATCCTTATTGGCTCGCAGATGGGGTTTTTCTTACATAGGAAATCTACAAACCCACCAAAAGCATCACACTGGCTTCAGGATTTGATGTTATACCTTCACTTAGAAAAGATTAAATATTCAATTAGAGGTTCCCATATGTTTGGCAACCCTTATTATCATATTTCTCTGCCATAAACTGGGGAGTAATGGAATTTACATTGATATTGTAACTTTTTCTTTTCCACACACCTCTCTATATGGTAGTCTCGTGGTGGTTGATGCTAGGTACCTTTACATGTGTTAATATGTAGGGTTTATGTCATTAACTGTTGTATCACTGTTACACCTTTGATTTTGGTGCCCAACTATTTTTCTCTCTCTACATTTTTTTTTTATTTGTATTAAATTTATTATATTTTTTATTTATTTATTTAACTATTGCTTATTTATTAATTTATTTATTTGTAAAATATAATTTTGCTGTGTCATTATTATCATTATTCTTGCTATTGTTATTAGTTTAATTATTTATTTATTTATTTAATGTACCATTACTGTTCATTAACATCATCTAAGGCAGTTTGTTCTAGGTTGGTTGCCGAGGGATTGAAAATGTAAAAAAAAGCAAACTCTGTGCTAACAATAGCATTTGTCTTTGGAATAAAAATAAACAATAAAATAAAAAGATAGTTTGCATTTTTTTTTTCACGATATAGAAAGATGCAAACAGGATATGTTTATCTGCAGGTTGGTGCAAGCACAGGATATGTGGTTGTCGCACTTAAGCTTGGTAAGTCTGCTAAATGAAATCGGTTCATGAGAAAAAGTTATAAGACCACAAGAAGCACATTCAGTGGCAGGGTGTTTATTGAGAGCTCAATGAAACAGAATATGATGACTGACAGTCAGCAGATGTGGATCTTCTCACAGGAGCTGCAGTACCCAACAACAATATTGTGAAGAAGGGGCAGTCATTGCATCACCTTAAAAACAATAGAGTTGATATTAAATAGTAAAACAAAGATGCACTCACATGCACATGCAGATGGAAAAAATTGTTTGATGTGAGCAGTGTATAATGCTATGCCTATCTTCAAAAACACAACAATGCTCTTTGCTGATGAAATAAAAAGAACAGCTCAGCCAGAGCTATTGTAGTAACTGTAAACACACACACACACACACACACGTCTGGTTCACTATCTTTGTGGGGACTCTCCATAGACTTAATGGTTTTTATACTGTACAAACTGTATATTCTACCCCCTTACACTAACCCTACCCCTAAACCTACCCATCACAGAACACTTTCTGCATTTTTACATTTTAAAAAATATATAATTTAGTATGTTTATTAACCCATTTCCCTCATGGGGACCGCTGGCTGGATCTCAGGTTATCCTTGTGGGGACATTTGGTTCCCACAATGTAATATAAATCAAACGCACACACACACACACACACACACACACACACACACACACACACACACACACACACACAGAGAGAGACAAAAGTAATAGTGTTATAGCATGCATATAGATGCTGTGTGTGAAATGTGAAGACATTATGTGAAATGTGCTATGAGAAAAATAGGCCACAAACCTCTCCATACGTTCATCCAAATTATCTTAAACAATAAATTGATGTTACAATTCAAATCTATAATACAGGGATACATAAAGACATAAGGCGCTATTTTTGACGATTTACCGTCCAAATTAGAAAAGTGCTGAGCGGTCTTTGGTAGCTAGTCTACTTCTTCAGGCAAGCGAGACAGTTCGCGAATTCCGTGATTTACCACTAGGTGAACAACCCTTGATTAATATCTACATTCTTGATTCTTGAAAAGTTTTTTTTCTGGTTTTTTTTTTTTTTTTTAAGTAAAGACGTACTTATCGAGCCTATAATTATATAATTAGCACCCTGATGAAGACCATAATTGAGTATTTTGCCGAGTTAAGAAAGAAGAAACAGGTTTTTAGGTGACCTATATACATTTTGCAAGGTCAAAAGCATCTCATTCAGGATGCAGACTAGACTTGACATGTTCAAAGCTCCAGCTTTAATGCTAAAGTCATGTCATATGAGGGAAGAGGAGAATTTGTATAGACCAGCCTTTTGATCTTATCCGCTAGAAACAGAGGTATGAGGTTAAAATGAATAAATATGCTGTGACTAGAGAAAAACAAAACAAAACAAATCTGTCTATAGGCTACCATAGCTTCACAATAAAGAGGCATATCATGGAGATAAAGATGTACATTTTTTTCTTTATCTATATCAATCATGGCCGACAACCTCGGAAACTTTGTGGTTTAATGCATCACCATCATGCATTCTTTCGATTTCTATAGCCTATAAAACCAGACCAGATTCTGGGCAGACCGGTCAGAGCGACTGGATCTTTGGTAAGTGATGCATTATCCATTTGCTACAGTATACGATTTTGAAAGTTAAAGAGGCAGAAACAAGTAAATTTGATAGACATTTAACAGAAAGAAAAGTGAATGCTTGCACTGGTAGCCAGAAGGATACATTCATAGCCTATAAATGAGTGGTTAGAAATGATTGATTCTGGCGAAAATTAGGTATGTTAATGAATACTAAAGCTCACTAATCTAATTTGTTCAGTGTGGTTGAATCTTGAGTCTGTGTGGGAAAATATTTCTTGCAGAATAGAGGAGCCCACACATGATTCATTATCCTGAGAGAGACATTAGACACATTTAGGCTATAGTTGGTTGGAATACACTGTCCAGACACTTTATCCGTCTTCTTCGTCTCTTCAGTCAATTAAACTTTAGCATTTATACTCTAGCGGTTAAGTAATGCATTGGACCACTTAGAACCATTTTTTTCATTATGAAGGTGAGTAGGCTAGTCAATTATTCAAGTGCACTGCATGTGTGAGTATTAGCCTATTTTTTTTTTTTTATATATAGCTTGAATTAGTATGTACTTTATAGCGTTATAGTTATAGCCTATATCAGTTTTAACCAAACAATTAATTCATGCTCCTCAAATTTCTCCATAATTTACCCGACTGTTTCTGTTCTTCCATAGGTTTCAGTTTCCACTTTACGCAAGGGAACGGGCTCCAGCTTCTGGCGCGCTCACTTCAAAATGTTCCGCCTGTGTAAATTCTGTGAGTAGCCTATGAATGAATATGTCCTTTTGATTTGTTGAAATGCTTTTGTCTGAATCAATTGCGGAGGCATAATGCTCAGGCAAATTAGTGCAATTAGCGAGAGGTGAATGAAACAGTCCTTACGAAAATTAATTTGACTATAGGCTATCTTTTTTTATAGTAGCCTAAAAGTATGTTTTTTTTGTTTTTTGTTTTTTGCAGATTGATTTTCATTTGTATAACCACAGTTTTACAAATACCACGGTTAAAATATGGTTAGTGTAGCAAAACAATGGTTAGTTTTATTTTTACCATGGTTTAACTAGTCTATAGCCTATATTAACAAGGTTTTGTGTGTGTGTGTGTGTGTGTGTGTGAGTGTGTGTGTGTGTGTGTGTGTGTGAAACCATGGTTAATTTTCGTAAGGGTTGTCATGTAAGCCTATGTCTTTCTCATTCATAAGAAAGTAAACCGAAACCACCGTCACGTGGAGAAATATTCCTGTATTGAGTAAATGGAAAAATAGGAACCTTTTGCTGGAAATTGAAAACAGAACTCAAAGCTGTTGGATATTTTAACATTAGTTTAGAATTAGACAGCACTTTTGAAGCATCTTCTGCTGCTCTTCAGTTTTCTGACTACTTGTACCAAAACTAATTTTGGACAAATGTTGTTGAAACCTCAGCAGCAAACTTAGAAGAATAGGCACCAACCTTACACTGTAAACAACTGATTATCTCTGTTTTTTTAAGTTTGCAAACTTAAACATCATCAGTAAGCATAGCTAGTTTTTTTGAATACCTGTAATTTACAAATAAATCAAAATATATATTTAGTGTTTTGTTCATCTTAATTTAATGCAACTCAAAGTTTTAAGTACTGACAACTTTAATTACTTCACTTATGCAACTTAAAATATCCCTTTTATACATATCAAAATTTTTACTTTATCTAAACTTAGTCACTTTAAATTGTATTAAAATTAAATTATATAATTATATAAGTAGCAATGTTACTTAAATATTTTGAGGCAACTGATTACCTGATTGCCTCTACTCAAATATCTACATTTTACAACTTAGAATAGATTTGATTTTCCTTGAACTTTCCTCAAACTGTTTTCTGCAGTATCTGTGGTGGCACTGATCTTGGTTTCTGCCTACCATGCTGTTGGAACTTCGGATGATCCTCTTTTCCAATGCTTACAAGACCCTGATTATGATTACCTTCTGAAGATAATTGAACAAGGTCTTCCTCCGGCAAAGACCCCTCAGCATGTGATAATTGTTGGAGCAGGCGCTGCTGGACTCACTGCGGCTAAGTTTCTGGAGGATGCAGGTCATAAGGTGGGCTACAAAAAGGAAGCAAATATTGTCTTTCTGTCAGTTGATAGATGATTAGAAATAATTGGAAATGTTAAAGCAGATCAATACAATATATTTTCCCATTTCTTACTAAATGACAGGAATAAAACTGTTATCTTTAAATTGCTGGCCTTAACTCTTTCTGTATGTGCGAGTGTACAGACACATCCATAATTCTCAATCCTTGTCCTAACCACTTCCACATGATTTAGGATGTGAACAAACAGTAACTTTTTGCTAGTTCAAAGATGACGATTCCAATCTCGTGGCCTGGCATTTCCAAGCTCACGCGATGCTGAGGAAGTCAGTAATTTTTGTAACTTATATGAAAAAAATGACATACAGTATGTATTTGGTAAAGCAGAGAAAATGTTGCTATGCACGTGATTTCTCTGAAGCACTAAATTCAAGAACATTTTTGTTGTAGAATCCCCTTTCTATAAGTCATTATAATACTATGCCAAATATTAGCCTTCTAATCCTATTCGGGTATTTTCTATTTGTCTCTTGCTTATGCATAAACGTTTTTTCTCTGCTCTTATAGGTGACAATTATTGAGGCAAGTGGCCGTATAGGTGGAAGAATTCTAACACATAGGGACAAAAGAGAGGGCTGGTTTGCAGAACTCGGTGCCATGAGGATCCCAAGTGTCCACAGGTAAGTTAAGTTATTTTTAAAGTCAAATCATTATTTTTCTTATTCACCTCATGTGACGTTAGGGTGGAAAGTACAGTCATTAGTGTGAAACTGTATCACAGCCACATGAGAGTAGGCTAAAGATAAAAAGTGCAGAGATTGAAACTGAGGTCATCAAAAACTGATGCTAAGTGACAATGACCCCTGCTGGTCAGAAGGTGCAGCTGCAGGCCACAACTTGATCAACCTGTTTATTGATATCACTTTACTTTTAAGGATTCTCTTGAATTTCGCAATAAAGCTGGGGCTGAAGTTTCGACCGTTTGTACAGGAAGATGAAAACACTTACTATTATATAAACGGATTCCGTTATAAAACCTACACCGTGAGACAGAACCCAGACGTACTGAACTACCCCGTATATGACTGGGAAAAGGGGAAAAATGCCAGTCAACTGTTCAACATAGCATTGGACAAGGTGAGTGAAGAAAAACTTTCTATTTGTTCAAAAACACATATATCTGTCCTGAGTCAGAATGCTGTTACAACCACTGACATTTTTTCCCCCATTTTGCTTTGCTCGTTTATTTTATTGTTCCTTCTTTATCAGTTAAGAGATGATCTGCAAAAAATGGGCTGTGAGAAAATGTTGAACACTTATGATTCATACTCAGTTAAGGTAACATATCAGTTTGTTTAGAAATTCTTTAAAGTCCAGATATGAGTAGTAATGGCTGAATGTCTCTAAATCTGATCGGCAACAGGAGTACTTGGTGAACGTGGGGAATTTGAGTAGAGGAGCTTTGCGGATGATTGGTGATGTCCTGAATGAGAACGGGTTTTTCTACACAGCCCTCACTGAAATGCTCTACATCCAGTCTGATGTAAAAGACGATGAAACGTAAGATATTACGGTTACCCCAAACTAATGCTCACCAAGGCTGCATTTATTTGATCAAAATTAGGTTACACTTTATTTTGACGGTCCCCTTAAGACATTCTCTTGACTTGTAACGCTGCACCTACAGTACATGTATACTACAGTAACTCTTATTAGAGTAAGACTGTTACGAGTAGGGTTAGGGTTAGTAGAATAAGTTGACATGTACTTGCAAAGTTACTTATAGTCAGTAGAATGTCTGTCGGGTTAGCAGGTAAGCAGACAGTCTACTAATACTCTAGCTAGAGTTAGTAGACATGTAGGTGCATCTTTACTCATAGTCAGCACTCAGCAGAATGTCTAAAAGGCACCATCAAAATAAAGTGTTACTATTGTAATATATTTTAAATTGTAATTTATTCCTATGGTATTCCTATGATCATTACTCCAGTCTTCAGTGTCACATGATCCTTCAGAAATCATTCTAATATACTTATTTGGTGCTCACATTTTTTAAATTATTATTATCAATGTTGAAACCAGCTGTGCTGCTTAATATTTTTGTGGAAACCATGATTTTTCAGGATTCTTTGATAAATAAACCCCCTTAAATAACAGCATTCATGTGAAATAGAAATCTTTTGTAACATCATAAATGTCTAGTGTCTTTACTTTTGATCAATTTAACGCGTCCTTGCTGAATAAACATGTTAATTTCTTTCCAAAACAAATCTTACTGACCCCAAAATGTTGAACTGTAGTGTATATCAGTTAAAAAAAAGATGTGAAACATATAAATGCTCTTTTTCAGGTATTCCGAATTTGAAGGTGGCTTTGAAACATTCTCAGACACATTCTACTCTGTGCTAAATGCCACAGTCCTTCTGCACTCAAAAGCCCAGGCCATCAGCCGAACGCAGGACAACGTGACAGTTTCATACCAAGACTGGCGTAATCGCGGCACCATGACCAACATTACTGCCGATTATGTCTTAGTGACGGCCACAGCCAAAGCAACACTCCTCATTGACTTCAACCCGCCTCTGTCTGCCGAAAAGATGGAAGCGCTGCGGTCGCTGCACTATTCCAGCTCCACAAAAGTAGTGCTAAGTTTCAGCAAAAAGTTCTGGGAGAATGACGACGGCATCAAGGGTGGGAAAAGCATCACAGATCTGCCATCCCGGTTCATCTACTACCCCAGTCATGAGTTCCCCGGGATATCAGGCGGGGCTGTGCTAGCTTCTTACACAGCCTCGGATGATGCTGCACTCCTGCAGACTTTAAAAGATGAGGAGTTGAAGGCTCTGGTCTTAAATGACCTGGTGAAGATCCATGGAGAACACATCCGCCAGCTCTGCACCGGCGGTGTTGTGAAAAAGTGGGGACTAGATCCTAACAGCCACGGTGCCTTTGCTATCTTCACTCCTTTTCAGATGAGAGACTATAGTGTGTCTATAGTCCAGAATGAGGGGAGGATTCACTTTGCAGGAGAGCACACGGCCAGACCTCATGGCTGGATCGAGACTGCCATGAAATCTGCTTTACGAGCGTCAGATAAAATAAATAACGATGTAAAGTAGGAAACGAAAAATGATGGGATGTCTAATCATAGATTGAAGACATTTTTTAACCCTAAAGTTGAATCCTTTTGTTCTCTGTCTTTACCAAGTTAGACACTCTTAGAGACTTCAAAAATGACTTGAAACGCTAGATATCATCACCCTGTCAACTTTTCATCATCAGATTTATTCCTTCCACTGCCATGAAACCATTTGCAAAAAGTCAATTATATATAAAAAAAATCCCAATGACCCTTTTTTGGAGTAAATAAGTAAATTGAGTTGCGGGATTTGATTTTTAATGGAATTTTATGTACATATAGTAATTATTTAAGCACTTATGTGGAAATCATGACACTCAATACAATGTAAGATTAACCATTATTCTGTTTTATATTGCAAACAGTCAACATGATGTAAAAATGCACCTAAACTACACAAAGAATACATTTATTCATAATATTTTTAAATGCATTTTTTTACTGAAATGTTATTTCCATATTGAATTTTCTGGTAATCTATTTGTACGATTAACATTATTAATATATATAAATATACATAACTTTTAAAGTTGAGTGAATGCATTAATAAATGTTAATTTTCAAGTATTTGTCATGTCCCTGTATTTCTTAAAATGTGTTATATATATTAATAAAATACTGTATTTGCTAAAAAATAAATAAATAAATAAAATGTCTTTTTATTCATATGCACATTTTGCTTAGATGACTTAATTTGCTGGCATTTTTCGGATATCTGAAAAGAAGGAGGCATAGTGATGATGAGTAATAATCCATCTCTGTTCATCTGTTTTACTCTTTTGGAATACAGTGAGTTAATTTATTCATTTACCTAAATGATTATTTTTTTGCAACAGATAAGAGTCTAAACAGACACCCTAACTAATGCTTAACATGTGATAGTTTTGTAATCTGTTTTAAAATGATATCAAATCGACCTACTTGACAAAGAGAAACCGTTTCTAAATGTGAACATTTTAAACACATTTAAAACATTTACACATTTATATATACTTAAAATGATATATCTAAGTATTTTTTGTTCAATTGCATTGTTATGTTTTACATGCATTCAGTCTATTTAGCTCTTGCGTGAAAAGGTTCATTTCATCACAACAGTGAACGGTCACTGGTAGTATATCCGGGTGATTCCAGTGACCTTGGATTGGTTGTGAGAATCATGGCGGCTCTTGTCAGGTTAAGTTCTGTTTGCCACAGAGGTGTCAGCCGTAAGTTTGCGTTTTTCAGGTTTTTATTCTCGTCGCATCAGCCTGTATCACAATAGGTTAGCTTTGAGGTCTACTATAAAATAAGTCATTGCTTCATTGACGTTTCATGTTAATCGCAGCACGCGTACTCGTAGTTTATGGCTAGCATGCTAACTGAACCATGTCAGAGATTTTTCAGCTTGGTTTCTCTTCTCTTTGTCTAAGTTGATCAGTTAACTTCATATTTATGTAAAGTAGTTCGTAATAACGAACAGTAAGACAGAGACTAGTGGATGGCATGGATTTTATTAGCGTATAATAATGTCTATGTAACGTTACTGTATCTATTTTTATTAGTTACACATGCTGTTAAGACTGTAAAGGCTGTCATATTCTCATAATTTATCAATTTATGTGGGATGTTTTTAAATGAATTGTCAAGTTGAAGCGTTGTATAACATCAACAATGACCTCCTTCGTTACAGATGAACATCAAATTCGTACATGTATTGCCTAAAATTTTTAATTCTGAATACATTTTTCCTTTTAACTACGTATGTTTTCTTGTATTTTTTTTCTTTTCTTTTATGCTTGTCTCTTTCCACAGCTCTGTTATTTCGCTCTTCCTCCCTCATCAGACCTTTGGCCATACAGAAGAAGGATCATGATTATCCATACTTGATATCAGCAAAGATACATGCCACTCCTTCCAACTATGGTTAGTGATTTATATGCTGTTTGCTTTTGTAGCATTGTAAATCAAGGCAGATGTTATTTGTCTTTTCCTTCCATTTTATTAGCATAATAGATTGTTGATGGTACTGGCAAGACTGGACTAGAGCCTTTTTTTTATTGTGTCTGAATACAAGTGTTTTAACTCATTCCCTGCCATTGATGGACATTTTTTGTCAGGTTTTTTCTGAAGAATTGTCAAATAAGATAATCACTGGTAAAGACAGAATGGTTGAGAATGAAAGCATTGAATATTCAGAGCTATAGACTAAACAATAAAAAAAATGTTTTTCATCTGTTGGGGTACATGATGATTAAATGCATGTAATAACTGTTAATAAAAGTGATGGCTTGAGAATTAGTCTGTAGAGAGAATGAATGTGTAGATGAAGATGCTCTCCCTTGAAGAAGCAGTTGGTGACGTGTTACTGTTTTATTTTATTTTTTATAGCGGGCTCTGGGTCCAAAGCTGCTTCCTTGCACTGGACCGGAGAGCGGATCCTGAGCTTAGCCCTTTTGGGAATGGCACCCGCTGCGTATTTTTTCCCCGGCCCTGCTGTTGACTACTCTCTAGCAGCTGCCCTTACTCTACATGGTCACTGGTAACTGAATTTATGTTTTGTTATTATTGCTTGACACTTTTTTTTCTTTTTTCTTTTTTTTCTGAAAATGGAAACTGTTTGGGAAAAATCCAGATCAATTATCTGTAGATGTCACAGTCATTTGTAAATATTCAGGAGTGCCTGGTGTAATTCCATATTAGGTTTCACATTAACCTTGACAGGTCACTGTTGCATTATTACATAAAATTGTTTCTGACACAAAATGAAGGTGTCTACTTTGGTCTGCAAAGCCAAGTCATGGGTGGCTGTAATACCCTTCATGCAAGGATTTAACCGCCCTGTGGACATGAGCACTCAGGGCCACACTTCTAATTTTAGCTAAGCTGTTAGTTAGGCATTGGGGTCACAGATGTACATATGCATACACATGCTTTTTAAAATGTATTACATTCAGGTGTAAATGTGGTAAAGTACTAGCTGTAACAGCTTGGCTTTTAAGCATGTTTTTATGCATCAGGGTACTTGTATGTCACCCACCTGTAACTTTAATAAGCATCATAATATTGTCATGTTTTAACCCACATCTAAGGCATGTCATATTGCAATAATTTTCAAATAAAATAAAAAAAGACCAATTGAACATTAATACAGCAGAATAATTGCTATATCTACAAATTGCATTTTGTGGATTGGACAATCTCAGACAATGACAATTTGGTTTTAGTGCTTCTTGTCCTGTTGTACTTTAAAGGCACAATATGTAAGATTTTTTTTATTAAAATATCCAAAAACCACTAGAACAATGTTATATATTTTGTTGACTAGTGTAAAATATGGCATCATCAAGCTACGCCTTTGTTATTGTTTTGAATAAGGAACCTCTAGTGGCGAAACTTACATACTGTGCCTTTAACACCCTCTTACAGTGTTTACAGTGACATCATTATTTATAGACATGATCCAACACCTGATAGGTCTGGCTTCTTATGAACCAAGTTTACATGTCTTAGATGATTTCTAAATGCATTTGAGCTGAAACATCAGTCAAAAATCTAAAAGCTCAATTAATTACATTGAGGAGAAAAAAGATTGCTGATTAATCATTAACGCTAGTACACATAATTGTGTCATGTTTGAAAAGGACAGCATTGCATATACCTAACTGTGTTTTCTCCAGGGGTCTTGGCCAGGTTTTGACAGACTACGTTCATGGAGACTTTAAAATCAAGATGGCTAACGCTGGCCTCTTTGTTCTGTCGACCGTCACCTTCGCCGGCCTGTGCTACTTCAACTACCATGACGTGGGGATTTGTAAAGCTGTGGCCCTCTTGTGGAGTAAATGACTGGACTGAGATGAGGGATATGGGTGGTGTGGGATCCGCTTTCGTCATCAGAGTTCCAGTTTATTGTATACAGTTGTGACATATGTAAATTCTATGAATATATAATTTTTGACAACACTTGGTGTCGATTTGCAGGAGGTTTTATTTGTAAATGCTGTCAGTTTATTCAGAACATGCTCAGCTTTTGTTTAAGATGGAATATTCTGCATGTCATCCACTCTCTTATCTGGCAAATCAGTGTTTCTGATGCAGCAAAATGAACTAATTGTTGTGGCTATAAGACGTTGGTTGCTGTATTTGAACTTGAAAAATCACTACGGTAATATTAAAGTTCAAACACGTTTTAATGTATTTACATGTTTTGGATTTATTTATCCAATAATGCCTTTTTGTCAGCCAGTATCTGATGCTTAAAAATGTAACATCTTGACTTATGCTGTTTATGTCAGCATGACATGCAGAATTTACCTGACTTTATCTTTAATGACTCTGTGTAAACAGGAAGAGATTTTAACTTAGATCATGAGCACATTATGTTGTACTGTGGTGCACATATATTAAACTGATGCTATACACACATTTCTGTTGTTAAGACCCTGACATTTAAGCATGGTATTTACCATCATATTCGAGTCCTCCATTAATGACCACAACATCTGGGGAGTTATCACATTAACTGTATTTCAACTTTACATTTTGCATGGCTGTATTTATTCTCTCCTGAGGAATAATTTATGAAAAGCAATTTGTAATTGAATGCTCTGCATTTTAAACAATTTATTTAATTTCGTCTTTCATTTTAAATTGCTTAGATGTCTTTAAAACAGGCTTGTGATACTGGTTACAGTAAACTGAACTTGTGTGGGTAATCAAACTGAAATGAGTTTTGGATTTTTTTTCTGACTGATTTTGATGGGAATATATGGACAGAGATTTTGTAAATCCTGTTATCATGTTCTTGTAGACATCTTAAACCGCCCAGACGTGATTGAGTCTGGCTGTCTTGAGTGTGTCTGTTTAAAGTGCTATGGAGATTTGTGTAATCTGTATGATATTTATGCAGATTGAAGCTTTGGGTGAATTCTACACTTAATAATAAACGCAGTTTTTGGATTATTTGGTTTCTTATGGAGCCAACAGGATTTTCCAAAGTACTATGTTGCAACAGGCAAAATTAAAAGAATAAATGATTCTCCAGTTTTGCAGGTACAGAGTTTATGGCCCGGTTTCACAGACAGGGTTTAGATTAAGCCAGGATTAGGCCTTAGTTCAGTTTTAGTCTGGGACTATCTTAAGACTTGTAAGTGTCATTTCAAGGGTCTTTATAATTGCTACTTTAAAGAAAAACTAAATTATGTTCTAAAAACTAAAACATTCTTCAAAACTAGCTGAAAAGGTCTATAGTGTTAAGGCTATCAAGTGCAAATCAGGATCTGGTTAAACAACACTTTTGTTTTAATATGCTATTTATTAACACTAGATGGAGTCAAAGATCACTTAAACAATTTGAAAATGTAATCTGGTTTGCAGGTTAAGCATGTAATCATTCTAAATCCATGAAAACATATCGCTTTGAATAGGCCTATGCATTTTTTTTAACTGTAATGAAATCAAATGTCTAGTGTAAACTGTGAAGTTCTTAATATGATCCGTGATAAGCATTGTGAAAGGTGTCATCATTACAATGATCACAATGATGGAAAAACTGTATCTAACTGGACGTCGTCAGTGCTGGTTGATTATTGTTTTGACATCTCAGATACTGATACGATACAAAGTAAAATTATCTATGACTATATGTACACACACTGTTCCAAATTATGCAAGTGACATGTCAGTTAGATTTTAGTACACTAAATATTTTTCAAAGAAAGTGTTTATTTGTTTGATTTCTCATCTTTAGATAATTCGTATCAGTCTCAGACAGGGTTGTTTACCAGGAAAACCTATACTTAAAGAGGTTGTTTTACATTATTAAGCAAGTCACAGTTCTTGTGCAATATGGGGAAGAAGAAAGATCTTTCTGAAGATGGAAAAACTCAAATCTGAATGTTCATTCTATATATATATATATATATATATATATATACACACACACACACACACACACACACACACACACACACAGTCGTGCTCAGAATTAATCATACCCCTGTTAAATATGATCAAAAATGGCTGTAAAAAATAAATCTGCATCATTTATCCTTTTGATCTTTCATTCAAAAAATTGGCAAAATCCTAACCTTTCATTTAAGTAAAAGAATTGAAAGTGGGTGGGAGATCACATTATAAAATAAATGTTTTTCTCCAAAACACGTTGGCCACAATTATTCATACCCTTTTATTAAATACCTTTTTGCAATCTCCTTTTGCCAAGATAACTGCTCTGAGTCTCCTCCTATAATGCCTGATAAGTTTGGGGAACAACTGACAAGAGATCAGAGACCATTCCTCCATACAGAATCTCTCCAGATCCTTCAGATTCCCAGATCCATGTTGGTGCTTCTTCTGTTCAGTTCACTCCACTCATCAGGTCAGGGAACTGGGACGGTCATGGCAGAAGCTTCTTTTTGTGCTCCCTAACACATTTTTGTGTTGATTTTGATGTTTGTTTTGGATTGTTGTCCTGATGGAAGATCCAACCACGGCCCATTATAAGATTTCTAGCAGAGGCCGGCAGGTTTTGATTTTTTATCTGTTGATATTTGATAGAATCCACGATGCCATGTATCTGAATAAGAAGTCCAGGACCTCCAGCAGAAAAATAGGCCCACAACATTAAAGATCCATGGTATATTAAATTGTACACATTTTTATCCTTGTGTGCACCAAACCCATCTAGCGTGTTTGCTGCCAAAAAGCTCTTTTTTTAGTCTCATCTGACCACAGAACCCTGTACCGTTTGAAGTTCCAGTCGTGTCTGACAACTGAATATGCTGGAGTTTGTTTTTGGATGAGCGAGGAGCATTTTTCTTGAAAACCTCCCAAACAACATGTGGTGATGTAGGGGTTGTTTGATTTTTTTTTAATAGGCTTTCTGATCCCATGACTCAATCTCTGCAATTCTCCATCTGTGATTATTGGAGAGTCTTTGGTCACTCAAACTCTCCTCCTCACCGTGCATTAAGACAATATAGACACACGTCCTCTTCCTGGCAGATTGGTAACATCTTTATTTGATTATAACTTCTTAATTATTGCCCTGATGGTCAAAATGGGGATTTTCAATTCTTTAGCTATTTTCTTACAGCCACTCTCTATTTTGTGATGCTCAACAATCTTTTGCTGCACATCAGAACTTTGGTTTTATTCATTGTGATGGATGATTCAGGGAATTTGGCCTTGTTTGTGCTTCCTCATATTTAAACTCCTGTGAAACAAGAAGTCATAGCTGGACAATTTCATGTTCCTAGTCACCCTGGTGTGCTAAAAAAAGGTAAATATGAATGTAAATATACTTCAGAGATATTTTATTCATAAAAAATTCTAGGGGTATGAATAATTGTGGCTAATTGTGGTTTTGGAGAAAAACATTTATTTCATAATGTGATCCCCCCCTCCCCCCCCCACACACACACTTTCAATTATTTTACTTCAATGAAAGGTTTGATTTTTGCCAATTTTTTGAATGAAATATCAAAAGGATAAACGATGCAGATTTATTTTTTACAGCCATTTTTGATCATATTTACCAGGGGTATGATTAATTCTGAGCACGACTGTATATATATGTGTCACTTGTCTCTATGAGGTAATTTAAGCAAAAACCTTGAGTTATTAAGGTTTCCGGCTCTAAGCCGCATCTTAACATGCGATTTAAATAGGCTGCATGTAAAAGAGACAGTCAAAACTGGCACTCCAAATAGTCTTTAATAATCATGGATGTGTCTTTAGGGGGAGATCAATTTTATGCCAGCTCCCTGCACTGATGTATTCAGAGCTCATGTATTCAGTCATAGCAGCAAATGCCTCATGAGGAAAATTATTCATACTTTGTTGGAAATTCCCAGGCACAGAAGTAAATACATGCTTTTGTTGTGAAGGTCAATAAATTTTTCATACTGTTATACTAGTCCATTTATTCGTTTCAGCTTCAAGAACATACTGTTTTTCTACAAAAGCAAGAGGACTTGATGTTAAAGAAGTCAGATGCATGTTAAAAAGTTATTTTTGGACAATATTACTTTATTCATTACAGCGAGATGGTCTTTCTGCTGGGCCTTAGGCCTGTCACACCTCCAACGGTGCCTGTGGTGGACTATGCATAGCAAGGGCGTCCTCTTCCCTGAGGCAGGCCTAAACCTGACCGCATACCGCACGGTTTTTCTGAAGGGTCTTCAGCTGGGGACCACCACTCATTGACGTTTCGCCCCTTAACCCAGAACGTCTCCTGGTGGCGGGGCAGTGAACAGGGATGTCTCCCTGACACCCCCTGCAGCAAAACCTAATTAGATGTTACTCCCCAAGCCTTGTCTCGTCGTTTCAGCCAGAGCCAGTAGCTTGCTTTCTCAGGTTCCTCAGAGAGCTCTCTGGTAGCTTTGCTCAGTGTGGCTCCCCGTAGTCCCAGGTCCTTGAGCAGACGGAATATTGATCTGCCCACAAAGCCTCTGGCTCCCACCTCTACCGGGTACAGCCTCACACTCCATCCACTTTCTCTGCACTCCCTGACCAGGTCTGTATACTTCCACTTATTTCTCTCGTAGGCAGCTTCCAGTCCCTCCTCCCATGGCACTGTCCATCTTCCACACCGCCCCTAGTGTTAATAGCTTGGCGGGTGGTCTCTTGGTATGCATTGCGGGTTCCCCCTGCCTGATGAAGCCTCCTGCCGACTTTTCTCCAGCACCTCTGCCAGCTTCCTGAGCACTTGGTCGTGCCGCCATCTGAGCCGACCCTGTGTCAGTGCTGTTTTACAGCCCGACAGAATATGCTGGAGTGAGGCATTGATGGTCCCGCAGAGGTCACAAGATTGCTCTGTTCCAACCCATTGGTGGAGGTTTTTAGGGCTCGGGAGGGTCGTATGTTGCCCTAATGAGGAAACTGAGCCGAGCCTGTGGCAGTTTCCAGAACTCTGCCCAGCTGATTGCTTGGCTCGCGACACCCTCCCAAGTTGTCCACCGCCCCTGTACCACAGACCTCACTCTGATCTCCTCCTGCTCAATCCTGGTGACCTCTGCAACAACAAGGTCCTTCCTTTCCTTCCTGCTTGCCTTGGACCATGGGATGGGTGACTTGCTCAGTCCGAGGCCTGCCCACCCTGTCTGGACCATGCCCATGACTTGTTGATCATGGCCTTCTGCACCTCCCCCTTGGCCCTCCATTTCCTTCCAGTCTCAACTCTGGCATTTGCATCAGCCACTGCCCTGTCAGAGGAGTCCCTTAATTCCATCACCAGCCTTGCCTTCTCCTGCCTATAGCCCAGGGTGATGGATTTCAGGGGTAGCTGGAGTGAGTTCCATCCATACAGGCCAGCAGCTGAGAAGCACCGTGGTAGGCCTAGCCATTTGCGGATGAAGGAGTTGACTTTTGCCTCCATCCGGCTTATGGCTGATGCGGTGACTTTGCACAGCTTCAGAGGTCACATCACCCTTGGTTACAGGGTGAAGTGATAACACCACACCTTGTACTTTACAGGTAGCTGGCTTACATTGATCTTGGACAGGCCTTCTGACAGCTGCAGAAGGATGATTTTCCACATATCCTTGTCTGAGAGACCAGTCTTCCCAGGCTTCGGATGGGCTGATCCACGATGCGGTGGGATGTCTTCCCCGCTGATGGTGAAGGTGACTCTGTCATTTCTCTCCCCCTTACGCAATGAGAGGCTCCTTGACTTCTGCGGCTTGAACTTCATCCTGGCCCAGGTGATCAGCTCATCCAGCCTCTTAAGCAGCCTGGATGTGCATGGGGCGGTTCGTAGCAGGCAGGTGATGTCATCCATATAGCTCCTTAGGGGTGGGAGCCTCTGTCCTGCAGGCAGCCGGACCCCACCCACAACCTGCCTTGCCCCGATCAGGATAACCTCAAACGCTGCCACGAAGAGGATGGGGGAAATGGAGCATCCCATTGCGATCCCTACTTCCAGTTGTTGCCAGCCAGTGGTGACCTTCTTCATTGCAAAGCACATGTGCATGTCCTGGAAGTAGTTCATGATCATGGTCCTGATGTTGTCTGGGATGTAGAAGAATTCCAAAGCGTAGGCTTTGAGCAGGTGTGGCACTGACCCATAGGCATTGGCTAGGTCTAGCCATAAGACGTGCAGATCTTTCTTCTCCCTCTTAGTGGTCTGGGTCTGTTTCCAAATCATGGAAGCATGCTCTACACAGCCAGGGAAACCTGGAATCCCAGCTTCCTGGCAGCTGGTATTGATGTAGTTGTTCTCCGTGAAGTAGGTGGACATTCTTCTTGTCATCACTGAGAAGAAGATTTTCCCCTCCACATTCAGTAGAGCTATGCTCCTGAACTGCTCGATGGTCTTGGCATTCTGTTGTTTGGGAATAGAGACTGCCACTGCCCTCTGCCACTCAGATGGTATGGTCTGCTTAGTCTAGGTGATTCTCATCAGGGTCCATAGCAGCTTCAGCACTCCTGGGCAGTTCATATACAGCTTGTATGGTATTCCGTTCGGGTCTGGTGCTGAAGCAGATCTTGCCCACTGGATCACCTGCCTGACCTCGCTGAGCTTGGGTGGTGATAGTCAAACAGGGCTGATGGTTCTGAGGGTCTTGGCATGTACCTTGGCGAGCCTAGGGGGTTGTTCCTTGCTGGGTCACTGTACTGAGTGCGGATGTGCTCCTGTAGTTCTCCTTTGGAGATATCCAGGGTTCCACTTGTCTTCTCCTCAAGGAGCCCGCGTGCATGCCGAAATGGATTCTTGAAGAAGCTTGATCTTTCCTTCTCCTTCCTTTTTCTCCATCTTCTAATGCGTTCTGCCCTCCGGAGGTTAGCAAGGTGTCTTCTGATCTCATCCCAGAGAGCTTTCAGGCCCTCCTTCTCAGACTCCCCTGCCTTCCTCCAACGCTTGTGAAGCTGCCTTCTGCTTTCCACCAGGTCATCGATCTCTTTCTCCCTCCTGCCCTTTGATCTTATTGTGGCTTCTCTGATGGCCACCTCGCCATACCGGTTGCTGCATTCTTCATACAGGATTTCCTCGAACAGATTTAGCTTGGCTACCACTGACCCGCGCAGAGCTTTTTGCAGCAGCCCGCTCAGATGTTCATTCAACTTTCTCCAATCCTCAGCTTCATTGGCTTTTGGCCACTTGATCTTGTTCCTTCGGAGTGGGTTCTTCAGGTTCCTGGCCCTTTGGCTCCATTCTTGAGTCACTTGGGGGTGCTACTGGGTTCACTTCTTGGGGTTCATCAACATCCCTTTCTTCCTCCTCCTTCCTTTCCCCCTGCTCTACCTCTTCAACATTGGGCCCGTTGGCAGTGTGGTTGTCAACCCGGCCTTAGATCCCATTTGTCTGACCTACCCTTACCGGGGCAGTGCAAGGTTGCATCAGGCTACAACTATCACACTTCTTCTTTCCCATGTGGATGTGAAGTCCCCTCAAAGTTGTTGTTTTTTCCCAGCCACACCCACATTTCCTTGGAATCTTCTCTTTTGCCGATATCCTTGCGTTCGTTGCTGTGTGGTCCGTCCTTGTTGGCCCTTCTTTCATCCCGCCTCTCGGAGGGCCTTTGAGTTGTTTTCTTTGTTTTTTTCTTTGTAGTAGGCTTTGGGTGTCTTCCTCTTGGAAAACTAGAGGGTAGGGTTACTAGCCCGCCTCTCCAGGTGCAGTCTATCCTGCTGCCACCAGTCTCTCCTAGATGTTACTCCCTAAGCCTTGTCTCGTCGTTTCAGCCAGAGCCAGTGGCTTGCTTTCATAGCTTCCTCAGAGAGCTCTTTGGTAGATCTGCTCAGTGTGGCTCCCCGTAGTCCCAGGTCCTTGAGCAGACGGGATATTGATCTGCCCACAAAGCCTCTGGCTCCCACTTCTACCGGGTACAGCCTCACACTCCATCCACTTTCTCTGCTCTCTGCGACCAGGTCTGCATACTTTGCCTTCTTTCTCTCGTAGGCAGCTTCCAGTCCCTCCTCCCATGGCACTGTCAGCTCGATCAGTATTCCTGACTTCACAGCTGCAGACCACAGCACCACGTCTGGTCTTAAGGAGGTGCTGCATATCTCCTGTGGGAACTGGAGCTGCCTTACCAGGTCTACATCCATCTTCCACACCGCCCCTGGTGTTAATAGCTTGGCGGGTGGTCTCTTGCTGGTATGCATTGCGGGTTCCCCCTGCCTGATGAAGTGGATCCTGTATCGGCTCTCTGATGGACTCTGGTTGTTTGCCTCCTGCCGACTCTACTCCAGCACCTCTGCCAGCTTCCTGAGCACTTGGTTGTTCCGCCTTCTGAGTTGACCCTGTGTCAGTGCTATTTTACAGCCTGACAGAATATGCTGGAGTGAGGCATTGATGGTCCCGCAGAGGTCACAGGATTGCTCTGTTCCAAGCCATTGGTGGAGGTTTTTAGGTACATAGTAGTGTCAGTGATTTGAGGGGAACTTATCCCAACAAAGGTAATCTCACCATAGTTTACAAGGCAGATGCTGGACTGATTACCAATAATTTGGAACAGACTCTATCTGGACCAGCTCAGTAGATGATAAAGCAATAAAACACTAATGGTGAAAACATTAGGCAAGCTATAGCATTGCAGATAGCAAAGTTAAAAAATCTAACAAAAAGTTGAATAACTCAGTGTGTTCGAATAAAGGGTTTCACAAACTCAAAAGAGAAAAATAAGGTTATATTCTGCATAAAGAAAAAGTCTTGGACCATTAAGATTTCTTGCCTATATTTTATGCATTCATTACTAATCACATTTTTCACATATTACATTAACTGGAGGAAATGTGTTTAATTGTCAAGAAATTTTTAATTCTTTCTTTTTTTCTTGGGATGAAATTTAATCCAGATATTTTTTAAAGGATTTGTGCTATTCCCTATAAACTTTTCTAACCTTTTTTGTTTGAGTTATACATTTTCACCCCATGCAAAATCTATTTTAATGGACTGTATCTTTGGTTAATCTAAAATGGGACATGAACTAATGTTGAAAACTTTTTATAGCAACAGGGTTGTTTTATAACAGCACTGTCTATTCAATCTAATAATCTATTCATGAAAGATGTAGAGTTGACGTGACCTAAACCATTTCATGGCAATTTACCTTAAGGTCTTTGCTTTTAATACATTTGCTTTTGATGGTTTTCATTTTTTTTTAAAGTCAAGAGCTAACATACACATGCTATGCCAAAATGAGCTAAAATGTTCTTTGTCCTAATCATTTCTCTAATTTCAATGGACGTCTGTGGTTTACAGTATTAGATTTTATGGTTTTAATTATAATTAAAATTAATTTTCTTACATAACAGAAAGATTTCAGAGTCATTATTCTTTTTTTCCTTCTTTAGTTTGAGGTTATAGTGAGGAGATAGTTCATTTGCTGCTGACTTGGGAATTTCCCAGACCGATTAAATTGATTTCATAAGATGTTCATATGATTAATTTTGCTAATAAAATGTGACTGGGTGTTCAATTTAGGTATTCATTTTATAAATGTATTGAATTGGAGCACTCAAAAGTAATGAATTAGTTAATTCAGTTGGTTTAGCTAATAGTAACCCTGAGCTGAATCTAAACACCATGCATATCAATGTAACAGCATGGTCTGTGATTTGGTATTGCATAAGCACCATGTGACCCTAAAGGATCTCTTTATAAGTCCAGGCATCAGAGGAAGACAAGGGAGTCTCTCAAAGACAGCTCTTAAAACATCTTCAACTCAGCAAGACCAGAATGTCTTCTATGAACCATCTTAACAGTAGCACTGGTAGGTTAAGATTCCGTTCTAATCTGAAGTATGTAGTGCACAAAACTTCATATCTGAAATTCTTCTTTTCCCAACAGGCTCGAAGAAGACCAGGTCAAAGAATAAAGATCAACACTTCACCGATGTTCATGGTCTGCCGTGCATTGAGAATCTGGTTTGTTCTGTAGATGAAACCCCAGAGCCCATCACAACCACAATTATAGGTAACATTCCCTCCTGGATCAAAGGCAATTTCCTCAGGAATGGACCTGGAAAGTTTGAGATCGGAAGAAGCAGGTGAGTATCATTTGGGTTCCTTGAGAACTGAACAGATCACAATCATCACTGGAAAGTAAATGAGCTGTATTTGCTCCTCAGTTTCAACCATTGGTTTGATGGGATGGCGCTTCTGCACCAATTCCACATAGAGAATGGAAAGGTGACATACATGAGCCGCTTCCTCAACAGTGATTGCTACACAGCGAACCTTGAGCATAACCGCATTATAATGTCTGAATTCGGCACGGTTGCCATGCCAGATCCATGCAAGAACTTCTTCCAGCGCTTCCTCTCACGCTTTGAGCTGCCGAGTGAGTGTGATGTCTTTGGTTCTGATTGAAGTGGTCTGAATTATGTTTTGTCTATGTGAACTTGTCACTTCTCTCTTCCCACAGAGCCAACTGACAATGCAAATGTAAGCTTTGTTCAGTATAAAGGAGACTACTATGTCAGCACAGAAACCAATTTCATGCACAAAATAGACCCAGAGACACTTGAAACAAAAGAAAAAGTACATACTAATTATGATTGTTTTTTTTAATGTATAAAATATGTTTGTATGGAGAACAAGCTGAAATGTGGAAATCATTGTGCTCAGGTGGACTGGAGTAAATTCATTGCGGTTAATGGGGCCACAGCTCACCCCCATGTGGATCCTGACGGAACTACATACAACATGGGCAATTCTTACACTCCAAAAGGTTACTCCAAAAGGAAACTTTAAAAAAATAAACACTGATTGATTTTCAGAAATGTCTAAAGATTAGTATTCCTCTTCAATTTTATTCTTA
This sequence comes from Squalius cephalus, assembly GCF_949319135.1. Taxonomy (NCBI): domain Eukaryota; kingdom Metazoa; phylum Chordata; class Actinopteri; order Cypriniformes; family Leuciscidae; genus Squalius; species Squalius cephalus. The sequence continues at coordinate 15,414,057 of NC_137132.1, read as the reverse complement.
GGTGCCTTCTATAATATAATAATGGTGCCGTCAAAGAAGGTGAACCAAAAGGATACCTTGGAAGGAGCCACAGTTGTGTGCTCAATCCCCTCAGAGGACAAGTCCAAACCATCATACTATCACAGCTTCGGTAAGAGAGCATTACCCACAATCTCTTACTGGCAATTTTTTATTTACAAACATATTTGCTAATACATAAGTAAATAAATACTTATAGTGTATTTGTGTGTATGTTATATATCGTACAAAATTTGGTGTTGGTAAGATAAAACTTTTTTTTTTTTTTAAAAGAAGTCTTTTATGTTCAATGTAAAATACAGTAAAACAGCAACAGTGTGAAATACAATTTAAGATGTTTTTATTATGCCAGTTTTCAGTCACATAAACATTATAATATGCTTTAGTGCTCAAGAAATATTTCATTATTAATATTGTGCTACGTCATATTTTTGTGGAACAGTGATGCATATTTTTTTCAGAAGTCTTTAATGACTATTCTTTTTTTTAAATAGAAATCTTTTGTAACATTACAAATGTTTTTACTGTGACTTAATATAACGCATCTGTACTGAATAGAAATTATTTATTATTATATACATTTTTCAAAATGTTCTTTCTAAATCAAGTCTTACAGACCTCAGATCTTTAAATTGTTGTGTGTATATATTTATAATTGTGAGTATAATATTTCAAAAACAAGTGACTTTTTACATAAATTTTGGTTGAAATTTTTATTTTATTGCAGCCATGTCTGAGAACTTCGTAGTATTCATCGAGCAGCCAATCAAAATGGATCTCTTGAAGATTGTGACAAGCAAACTGCGTGGAAAGGGGATTAGTGAAGGTGTATACTGGGACCCCAAACGAAACACAGTTTTCCATGTGATCAATAAGCGCACAGGAAAGGTAAATGCTGCTAATAAATTCAAAGCATGTTCACATTTTCTTTCCATTTTAAAAAAAATATATAACTCATTTTAAAATGCTCCTGCTTTGGCTCCCTGCGAAGCCTGAATGACTCTGTACTTTATTTTGTTTTTTTATTTTTGTTTGTTTAGCTGAGCCTCGTCAAATATTACGCAAAGCCACTCTCAACATTCCATCAGATAAACTGTTATGAAGAAAATGGTTTCCTGATCATGGACATGTGCTGTTCTGATGATGGCCAAGCAATTAACAACTACGTGATTCAGAATCTGAAAAAGTCTGGGAATGCTCTAGATGAGGTAAAACTTTACTTCTGCAAGTAAATTCTATCTGTGTAAACGCACCCTTGTTCTTCAAGGGTGCACCTCTTGTTCTTTTTTTGCTAGATATACAACACAATGTGTAGAGTGTTCCCTCGCCGCTTTGTCCTGCCATTGAACATGGACAGTGACATACCCTTTGGGCAAAATCTCAACACACGCTTAAATAGCACCGCGACAGCCATCAAGACAGACAAGAACAAGGTTGGTTTATGTGGTTAACTTATTTTCTTTCTTTTTCTAATTCACCTGCATGCTATCCAAATGATGTATTGTAAATGTGTATTTATGCAGGTGTTTTGCACACATGAAGATCTCCATGGTGATGATCTCCATGAATACGGAGGTCTGGAATTCCCACACATCAACTATTCAATGTGCAATTCCCACCCCTACCGTTATTTCTACGGATGTGGCTTCAGACACCTGGTTGGAGACTCCCTTATTAAAATGGATCTTCAAGGCAAACAAATAACGGTTAGTTAGGATTAGTAGGTTTATGTACGCAGAAATTGTCAGTGACTTTTAATGTTTAGTCTTTTGAATTAATATTTCAACTTATGTTATGACAGGTGTGGAAACACGCAGACATGTATCCCTCAGAACCAATCTTTGTCCCTTCACCTGGTGCTGTAGAAGAGGATGATGGAGTCATTCTGTCTGTGGTCATCACCCCTAATCAGGTATAACACGCCATGTTCCTCAGTGGTATCAAAAATGGCTTGTTATCTTTTTAAAAAATGAGAGAAAATATATTTCTGGACTAATGAGTAATTGTCCCTCCAGGACAAGAGAACCTTCCTTCTAGTGCTGGATGGAAAAACATTTGAAGAATTGGGCCGCGCTGAAGTACCTATCAACATTCCATATGGATTCCATGGAACTTTCCAAAATGGACACTAAAAGACACATTTAAAAAGCCCAAATGTTTTGGAAGATGATCATGCGTCTCTTATTAACCTGCTCTTATTTTTTTTTTTTAACTTTTTTTACTAGTATTGTTTTCTCCCTTGAATTAAACACTCGAACTGGTATTATATAAATTGTCAGTCACTTTGAATAATAGTGTCTGCTATAAGAATTTATTAAAACAAATCTGCATTTTTTTTTTTTAGAATTGTCACCACATATTAGCTTTATTTCAGCATAACACCTAAAGTATTTTTCAAATTTTATAATGTATAATTATTAATCATTAAAGTATAATATGAACATGTATAATCAATGTATTATGGATTGATGCTTGTAGAGCAAAATAAAGGCATTATATAAATCACATAACATCCAAGATCTACACCTATCCTTGTAGTTTGTCAGAGATCAAAGCCAAAGATCGTCTCAGGTGTTCCTTCTTCTCTTTGAGATGAGATTCCAAACTCCTGGCTTCAGTAAGTATATCTTCCAGTTCTCCAAGCTGAGAGGCATCCACAGCAGCTCTTTCCCTTAGAGGATAACATGTCAAATTAATGCTTGAGTATAAACTTTATAGATCCACTGCTGATGAGGGGTGGAAGAACAAATCCATCCAGTTACCTCAAGACCTCAGAGTACTTCGAAAAAATGCCATTGACCTCTCGGTTAGCCTCTAAAATGAAAAGACATACAGAAAAAGAAGTAAGGTGCCTCACAAGTTTAATATGTCTACAAGAATCCTTGTGAAAGATAATAGTTGTGTTTAAAACTTGAGGTAACTAAAATAGCTGTCATGATATATTATGCTACACAATCTAACATATGTAAAATATTACAGAGAGTTCTTTAATTTGACAGCATGAGAGAGAAAAAACAGGACTTGCCTGCCAATGCTGTTTCAAAACCATAAGCCATGTCTCCAGCTGCTGATCTGAAATGCTGTGTCTTCATCTTTTTTGCTGGAGATGTCTCAGCAAATGGTGCATTTTCAACCTTCATGTATATTTGTGAGCATTAGTAAAAAGCTAGAAGTCAGGAAAATTACTCAGCAAGAAAACTGAATCAGTCACATCAGTTAATTTCCTGATGACCTCAAAATCCTCACCTCGCGTATTTTTGCTTGACACCTTTTCATTTCTGTTCCTCTGACCGCCATAGATTCCTCTTTGGTGCTCTCGAGACCGCGTTGTGTCATTAGTTTCCTGTGGCCGAAGAAGAAAGTCTGTCAAGATAATATTCTCATATACAATACAATATTCTCATAATCTCAATACATCACAGCCTTCTTAACCATCATCAATATTACGACAAACATCTGTGTACATTTCATCTGTAACTTGAGTCCTTAGTCGCCACAAGTTTGTATAACGTTACACAACACAAGAGTTGACCTGATCAACTTTTTAAATTAAACCAAGCGATAAATCTTACTTACATAATATCAATAAATCTGATTAAAGAAAATTGTTAGTTAATAATGAAATACCAGTTTTTGGAGAGCTAAAAGAAATACAAGAAAATAAATTAACGTTACCTTCGATAAACTCGGTCGCCAGAGTTCAGCTCTCACATCACATACCAACCGCCACTGCTTTTGAACGGGCAATAATCGCGCGCAACTGACCTTTTTTCACATTTTCGGGTTTCTCAAAGCAGATGTCGTCATAAAACTTATATAAAGAGAGAATACATTAAATATATTTTTGTGTGTGTGTGTTCCCATTTGCTCAATTAACAAAAGAAAAACTCCACAGTAGTGTTTTCACAATTTTCAAAAAGAGGAAACAATATAAGGAGCGTTAACTATTTTTTTGTTGTTGTAATTTGATGCAAAGGTAATATATTACAAAGTATAGTGCTATAAATATACATACATAAAAATAAAATAAAAAAATATATAAAAACGTTGCAGAGTTTATGATGCTGATGACCGGTAAAACACATCGTCATCACAGTCTGTGTGCGTCTCGCGTCGCGTGCAAGCTTCTACTGGACATAACTGGATTGTATGTACAGTACTCTGGTAATTAGTGCACGTCTCTTACAACCTATGCAATTATTAGTCGCAAAATTATATATATGTTATATAAATATATCATATCTTTATAGATTCTGACCAGCAGATGGGGGTGTTGGACAAATATAGGCCTAACTTACACAAACGAACACTCGAGGTGATAAAAAGATCCTGTAAAATAGGTGATGAGGGGGCTCTCGTGATCGTTATACAGTAGGACATCATCTTATTTAATTTTTGAAGCGTAAGTAATGCCCAAAATATTTTTCTGAACTCATGTCAGTATGGTTTAATAAACTAATTTTAGGTAAAGAATGTGCTATAAATATCACAGCGTATTGGCAATGGGACATTGTGCCCCTTTTCACAATAAAACACAATAAAATATGTTTTTTCCCCCAAGTTTTTTACTTAAAAGAACCCTTTATCATTAATAATAAAATAATTAATTAATTAATTCACCCAAACACATTTTACCCCGATTTTAGGGATGACGTTGATGTAAAATGTTCTTTTTGTGAAACCGTCCCCGCCCGAATCAATCCTTTTTGTTTTTTTTGGTCTTGCCAATCTACAGTGTATGTAAACCAGCAAAAACAAAACATCATGTGCCATGATCTGTATCCATGGTAATGAGTGTGAATGTGGTTGACCGCTAGAGGCGCCCTGTCACACACACACAACACACACTGTTGAACACAGTCATACACAAACATGGCGTCAGGGCAGACACACAAGATGCTGCCGCTCAGTCGCTGTGCCATGTATCTGTTATTATTACTCGTTCCTGGCGCGATCTCCTCCACGCTTCGTCTTCACCATGACCAGAGATTCATGCTACCACAGGACATGGGTTTCTCCCGAGTGAGTGCACACCTGGAACATGCAGAAAGTCGCGTCGTGCGTCTGGAGCGAGAAGTCACGGAGGCTTCAGCCGCGCACCAGCTTCGCGTTCGGCGGAACGCTGCTGGATCACCCGTGCCAACGGTTTATGGAACGGTAAGCGAGGTTTGCATTCATTAGGTGTGATTGCATATAGGCAATAATGGAAAAAACGTAGCTTTTGCATAACCTCATAAAATATTGAATTCAGTATTCCCAATTGTTGTGCACCATTCACCTTTGGTTTGCACGCAGTCACCTAGAAGTGTAATTGACCTGTTTGTCAGATGAAGGGTTCTTGCATGCCCATTCATGATTGAAATATAAAATATTACTTCTCCGATGAGCCTGAGTAACGTTAATCTATTTTTTTTTTTAGAATGTACTATATAAAAACGAAATCTTTTACATTTTATGTTCTACAAATAATTTGTCATTATGACAAAAATGAATATGCTTATAAGAAGAGATGTTATATTCTGCTGAACAGTGTGGTCAACGAGACGGGAATTTTAATGCAGTATTTTGAATCACACGTCAATGATTTTAAGTTTTGTTTATGTTTGTCATAAAACATACAGTACCATTTTTTGGTTTTTGGTGATGCTAATTGCGGATATTCCTTCTAGAATAATAATAAGAAAACATTCAGTTGGCATCTAATAATGATTGAGATTTTTTTTATGTGTTTAAATATTGCGTAATATAAGGGAGGCTGAGACTAGTTATTTCGTTTTTTTTCCCTCCAGTGAATATTTCTCAGGGTAGGTTTATTTTTGAAAAAAAATTTCTTTATAAACACTAACATTAAAATCTTGCCTAAAAAGCCATTGAACATTTTCACAGTCATTGACTAGAAAAAATAAATAAATTGAAAATACATGAACACAACCTAGCCTGCGAGTAGGTTTTTTGGACAACATTTAGATGGTAAAATGATTTTGAAACCCCGAACAAAAAGGTAAGTGTTTTTTGACAACTAACTAAACTAACTAATATTATTTGTTTTTACACTGAAGGGTTTATCCTTAATGTCAGTGTCTTGGGAATTAGAAACAAGACTCCACAAATCTGTGTTCCTATTAAATGTATGACACAGTGTTTCTTTGTTTGTTTACCGTCAGGATGCAGCTTTATTACGCAAGCAACCAGAGAGGCATAACTGGTCTTGCTGGGAAATTTCCCAACCAAACATTTCACCCCCTCAAGCGTTTTGCTTCGAGATGTTTGTTAAGTCAGCCATGCAACATCTCCTAGTTTTGCTTTTCAATTGTGCCTTTGAGACCTTGAATGGGTTAAACCACTGAATTTTGTCATTTGGTTTTTGGTAGCGTAAAAAGCCTAAAAACAGGATTGTGGTTGGTAGCGTAAATACAGGTATTGGGTTTTTGCAAGAGCTCGCTGACTTCAGATCATGACCTCAGTCAGAACACACTTATCTACCTCAGCCTGTGATGTTATTATCCAAGGTATGAGGTGTTTTGACTCACTTGTGGCGATACAATCTAAAGTAGAGGTATGATGTTCAAAAAGTCAAACTCTTAGGAGGGTATTACACTGTTTTATAATTCTTCTCTAATGCTCATGCCGTCGAAGCAGTGGGCGGCCACTAAGATTTGTGACTTTTCCCCTTTTCACCCTGTAGCGTGTACAGGAAATCCTCTATGAAGTGTTATTAGTGTCCTGGATGTAGTCCACCACAGTTGATATGAGGTGAATTACCCCCTCAGATGTTCCAATTAAGATCTCCCATCTGTGCCCCCCCTTCCTTCCTTCTCTCTTTCAGACCTTTTGGTTTATGTGTTGTTTTTGGCACATAGGGAAAAGCAGTGTTAGGTAAGAAGTAACAGACATCAATCCACTCCTTTAGTCTATTCAAGTAACCTAGAAAAAGTCCCCATGCTCTGGCAAGAAAAGGATATACTCTGTCTTAAAGGGTCTTTTTGTTGTTATCTTTGCAGACCTGTTGTGACAGACAATTACTCACCAAGTTTAGAGAATTATGACAGAATCATTATCAAAAATATGCAGTTTAGTGCCAGACCCCAAGAGTTGACCTTTGGCGAACTTTGTAGCAATGGGTGTTTTTATTGCGTAAATAAAAGCCTTTAATCCAAACAATCCAATCTGTTTTTATTTATTTATTATTTGACACATTTGGTTATACATTTATTGCTTTTTGGAGACTTTCTTTTTTCATAATTGAATGGGAAATATTTCTAAATCTTGACCCAGCAGCCCTGATTAAGCAATAATTGTTCTTAGAAGAATGTCATACATTCAAAACAAGATTTCCAGGAATTGTAATTCTTTTCATGGGCCTTGGATCTTGATCCATTCTGTTCCCTCGTATGTTAAGCCACGTTAAGTAAACTGCTGGCAAGCAAATGCAATTTTGCTCTAGTATGTGTAAAGTATAATGCAGAATCATTACCATAGAGTACTACCCAGAATCTAAATGAGACTTGACATTCCCTCACCTTTCGCAGGACAAGCCTGGACTTACTTCATGAGTCATGTAAAGTCAGTATTTAATCTTATTTGGTCATATTTTTTTTGACAGTATGCCAGTTATGGTAAAACAATATTATATATTTTTTTGTATTTGCCTTATGTGCCTTCCTGATGTAAATAATGATGCAAATGACCCTAATTCAACTTGGATTACATTAGTATTCCTGTTCAAACACGTACGACATTTAAGCAGCCTTACTTGCAGAGTATTTTAGTTTTGTTTTCTGTGATAAGAAAGTTTAAAACCCTAGAGAAGTAAGATGGAGGGCGGTGGATATGTTTATAATTAGTGGAGCATTACTGGAACTTGTCTGAACAGCCTTCTGGTTTACTTTCGGTTTTCCTGAAGTTGTCTTCTTGCATTAAACTCGAGGTGAAACCAAATTGACACAGATGAGTCATATAATCTTTTTTGGTTCTTTTGGGCCTGACCAAAAAAGAAAATGATACGTTTAGTCCTGGTTCGCTTAGCGTTGTTCACACTGTCATTTTTAAGACCAAACCTAAAGATACAAAACAAGAAAACTAATTTTATGACGGAACATCCAATACAATGCTTTTGTGCTGGAATAAATGCGCTTGTTGTATGTGCGTACATGTGATGGAATTTTTACCAGCTGAGAACTCGTGAAGAGCTTATAAAACGTGTAAAATTGCACCAGGAAATTCTCCGTTGTGCACACACAAGCAAAGATCTGCTGCAAGGAGACAGCGTTTTCGTTGCCTGTACCGATTACTGAACTGTACCGATTACAGAACTGATGAAAAAAAAAAAAACAGCGGTAAGCTTGAGCATTCTGTCCATTTTATGGTTGCATCTTGTGACGTCATGTTTTTGGTTCGTTAAAATGTCTTTGGTCTGTGTTGCGTTCATATTTCAGTCTTTCCGCAGTAGAGGTCGTTTTGAAGCGGACCGAGACCCACCTTTTTGTTAGGAAGGTCCAAACCAAACCTGGCAAGTGTGAACACAACCTAAAACACAACATAAACATAAGAAAATTATAGATGAACCTAATATAATTTCTTGTCAGCAATTATTGGTTTAAGATGATTTATTAACGTTTTATGTGAAAATCAAAGGAGAATGAAAAGTTTTCTTTTCAGTATATTTACTATGTGCGAATGGATTTAGTGTGTTGATTCATTAGCATAACACATCGCTGTAATGGCCCCATAACTTAACCATACTGCAATAATGAAACAGTGCTTTAACTGTACTTTAAGCCTTTAACAGGATAATGACTCCTTGGTTTTCCTTTGGTTACGGCCACAGTGTTATTAAATGTGTGGTTCACCCATATTCAAAGTGAAACTCGTATGGTTGTTTGCCAGAAAGGCAAGTTGTTGAACTGTTGGCCCAAACGTTAGTGCTGCAGAGATGATGTCATGGTTTCAAGCTGTGCGTTGCTTGAAGCGATGGGCCAAGGTGCTCTAGTGCTTCCACTCTCTCGTTCTGCCTCCTTTCCTTCTGTTTCCCTGCTGAATAATACATAAGAAACTGAAAAAAATGAAATGATTTAATTTTTTCTGTCTCTCGTTGCTTTTTCATCTAGCGAGAAGGAACATTAACTTATTTGCACTTGTCTTACTATTGATGCTTTCAGGATATTACGGTGTCAGTATAAAAGAGGGCCCTGTTAGATTAGCAGAAAGTCCATTTGCAAGATAACCAGAAGTTGCAGACAGGCATTTAACTCTCTTTGAATAAGCAGACCCAAGAGTTTGCCAGGCTGAAATGGATCAGGTTGCAACCATTTGCTCTTTTACAGTGTTTGTTGGCAAAGTGGTGGGAAAAGCTCTTCTACACGTACTGATGAGATGAAAACGAAACTGTTTGTAGAGATTAATCAGCTGTTATAAAACCAAGTGTCAACCGTAAACCATTCGAAGTACAAATTGACATTTTCTCCACGCTAATTTGGTCAAAAGTCCATTGGTTTTTCCCATGGGTGTTCAATGAACTGTCTAATGGCATTTTTTAAAAATTGATTAACAAATTATTTAAAAAAAACACATTTGCAAACAGGTAATTTAAAAAAAGAAAAGAGTTTGCAAATGGATTAAGAAAAGCCAATGATTTAAAAAAAAAAGCACTTTAAAGGTTGCATTAAAATGAGTTATCAATGTATTATTTTATTATTATATTTAATTCATTTTAAATGTTTAAATTTTAATGTTTAAAAAATTTTATTTTTAAGTGCAGCTTTTAGTACTCCATAAACTCCCAAACTGTATCATCTAAACATTGTTCTGTTTGTTTAAGCAGAACTTAAGAACAACTGGGCAAACTGGTTGTTTGACTGGTGGCAGATAGAATGTGATAAAATATACCTCTACTTTTAAGAGTTTAAATAAATATGTTGGACAGGTTAATAAACTGGCACATTGTTGAAAGATGTTGCTACGCATCACATTTTGAAAGTAACATACTTTATTATGCGAGTTAAATTAAATTTAATACCTTTTAGGAAAAATATGGATTATACAGCTGTCGTATTTCATGAATTGAGGTAAAATAAAACTAGTGCTTTGAGGCTATCTGTAAGATTTCGTAACAGCTCTGTCAGTCTCCTAAAGTCTCTCAGTTGTACTAACATGCTGCTTGCCAAGCAGGCCTAAAAGACAGGGAGATTTACTGCCTTGTCATGGTGAGTAAAAATATGACTGTACATTCAAGGTGAGGTCGTTTGAGGAATCACTGTTTGTACGTTACAAAAACAACCATTCCCAAATGAATATCAGTATGCCTCTTTTGCCTATGATGTGTATTTAAAAAAAAATGCTATAGCATATGGAAGTATTTTTCTTATGTTGAATGTCTTCTGCTTTTGGTTGTCTGTAAATGTGACCTGTCTATAATGTTAAGTAAACTTGTTGTTTGCCAGTGATCCACAACTTGTTCCTCAGACAGGAAAATAAGTGGTGTTAGAGCTTTTTGTTCCTTTACATAAACAACCTTTTGCAACTTCTCTTTTATGTCTGACAGGAGATATTGGAGTAGAACCCATTTGAGGATGCCATAGTCCTCATGCAGAAGTTTGAATTAAAGATGAGTTCTGTTCTTAGTGGAAAGAGAAGAGGGGGATGGACATGAAAAGATGAGACATATCTTTGTTCAGCAGATCAGATTGGGACACCGCAGCCAATAGTTTCAGTTTTCCTGCCGCTGTGGTCTAGCTCAGCTCGCTTCAACTGTTTTTTTTTTTGGTATTTGAGGTTGTGTTTGTTTTCTCAAAGGCTGTAAGCCTTAAGTGCCAGAGACACACCTGCAGCGTTTTATAACAGTATACACAACAAACTCAAGGTTGTCAAATACAGATTCATTTTAGCTGATATTACAAATGCAGTATGACTCTGGTGGAAAATTACACAGTGAGAGAACCAGAAACTGGTACACGTCTTTGAAAATCAGCTTTGAGTGAGTTGTGATGTGTTATGCCTTGACAGCTTGATTTGTACTGTGGAAACCTGGATGCTTGTCTGACCACAGCAAAATAAATTCCACTTAAAGCTAGTCAGCTACATTTCGATTAGTTGTTCATCATATTTTGCATTCACAGGCCAACCTGAACGATTCTCATAATCAGATGGTCGTCCACTGGGCTGGGGAGAAGAGCAACGTCATAGTAGCGTTAGCCAGAGACAGCGTTGGTGCCACCGATCCCAAGACCAGCTCCGTGAGTATACCATTTTTATCCTAGATCAGTTCGAAAAGTGTCTTATCAAATGATTTTTTTTTTTTTTTTTACTTCCGACATATACAGTGGCTTGCGAAGTATTCAAACCTCTTAGTTTTTTTTTTCACATTTTGTTTTATCTTGCTGCTGCCTTATGTTAAACTACTTTACCTTTTTTCACATTAATCTACACTCCATACACCATAATGCAAAGCAAAAAACAGATTTGTGATTACTTTGCAAATGTATTAAAAATAAAAAGCTGAAATAATAACATTGCATAAGTATTCATACCCTTTTCTGGGACATATTTGGCTCGAGAGCATTTCAATTTTGCATGTAGATGTTACTACATTTTGAGTGGAGTTAACCTGTGGGAAATTAAATTCAATGGGTATGATTTGGAAAGGCACGTATCTCCCAATAAACGGTCTAACAGCTGAAAATGCATATCAGAACAAAAACCAAGCCATGAGGTCAAAGGAACTGCCCCTAGAGTTCAGAGACTGGATTGTATCAAGACACAGATCTAGGGAAGACTATGAAAAAAAAATCTGCTGCATTGTAGGTTCACAGAAGCACGTAGCCTTCATAATCCTTAATAGGAGTAGTTTGGACCAACCAGGACTCTTCCTAAAGCTGGCCTCCTTGCCAAACTGAGCAATTGATGGAGAAGGGCCTTGGTTAGAGTGGTGACCATTTGGGATGAACCGATATGAATATTTTGGCCGATACGGATAATTCTTTATTTTGAATGCCGATATATTGGCCAATAAATCTAAATTCTTATTTTTAGATTGAGAGACTGATTACAAAAACAAAAGTCTCACCATTGAAGGTGCATTGTGTAATATTTAGGAGGATCTGTTGACAGAAATGTAATATCATATACATAACTATGTTTTCAGTGGTGTATAAAGACCTTACATAATGAACCGTTATGTTTGTATTACCTTAGAATGAGCCATTTCTATCTACATACACCACGGGTCCCCTTACATTGAAGTAGCCATTTTGAAATGCATTAAAAATGAAAAAATATTGTCTGATATCGATATGGTGGCCGAAATATCACATCCCTAGTGACCATGATGCTGATGGTTCTCTGGTTGAGCTTCATGATCATATATGGAGATGGGAGTAACTTACAGAAGGACAAACATCACTGCAACACTCCACCAATCTGGGCTTTGAGTGCCCAGACTCAAGCCTCTCCTCAGTAAAGACACATGAAAACCTGCTTGGAATTTGCACAAAATCACGTCAAGTCACCTTCATTTATATAGCGCTTTTAACAATATAGATTGTTTCAAAGCAGCTTTACAGTGATATTAGGAAATTACAGTAACAGAGATTGTTTTGGCTTTACAGCAGCTCTAGAATAAAGTTATTGTCCAGCTAAAGTTAGTTTTGATTGATTGATTCACTTCCGTTGCAAAGATCATTAGTTATTAACTTAGGGGCCGCTAACATGACACCGTTCTAACAGAAAAAAAGTCAACACGCTCCGGCCCGCTCATCCGCACAAAACAGTGCCTGGTGGCTCGAGAACGCAAACCCTGAAATAGATTCCAAGGTGCAAGCCTTGAATTTAAAAAAAAAAAAAGGTTATCTCTGCGCAAACCTCAAAAAGCATGTTTAGTCTATAGGTATACGCGTTTGAATATATATGTACGCAGGCGTGTAGTCCTTCTTTACAAACCAACCCTCAACAAACTATTTGTCTGTCTTTAAAAATTTATAATAAAGAATTAATTATCGCTTCCGCGTAGCCACGTGAACCGGAATTATCCTGACAGGGAAGGAGGCCTTCACAGGGGAGAGTCTAGTTGACACTTCAGGACTGCGTTGTCGTCGCGTCCAGGCGCAGGTCCTTCATCAGATCTGGATACGGCCTGAATCTGGCGGACTGCAGTAAACCTCGGGATAAACAGAGACTAATATTAGCATAGACGCCATCCTTCTTATGATGTAACAAGTACATCAGGATTTATGAGAAGTGTTCCCTTAAGGACTCTCTCAGACTGTGAGAAACAATATTCTCTGGTCTGATGAAAATTGAGGGGTTTGAATACTTTCGCAAGGCACTATATATATACTATATGGATATGCTGTAAGGTACCAAGAATATCTACATGAGCCATACAGATGAAAGGCCTCCCTCTGTTCTTCAGTTCCCTTAAATCCTGCTGATGTAACTCACAGCCTAGAAAGACTGTTTTTGTGACCTTGAATGGTATTTTTCTATCTGCATGGCAATAATTGCGACGTTTTCAATAATTGCAAAGCTTTTATGTAAAGTGTTATCTAATGGAAATGCGAGAACAAAAGTGGTACGGTTATACTTTATGGTGTGCTGGAGCTGTTATCTGCTCATCTCTGAAGTGCTTTACAGGTGTTCTTTGTGGAAAAACAAGACAAAGAAAATTAAAGCAAAAAGAACTCCAAATGCAAACGAGTTTCTTGTATGAACTGAGATGATGGTTTATTTTTAAAAGATTAACTGCTACATTCTTTGAGCCAAATTCTAGCAGATTCACATGTATCCTCTTTTGGAGAATACAATCCCAGAATGCACTGCAATGCAATCTGTGAAATTTTGCATCCAAGGTGGTGGACATGAATGAAATAAAATGAAATGATATTCACTTTATTGTCCTCGGAGGGAAATTTGTCATGGACTCATAAAACGTACATTCCCCTGCCAATTGTAAATGCATAAAAGAGCAATAATGCCACCTAAACCATCTCACAATATAATTATTACAATCAAAATGTAACTAACATGCGAAAAAAGCGACAAATAAATGTTGATTATGAAGAAACGACAACCAATACTGACAAATATTGATAAACATAGTTGAGTCAAATTAAAATGGATTATTGTGCCCAAGAAAAATTTGATTATCAAACTGTAGGCTCAGCAACACTATCAAACTGAACTGTAATCAATTGTAAGCAGAGTCTCACATTTCACACAAAGAACATTATTTTTGAGCCATATGAATGAAGTTATTTATTTGAAAATCAAGCTATTAGCTTAGCAACATTCTAATATCAAACTTGGATTCAGTGCTAAATTAAGGAGCATTCATTTTTTTAATTGATATTTTTAGCTTAGCAACATGCTAACATCAAACTATTGGATTCAGTTGTAAACAGTCTCTCATTTGTAGCTAACTTATAAAGCGATATTTTTGTGACATAAGAAGTTGCTTTCTAAGTAAGTACCAAATTAGTTTCATGAAAAGGTTTCATTTCAATTGCCATGTTGACTTAGAAGGCAGCAGCCTATGTAAACAGACAGTAAACAACAAGGCAGCTTACTAGGTTTTGGACCAGAGCTACAATTTCTGCGGTGTATGTGGTTAAAATTTGATATTGTTTATTTAACAGGTGTACGTGTCCTATGACTATGGAACCACCTTCACCGACGTATCAGAGAAATTTCAAATGCCTGGGGACCAGGAGGGCAAGAAACAGGTCATCTCACAGTTTTACCACAGCCCTGCTGACAACAAACGAGTAAGTGTGTGAGAGACATTAGCTGGACTATCAGTGTGACATACTTGAGTTGTCTTGTCTTTGTGAGTTTAAGCCGAGGTCATACAAGACCGCTGTGACACAAACCACTTCCTGGCCATCTGCAACTGTGACCTTCCACCACTTCAATCGCATATACACCCACAGATGGTGTTATCCAAGAGAGCAACTCCAAGGGCTGGGTAAAAATACGAGCTGCATCCTTAGTCTTTGCCCTTGCCACCTACCGTAACTAACTGCTCCATTGAGACTTTACGGGGGTGCAAAGGCTCATGGGAGTTGGAGTGAGGAGCTGCGGATGTGGTAGAACCGCTGTGGGACTCTGCATTGCGTCTTTGCAGGGGCTGACGGCAGCAGACGGTGACCATTCATCTGGAGTCAATGATGTGGCTGGCACTGCAGCTGCCGCTTGCTCCTGCTGCATTGGATTGGATTGAAGCTAAAGCATTACTAGTGTCATTTGTAAAGCTAACAACTTCTTAGTAGCAAAACAGGCCTGTTTAATTACATTTTGAGTGACCAGAGTAACTTGCACCGTCGGTCCACTGTAGAAAAGAACTCTGAGTCTCGATGGGATAATTAAAAGAGATATTGGCTAGGTGCTTGTGCTGTTTGTTGTGGAATATTTTAATGCATTTAAAGTAATAATCCTGACGTAAAATCTCTGTAAATAACTGTAAATAATGAGCTGATAGTCCTTGAAGACATACTGGACCTGTTTGTTTGATTGATCTCTGGCTTTGACTTGCAAGTGTGATTGGATTTTCTAATGATATCTTATTATAACATGAATATTGATCTCAATTAATATAGTATTCACTTTATTTTAGTAACTATTATTATATAATAATATATTAATAATTAACACTAACATTATTTCTATTTTTACTTTTTAACTATTATTATAATATTGAATATAATTATGAATTATTATTTATCGTTTGGCTTGTTGAGAAGAGGTGTGTTATTACTTCTCTAAGCTGTGTTGACTTGGCCTTGTGCTAAGCAACCACTCAGAACACTCTGGCATTGTGTCACTTATAGTCTGATGATGGTCACGGTTAATGCTGGAGATCCATATGCTCTACTTTCTCTTTCTTCTTTTTCCACCTTTTCTTTCATATTTCAGTAAAGCATTAGGTTTCTTTTTAAGTCGAGTGTTACTGTTTCAGTCCCAGTCCTCATTGCCTCTGAATCTGGAGAGAGAAAGTGCCCTGCTTCCATAACCAGGCCATGGAGAGGACAAAGTTTATAGGGAAGGCTCTTAAATGAAAGATCAAAGAGAAGGGAGGGAGATTAGAATGGCAGAAGTACATAATCTGAATAATTCATAATGTAAAAAATATGTTTTTTACTATATTTAAAATGCTTTGATGTTCTCGTGGTACCAGTTGCCTGAAATAAATATCTATAAATTATAGATCTTCTGTTGTGTCATCAACCACTACAGAGGTTAAACACCACCCTAATGTTCCCTACCTGTATGATGTGGAAAGCAAAAGAAGACATTTAGCAGAATGTAGAGGCTGCTCTTTTTCACACAATGAATGTGGGTGGTGATTTTTATAATGCCAAGTTATAAAAGGACAAAAAAGCATCATAAAAACAGTCTATATGAGTTGTGTACTCTAGGTCTTTAGGGCATGCAGGCCCATATTCTGGTCATTTTTTTTACATTTTTTACATTGAGTCAAATGGACTACTTTTATTGTGCTTTTTGGAGCTTGCCATTATAAACCACCGTCTTCTTTCATTGTATGGAAAACAGATGCCTTGCATCTCTTTTTAAGACAATAAAATGATATTTGTAACATAATCCCCTGGTTTCACAGACAAGGCTGTTTTAACTGAAAACAACTTGCACTGACATATCTTAAAATATGCCAGTTCCATTGTTTTGTCTCAAGATGCACACCTGTAATGTTTTTTTCTAAGGCATTTTTATAAAAGCTACTAAATGTCTCTAGTGAACTAAGGCCTGAGGCCTCATTTATAAAACTTTGCGTAGGATTTGCGTCAGAAGTGGCGTACGGATGAAACATATGACGTGCGTACGCACAGAAATATTCGGGATTTATAAAACCGTGCGCACGCACATCCTACGCAGTTTTCCCTTAATAAATCACAATCAATTCTAAATGTAGCGCAGCTTTTGCGGCTTCATGTCACGCCCATAGTTGCCCATAAATAGTCCGTGAAACGCCCACAAGTTAATATTCATCGATTGCGAAATCATGGCAAACACAGAGAGGAAAACCAAGAAACGTAACTTCACTCAATGTGAAGTAGAAATTATCGTTGGCGAGGTGGAAAAGAGGAGTAAAATGTTGTTTGGAGGGCACAGTGTGGGCATTACTAATGCCAAAAAGGCAAGCTACAGATGTGTTATGAGGATGAATTGCATAACATGCCAATATTATTGCAGAACATATTTCACTTTTCTTTTTACAAATATGTGTTAATTTGCATTTCTGTTGTAATCTTCGTTTGATTTTGTTTGTTTTACACTGCAGATCGATCAAACGGGTGTTCGTGTAGGCTGTTAATTGTAAGACTTGCTTTGTGAAGTCTTCATGTTATTTATGAGAGGCAGTATTGCCATTTCTTTTACACAACGGTCTACAGTTTCACACACTTTCACGTGTTTCTTCCATCTGCCGACGGTGTCGCCATTTCTCATTTCACCTGTTTTTGTGCGTACGCCTGGGTCAGAGTTTGCGTGAAGGACCGCACATTTTCCCGTCAAGTTTGCTTTTTATAAATACCAATTATTGCGTAGAGAGCGGCGTACGCCTTCTTTTGTGCGTACGCAACGTTTATAAATGAGGCCCCTGGTCCTGGCTTTATCTAGCCCTGTCTTTGAAACCTGACCTAGGTTGAGTATATGATGACAATATTTTTTATTTTGGATGAACCATGCCTATAATTGTTTTGTTTTTTTGCTGAATTTACTTTTCTTTTGTTAAATGTAATTTCTGATTTTTCCCTTGCAGTACCTATTTACTGACACCACGAACGGTTACCTGTGGAACACCTTTGACTTTTGTAAAAGTGTTCAGGGTTTCTCCATCCTGTTCAAGCCCACAGACTTACTGCTGCACAGTAAGAGGCCTAACCTGGTCCTTGGTTATGACGGTTCTCACCCCAATAAACAGGTATGATCACCGATGCTTTCCTTCAGTACTGTGTTATTTTGTATATCTTGGTTCCAGTTTTAATAAGATGAAAGGCACTGCCATTTAAGCCTTTAGCTATTTGTGGAGATTCCCCTTTTGAATTTTGCACTAAGCAGCATATTTTGATTTGAGGAAATCGTAATTGTCATATGAGAAGCTGGTTCATGACAAATGTTTAAAAATATTAAATGTTATAACCGAAACTGCTGACTCTTAAGGACTTCTCCTTCTTTCTGTTTTCTTTTTTTAATTTCCATTGGGCAGCTGTGGAAATCAGATGACTTTGGTGAGACGTGGGTGTTGATTCAGGAGCATGTGAAGTTCTACTTCTGGTAAGATCAAACACCTTGAGGGTGTTCTGAATGTGTCCATCACAAAATCTGTTTTTGGGTGTGATGTGTGTGCCAACACACAAACAAAAAAATAGTCAGGCTACTAATTTAACTACATATTTTTTTATAGTTTTTTGTCACATCAAATTAAGGAAATAATCATGGTTAATCATGCTTGCCTTGAATTTCGATTCATTTGAACAAAATGGTTAGTTCGACAATTCATTCATTTTTAACAAACCAGTTTAAAAAAAATATACACTTTTATTCCACCATGATTGTAGTGATATACAAAATTATATGATAAAATATTACAATAATTTTACAAAATTATATTTTTTCAAATGATGTTTCATATATATATATATATATATATATGAAGAGTTCAGATGCAAAAGCCTCTAAGTGCCATCTGAAATTTTCTTCTAGAATGATCATTTTTATCAAGCCTGTATATTTAAGTTCAGTAATTTCACTTAAATAGGTAATTTTCATTGCCATTTAAGTGAAATTACTGAATTTAAATATACAAGCTTGATAAAAATGATCATTCTAGAAGAAAATTTAAGATGGCACTTAGAGGCTTTTGCATCTGAAGGTCCAATTAAGGTTAATTAAGGTCCAATTCTCACTATTAACTAGTTGCTTATTAGCATGCATATTACTAGGATATTGGCTGTTTATTAGTACTTATAAAGCACATATTAATGCCTTATTCTGCATGACCTTGCTCTACATCCCTAATCCTAACCAATTCCTACCCAATACCTAAATGTAACAACTACTAACTATTAATAAGCAGTAATAAGGAGTTTGGGGAAAAGTCATAATTAATAGTTAGTTAATAGTGAGAATCGGACCCTAATCTAAAGTGTGATCACTTATTATTGGTATCCTTTTTCAAGTAGTAGCTTAAGTATACACTGATTACTGAATGACACTGAAACCTGGAGTAATGGCTTTTGAGCGATAGTAATTTTACTTTCATTTATGAGCAGCTTATGGATTGACATACTGTACATACAGTTCTCTACATGCATGTGTGATCTGCTTTGATTCCCCTTTTGTCTGTGAGATATTCCAACCCACTGCGCGGATAGCATTTCATACATGGCTCATTACTGTGGTTTTGATTGCTGTCTAAAAGAACAGGGTGTGAGTTTGCAGCTCGTTGATATCCTAAGCAATCGAAATGGCAAATCCAGTTCTTGCTTTCCACATTCTTCCATACAGGAATTTTGCAACAGTGTTTGTAATTTGAAGAGGGTTGAATGCTCTGTGCTGCCTCACTCAATTTGCAGGTTTATGTAGGAATGTGAAACTCTTGCTTTGGATTGCAGCCAGCACTCAGTGTTTGCACAATCAGGCACTGGCATCGAAAGCAAGCAGCAAATAGAAATAACAGAGTGGCTCTTATTGCTATCCTGTTCCGTAAACATTATGCCATAGGATATGATCCGATCGGAAGACCGGAGCTAATTAGAATGTTATGACTCCAATTCATCACAGACGGGATTAACGTTTTTTACTTTAGCTCAAATTATGTCTGTAAGTGTCTTTGCCAGAACAAATTTGTTTTGCACAATATTGCATCAGAATAGTCGAAGATGTATAAGGAAGTGGTCAGTGTTTTCAAGCATGTGGGCTGCCGTCCAGACAGACTGCTTGATTGCGAAATAGTCGGCTGTGGATGTTTCTCTGATGAAGCTCAGACTGCGGCCGTATGAATAATTGATTGTGTCTACCAGCCGTGACCCATTTCATCTGCTGGAGTGGCAGTCAGTGACTGTGGAGACAACATCAGCGACCCTCTGCGATGGCCCTACACAAATGACTCGAGAGCTCAGAGACCCACTGCACCATCACTGCAGCGATAACCCTTCTGTTCTTTGCTCTGAGAGCGCTCTCAGACTGTGCCCGGCTTAGGATCGTCACATTTCAAACAGCTTCCCTTTTTCCCGTTTGACAGATGTTTTCTTTTCCTCAAGAGAGGGTCTTTAGAGAGGGTGATCAGGGAGTCAGAATCAAACCTGCGTCAGATGTTGGATGTCTTTTAGGGATGCATGATATATCAGTTCCATATCGGTTATCGCCTGATAATAAGAATTTTTTGAATGTAATTGTTCTTGCTCATTTACTTTTTTAACGTTTACTTGGTTATATTAATCTTTAAAAGCACTAAAATGTACACTGATAAATGTAATCTTTAGCAAATCTCAAAATGAATATCCAGTTTTTACACGGCACATTATAATGCTGTGATGCCTAAATTCAATTGTAGCATTTAAAGTCTAATTTTAATTATTTAATTTTAATTTTACTAAATTACAGTACCATTCAAAAGTTTGGGTTCAGTGATTTTTTTTTTTAGATTTTTTTTTTTAAGGAAATAAATTAATACTTTTTTCAGCAATGACACATTATTTTAAATGAATCTGTTACTTTGAACTTTTCTTGTTTTTCAACTGTTCTTAACATTAATAATAATAAGAAATGTTTCTTTAACAGCAAATCAGCATATCAGAATTTCTGAAGGATCTTGTGACACTGAACACTGGAGTAATGTTTCTGAAAATTCAGCTTTACCATCACAGGACTAAATTACATTTTTATTAGATTAAAATAGAAACCATTTTAAATTATAATAATTTTTCACTATTACAGTTTTACTGTATTTTTGATCAAACAAATGCACCCTTGAGCAAAAGAGACTTCTTTCAGAAACATCTCGCCAACTCCAGTCTTTTGAAGGCTTGTGTTTTGTGTCAGTTATTAGCCTAATAATTGGTGTTGGCCAGAATTGTAATATTGCTGCATCATAATTAAACGTATACATTTCTAGCTTTGTAGCAGTCAGAAGGAATTAGGCCGGGAGCCAGGTCCACTCCTCAGGATGTTTTTTGCTACCTTTTTTTCACTATTATTTCCTATTATCTTATACCTTGGGCCATCACAAGTTGATAATGACCACCCCCAACTCGGCCCCGTTTGGTCTCAGGGGCCAAAAACACCCTTTTTGGGGAAAAGCTTTTGGCGGAATGATGTAATTGTGAATATAAAGGTACTGCAGCTACATAAATGGCCATATAACCCTAAAATTTTGCATGGTGTATCCTGACACATAGGGGAAACTAGCAGAAAAAAGATTCTGGGCATTGCTGCCTTTTTTCTGTCAAAGATCACCCTCAACATACCCCAAAAGACTAAAAAATGGCTGTCCGCCTGACAAATTGTCATCAAAAGTGATCATTTTCAAGCATTTTATTATATATATCACTGCCTCAAATGTACATGAAAAACGTCCCAAGTTTATAAGCTTCAATTTAAGTCCAAGATGACCTTTCTATCTAGAGGATTATAGCTGGTATAACCAAAGTTCTCCACTGTACCTCAAATCGGAGAAAACAGAAATTTCAAGCATTACCATTCCATATTGGATTAAGCATATTTTTTACATATGAACAATGTCTTAAACAAGAGTTGAGACTTGACTTATGAGCTATACTATATGAAATGAAATTGCATGAAAAGTGAGCAATGTTATGCCCCTAGGTCAGGGCTATTCAATTAGCTTCATTCGAGGGCCGGATTATTAAATCGAAATGTTGAGGAGGGCCGGTGGGTTTAGCTTATTTATTGAAACATTATTTATGACTTATTGAAACATAACAGTATCAATAAATAAGCTAAAGTAAACCTAAAAAAAGTATTGTATTTACTTGGAAATGTGGTACCCAACAGTATGCAGATTTATGAGTATTTAATAAATAACTTATTTACAGCTATGTACAAAAATATGAATTATACAAGATCATAGCTATTGGTAAGAATTATTTTATTTATAACTATTATAGGCTTAAATGAAAATATTCTAACAGTGAGACTTGATAACCACAGATAAAACCATACATGGTTACTCACTCACTACCACTGTATAACAAAATGCCTAAACAGGTAAAAACTATACACAAAATGAATTGTATATTCCTCTACCAACCTAATTAATCTACTGCAATATAGGCCTAAATGACTATAAGTTAGTATTCAGTATAAATATTCCACATTTCTGAAACATAGGACGTGCGTACGCACAGAAATATTCGGATTTATAAAACTGTGCGCACGCACATTCTACGCAGTTTTCCCTTAATAAATCACAATCAATTCTAAATGTAGCGCAGCTTTTGCGGCTTCATGTCACGCCCATAGTTGCCCATAAATAGTCCGTGAAACGCCCACAAGTTAATATTCATCGATTGCGAAATCATGGCAAACACAGAGGAAAACCAAGAAACGTAACTTCACTCACGCGTCAGCCATTGTGCGTCATTACGCATTGTGATGGCATCATGGCATTTTATTACCATCCATTTGATTGCATCTGACAAGCTACAGATGTGTTATGAGGATGAATTGCATAACATGCTAATATTATTGCAGAACATATTTATATCTTTTTGCAAATATGTATTAATTTGCATTTCTGTTGTAATCTTTGTTTGATTTTGTTTGTTTTACACTGCAGATCGATCAAACGGGTGTTCGTGTAGGCTGTTAACCCTTTAAGTGTCACCCCCCTTTTTTTAAATATACATGAAAATGCACATTTCGACTTTAAATGGTTGTAATTAAAGAATGCTTTGGAGTATAGACATAAAATTGGTCTTGTTTTAAAGAAGACATTTGGCAGATTTTTGTTGAAGTGAAATAAATTAAGCAAGTGAAACAAAAAAAAAGTTAGAGAAGTTTGAGTGTATGAAAATGTACAATGTAAAAAAATTAATTATTCATATTTTATATAAAATATATATTTTTAAAACCTGGCCGACTCTAAAACTGCTAGAAAATCAAAGCCAAAAATCTGAGTAAGTTGTGTTTCAAATTTTAGGTTGATATCTCAAAAAATGAGCTTTCAGTGAGATTTTGTTTGGGCGCAGTACCAAACATTTTCACTAGGTGACAACCAGACTCCATTACTGCCCATATAAGGGCGCCTCCATTTCCATATTTGTTATTAAAAACATTTTAATATCTTTTTTTCTAAAATAATTGAATGGATGATATCTTTTGAACTCTTGGCATTAAAACAAACTGAGGTTTCAACCATTCTTTCATGATTTTTCATGTTCATTGCTATTTCAAAATAAAGGTCTGAACACGCCTTAGGAATATGAAAATATTTTTGTTGCAAATTGATAAATTACAGCTCCTCTGTAATTTATTTTGAAAATCATTCACCAAATATGAAAACTAGAGTTTGTAAGCTTTCAAATGATATATAGTTTGTCAAGATTAGTTTATGTTTGTTATAGGATATTACTGTTTTAAATATGTAATGATTTTGGGCCCACCGGTGGGCCGGTGACACTTAAGGGGTTAATTGTAAGACTTGCTTTGTGAAGTCTTCATGTTATTTATGAGAAGCAGTATTGCCATTTCTTTTACACAACGGTCTACATTTTCACACACTTTCACGTGTTTCTTCCATCTGCTGATGGTGTCGCCATTTCTCATTTCACCCGTTTTTGTGCGTACGCCTGGGTCAGAGTTTGCGTGAAGGACCGCACATTTTCCCGTCAAGTTTGCTTTTTATTAATACCAATTATTGCGTAGAGAGCGGCGTACGCCTTCTTTTGTGCATACGCAACGTTTATAAATGAGGCCCCAGAACCGGGAGTAAATGCAACTCCTTTAAGCTTGCGTTCTGTTATCCACTGGGCGGTGCTGCGTAGTTCAAAGTAAACTTAACTGCGAGTTGAACTGAAACTAAACTGAAAACAGCGCTATTTGTTCTATATTTGTTGTTACTGACCGAGAAACAACTTCAGATGATTCAGTGACAGAGCGGTCCGAACGAATCTGAATCATTTCAGACCATTATGCAAGCGCATTTAGCCAATTCATGGAAAGGAAATAATTGAACCAAAGATCGAACAAAAGATTCGCACCATTCACAAATGATTGGTATCGCTGGTTCAGTCGACAGAAATATGGGACACACATAATAACTGCTGAAATATTCGGACTGAAAACGTTTCTCAGGTTAGTCGGAGCGTTCATGGTATGCACAGTGCGTATAGGCGTACAGCTGCACGCGCCACTACGGCCACTCGCATATCTAACCAAATGTAGCCACACTGCCAGGAAAAGAGGCGGAGGGAGGCTGGAGTGCCTTTGGAACAGATAGAGATGATTGGCGGGCCGTATGTGGCCCACAGGCTGCCAATTGAATAGCCCTGCCCTAGGTGGACTGGGGTCAGGGTGCAACATAGGGTACATTCACACAAAATCAAGTCCACAAAGTCCTCACAACACAAGGAATAAAGATGACCCTAGTGTGCTGTCTGTTATCAAAAAGCCAACCTTCAATAGAGTAAACGTTAGTAACCTTCTGGGGCCGTATTCACAAAGCATTTTATCTTACCACTAGGAGTACTCCTAAATCGCACTAAAAGATTTTAGCTAGGAGTTTTCTCTTAAAAGTTATTCACAACGCCTTTCAGACCTACTCTTAGTAAAGAAAAATGACAACTCCTAAACTAAGAGTGAGTCTTCGTTGCTATGGATGACGTCATTACTCATGCACGAGCTGGACTGAAGTGACCACCTTGATTGGCTGATGATTGTAACGCGGGAATGATTCCAAACACCTCCCCTACGATGATGAGTGACAGGTCTGAGAATGCGTGCGCTACACAAGTAGTGCGAAGGACGGAAGATGATGAATAACTGAATAAATAGCCTAAATGAATAAAGAGTAAGGCAAAACAAATAGCCTAGTAGCCTAATGAAACTATGGATTGATGCAATATCTTTGCAACATTATTGATTAATCTGTCACTATATGCCTCTGCCTACGTTTGCAAAGAGAAGAACATTTTAATTTGATTCACAATCAAACGTTACGATTAGTTTACATGCAATGAATGATCCCTAGTTATGCCTACAATGCAAAATTGTTCCCTCGCGATTGGAAGCTCCTGTAGCCGCCGCATACGCATTTCAAAACATCGCAACGTGAAATGGTCTTAGTGAGTTAGGAGTCCTCTCGACTTCTTTTAAGCTGTCCCAGGCTTAGGTGCTACTTTTAGGGCTAAAATGCTTCGTGAATTACTCTTAATCAAAAATATTAGGAGTCCTAAAGTTACGAGTGACACGCCCATTATTTTTTAGGAGTTGCTCCTAAATTCGCCAGTTAGGAGCTACTTTTAGCCTTAAAATTCTTTGTGAATACGGCCCCTGTACAGGTAAACATTGTTTACAACCAAATGGTGAAACGTCTCGGTTACATATGGTAACCCTCGTTCCCTGAGGGAGGGAACGGAGACGTACGTTGTGACCGACTGATAGGAATCTCGCTAGAGAGGCCAATCTACTTTGAGTAAAACTAAAATGAGCCAATACACATTGGCATGCAGTCATTTGCATCAACTGTTAAGCCTTGCAGCGCAGGTATATAATGAGCAGCAGTTGCGAGGTGAGCTCCTTTTTTGCTGAGGAGCCAAGCCTGGTAAGCTGGCCGCCCCGTGGGCAGCAGCAGATGTGATGATGGGATGTACGTCTCCGTTCCCTCCCTCAGGGAACGAGGGTTACCATATGTAACCAAGACGTTCCCTTATCGGTCGGTCACTCGTGACGTATATCTTGACCGACTGATAGGAATCCCTACCAAAGCGCCACAGCTGCTGCACCCCATCCAGCGCCCGGTGTAAGCCTGTACCCCTTCTTGCCTGGACGGACGATAGGAAAGGGCTTACACAGAGCGTATCCATCACTGTTGTTCCATGTTAACCCATACAGTGAGATTATTGGATAACACTGGGAAAGCGTGCCCATTCTATGGAAGGGGAACGCTGCGGAAGTCACTTTCTTCAAGGGAGTTATGTGGAAAAATACATATGGACTAGTCCGAAGGTTGTACTGCATATGAATATTGGGTAACTTAGCCCAAGGGAAAGACACGGGGCTTCGATTAGAAGCAGCCATGGAAGTATACACATATGGAACCCAGCCTAACACCTGATCTCTGAAGGGAGTGGTAGGAACCTTGGGCACATAGCCAGGCCGGGGTCTCAGTACAACATGGTTGTCACCGGCCCGAACTCTAGGCACGATTTGTCGGCCGACAAAATGCTTGCAGGCCCCCTACCCTCTTGATAGAGGCCAGTGCAATCAGCAGCAAAATCTTCAAAGAGAGAAGCTTTAAGTCTGCTAACTTCAAAGGCTCAAAGGGAGCATCCTGAAGAGCTTGAAGCACCAGGGAAAGGTCCCAAGAGGGTATGGAGGGGGGACGAGGAGGGTTTAACCTTCTCGCCCCCCTATGGAACCTGACGACCAGTTTGTGCTTTCCATAGATGGCACATAGATGGCAACTGATTTGCCATCTATGTGGTCGTGATAAGCTGAAATGGCAGCAGCATGTACTTTGAGGGTGGATAGAGCCTTCGTTCCAACCCTTGCTGCAAAAAGGAAAGCACGGACCCTATTGAACATCTTCGGGGGTCCTCTCGGCGAGAAGAAAACCACTTGACGAACAGGTTCCACTTCAAGGCACACGTCTCGTGGACGGCGCCCGTGCAGAAGTGATGGTGTTAAGTATCTCTGGGGGTAAGTCACCTAGAACCAGAGATTGAGTTTCCAGAGGTCCGGACGCGGGTGCCATAGGGTGCCCTGTCTCTGAGTCAGAAGATCCTTCCTCAGAGGAATGGGAGGGACTGTCACAAGGAGCATGATTTCTGGGAACCAGGTCCGGGTGGGCCTATAGGGGGCCACCAGAAGGACCTGCTCCTCGTCCTCCCTGACTTTGCACAGGGTCCTACCTTTGAAGGTGTTCAAGCAGTTTAGCACCGAGTTTAGCACTGAGCACGTTTGCTCTGTGAGGCGTGCTGTCTGTGCAACCGAATCCAACTCCATACCGAGAAAAGAGATCCTCTGCATGGGGGCGAGTTTGCTCTTCTCCCAATTGGCCGGAAGACGCAACTGGCTGAGGTGCCTGAGCACGAGGTCCCTGTGTTCGCATAACTGGTCTCGAGAGTGTGCTAATATGAGTCAGTCGTCGAAATGGTTCAGGATGTGCACGCCCTGTTCTCTCATGGAAACAAGGGTCCCCTCCGTGACTTTTGTGAAGACAGGAACAGCCCGAAGGGCAGGACCTTGTACTGATAAGCTCGACCCTCGTACGCAAAGTGCAGAAATGGCCTGTGTCGAGAAGAATCAAGACATGAAAGTACGCGTCCTTCAGGTCGATCGCTGCAAACCAATCTTGGGGACGGATGCATTCGAAAATGTGTTTCTGCATGAGCATTTTGAACCCACCACATTTCTTGGGTGCAATAAAGTAGGGACTGTAGTGCCCTGACCTCATATTGTCTGGAGGGACTGGCTCTATCGCGTCCTAGTAGGACTGCGATCTCTGCTTGCAAGACATGGGCATCAGCTGCTCTCACTGTAGTGGAGTGAATGGCCCGATCCATCTCCGGGTCGCCCGTCCTAGGGCTGCTTGCTCTTGGCTTTACCGCCCTGCTTGGCAGGGGCCTGGACGGGTGGGGGGGGGCCTGCCTGCGACTGGCTCCTTGGCTCTGCTTAGGTGGAGGCTGCTGCTGCGGCGCGGGAGCGAGGGCAGACACAGAAGGCCGCCCGGTGACGAGCAGACTGAGGGGCTGCGGGCAATGGGCTGGAGGCAGCAGCTGACCGCCGCGGCAGGATGTGCTTGATGGTCTCAGTCTGCTTTTCAGCCAGTTTCTGCTGGGCAAAGTTCTCGACCACGTTGCCTTTGAGTGCTCTCAAGCGCACCTTACCAGCTGTGAGAACAGCTTTTGTTTTCTCAAGTCAAAACAAAAGCAAAAAGAAAAGAAAGAGAGAGAAAAAAGACCGCTCGCGCTGCTGTGCTGTCACCCGCACCAGTGTGGAGAGGTCCGAAGAAGAAGAAGCTCGCTCAGTTTCACATTCTCCTTGAAGGTATGTAGAACACATCGAAGTGCTTGGCTCCAAAAACTGATGAAATCCATACAAATATAGATGAAGATGAGGAAAATGATGATTAAGAGTTTATATTCTACACTAATACAACACACTAACATGACCAGTCGTCAAAGTACAGCATGGATAAGCAGCAAAAAGATCTAAGAACCAAATAAATGTTTTCTATTTTATGTTTGAGCTGTATTTTAGTTTTGCAATTTGGCTGTAAAGAATGTTTACCTGTACAGAAGGTTACTAACGTTTACTCTTTTGAAGGTTGTTTTTTTTTGATAACAGACTACACACTAGAGTCATCTTTATTCCTTGTGTTGCGAGGACTTTGTGGACTTATGGAACCCATAAGGAATGGTAATGCTTGAAATTTCTGTTTTCTCCGATTTGAGGTACAGTGGAGAACTTTGGTTATACCAGCTATAATCCTCTAGATAGAAAGGTCATCTTGGACTTAAATTGAAGCTTATAAACTTGGGAAGTTTTTCATGTACATTTGAGGCAGTGATATATATAATAAAATGCTTGAAAATGATCACTTTTGATGACAATTTGTCAGGCGGACAGACATTTTTTAGTCTTTTGGGGTATGTTGAGGGTGATATTTGACAGAAAAAAGGCAGCAATGCCCAGAATCTTTTTTCTGCTAGTTTCCCCTATGTGTCAGGATACACCATGCAAAATTTTAGGGTTATATGGCCATTTATGTAGCTGCAGTACCTTTATATTCACAATTACATCATTCCACCAAAAGCTTTTCCCAAAAAGGGTGTTTTTTGGCCCCTGAGACCAAACGGGGCCGAGTTGGGGGTGGTCATTATCAACTTGTGATGGCCCAAGGTATAAGATAATAGGAAATAATAGTGAAAAAAAGGTAGCAAAAACATCCTGAGGAGTGGACCTGGCTCCCGGCCTAAATAAGGAAGTCCTGCCAAACAGCTTAACTACTGTTTTAAAGGTCAGCAAACAGACCTTCAGTTCAGTTTGTGTTTGTGGTTTTCTGGGTGTGAATTGTGTTGTTTGTTGACTGTATTCTCTGAGTTCTCAATTGGCTTTCAGTTTTAATCTAGACAAACCAAAGGCGGAGCTGCGGGGCTGGTTAAAAGAGCAGTAAGCCCCTGTTTTTATCTGTCTCTCACTCCGCTGTTCGACGTGCTAAACTCCCAGTTGTGAAATAGAAAGCAAGCGGGCGAGGTTTGTGTTTGTGTTCCCCTGCGAGATAATCCCTTTATCCTCTAGCTTGGTGATTTAAGAGCCAGTCTCAACAATCAGCACCTCTCTGTGTTTTCAAAGAGGAAGGGAAGTCAAGCTGTTGGTCAAGAGTGGAGAGAGATTCTCTCATCCATTTATCTGAAACTGCTGCCCATTCCTTCGTCTGTAGTCTTGATCTCCCACACTCACCCTGAATAATTGATCAGTAACATTGTGCAGAAAACAGGCGGGTTCAGTGTAAGTTGTTAGGTGTGAAGTTGCTTGAATTGGCTTGGCAAGTGGAAGTACCTATTGATCACGTATGATAAATGTAACTGCATATGCCCTGTACAGATTTTGCTTTGTAGCACATTGCATGTCATTAGGAAATACAATACAAAACATGTTACTTTATTATTGTAATATTGTATTTTTTTTTTTTAAGCAATGTTCAAATGTTTGCGGTCAGTAAGATTATTTAAATGCTTTTGAAAGAAGTCTTTAATGTTAGTAAAAAACAGTAATTTTGCAAAATATTATTAGAACTGTTTTCTATGCTAATATATTTTTAAAATATTATTTATTCCTGTGATGACAAATCTTATTTTTCAGCAGTCATTACTCCAGTCTTCAGTGTCACATGATCCTTCAGAATTCATTCTAATATATTGATTTGGTGTTCAAGAAAGTGTAGTGTTTTATATTAAGACACATTAATATGGAATTGGTTGCTCTCTAAAACCATTTAATCATAAAATGGAACATAAATGTATGCTTAACAAAACAAAAAAATTGTGTTAATATATGTCCAAAATATGAATGTCCAAGTATGTCTTTCTAATCCCCTAGGGGTGTAGAGCCACACGACAACCCCACCACAGTGTTTGTCCAGCGCCACGAGCCCCAGGGAGACTCCATCATCCTCAGCAGCACGGACTTCTTCGAGCAAAACCGTCAAGTTATCCTAGAGAAGGTGGACAGCTTCCAGTTACGGGACAAGTACATGTTTGCCACCACAACCAGGGTAAGGGTACATTCCGACCAGAACAGAGCCGCAAACGTTCGGAGGATAATTTGTAGCTTCATGCTTTTAAATAGCAAAAGAAGGGTAGAATAAGCAGTGCTGAGCTAGAGTTCAAAAACTGGAAATGTGGAGAGTGCCGAGAGTCAGATCCGTGCCAACTCCAGCTGAATGCCTCTCCTGTGAGTGTGAGTAAACACTCCTCTGAAGAGCTGGAGGAAGGATCCCGCTCAAGATGAACAGGCAGTGATAACAGGCTTATTTAAAGCCATGGAATCGGATAAGGAGGATTCCTGGTGTGTTTAGCCAACACTGAACTTCTGCCCTATATGACAGAAGGGTAATTCAGACAGGTGACTCTCTAGTTATTAATCTGGGCTGGTAACCAAAAGGTTACTGGTTTGAATCCCACTGGGTCATTGTGCCCTCAAACATAATAATTGCCCCAGGAGGCACAACCTGTAATACATGTACTGTAAGTTGTTTTGAAAAAAAGCATCTGCTGATTATTTGTCTGTGAACAGCAGTTGTACATAGACTGTTCCAGAAGGTAGGCGGTTTAGTTATGCTTCCTCCTAAGAGGCCAAATTTCGGCCAGATTCTAAGGCAGCATTGTTTGTATCCATCACAGCGAGAGCGAACCCAGAATGCATCGCAACAAGCTCAATGAAAGAATAAATACAAGGCGGACAAGAGAACAAGAGATTTTTTATATATATATATATATATATATATATATATATATATATATATATACACGTGTATTTAATTCAATACTGCAACTAATAGATAAAAATAGTTCAGTGTAATTAAAAAGGGATTAAGTTGCATGTGCTATATATTTTATACTTCTATTAGCAGCATGGTAACATCAAACTGCAATCATATTTTGTATATAGAGTGCTACAGGAATGAGTCCTAAAACCTTCAACTTTTTTTGCTCTTTCAGTTCCTTTGTCCTGAAGTCCATGTTTTGTTTTTTTTAATTGGTTTGTAAATCGCTCAAATTGAAAATTAGTGTCTGTGGTTAACATAAGCTCAAGATATTTTCATGTTTTATACTGTGTCTTGAAAAGGCAGTTGCTAACAAGTGGCTAAATGGGACTATTGAGGTTGTCAGGGAAATTAAAAGTCATCACTCTTCTACTCGCTAGTCCACTTTTACAGCCTCATTGTGATTATAACTGCACTCTTGTAAACTATTCTAACTCAGACGTTCTAATTTAAAGATTATAAAGTTTAAAAGAGTAGTGGGAAAAGTAAAGGTGGTGACGTTGAAGTCATGCAACCGTGGTGTAGATTGTTTATATCTTTTCACTTCTTCCTATTGTTAGACTTCAAAATTCATAAAAACTTTCTTTGATGGTGAAGATGATCTTTATGAACAAACCATGTTAGAAGCATAAACTTTTGTTGGTAAAAGAGATTATTTTCTGCAATAGTCCAGTGGTCAACGGAAAAATCCTTTTGGCTTTTTGCCGAAGGAACCTAGGGTGATGCTACAGTAACTTCTAGGATTTCCTACAAAAATGCATCAACCCTGCAACACTCTATTCATTGGAACTTTAAAACCATGTACCTTGTTTAATTTTTATTTGTGCGTTTATATAATTCCTTGCAGATCTATGAATTAAGAATGTCATCTAAACAAGCAGAAACTCTGAAAATGTGAATCCTGCAGATTCACTCTCTCTGGACTATTTATTTATTTTTGTAATTTAGCTCTAAACTCTAGCATTATTTCAGAATTTGTCATGAGCAGAAACAATGTATTGTGGTGTTTTTTTGTATTGTAAGTCCAGCCCTGCAACACAGGTCATCAGTCATAGAAACACTAAACCGTGTAAAAGCTGTATGTCAAACTCTTATTAGCATCACATCCAAGATGGGAACACAATACAGCTTAAAGTATTTGTTTTCAGTTAATATGCCTCCATAAAGTTTTGCATAGTTCCTGGTTTCTGAAACAATGATTGTCTAGACCTCATGTCTATGCTGACCGCAGCTAGTGTTATATTTCAGTGTAGCGCTCACCCTTGAGTATATTCAGTGGTTAATCATTTCCACCCCACATCAGCTGGCATCTCACTAACCTCATCCCACAGCAAACGTATGACTGCCCAGAACTGGATGAGGCATCTGTCAGGTCACACATGGCACTGCCAGGTTGCGTAAAGCAGAAGCAGACCCAAGTCACCCATTAAATTGGAAAGAAATGTGTAATTTATCTGCGGCCTCAGAAAGCCAGAGACTCCGTGGGAGTTTTAAGGGCTGTTTATGAGCATTGCTCCGCGGATGGCACAACCGCGGCCCTGGACGGCTTGCCTGCCTGACAGCTCTGATCTATGTTCCGTTAATGAAGTTGTGGCTAGGTTTCCCTCGGGTGCTTCTAACCACTCATGCACCACTTGTATGCGTTTTGCTGCCCAGTGCCGCCATATGGTCCCGTCTTCAACACTGCGCCATACTAACGGCACCGAAAGAGTTTTATAATTGCTCCCATTGTTCTTGTTTAGTTGAAGTAAAGGGATGTCAAATGCATCAATGACAATTCTGTCATCATTTACCTACCCTCATGTCCTTCCAAACCTATATGACTTTCCTTCTGCCTTGGAACACAGAAGAAGACTTGGAAAACAGAAGAACTGTTTTTGTCCAAAGTATAAAATCTAAAAGTTTGGTTTGGAACAGCATGATGGTGAGTAAATTGACAGAATTAAAATTTTAGGCTAAACTGTCCAAAGGCCATCTGACGCGAGACGAAAATACGAAAGGAGCAATATACACCCGCTTTCTGAGCGAATTTTTTTTTTTCTTCTGAATTTTCCACAAAGGGCTGTGGGAAGTTTGCTCCCTGTGTTTTGGTGAGCCACATTTCAGTTTAATATTTTAACGGATTTGGATATTTCACTTTCTGAGTGGATGGATTTACAACAGGATAATTAGTGGTTTTCATGGTCAGACCATTCAACTCTTTGCAGTGCTCGTTGGTTGTCCACATAGCGCATTAAACAAAATTATCCTAAGGAGGTTTATGACAAGACAGACAAATAGTAAATAGGCCAGAGCAACAGCTCTTTGGAATTTGTCTGGCTGGGCAAGTTGTAAATATCTCTACTCTTGAGGAGAGAGAAAGTGACAGGCTTGTTAAGAGCCTTGGCTTGTTGATGCCTGTGTGTGGCCTGGCCCTGACCCTGCTGGCCAGACGTACCCCTAGAGCAACCCCCTCTCTCTTTCAGTCTCTCGCTCGCTCACTTACAGAACAAACACTTTCTTTCAATACTTAGAAGAGCTGCCTACAGAGACAGCATTTTAAGACATCACAAGCTGCCCCTGCTGGAAAAAAACAGCTTAAATTAGTCTAAGCCGGTTTGTTGGGTCTAATTGGTTTAAGGGTTAGTTCACCCAAAAATTTAAATTCTGTCATTAATTACTCACCCTCATGTCATTCCAAAACCGTAAGACTTTAATATCTTTTTGATGAAATCTGAGAGATTTCTGTCCCCCATAGACAGCTATGCAACAAACTTTGATGTTTCGAAAAGTTCATGCAAAACTAATTCATATGAATTGAGTGGTTTAGTCCAAATTTTCTGAACCTCATTGGTTCTTGCACAAGGTCAAACGTGCTGCATAACACAAGAGAATGAACCTCATTGGTTCTCTCACATCAAGCGAACATGCTTGAGCTTCCATTTACCACAACTGATGTGTGAGTTGATGAATGTTTAAATGTGAATAAAAGACTAAATTCAGTCTGTTCATCATATAAAGCAATCAAGTCTCTTCTGAAAATTTGGACTAAACCGCTCAATTCATATGGATTAATTTTACGATCTCTTTGTGAAGCGCCAAAGTTTCAGTTGCGTAGCTGTCAATGGAGGAACGGAAAGCTCTCAGATTTCATCAAAAAAATCTTCATTTGTGTTCCGATGATGAATGAAAGTCTCACGGGTTTGGAAAGACATGAGGGTGAGTAATTGATGACAGAATTTTCATTTTTGGGCGAACTATCCCTTTAAGATGAAAAATCTCTGGCAGAAAAAGAGGAAGAAATGTGTGTGTGTGTGTGTGTGTGTGTGTGTGTATATATATATATATATATATATATATATATATATATATATTCAATCATCAATCAAGTGTTGATAAAGATTGATATAGTTAAAAACTGATTATTTTACCCAATGTTTGTGTGTTGTATGTATATTTTTGTATCGAATTAGATTATCATTTTGTTAGCTTAGCGACATGCTAACACTAAACTCGCTAACACGAAACTATTTGAATCAGTTGTGAGTTGCTGCTTGTGTAACGTTCTAAATTGCCATGTTAGTTAGGATGCTGTTTATGTAGATACTAGGCAGTGAGGCCGTTCACTAGGTTTTGGACCATATCCAGTCTTGCCAGTCGGACGACATTGATGTCAGTCTTTTTCTCCCTTTTTTCAGTCTTTTACCCTCTTCTCTTTCCGTCACTGTCTCTTTCTGACTCACTCTTTTGCTCTCATTGTGTTGAGTCCCTCTATCTGCAGCTTGGCTAATAGGATTACCATAATGAATATCACAAGAGCCTTTGGCAGTGAGAAGCTTCTAAGACTAATTAAAGCCGTGGAAACCAAGGTCCTCTCATCTGAGGGATTTATCCATAATGTCATAGAAATCTTTAATAATAATTAAGTCTTTTCTCTTCTCACATCCTCACCTCCCTGTAGCCCTGCAAGCTGCTTTAGCTATAACCTGGTTTCAGGGTGTAATCTGAACTTTGATAAAGAAAGATGCTCATGGGAGAAGGATGGGAAGAGATTTTAAACACGATCTTGGCGTGTCAGTAGGCATTAAAGTGGTCTCAGTTTAATGCGTTTAATTAAAATACCATTCATAACAAAACTCTTATGAATGTAGAATCTTTAACCACACGTTTCCATAAACATCCTGTCAGTAAGTGAATCAGATGTCGGTTTGATAACCGTTTTGATGGGTTCAATTAGACTGCTTCAAATGAGGACTAATGGTGTAATACAGGAAGGGATAAATTTAGCTATGCTAAACAACCAAACCCAAAGTTTGTAAATTGGTTTGACTGATTCATTAAAAGAACCGACTCAAAATAGTAATTTATTCTTTGCACTGCCTATCTGTTTTTGCATGCTGCCAGCAAATACAACGTAATAGCAAGTTTTATTGTTTAGATTATCTTTTAATTGCAGACTGCAAACTCACAACTTGGACAAAATATTGTTTACTTTTTGCTGTGACACTATAGAATGCAGAACTTCCCACACTGTGTTCTTCAACATTGCTGCATCTACACATTCTCACTCATGCTTGAAAGTCTGATCTCTCTCCCAGTTTAGCGATGAGAGGGACTGCCAGCACAGTACGGCTGTTGTTCCAGAGATAAATGCTTTCTCCACAAAGAAGGCAAAGTGACTCCAAAGCCAAATATCCATTGGGCCGGACGTGCCAGAAACTATTCCATTCATGTTGCCATGTAAGAATAGAAGGCTTTTATAGACGAATTTTTGCTGTCAAGTTTGTAGTCAGGGACACTTGGATGGCAATGGCATGGCAGCAGAATGAGAGATGACAGTTTTCTCAGAGGAGCTGTTTGTGGATAACTGCCTGTAAATGCCTAATGATTCTGTAAGAGCTAAAATTGGAGGTTGGATCTAAGTGTCAGATGCAAATGGAAATTTGAGGGAAAATTTCTGACCTCTGACCACCTGACAGGATTGGTTAACAGCTCAATCACACAAAAACACGGTGCATCCACCTGTGTAGCAACTCTGCACCTTCCTGGAAGGTGGCAGTTATGATGCTATCGAAATACAATTATTTGCATTATTTGCATATAATTTGCTTAAATTGTGGCAGTATGATGTGGTGTTTTTTTTTTAAATAAATGTATTATATTATATTATATTATATTATATTATATTATATTATATTATATTATATTATATTATATTATATTATATTATATTATATTATGTATTTATAGAGGTGAGTAAAACTAGACAAAATTATAATTACCGTTAAAATTTCCATGTCTTATTTACAATGTTTTCCTAAAAATACCATAATATTTTATATAAGTATAATAATAAGATTCAGATAGTTTTAAATGTGTGATTTCCAGACTTCCAAAGTTGAAGACCAATGGAAATGGAAGTTAAAATTTTAATGGCAAATATAATTGTATAATTTTACTCTAAAACCTCAAATATTTAATCGGCTAGAATTTTTTAATATATAATAAATTGTATAGTGTGTATATAATAAATTATGTATTTTCATATATAGCCAAAGTATACTACATATCATTTTTATTATTTCATGTTTGTTTAAATCTTTTTATATAAAATAATCAGTAATTTATAAGCTAATCAATCATTTTTTTAAACCAGTATGTATGTAATGTATTGGTTACACTATAACATGGTATTATGGTACTGTGTCCAAGTATTGGCATCTTGATCTGGTTGTTGCAGCTTTGTGATTTGATTGTTGTGTTATCACACACTTTGCTCTCTTAAGCTCTCCCGGCAACACGTCTGTTTTCAAGAGATCTCCCTCTCCTTTGCTCTCTAATGCCAGATTGTGTTTTGGCTCCTTCCACAACACTGCAGTCTGTTCCTGGAGACAGCCGTTAACAGCGAGATAAATCAATACCATGAATGGTGTGACTAAAAACGAGGCAGTGCGGAGAGCTGAGAAGGAAAACACTGAGCCTTTGCGCCTTTAAACAAGGAAGTGGTTAAACTTGTTATTCAGGATGATGGTGCTTATAAATACACTTTTATCTGACATCCTGTTGTTCTTACACTGACCCAGTAAATCCCTGGCCTTGTGTTTACCCGTTGCTGCTTCCATCTTGCGATCAATTTTGGCCCTGCTGCAATATAATCAATATAATTTGCTTTTATTCCGATTACTGCCTTTATCACCTCTAATGGCGTCTTTGTTTACTTCTTGACTTCTTGTCTACACAGCAAGAAAACAATTGCTTTGAAATCTGGTAATTTTAAAGAAGCAGTTTTTGAAATTGCGTTTCAGTCTGAATGGCCTGATCAGATTTTAAGTAGTTTTTTGTCATTTTGAATTCACTCATTCACTATGTAGTGGATATTGAATGAGGGGTTTTAACTAAGTGGTTTCAGACATATCTTTTGTCTCAGCTTTTGTTTGATTGTATATAATCAAATTGTATGTATGTTTATTATAGAGAGTAATTTACAGCTTATTTTTCTGTGTTTGTGTGGCTGATGTAAGTAACTCTTACTCCCCCATGGCTTGATTACAGTGACAGTACAAGGGAAAGACTGATTGAGCAGTCTGAACTTCAAAATTGATTGAAGCTTTGATTTCCTGAGGGGAGAAAGAGAAAGAAAAGACTTCAAGATGGGAAGAACGAGTGATAGTGCTCGTCCCTTTATGACGCATTGCTCATTTAAGACAATGCTAGACAGAGACATATCTAGGTTGCTGGGACACTGACTAGACTAGTGCTGCTAACACCAGCTTTCCATCTCTTTTATCTTTGGAAAACCAGCAGTTTTAGAAGTACAAATGAGTGACTGACAAATCCCCAGTAGTCCTTATTAAGTGATATCAGGTACAGGACCCTAGTGAATACAGTGCTGATGGGGCATATCCCTCCATGCTAATATTGTCTGCCATTCAGACCTCGTTTATAGTGAATATGGTTGGTAGCTGATGGTGTTAGATTACCTTATAAAATATTTATGACTCTCTGCTGTTTCATTTTAATAAATTTTATTGCAACACGTCCCCGTTTTGTGTAGCATTGGAAAACAAACCACCTTGTTGCTGCATTTGAACTAGATATATAATGATAATCTGTTTAACCCAAAACAAATTTTTAACGTGCAGATATTCACACTTTTCTACTCGACCGATTAACGATATTCACTTGAATAGTTTCATTTGTTTGGATGTGTACTCAGTTTTTTTATTTATTTAATTGAATCATTCTAATGATTAAATCTTAATTAAAAAAACTTCAATAATTGTATTTAATATTAAGTTTTATATATTACATTTTAAATGTTAAATATTACAATTATACATTTTAAATATTACATTTAAAAATTTATTCAGTTACCAAAACATCTCTGCATAAATATAATACTATAAACAGCAATTATTACATTTAGAATAAATATAGAGAATATTAAAAAATAATAATAAATTATTCAGTGAAATGTATGTTAATGTTATTAAATTAATAATAAAATATTAAAAATGCTTATTTTGTAGTTTATTGATCATATAGTTATTGTGTCATTAGATATCAATATTACATATAAATGTTAAAATAAACTGTTTCAGTATAGGCCATAAAATATGTTATTGATCAATCTCTGATTTGACAAATTGTAATATGTGATCTTCATTTGGGATGGTTAATCTCATTGTTAATGTGTTTCCACAGACGTTGTTTGGGAGCCATGAGTCTCAGTCTGTCCAGCTGTGGGTTTCTTACAACCGGCAGCCAATGAGAGCAGCTCAGTTTAACACCCGCCACCCTATCACGGTGAGTGCCGTCAGCTTCGTTTAGTCTCAGGTAGATTTGTGGCCATGACTTTTAAAGCTTCATGTTTGTTTACCTGTCTTATGCGATTCCCTGCTCTCCACTCTCTGCCAGGAGTACTACATAGCAGATGCTTCTGAGGACCAGGTGTTCGTGTGTGTGAACCACAATAATAGTGTTA
This sequence comes from Squalius cephalus, assembly GCF_949319135.1. Lineage (NCBI taxonomy): Eukaryota > Metazoa > Chordata > Actinopteri > Cypriniformes > Leuciscidae > Squalius > Squalius cephalus. The sequence goes on along the minus strand of NC_137132.1, from coordinate 15,374,836 downwards.
CGCACCTGTACATCTCCGACACACAGGGCCTGTCCTTCTCTCTGTCCCTAGAGAATGTGTTGTACTTCAGCCCTGATGGCTCTGGGAGCAACACACTTATCAGGTACAGTTGAACATCACAGTGTGTGTGCATTTGTTTGAGCTGCTAAACACTGCTTGTCCACAGACTAGGTGACCATTATTGTGATTTACCCAAGAAGGACATTTGTTTGTTGGTCCTGGAACAACATTTCTGTTAAACAATCATATTTCTAACCCTACTCCTAAATGCTAAATGCTTTGTATTGCCTTAGAGGTCAATGGTTATGTTCTCATTTTTAAAAATGTGTTCGAAGTCTCTTATGCTCAACAAGGCTGCATTTATTTGATCAAAATTACAGTAAAAAAGGTATTGTGAAAACTTATTAGAATTTAAAATAACTGTTTTCCATGTTAATATATTTTAAAATGTAGTTTATTCCTTTGATGGCAAAGCCGAATTTTTAGCATCATTACTTTAATCTTCAGTGTCACATGATCCTTCCGAAATAATTAAAACATGCTGATTTGCTGCAGGGGTAAAAAAAAATTCTGCTGCTTAATATTTTTGATGAGTAGTAAGATCAAAAGAATTTGAAATGCATGTAACATTATTCAAAAAAAAATTACTGTCACTTTTAATCAATTTAATGTATCCTTGCTAATTAAATGTAATAACTCCTTCATACTGACCCACAGTTTTGAACGGTAGAGTAAATTTGAAATGAAAATGCTAAATAAATAATTACAATTAAAACTTTTAACAAAATAGCTAATATTGAAGACTTTCAGCTACATTAAAGTTTTTCTACGTTTAGTGTCACTGCAAAAATAAGAAAAGAAAAAAGACCATCTGACTTCACTCTAACCGTACAATCTGACTATGGACTGTAGTGGCTAAATGCGTTCGAACAGCCACAAAAGAACGCCTACTCTCCGCCTACTGACTTAATGTGTAAATATTATGGGAAGCACGCTAGCCAGACAGGATTTAAACTTTGTTGGCTGGAGACCCAAGTTTGGTTTAAAGAGGAAAAATGTACCAAGCACAGTGTTCTCTAACCATTCCTGATTTCTAATACGTATTCTTTGCGTTCGATGTAGTCTTGCGGCTTTCAGATCTGAAACGAAAGCTGCTGCTCTCCATGTGTTTTTCTGTCTTCTCCGGGCACGTTCATATGTAAATTGCGCAAGCTTAATTTGTCCATTAGATCGAAAGATCTGAAAAACCCCCACATACTTTTACCCGCCCATAGACCATCCCCTAGAAGTAATCAGGACAGAAGTGGTCAATAATGGACAAAAGAGACGGATTAAAACACCAGGTGTAAACAGGGCCTGAGAGCCAACAACCATGTTTAGCCAGGAACACATTCCACTTCATTAATTCACATTAAGCCCCAGTCTTACGCAGCTCTTGGTCTCGTCACCTTTACTTGAACTCTTCTCGGTTTAGTGAAGGCCCCTCATCGGTGCTGTAAATCTGTTTTTGGCTCCGCACATCTTAACCCATAAGCAGGTTAGTGAGGTCTCGTCTCTATAATGCAAGAACTATGTCTTCGCCCACCGGTCCCTCCACTCACACTGTCAGTAGAAGCAATCCATCATTCCTACACGGCTTCCCAAGGACATGCTATTGTTTTACTCTGCGGCAGAGCGGGATCTCACCCACAGCCAAACCACTGAGCTCAGCACGGCCGCCTGAGAGCAGAGACGCAATTACTGCAGTGCGGAATGCAGATGAGATGCGCTTGGCTCGCGTGCCATTGGCATTTTCAAAGAGCGCCTCTCTTGGCAGATATGAATGGCATGGCACATTAAATTGTTGTTTTTGTATATTTGAAAGGTACTTCGCCAACGAGCCGTTTGCAGATCTCCACCGGGTCGAGGGGCTTAGGGGTGTGTTTGTGGCCACTCTGATCAATGGATCAGTCACCGAGGACAACATGCGATCAGTCATCACGTTTGATAAAGGAGGAACCTGGGAACTTCTGCAGCCGCCTGAGGCCGACAGCCTGGGAGGAACCATTGACTGCCAGGTATTAGGGATGTTGGTCATTTTGGCTACTTTGGTACTAGATAAATCAGCCAAGTACTCAAGAGCAAGGAGGATTTCACTGTTTTGCGGCTTTCTCATTTATTAATAATGGTCCAACATATAAAAGTGTGATCCTTGTGACCCCTGTGATTTGATCCATTTAATTTAGCTCCCATTCGGCTGCACATCAGAGCACATCCTATGTGGACGCTCTTTCTATACAGATTTGCTGCTGAAACTCACTATTTGCTCTTCAGCACAAGTTGTGATTTCCCTCTGACCATTCAGACCATTCACTACCCAAAATGCCACAGTTACAAATATTCATGTATTCATGATTGATCATTGCTGGCATATGTGATTATGTGATATTAAATATCGGGTTGATATAGTCATTTAAATTTTTGGTTTTGTATATATATGAATTTGACATTTCATTTGTTCAATTGTCAATTTGTGTATGTATGTATATATATATATATATATATATATATATATATATATATATATGTGTGTGTGTATATCTATATGTATATCTATAGAATATATATATATATATATATATATATATATATATATATATATGTGTGTGTGTATATCTATATGTATATCTATAGATATATATATATATATATGTGTATATATTTTAAAGGGTTATTTAAAGGGTTATATTTAAAGGGTTTTATTTAAAATAATTTTTATGCAATTTTTTTTTTTGACAAAAGAACATACATATATATACACATACATATATATATTGTCTATATATATTATGTATGTATGTATGTATGTATGCATGTATGTGTGTGTGTGTGTGTGTATATATATACATACACATACATACATGCATGCATACATACATACATACATACATACATAGATACACTATATATATAGACAATATATATATGTATGTGTATATATATGTATGTTCTTTTGTCAAAAAAAAAAATTGCATAAAAATTATTTTAAATAAAACCCTTTAAATTGTGCTCATTCGCACCATGTCCTCTTTTTGCATGCTTCTTGTATACGCGACGCCAAGCATGTTTATGACACTGTGGTTTTGTGTTTGCAGAGAGTGAGTTAGAGTAGCAAGTTTTTCAATTGCAGCAGGAAGTAGAATTTTTTTGTAATGCTTGCGGTGAGCTGTTTGTGCTCTTTATCTTTAGCATTACCATACTCACTATTTCTCTCTCTCCCCCCTCTCCATCTCTCAGTTGGACAATGGCTGTTCCCTGCACTTGGCCCAACGGTGGAGTCAGCTGCTGAATATTCAGCTGCGCAGGATCCCTATTCTGTCTAAAGAGTCTGCACCTGGCCTCATCATGGCAACAGGTGGGCCACATGACCGCCTCTCTGCTTTGTGGTTAAACACCTCTCGTATGTGCAAGAAAGAGGAAATACTAGCACCACAGTGTCCCTGTTCTTGCTGCTCTGCTCTGCTCTGCTCTTATTAACCGAGTGCATATAGGTCCCTTCAGAGAATGCGGTACACACTGTAATGATAGGGAGCAAGTGCATGAACCCGACTACTTGAGTTCATGCCTGGCAAAAAACATTGATTTTTTCCCTCTTTGCACAGTTTGGAAGGCACTTCCTCCCTCTTGCATTCCTCTCTCTCCTTCTGCCAGCCACTGCCAGACCTTTAATTAAATGATTATTAGATAATGTGCATGCATGAAGATGAGAGGCACAGGAGGCTTGTGAAAATGTCTGCCCGTTTCGGCTGCTATCGCTCCAGCGCAGATGTGATAATTATTTGTACTTCACCCACTGGCTAATTATCACATACAAACACACCCTCGCACTCCTCGTCTTAGCCAGCCGAGAGCGGCCTCGTCACCTCAACATTGTTCTCATTGCACAAAAAAAAAGTTAAGTGCTGCATATCTCTTAAGTAGATGAATGTAAATGAGGTATATTACACCCCAAATTAATTAATGACAATGTCTTTGAGAAAAGGACAACTAGGGTTCTGATTCCAGGGCTGCGAAAAGAGAGAAGGTGACAGCCAGTATCCGTGTCTGGGCGTCTTGTCACAGTGGCAAGACTGAAGCATCTGACAGAAACACTTTATTTCTTGTTTTATGCTGGGTTTGTTTCTCTTTGTTTGTGCTAATGTCCTGCTATTTTGATCTGAATCTTGAGTAGGCTGTCTTTCACTGTTTACAGGGACGCATTAGCATCTACACCATTATGGTGTGGTCAGATGTGCTTGTGACCATTTCTCATTCAGTTTACATCACAGCACATAAATACCTAATTTACATTTGTATTTAACGCTGTCCTTTTGTCAGCTGGTCACCTGATATCATTTGTAATTGCGGCCTGTGAGATATGACACCAGATGCTGTGTAAATATTGACTGTCATCTTTTTTCCTCTCTACTTTTTTTTCTGTACAGGTTCTGTGGGAAAAAATCTGGCCAATAAACCCAATGTGTATGTATCCAGCAGCGCAGGGGTCAGATGGAGAGAGGTGAGAACTAGTTTTATCACACACTAGGTCCTTTTTCCGTGAACTTCCAAAATCTGTATTATTATCTAATATCTAAGAGTATTATCTAATTGAGTAATTAATTCAATTAATAAATTATTTATTTTATATATTTTACTTTCATGTCTCTGATTTGACAGTATTTTTGCATTTATTTAATATTTTATTTATGTATATTTTACTTTCATTTCTCCTCTTTGAGGTTTTTCCTCTGTTTTGCTTACTTTTAATATTGCAACACTTTGGTTTAACTTTTGTTGCTTTTAAATGTTAAGTCAGTATTTGAACCCATTCCCCCTTTCTCTAGACTATCTTATCTTACATTAAGAACTTTTTCTGTCATGTATTATCTTACCTAGGGCACCATTTGAGCCAGAATGCCATTGGTCCCCCCTTAAAAAAAATGTTTAACGCTGCTGCCAGTACAATAGCACTTATTATATTCCCAGACTTTTTGAAAAGCATAGCAGCGTGTGTTGTTCCATGTAACAGATATGTGTGTTCTTTAGGCCCTGACTGGTCCTCATTTCTACACCTGGGGAGATCACGGAGGGATCCTGATGGCTATCGCACAGGGCGGCTCCACCAGAACACTCAAGTCAGTTAGCATTTAAGGATCTAATGTCACTGTTCTTTTAGTAAAATCTGAGTATTATCCGGCTTTAGGATGTTACTGATAGCTGTGTCTTGTCTTTTGCTGGCTCAGATTCAGTACTAATGAGGGGGAAACCTGGAAAGAGTTCCAGTTCTCCGAGCAGGATGTATATGTGTACCAACTGCTGACTGAACCGGGTGAGAAGAGCACCATCTTCACTGTCTTCGGCTCTTATGCAGACCAGAAACACAGCTGGCTCATTGTGCAGGTCAACGCCAGTGATGTGCTTGGTAAGACAACAATGCACTCATGACTGGTGCACCATCCAAAGCACCCTAGCAACCACTTTGTAACTACCCACAACATCTAGCAAAATCCCTATCAGCCAACCTGAATACTCTATAAAAACAGTAAAATTCTTAAAGAATTAAGTCATCATTTATTCACCCTGGTGTTGTTCTAATGCCGAATGCCCTTCTTTCTTTAATGGGCCACAAAAGAAGGGTTTTTAAAAAAATGTCCCGCTTGTGCTCGTCCATATAATGGCAGTGAATAGTGACCAGCATCAAGCTTTTAAAAAAAGATGCAAAAGTATCACAGAAAGATCCATTAAAAAAAAATCCTTTTGTGGTCCATAAAAGAAAGTAGGGCATACAGCATTATACCAACAACAGGGTGAATGATTTTTGGGTGAACTATCCCTTTAAGGAGCCACTCTGAACACCATTGCATCAGTATAGCAACCACAAAAAACAGTGGGCAACTCCCCTGCAACCACCCAGAATGCCCTAGCAACTGCCTAACAGCCAATCAACCACACTTGCAATGTTGTATATGCAGTATTATCCAACACTACTGAATAGATCCTCAAGTGTTTCAAATGTATCAAGAGTAAATAACCTTCAAATTGAAGTATTTTTATATTTTCAGTCAATGGTTGTCAAGCCAACATTCAAAGTTTGTTTTGGCAAAACTCCTTTTTGTGGTTCTACATGTGATGTTACGTGTGCTTAGGTGTGCCGTGCTCGGAGGGCGACTATAAACGGTGGTCTCCCTCCGACGAGAGAGGAAACGGCTGTCTGCTCGGCAGAGAGATGGTGTACAAGCGCCGCTCTCCTCACGCCACCTGCTTCAACGGCGAGGACTTCGACAGGCCCGTCACTCTGTCCAACTGCTCCTGCACTCGTCAGGACTACGAGTGGTATGAGCTGAGACCCCCTCGGTCTATGTTTATCTCATGTTGCCATTGTCTTCACCTGAATACGCAATAAATTTTCTCTGTTTTATTGGCTCATCTCTCTCTGTTGCCAGTGACTACGGGTTTAAGCTGAGCGAGGATCTGTCTCTCGAGGTGTGCATACCTGATCCTGAGTTTTCTGGAAACCTGTATGCCCCACCAGTTCCCTGTCCGGTGGGCACAACTTACCGCCGCAGCAAAGGGTGAGAATGTGGTTATCCATCTTTGCTAACAACCATTATGATTATGTACTCTACCTTTCAAAAGTTTGGTGTCAGTAGGATTTTTTTATTTATTAATAATTTTAATCTGCAAGGATGCATTAAATAAACCAAAAGTTAGTTTAGACATTTTATAATGTTGCAAAAGATCTCTATTTCAAATAAATGCAAAAAAAAAAAAATATTAAGCAGCACAACATTGATAATAATAAGAAATATCAGCATATTAGAATGACTTCTGAAGGATCATGTGAGACTGAAGACTGGAGTAATGATGCTGAAAATTCAGCTTTGCCATTACAAGATTAAATTACATTTTAAAATACATTAAAACAGAAAACAGTTCTTTTCAATTGGAATTTGTAAATTGTAGCCTTGGTAAGCATAAGGGACTTAATGGACTTTTCTAAAACATTAAAATATCTTACTGATCCCAAACTTTTGAATGTTAGTGTATCACTAATTAAAAAATATTCACCTCTTTTCATGTTGTATTATCTTACAATACTGAATCAGAGCGAATGTAATTAGTTTTTTCCACCTTGTCACAGATAAATATTATCTCATCAAAATAAGACTTCTACCAGGTTGTTGTTTTTTGTCTAAATTTTTTTATTATATGTATTTTATGTAACTTCTGAAATGAGTTGGCTGATTATCAACAGTAGTTTTGTTATATTAAATTAGGTGGATACTTACAATATATATATATTTTTCGAGCTTACTATTATTATTATTAGATTGTAGAGGTCACTTTAAAGAGCATTTTTCTCTCTATAAAGCCAAACCACATCTGTTGTGATTCATTGCTGTAAAACAGCAAAACAAAAGAGAGTCCAAAGGGGTGAATCCTCATTATAGGCTCTGTGTCCTTCTGGATACGGATTGTTAGCCGCCGCCACCATCAGCAGCAGCCCGGGAGCATTATTAGATCTGCCACTGCTGTGTCACCATGCATCTCTCCTCTCATTATCTGCAGTCGAGAGGAGAGGATTTATTTAGAACATGGACATGAACCGAATTTAGCTGGAGGAGTTTAGATCTCTTGCTCAGTCAGTTGAGATGTGAGCTGGAGGAGGTTAATTACTATTAAAAATGATTCCTGGGAAATTGGGGAAGTAATGTTAATTACGATTATTTAGGGACGCTCAGATATATTAGGACTGTATCTGTTTTCAACCATTTTTGTTATTTAACATTTAGGACAGTTTATGCTATTTATCTTTTGTATTTCACTGTGGAACTTAATCTAGATCTATTTAACACATTTGAGACCACTCTAAAAACGTCGCTTGCCCTTTAAGGGCATGTTTATAAAAACAGAGATCTGTGCTGATAAAGATATTTAATGATTCTTATGCACACAAAAATCCATCAATACTGCTATTTATGTGGTTATTTGTTTAATTTCCAACAGTTAAAATCATGGAAAAACAAGAATTAGCATTTTCTAATAAGCTTGGAACATTGGTACTTCTCAAAATGTTACCTAAACATCAAGACAGCAAGAGGTGAATTTATATGGAAGCAAGGAAATTAATTGATGTGTAATTACAGCATCACCTAGTGTCAACTTTTTGAACTAAATTCTTCAAGAAGAGAAAATTTTAATTTCGAAGATGATTTCCACTGATGTCAAGTTGTGTGATCTGACGCTTTAGGTACAGGAAGGTGTCTGGAGACAGCTGCAGCGGGGGAGATGTCGAAGCTCGGCTGGATGGAGAAATGCTGCCCTGTCCTGTGGGAGGTACAGTAAGAACCTCCTCCTCAGCTTACACAATCATCTTATCTGAGCTCTTTTTATGGAACACCACACAGTCCTATGGGATGCAACAGGAAGTTCTTGAGTCACAGTTCATAACATGGCCTCAAACTTATAAAAAAGAACTTCACAGAGAAACATCAAGTCAGAGAAATGAAATTGTAAATGAATAAATAAATGAATAGTTTATGGTCTGTACGATTTCTTTTAAAAGTTTGTATTAGGCAAGGATGCATTCAATTGATCAAAAGCGACATTAAAGACATTTATAATGTTACAGATTTCTGTTTCAAATAAATGCTGTTGTTTTGAACTTTCTATTCATCAAAGAACTCATTTTTATCACCGTTTCCACAAATACATGGTAAGATAAGACTTAACTATACGTTTTAGAAGTAGTTTTCATTGTTAGTTCTTGTTAACTTATATCAACCACAGCAATAACCAAAACATCAAAACTGACCAAAATTTAAATGAGATTTATATCTTTATCTTGATTTTTCCATCTTGAAGTTAAAACATCTTGTTTTTCACTGGTGGACTTTTTCGAAATGCTGTGTTATGTAGTCGTTTGTTTTCATTTATGACATAGTAACCAGATGCAAGATATAGAATAATGTTAGACCTCTTCACTTTTTCTCTTGATCTAATTTTTTGTAATAATTCCGTTTAGTTGTTTGGTAGCAAAAAACACATAAAAAATACATTGGAAATGTAGTTTACTGTAAGCACACAATGTGACATTTCATATACAAATCACAGTAATATCTACAACTGTACCTGAATGTGTGTCCATAATAAATGCATAAATGTGTAATGACGCAGTGAGATGTCATGATGGACAGATGCATTGAAAGCTACTCACAAGATGATGCCTAGTCATTACTCTGGCACCTCATAGATTTAAAGCGATAGTTCACCCAAAAATGGAAATTTTTAATATTTTTAAAATGGAAGACATTTTAAAGAACGTTGGTAACCAGACATTTGACGGCATTGACTTCCATAGTAGGAAAAAAAATACTATGGAAGACAGTGGGTGCCGTTAACTGTCTGGTTACCAACGTTCTTTAAAATACCTTCTCTTGTGTTCAGCAGAAGAAAGAAACTCATACAGGTTTGGAACAACATGAGGGTTAATAAATGAAAACAACATTTTTGGGTGAACTATCCCGTTAACACATTGCATACAGTAATGTGGACTGTCAGTCCTAAAGATGGGATTTAAAAATCGAGTTAGGATTGTCTGTAGTGTAATCAAAAGCCCATCTTCCCACCGAGCTGTTCAAGAGCCGTCACTGTCTAGACTGCCTCTTTTCTCTGGCATTGTGGTGCTCAGCCACTTGACCACGCTTCAGTGGCTGTGTTGATTGGCTTGCCTCTCAGACTAGAGGATGCTGGGAATAAATAAGGGACCCTTTCAGAAAGCTCAAATCTGAAGCAGTGGGAGAAGAAAGTGATGTGACTGATGTGCCATCAGATTTTTTTTAAGATTATCAATGAAATAGAAAATGGAAAGTCTTCCCAGATGAGTGGAGGGTGTTAGCAAGGAACAACTCCATTTTAGTGCCAGTGGTTTAGAGATGAAATGCTCAACGAAATCTCTTAACTGAACACTCTTACCTTCTTCTTTTTCTTCTTCTTCTTCTTTTAGAGAGTAATGAGTTTATCCTGTATGCGGTGAGGAACTCCATCCACCGCTTTGATCTGGCCACAGGCACAGACCAGCCGCTCCCCCTCTCGGGTCTCCATGAGGCGGTGGCGCTGGACTTTGATTATGAGAAGAACTGCCTATACTGGGCTGATATTTCGCTGGACACCATTCAGGTGAATAAACATCTTTTTAGGGATGCACAATATATCGGTGCCATATATTGGTTTATTTTGACTGATATTGGAGAATTTGTTGTGTTGGCTGATATTGTATATTTAATTGGTGTTCAGTTGTTCACATCTATCTCCCCTATTTGTTATATTTAGATGACCTTTGCTTAAAGTTAATCTTTAATAACACTTACAATTTATTGACACTTTAAACTGTAAAATAGCAGATCACAAAATGATTATACATTTTATACATTTTTCATGCTGTGCATTATAACTTTGTGATGCCTAAATCATAAATATTTAAAGCATTTAAAAATATGTTTACTTAGTGTCTTATTTTTAATGTATTAAGACAAAATAGTTTAACATTGTAATGTTGTATTATAAAATACAAAATAATACAAACTATTAACATTTCAGTCGGTGTCCATAACAAATAATAAATATTTTTCCTAATTTTATACAATTTTTTTTAAATTTTTTTTAACTTTATTTATTTATTTATATATATATAGAGAGAGAGAGAGAGAGAGAGAGAAATGTTAGAGAAATAGAAATGTTAGAGAAATTTTAAAAGCAATGCATTTTGTATGTTTTTGTGTAGAGATTGTGTTTGAATGGAAGCTCTGGACAAGAAGTGATTGTCAAAAAGGACCTACAAAACGTGGAGGCGCTGTCATTTGACCCCATCAGCCGGTTGCTGTATTGGGTGGATGCCGGTGCTCAAAAAATCGAGGTAATCAAATGTTAAAACAACTACAGCAACATCAGTTACATACATTCGTTCATATAGTCGTCCTCACACTCTCTCTCGTCCAGGTGTCCAACTCTGATGGAGACCTGAGACGCACTCTGGTCAACTCTTCAGTGGTGGAACAGCCTCGAGCCCTGACTCTCATGCCAGGAGAGAGGTACGGTGTTCCCATAATCCCCTTTGTTTTCCTTAGAAGACCTTTTGCTCCCTGAGTACTAAGCTGCATGTGCTGTCTCTCTTAGCCTGATGTTTTGGACAGACTGGGGCGATCGCGCGGCGGGCGTCTACCGCAGCTGGATGGACGGATCCAACATCTCCTGCATCGTGTCCGAGGGAGTTCGCTGGCCCAATGGCATAACGGCAGATGAATCATGGCTGTACTGGACAGAGGCATATGGAGACCGCATTGAAAGAGCAGATTTTAATGGAGGCCACCGCACTGTGGTAATGGAGGGCCTGCCTCATCCTTATGCCATTGCTGTTTTTAAGGTAGGCCCAGTCTTATCACTTTCTGGGAATGTTGCAACTGGTATTCTATCAAACCTTCTTTGATAATCATAAACTCATTGTTGAACTGGTCTTTGTTGGTGTAGAATGACCTGTACTGGGATGACTGGTCTAGAATGGGAATCTTCAAAGCACCTAAATCAGGCTCACCAGACAGTGAGATGATAGTGGGCAGACTGACAGGAGTGATGGATCTCAAGATCTTCTACAAGGGAAAGAACAAAGGTCAGTTCTTAAGGAGACACAGTCCTGAAACATATGGAAAATATGTTAATTATTACGGCATGAAAGGGTAATAGCAAGTAGCCTTTAATTTCTATAACAGCTACACAAAACCACACTTGTCAGCTTGTATTGTTGATGAATGCTAAATAAAAACATTTTTACATTTTTTTTATTTCGAAATATATAAATTCCAGTAAATTCCTTAGTGATATTTATAATTGGGCGGGGGGATTTTTATTGTAGTTCTTGAATTTTAGTGTACAAGAACACAGGGTTATTATCGTTAACTAAAACTAAAACCAAAACCATATAAAAGTTTTCATCACTTAAAATGAAATAAACCTAAATTTCAATTATATATATATATATATAAAAAAACATATATTTAAAACATATTTTATTAAGACAACATTTATATTTTCATTTAGTTTAAGTACAAAAATAACTAAAACTAAATGAACTAATATGCAGCAGAAACAACGCAACCATCCAGGTGGGTGCTGCACATTGGTGGTGGTTGAGGAGATTCCCCCCCCTTCTATGTAAAGCGCTACCCAGAAAAGTACCCAGAAAAGTGCTATATAAATGTAACAAATTATTATTATTATTAACCGTGGCGTCCTATATCAGGCCTATTTTTCAGGAGTGTTTTTAGGAGTAAACTATAACTTTGATGGCCTTAAACCTAACAGACACAAAAAGCCACAGAACTCTGTTTTGATGTAAAATATAAAAATAGTAAAAAAAAAAAAAATGTTTCTCCCCTGTAGGTCAGAATGCTTGTGTGGATCAGCCATGCAGTCTTCTGTGTCTTCCCCAGCCTGGAAACAAGCATCACTGTGTTTGTCCCGACGGAGTTTCCAGCACCATCCTCCCCTCAGGAGAGCCTCAGTGTCAGTGTCCCAGTGGATACCAGCTCCACAATAATACATGCGTTAAGACAGGTCTGACAGAAACAGAAGTGTCAGATATCAATAGCTCTAAGTTATAAATCATTTTTATGAAGTTAGTTTGTATTTTATTGATGTTTTTCTGTCTGCTGCCCATCAGAGCACACCTGCTTGCCGAACCAGCACCGCTGCGCTAATGGGAAGTGCATCAGCAGCATCTGGAAGTGTGACAGTGACAACGACTGCGGCGACATGAGTGATGAGCAGGGGTGCCGTGAGTGACGACATCAGCCCCGCCACCTCTGTCTCATATAAAACAACACTAATGTACGAATGTTGAGTTTCATGTCTTTCTCTCTCTGTAGCCTCCACTTCCTGTGACCCTGCGGTTCAGTTCCGCTGTGTGGCCTCAGGTTCCTGCATTCCACTGGCCTTCAAGTGCGACCATGAGGATGACTGTGGTGATAACAGCGACGAGGAGCATTGTGGTATGCGTATGTTTAGAGCTTGGTGATGTATCCAATATTCAAGATATATCTAAGAGGATTTTGCTGTTGGTATAAAATTAAGTGGTATCGCGATATTTTATTGCACTTTGTAATTGGTCATTAAGTTTAGAGACCACATTACAGACCAGTTTAGAGATCACGCCCCATCTTGCAAATATGAAAACGTTATGATATACGTTTTTTTTTATAGTGTCTCAGAATCAATGTTGTTTTTGTCAAATAAAACTTTAAAAAGCTGAAATAAAATTTAATATACGTAATCGATTTTTATTAATAAATAAATTGAAATGCTTCCTTGGCAACTAATTGAAATGAAATATGTTTTTAGTTGAAACTGAAACAGAAAAATGTAAAATAAATAGAAACATTTTTCTAAAAACAAAACGACTAATACATAAACAGTAATTAAAATGAAAACTGAAAATATAAAAACAAAAGCTAATTCAAAAAATGTATACATACTATAATAGTATATAAATAATATAATAATATAATATATAAATAAATGAATTTAACTTCAGTAGCAAAAATTGTTTTAGTTTAATTTATTTGTCAACTGTTTGTTTACAATAATAAATCTGATTAATAGATTAATTTGTGAACACTTGAAGGTCAGGGAAGGTGGGGGTGTATGTTAATGGGAATTGTTTTTTTTTATATAAAATTGCTGTTCATGAGTATAAATTGTTATATTAATATAAATACAAATTATTAAAATATCATTCTTCTGGTAATAAAAAAAAAAATAGAGCCTTTCCAAAATAGAGTAGAAATATGTTTTTTTACATTGCGGTTCAGGGCTTCCGTAGTTTGATTTGACTTCCTTGGATTGAAAAAACAAATCTCAACACATTTCCAGAGCAAATTCATCAATATTAATAATATCTTGAAAATCATTGCAATGCTAAACATCATTGAGAGACTTTTTTTAGCTATATTGTATATGTATGTTTTATCTTGTTTAGTTAAAATAACTTGGATGGAGCGCTCATATTTTATCTGCTTTCTTTTTAGAGTCTCACCAGTGTGGACCGGGAGAGTTCACCTGTGCAAGAGGCGTGTGTATTCGGGACGCATGGCGCTGTGATGGGGACAACGATTGCAGGGACTGGTCAGATGAGGCCAACTGTACTGGTGAGAGAGACTCATTTACTCACAGGTGCATAAAATATGCAGTGAAATATGTCACGTCTACATCCTTAACGTTTTTTCTTTTCCTCTTTCTGTCTCATAAAGTGGGTCACCACACATGTGAGAGCAGTAGTTTCCAGTGCCACACGGGTCACTGCATTCCTCAGCGCTGGGTGTGTGACGGAGATGATGACTGCCAGGACGGCTCAGACGAGGACCCTACCCAGTGTGGTCAGTCACAAACACTGCCGTACTCACCTTCCCTGTTTCATTGTAAACTATATGATTTTCTTTTTTTCTTTTTTTTGGAAGACAGTGCATTTTTGAACATCAAATGTTCTGTCAAGCTCCAAAAATAACATAAGTGTCCGTGCAGTCTCATGTATCATGTAAAGTCTCATGTATGATTCTGTGTAATTTGACATCTATTGGTTTTGTCCGGCAGGGCGTGAAAAGTGCAGCGGGTTCTTGTGCGCTAACGGCACCTGCCTGCCCGCTAGTGCTCACTGCAATGGTGTGGAGGACTGTCCAGGGGGCGCTGATGAGCAAAACTGCGGTATGTGCTTCCTTATTTATTTAATTGCAATTGTTTTTTAATGTTGTGTTGTCATTGAAACTAGATAAAGGTAATAATAAGGGTCTGTTCCTTCAGGTCCCCTCTGTGCGCACTATATGGAATTTGTGTGCAAAAACCGAGCGCAGTGTCTGTTCCAGTCTCTGGTGTGTGACGGTACACGACACTGTGCTGATGGATCTGATGAGGACGCAACATACGCTGGCTGTCGTGAGTCCAACAATTTGCTAACTGATATGTGATTATTATAAACCGTTCACTGAAGGAATTAGCTAAAAGTCCTTGGTGTTCTAACTGAGACTCTACATTTAACATGTTAAGTTAGTGCAATTAATTATATTAATAAATACAAATTTCATAATGTACGCATTTAATCATGCTCCAAGTGTAAATAGCTTAAGATATTCCTATTATTGCAATTTAAAATAACTGTTTCCTATTTTAATATATTTTAAAATGTAATTTTATTCCTGTGATGGCAAAGCCATTACTCTTCAGTGTCACATGATCCTTCAGAAGTCATACTAATATGTTGATTTGGTGCTCATAAAACATGTCTTATTATTATCAATGTTTAAAACAGTTGTTCTGCTTAATATTTTTGTGGAAACAGGGATGCTTTGATGGTTAGTTAAAAAGAACAGCATTTATTTGAAATATAAATCTTTTAACAGTATAAAAGTCTTTTGAACAATTTGCATCATATGCAATTTCTTTAAAAAAATCGTACCGACTCCAAACTTTTGAATGGTTGAGTGTATATTATATTATTATTAATAAACTAATCATAATTTTTTTATTAAATTGTGTATAAAAATAAAGCAATCAACCTACTACTTATGCCACTTTTTGCAATGTCAATTGCTTTTTTCTCATCTGCCACAATTTATTGTCTTAACTTATTATCATAATTTATTCATAATATCTCAGCAAGAAAATGTACGTACTTTCGTTCGTAATATGATTCCATTTTTGAATCAATTGACAGTCCTAAACGTGGACTTTGGATAGAACGCCAATGCAGTGTTTTGTAATGAGTTGATTTGTTCTCTTCTCTCCCACAGCAACTAACCCTGAGTTTGAGAAAACATGTGACAGCTACAACTTCCAGTGTTCCAATGGAATGTGTGTGACCCTCGAGTGGAAGTGTGACGGCATGGACGACTGTGGCGACTACTCGGACGAGGCCAACTGTGGTGAGCAATAACTCCCACACTGATCAAGAGGCCAAAAGTCAAATTCTAGGTTGAATTTATATGCGTCACGCTGCACATTGACTTCATGCTGTTAGACAGAACTTTGGCTATGGAAGGCTACAGACTTCCAGTCAGAGAGTAAAATAAATCAGTAGGTCCAATCCAGTCACACCTGGGACTAGTTTCAAACAGGACTGTTCACCTAGTTTCTGCGCTTGTTTTCTAATGAGTTTGTGTGCTTTCTGTTTCAGCTTCCCCAACCGAGGAGCCAGGCTGTTCACGTTACTTTCAGTATGAGTGTAAGAACGGCCGCTGTGTGCCTGCCTGGTGGAAGTGTGATGGGGAAAATGACTGCGGTGACTGGTCTGATGAATCTCAATGTTCAGGTACATAATTTAGACCTGTATAGTTTGTTTGTAAAGTGGCAACAAAAGACACATGCTCAGTGGATTAATTACGATGCATTATGTTGTGTCTGTGTACAGGTGGCGGATCTCCTCACACACCTGCACCAGGTCCAGCTACCTGTGCTCCTAATCGTTTCCGCTGTGGTTCTGGCGCGTGTATTGTGAACACCTGGGTGTGTGACGGCTACGCTGATTGTCCTGATGGCAGCGATGAAGTGGGCTGTCCTACAGGTGCCTTCTCTGCTCTTTTATTTCAGAAAGACATGTTCATTTAATATATTGGTTTTATATATTCGTAATATCTTTTTTTAGCTTCTACCGATAATGTTTCAGCTTGCATCAATAACATGTTTTAGCTTGCATAAATAAATTAAGCTGTTTAATTAAACTCTTTTTTTAAATAATGTGACATTCGGCACTCATGTTCATACATGCAAATTCACGCTCTTCAGCTCAAACTGGTTCAGTGGGTGATACGACAGTCCCAGAGCGCCACATTTCATTTTCCCAGAGCTTATACAATTCACTTATAAACTATATATATAATACTATATGAAGTGTTGTCACTCAATAATACTGTCCCTAGAAACATGTTAATAAATAAGTGAATATCTTAGAGGGCTTTCACAATGGTCATGTTTGCTGCGGTCTGAGTCGGAGCGTGATTGTTCCCGGCAAACGTGCACGGCACATGATAGAAAACAGGATGGTTTTTTATTAATTTGGTGCTCTCAAAGTTCTCAATTTTAAATAAAATAATTCTTAATACCAGATCTCAAGTGAATAAGTATTAGCAATTAGTATTTTAATACTTATTCAGTGCAGAGAATGAGATTTATTGAATGGGGAAAAAATGTTCACATAGGGAGACATTTAAATGTAAAATAAGTTTAACCCTTGCCTCTTTTCATGGCTTATTATATTGGTGTCTTGCTTCTGTCTATTGCTTAGTCAAAGGCTCTGTGACTCCTGTGGCAACTGTTCCTCCATCGGGCCGCTGCTCTAAAGATCAGTTCCTGTGCCTGAAGCCTGCGACCTGTATCGCTGATTGGAAGCGATGTGACGGACACCCTCACTGCCAGGATGGATCTGATGAGACCAACTGCCGTAAGTGTCGTAACATTTTGACACATCTACTCACTCTTTACTACCGTTTTCCTCATTTTGGAATAGAAATAAAGTCTTTAAATCTGAAATAACACAAACATTGTTACACTGCTTAGCCTCAACCAAAAATGTCTTCTACCTGCAACCTTTTCTTTCTTAACTCTCCGTTATATTTCAGCCACTCATGGTCCGTTGCTCTGTGTGAATGGTACTCTCTGTGCGGATGGCGAGGCCTGCGTGCTGAACAGTGAGAGGTGTGATGGCTTCATAGACTGTTCTGACAAAAGTGACGAGAATAACTGCACTGGTGAGACACTGAGAGACGTTCATGTTGTATCTGCTGACTGCATTGTACCACAGTAAGACAGCCTGACTGTTCATGCTGATTTACCCTTCTCAGTGGATATGTTGGTGTACAAGATTCAAAATCTACAGTGGAGCGCCAACTTCTCCGGTGCTGTGATGCTCACCTGGTCAAGACCCAAAAATATGCCTACAGCATCCTGCTCTTTTATCATCTACTTCAGGTAAATTTAGCTTTCATCTACACCTGTGGTTATTAAGCTTTTCCAGGTGGTGGACCATTTCAACTGTGAACCAAATATCACAGACCACTTAACCTTTATTTGTTTTGTTTTGTGATGTCCCAATTAAGTTTTTTGTGCCCCCGATCCAAGTCATTTAATATTGAATATCTGCCGACCCTGAGTCCTGATCCAATACTTGTATTCTCTTAGTGCTATGTGCACACTTTAAGTACATTAAAGTTAAAATCACTTTTAACTTTAAGTTACATTAAAATCAATCAACAAACGTAGACATCAAATATGGAAACAGACCTAGGGTCCACATGGGTCAATAACAAAGGTTGTATTTATTTTATTTTCTAGGCAGGTGGGTGTCCAGCAGTGGACGTCTATGGACACGAACAGCAATAAGGGCAGTGCCGTTTTGACCGTGTTGATGCCGGACACCACCTACCAGGTGAAGGTGCAGACTCAGTGTCTCAGCAAACAGCACAGGACCAATGAAATTCTCACACTACGCACACCAGAAGGATGTAAGTCTGCATTAGCAGCGCAATCACTAAAATCACTCATAGAACAACTCAGATTTACATGGAAGGGATATGTTTTGTCTTCCGTTGCTTCATTGTGTCTGACGTCTGTGTTTGTATGGCAGTGCCGGACCCTCCTCAGGGTCTGCAGCTGAGCTGTGACAATGCTGAGGACGGGACAGTACTGTGTTCCTGGAACCCTCCTGATAAAACACATGGACTCGTCAGGGAGTATATTGTGAGGAAGATGTCTTCAGTTCTTTATAGCATTTATCAACGCCTACTTGCATCTAACTGGCTGTGTGTGTTGTGCAGGTGGAGTACAGTGAAAAGGACAGCGCTGAGTGGTTTTCCCAGCGTAGCACCAGCACCAGTGCAGAAGTGAAGAATCTGCAGCCTAGCTCGCTCTACAGATTTAGGGTGAGACACTCAAGAACTTGTATAAAGTTATTTTTCTGTGAACTTCTGCTGATGATACAAGATCATCTAGATCGCTTCGTCTAACCTGTGTTCATCTGTTGTTTCTCAGGTGGCTGCCGTCACAAGCAGAGGCGTGGGAAACTGGACAGAAATTAAATCCATAGTTCCTCAAAAAGGTAAGGAAACTATATAAAAGCACCCTTCACAGAAGAGTGCTGACTCCCCCTGCTGGACATGTTTTATCTCATCCACCTTTTTCCTGAGCAAAAGATGAGCACATGATGGATTCTAACTTGTTATTCTAACTGTTTGTATGCTGTCCTGTTCCAGTCTCCATAGGAAGTTAACTCGTTGTTAAAACGGGGTAAAAAACGTAATTAATTCAACTGAAACTTTTTTAACATTACTAAAAATTGAAATGAGCGCAGGGTTGCAAGCTGTGCTGTTGTTGACTGACACAAGATCAGCAATAGACTGAAGTAGTTCTTGGAAAGTAGTTCTTTTCAAATCTGAAAAGAATGTCCATATACGGCGCCATATGACTTGCATTTTATGCCAAAGACTGACATGAGAAAACGACCATGGCTTGAAGCACTTAAGTTAAAAAACTCCCCATAAAAGTTATGTGCGTGCTCATCATTTTGAGGACAAAACCAACCCGAACTTCACTGATCGGGAGCTTTATGTAGGATATGAGCGCTCATCTGTTTTCAATGTAGATTCATGTCATCTACGCACTCATTAAACTTTGATGGGTGAGGCACTGACAAAAGACGGTCATTGCGACACTATAAAGTGATGGCACTATGAAGCCATGTGCTTTTTAAAGTCATTTTCATAGGTTTAAAGTTGCATTATCAGTTCGGAAAATATGCTAATATAACTGGAGATGCAAAGGATAAATCTGCTGCGAGACTTCCGCGTTCAGGAAAAAACGTGGATAGGATGGTTGGAACAGATTGAGTGTCATTGTAAACTCCCATTTCAGCATAAATATAAACAGGTCAATATGTGTCTGTAATTTAATATCACTGGAAATGTGATGTGATATCATGAATAATAATGAGACAGGGCTTTCTAAAAGGATAAGACCATACAGTCTCATAAATGATTGAGGCATTCAAAATAACGGATACTAACATTTAATTAAAAATAAAGGATTTTAACATATTTTCCGATTAACACTGAATTTTCAGTGTCACATGATCCTTTAGAAATCATTCTAATATGCTGATTTGCTGCTGAAGAATCATTTCTTATTATTATCAATGTTGAAAAGGATTTTTAGAATGATTGAATAGAAAGAATTGAAAGAACATAATTTTAAATAGAAATCTTTGTATCATGAATGTCTTTACTGTCACTTTCAGTGATTACTGATCAATTTGATGCATCCTTGCTGAATAGGAGAAAAAAAAAAACGTACTGAACCAAACGTTTAAATGGGAGCATATCTGTTAATAAGGATTGGTGGTGGTGTGATCAAAGACTTATCCTACAATATCTTTTCACATTATATCACTATATCTCAATGATCTTGTCGGAGTAGACTGGTGACTATGTATTTCGATACAGATATTTTACTGGAAATATTACCCTCAAATGTTTGATATATTGCATAAATGTCTAGTTGTATCTATCTTAATGTTTTGACAAAAAAAATTCTGTAGTGTTTCATGACTCTTTAATAATGTGTCTTTCAGCTCTCTCTCCTCCTAATGTCGCGATCACCAGCATCACAGAAGACTCAATGACTTTGTCGATCACCAATGATTATAAGGTCCAGGTTGGTCAGATTGTTTTTTTTTTTCTCTGTGCAGGGTTTATGTCATGACCTCCTTCGAATGTAAATATAATATTGATCTCTCTATTTCTCTCTCTGTTACATGAAGCACTACATTGTCGTTATTTCGTGGGTATTTGATGAACATGTGAAGGAGAGCAGGAATTACACTGTCTTGGAAACATTGAAAGGTAAAACACTTCACAGTCATCAAACATCCTGTCAGTGTTTCTGGAAGAGGATACAATCTGTGTGCTCTTTTCTGTATAGCCACTAACCTGACAGCAGGGATGGAGTATGAGGTGGCGGTGTGGGCTCACACGGATGATGGAGACAGTCCTACTGCTCTGTCCCGCCAGCAGACCAAAGGCACAAGACCTCCCGGGCCGTCACTGAAGGCCAGAGCGCTCAACCAGACCGCTGTAGATTGCAACTGGACCGGCCCTCAAGCTGAGGTGAGACTAACTCATAAACACTTAATAAACGCTCATAAAAGTGTGCGGTCACATTTATAGGTGAAACTTAAAGGCCGAAATCCACTAATTCCAATAGGAATTTGTGCGTTCGGGAGTTTCGCGTTAGGGTGAAAAAGTTCACTATGTAGATTTCGCTCATATTCAAGGTAGTCATATGAACTGAGTTGCTCACTTTTAATAAAAAAATAAGACTTTTACACAGATTAGCTCCAAATTCATACAAGCTCTGTGTTAGAGATGCGCGATTCTGGATAAATTGAGAGTCGATTTTTGTTTAAAATAGTGATCACGATTTTCCCACGATTCTGAATAGACAAACAAAATAACGTACATTATTTGAGATTCTGACAAAATATTAATTGCTGCAGTCTATATAAAAATATTGAATCAATGTGAATAAAACATTTTTTTTGTCTGTTTGAATGAATGATTCAATCATAAAGACTTCACTTGTTTCATTACTGGATGAATCAGCGATTTTGAACAAATTTCTTGAATGAATGAACGATCCAATGACAAATACATTTTTAACATTCACTTATCGCCACCTAGTGGTGTAACGATGTAGTTAATACAATCTTTGTAAAGTGTCAAGTTACGTTCAAAAGGTGATTTACTCTATATTGAGACATCAGTGTTTATTATCCAAACTATAAACTTTTATCCCACTACTAATGTGATAAATTGAATTATTGTAACAGAAATAATGTTACTGTGTTATGTGGTTGAAAAGTCTCTTCTGTGTTCTCCAAGGTTTAATGGACATAGTTGAATCATTGTCATTTAGGAATACTATTGCGTGGTTTGAATCGAGATCGCAGTCTTTTAACGATTAATCGTGCAGCTCTACTTTGTGTATTTAAAAGTATGAAAAGAAAACTATAAATACTGTAAGATATGAGATCAAGTAAAGCACTCATTGGTCACACTAAGTGTCTAACTAGTATGTACTAAGATTTAAATGATCACTTGAGGAAGAAAGATTTCCTCAAGCAGATTTTGTGTCAGGTTTAGTCACGCAAATTCGCAGCGTTGACTAATAGAAAGCTGCTTGGTTTGAAAGTGGCTTCTGTGTGAGCTTTTACTACACTATTGGCAATAGATAATGGACCTTTTTTGCTGAAATTTCACTAATGTGACCACACCGTTAAGCTGAAAAGACACCATCTTCTGATTTCACAGGTGTATGGAGTGTTCTACGCCACCTCCTTCCTGGATCTGTACCGCAGACCTCACAGGGTGAATACCACCTCCACCAGTCTGACTGTGATCGTTGACAGCGACGAGCAATACCTCTTCCTGGTTAGTATCCACCCTCACTTTGAAGATCCGTTTTGGCACCATGATGTCCAGATGAAGTGACTGTGTGTGTTGTTCAGGTGAGGGTGATCTCTCCATACATGGGTCCTCCATCAGACTTTGCTGTAGTGAAGATGATCCCCAACGAGCGACTTCCACCTCGAAACCTGCACAAAGTGCGAGTGGATAAGACGCAGGCCACTCTAAAGTGGCAGCCGCCCTTCGATTCTCCCAGCAGTCCTTTGGTATGAAAACAAAGTCAATTTAAATGTTTTCATGATTTAGTTATGTCGGATGGGGGTGTTTCAAGCATCTTTGTGTATATATCAGACGTATGCAGTGCACGTGAGAGATACGGTTCGTAAAACGGAGCGGGACTATAAGGTGAACACTCAGAACAACACGGTGGAGTACACGCTGAAGGGTCTGGAGCCTGGAGGACGCTACAGCATCACCATCAGGCTGCTCAACATGAGCAAAGAGGCCAGCTACACACTCAACACGGGTAGAGTCATCTCTTTTCTTGCCTGAAACATTGTATCATAAAAAAGGTCACGGGTGCCTGAAGGATTTCATCTGTCGGTACACACAGCGGGGGAGATTTTTAGCAAAAACAAATGCTAACGCATTTGGCCAATTCACAGAAAGTCAGTTGGAGCGCTCATATTACAGCTGCAGACACCACTGAAAAAAGTGAAACACTAAATGTGTTTAATATGTTAATATTAGTTGTATAGTACTTACACTTTATTATGTAATTTACGGTATGAGAGGCAATCATATAATGTGGCACACAGTGAAGTGCCTGCAACCTCTTCAGCCCACGATGTAGCAGAGCCTGCGTTTATAACACAATTTCTTCATTATAAAAATATTAAGGGCACACATTTTCATTAACTTTTTTTAAACCAAATCCTCCATTCCCATCACTACACAACCATTCAGAAGTTTAAGGTCGGTCATTTTTTTATTGTTTTTGACAGATGCCTTTTCTGCTCACCATGGCTGCATTTATTTAGTAAAAACAAAAAAATTTAAGAAATATTATTAGAATTTAAAATAACTGTTTTCTGTTTAAATATATTGTAAATTGTAATTTATTTCTGTGATGACAGCTGAATTTTCAGCATTATTACTCCAGTGTTCAGTGTCACATGATCCTTCAGAAATCATTCTAATATGCTGATTGGCTGCTCAATAAACATTTCTTATTATCAATGATGAAAACAGTTGTGCCTCTTAATATATTTATTCTTTTGTGATTAGAAAGTTAATAAGAACAGTATTTATTTGAAATATAAATCTTTTGTAACATTATAAATGTATTTACTGTCACTTTTAATCAGTTTAATGCATACTTGCTAAATAAAAAAAATAAT
Organism: Squalius cephalus; assembly: GCF_949319135.1. NCBI lineage: Eukaryota > Metazoa > Chordata > Actinopteri > Cypriniformes > Leuciscidae > Squalius > Squalius cephalus. The sequence continues at coordinate 15,350,925 of NC_137132.1, read as the reverse complement.
AATAATAATTTACTGACCCCAAACTTTTAAATGGCAGTGTATTTATGCTATAAGTAAAAAAAAAGTGTTATTTCATGGTGGTGGTGTTGTTGTTTTGCTCTAAACCTATATTTATCCATTCCACACAGTTTCTCTACCTGCACCTGAAGCCCTCAAAATCTTAGAAGAACAGGATCATGTGTTCCTCTTCTGGAAGAGCCTGGCTGTGAAGGACCGGACCTTCAATGAAAGCAGGGTTAGAAACCACCTTAAAGTCTACATAAAATCCACATTGACTAAACATCTTTACTATTTGGCTTTTTCCATTTCCTTGTTTTTGTTGGCTTTGCTAATGATCTCTTGAACTCTTCAGGGCTATGAGGTGTATGTGCATGACAGTGTCACCAACTCCACTATGTGTCTGGGTAACACAACGGAGACGTTCTTCAGGATCAATAGCTTGTTGGTGGGCCATAACTACACGTTCTCAGTGCGGGCGCGCTGCCTGCTCAACAACCAGCTGTGTGGAGAGGCGGCTGTGCTGTTATATGACGAACTGGGCAAAGCAGCAGGCATGAGCTTTTACACACTAAACATTTTTGCCTATATATCTGTGGCTGTTTGTTTGGCCAGACGTTGATCCTGACACACATTTGTCATCGTTCAGGGCCGAATGATGCCAAATCTCAGTCGGGTAAATCCGAAGACATGGCGGCGGTGGTTGTTCCAGTGTTGTTCCTGCTGTTGGTGGGTGTGTGTGGAGGCCTGGTGGTGCTTTATCTCAGACACCGTCGGCTACAGCACAACTTCACCGCCTTCGCTAACAGCCACTACAACTCTCGCCTGGGCTCTGCCATTTTCTCCTCAGGAGATGAGCTGGGTAAGACCAGCTTGAGTCCTACCTTTCATGAAGTCTGTATTTTGCTTCAGTGCACTTCAGAGAAGTGTAATTTACTGTAGTTAACTTCTCTTCCGTTTAGTTCAGTTAGCTTCAATGCAGTTCACTACACTCCATTTTAATTCAGTTTAGCTCAGTTGTTTTTCTGTTTGCTTGTGTTTTGATCAGTTGACCATTTTATTTCAGTTCAGTTTAGCTCAGTAAACTTCAAGTTCACTTCATTCCATTCCATTCCAGGTCAGCTCAGCTCAACTGACTCAAGTTCACTTGTGTTTAAATCGGTTGACTTTATTTTAGTTCAGTTGACTTCAGTTTAGTTTAGTTCACTTCATTTATTTTAATTCAGTTTAGCTCAGTTGTCTTCAGTTCCATTTATTTTAGTTCAGTTCACTTCAATTCAGTTCACTTGAATTGAGTTTTTCAATTTGGTTACTTCAACACTCAGGTCCAATTCAGGTATTACATGCTAAAACTTAGCTGAATTCAATAAGAGTTCTGATCACTTCAATTCAGTTTAGTTCCGTTGCATTTACTAGATTTCAATTCAGCTTAGTTTAGGTCACTTTTAATTAAGTTCTGGTAAGTATGTTCACTTCTGCTCACTTTATTAAGAGCACAAACTTTTCCACACTATGAAAATGAGCTGCTAATGTTGTTTCTTTGTTCCCTCTCTTCTGAAGGTGACGATGATGAAGACGCTCCTATGATCAGTGGCTTTTCAGATGACGTTCCCATGGTTATTGCATAGCTGGACAACTCTTTCTCTCCTCCTCCTTCACTTCCCACTCCACTTCCTCATCCTCATCATGTTTTCTTACGTGCCCATCCGGCACACCTTCAAGCTGCAGAGCTCCCTTCCTCTTGACTTCTCCCCGTCACTTAGAAAAACGCTGGATTTATGTTTCTGGACCCCGAGGAAGAAAAGAAAGCATGGAGCGAAAGAGATATTTTTAAATATAAGATGCACTTTTTTCGGATGCGCAATAACTTATTTTTTATATATAATATATGTGGGTATTGGACTTTGTAGGCATTAACTGAAGCAAACTGTGAAGGAGTTTGTCAGCTGATCAGCAGACTTACTAAACAGGGAAAAGACCCTTATTGTACAAACTCTCACACGAGCATTACATTTGCTTTAAGCCAAAACAAGTATCTAGATATGGGTACATCAGTGCAAAAATTCACAAAAGAAAACAAACTAGAAAGCAAACCTCATATGTATACAGATGAAAATGGACCAATGAATGCTGATAAAAAGGGAGGGCGGTACGTAGGCTCTTGACAGTAAATTGCACAGGATCCGATTTTTTTGTTGCATACCGTATGCTCGATTTGTGTCACTTTGTCAGTAGGCCTGCATTTGTCCATGGTACCTTGTTTACACTTTGTATCCATTGTTAATTTCCTTGCTCAGCAATAGGTTTAAAATTCTCCCTGCTTTTTGAAAATGTGAAAATTGTTACCCATTTTGGTTGTTTTATCAGCTATTTTCAGAAAAGAATGACCAAAATGAAGACAATATAGGTTATTAGTGTAGTTCACATTAAGTCATATGCTCAGCCCATAAAAATTGCTTATGTTCACTGTCTGCTTTTTTCCTTTGATTTATCCTACGCATTTTATCTAGCAAAGAATATTATTGCATATCCTGTGTGCTGCCATGGTTTTAGTCCTTTAGTGTTCTCAGGGAACTGGGTTAATGTAGATGTACCAGCGATATCAGTCACACTGCCACAGGCAGCGCAGTGTGTTTAATTCGGAGACTATTGTGCTGTACAGTAGTTCCATATTGCAGTGAAGCCTGTGCAGCTCTTGTCTGAGCGAACCAGAAGGCTTCATCTTAGTCTCTTGTGCCAAGCTTAAGAAAAGCAGAGGGTAGCGCAGACGTCTTGCCTTCCCGAACAGTTGTGAAGAGGTACATGTGTTAAATCCATGTTTCATTTTAACTGAATTGTGGGTGTTGCTTAAAGATTTGTTTATGAATGTATTTTTTTCTTCTTTTATTTCCTATCTTGTATTGAGGTGACCAGTAAAAAGGAAAATGGTTACGGTCTACCCCCTGCTTATTTGTGTTCAAGGATTTTAAATGAGGTTTATGGCCAGTTTACATTAAATGCTTGTGGTCATTATTAATGATACTCTCTCCCATTGTTAATTGGCATTAAGCAAAACTGTTCAGTTGGTAGATGCGGCTGTTTTTAGTAAAACTGTGTTTCTTTCAGTACCACATTGCCTTATTACAACACACTGAGTAAAGTATGTAGCAGTATGTCAATGTGATCACACATGTACACACTCACAGAAAATTGAAAATTGTATAAAGACAGGAATAGTGCGATAGGAAATGTGTGTATCGACATATTGTGAATTACCACTGTATAATGTTTTAAAAAGTTCCAGTGCAGCACTTGTGTGAATCCTGAGCCACCATTTTTATTTTGTCTTGTTTGTATTCTTTACTCGCAACCATTTGTGGCGATATTTGTCATGCCCAGTTTGAAACCCATTTGGTTTTTTTTGGTCAATAAGATCTAAACATTTTTACATAGCAGTGACGTTGGACACCGCCATGTTTAAATATTTAATCTTGCCTGCCTACTGAGGGTTTAAAGATAAGAATATTTTAAGTGGTACAGTATGAGATGTTTTATGAACCACTTATGCTGAAATAAATGTGGAAAATGTTAAATCTGACTTCTCTTGCTTTGTGTAACTCAATGTGTTTATAATCACGCTCTTGCAAACTAATATGATTCGAACTCAGGGAAAAGGTTTTTTTTTTTTAATACAAAGACTGAAATTGTTGTCGAAAAGCTTAGGATGGTGACGTTGAAGTCATGCGACTGGTGTTTACATGGTTCGTTTATAGCGTTTAGCTTAGACTTCTGCTGGTTTACGCTTCAAGATTTATAAAGGTTGTTCATTTGTGAAGATTATCATAACGAGTAAGAATCATAAGCCTTATTTTCTGCAAAAATCCAAAAGCCAATGGAAAAATCCTAATGGGTTTTTGTCGAGGGTGAACTTCCGGGTTGGCCTTCAAAAATACATCACACCTGCACCTCTAAATAGCAAACCACAACGATCCAACCATCCAATTATTAATTCCCAACGGAAAAATATGATTATTGTCTTTTAATTCCGACTTTAATGTGCATGTGTGAATAAGTAAACTTGCTGTAATTAAGGAATAATTAGGAATCTCCCGAAAAATCGACTTAAAATTTATTCTTGATGACACATTATATGAAATAAAAGTCATTTCTGTAAATAAGTAAACCTAAAGAAAACAGTTTGCTTCATTTCCCTGCCTCAGCCTATGGCCCTTTTGCCCGGTGTTTATTGATGTGTGGGCTTTATTTGAACCACAATTAGACATGTTTATAGAGGTGGGATGTCTTTATGCAAGGCATGTTCCTGTCTCTGTTTATTTGAACTTGTCACCCTTTATTTATCCTCACATCAAACTCCTCCAGCACAGATGTTGCGTTCGTGACGTCACGGTGAGCTCGCGCTTTCACAGCTCAACGCTTCAGAGAGCGTTTCGTTTGCTCAATGAGCTGCTCTCTTTAACCTGCTGTATTTGTCAGAACAATTAATCTCTGAGTAATTAAACATGCATGCGCTAAAATAGTGACTCTGATTGTAGATCACGAGGGCCATTTTTGCCAGCTTTGTGTAGCTATACAGCTTAAACCAGCTAACGTAACCTACTACAATTATGTTGTCTAATTCAATAATTAGTTAATATAGAAATATTTCAATCTTTTTTTGCATTAAATGTTTTTGATTTCTTTTTTTTTGCTTCAAAATTAAGATTTATTTAAAAAAAAAGCTAAATATATTATGTATTTATTGTTTTAAATACAGCCCTTCAGGCATTCAGACAGCTGATTTGGGTTCTAGAATGAGTTTAGCATGTGACAATGACAGTGTAACAATAAAAAAAGCAAATGACATGAAATGTTATCAGATTTGGCCTGAAAAAAAGTCTAAATAATAATGCTGCAGCTTCCCTTATCCACCAGCAGATGTCTCTCATGTCTCAGTTTACTTTTTCACCTTCACTCTAATATGTGCTGTACGTACTTACTGTACTGTTATTCCTTCTGTTTGGTGAGAACAACTACCGGTATACCAAAAGAAGACATATAGTTAACTTTTTCCATAGGAGTATGAACTTTGGTGCTTTGTGTGAACCAATCTGTTCTATTCTGTTTATACAAATCACAAAATACAGAATGATTCATAGCTAGACAATTAAACAGAGACAACATGAAAAAAAGAGAGAAAGCATAACATCTTCATCTATGAACATTTTTCTATATTTCAACCAAATTTGTAAATGACTAACATTTTTTATCTAAAGTTTCAGCTGTTATTAAATGCATCCAGAGTTTAAAAATGTATAATAATATTTAAATTTAGTATTGTTAATATTTACCTGTATAATACCTTTACCAACAGTAAACAGAAGACATTTCTTAAATTTTTATTTGACATTTATTATTTCTTAAGTTTTGTTTTTTTTAATTAGCTGACAAGCTGTTTGCTTTCTGTGATCTCTTTTATTAGAAAGCTCAAACTCTTGAAATGTTTCTAAGCTGAGCAGATTTCCATTGATGCGACACTGTCAGCGTAATGTAGTGGCTTCTTTGATGTTTGTAACGGGAAGGTAATTGATGTGAGCTGTCTAGTGTGTACAGATAAGGACCGTTAAGTTTTACAATGCCAAAGCTGCACTGGGACAAACAATTACATGAGGTCAATGTGGTAATGGATCTGTGTCTTTAGAGAAAAGGTCAGACAGACAGGTCCACGTCTAAAAATAGATCCTCTGAAAAAGTGGAAATGACTCTGTCTTGTTTTCTGTTTCTGCTTAAATGTTGACACTTAAAGGGATAGTTCACCCATAAATGAAAATTCTGTCATTAATTACTCACCCTCATGCCGTTCCAACCCTGTAAGATATTGTTTTTTTGCGCAAACAAAGCACTCGCGTCGCTTCATAAAACTGAGGTTATTTTACATGGATTATTTTTATGATGTCTTTACTACCTTTCTGGGCCTTGAAATTGGTAGTTGCGTAGCTGTCAATGGAGGGACAGAAAGCTCTCAGATTTCATTAAAAATATCTTCATTTGTGTTATGAAGATGAACTGCAACGACATGATGGTGAACTATCCCTTTAAAATGTGGTTGATTTTACTGTGCATTGTTTTTGTTTTCAGAAATAATTATATAAATGTTTTTAAAAATAACTATATGATTATGAACAACAATCAGGGCAGAAGGATCATAAAGATGACTAGACATTACATTTAAAAGGAAACACCAGCCGTGGGTGCACCAGCACAAAACACGTTTTCCTTTCACTTAATCTGTGATGCTTTTTCCTTTGCTTGTTTGGTCACTTTTCGACTCTTAGAGTGCAGATCGTGCACTCTTTCATCATTTCATTAGAGATACTGTTTAATATGCTTTTGATCTGAGACTAAACAATGCCACAACTAAAAAATTAACAACAAAAAAGTATCTATTTATGAAAACAGATGTAAGATATTTTTAGGATTTGAGAGATGTAACCTTTGCACTAAATCATGAATATTGTATGATTTATTTTTAATGGAATTAAATGGGTTAAATGGGTTGCTTAAATGTTGTAAAAAGTTGCAAACCATTTTAATGATATGTGACCCTGGACCACAAAACATGGGTAAATTTTTTTAAAATTGAGATTTATACATCATCTGAAAGCAAAATAAATAAGCTTTCCATTGATGTATGGTTTGTTAGGATAGGACAATATTTGAAAATCTGGAATCTGAGGGTGCAACAAAAGCGAAACATTGGGAAAATCACCTTTAAAGTTGTCCATTTATGTTCCAATTGTGCTGCATTCACTCACAAAATAAATGTTTTATATATTTACGGTAGGAAATTTACGAAATATCTTCATGGAGCATGATCTTTACTTAATATCCTAATGATTTTTGGCATAAAAAGAAAAATCGATAATTTTGACCCATACAATGTATTTTTGGCTATTGCCACAATTATACCTGTGCGACTTATGACTGGTTTTGTTATCCAGGGTCACATATTTTAATGAACAGATAATTTAAAAATTAATAATAATGATTATTATATAATTTACTGTTGTTTATCTGTTATACCTCTACCAACATTAAAAAAAAAAATCTCAAGTTATAAGTTTATTACCAGACCAGCTGTTTGTGGTTTGATCAAATTTTGTAAAAAAAAAAAAAAAAAAAAAAAAAAAAAAGAATAGTAAAATTATTACACATTTTAAAATGCTCATTATTGACAGCAGTTATTACTCAAAGTTCATCATTTTTGCACACTATTTCACTTATTTTTAATAAAACATTTGAATGTACTTTTTTATAAAATATTATATTTTAATGTTCAAAATTGGGGAAAAAAAAAAAAGAAATGCAGAAATGATATTGCAGAAATGAAGCACCTGTTCAGATTTACTGATGGTTGGTCTTTTACCAGAGCTCTTTCCACAGGCCTGATGGTCCCAGTGTGTGTCCTGTGTTTGTGTGCTCAGCATCCAGTCCTTCCATAAAACACCAGGAGCCTCTTGAACCGCACGCTCCTAGAGGTGAAAGGTCACCAGGCAGGTGGCAGAAGAAGGTCAAGGGCAGGTCTGGCACAAGAAGTTACCAAGTGAGTCGTATAGGGCTAATTTGTAGGAGACCTTCTGTGTTATGTCAGTTTAAGTGGTTCTGGAAAAAGGTTTTTTTCTTTTACATTTTCAAATCTAAATATAAATTACTTTTAGTGTTTCTGACAGGAATTTGGCCCTTCGTCTCACGGGCCATGACTTCCCTCTGTGCCTAGTGCTGGAGGCGGTTGTTCTCGGCTCAAGAGCGATATAACTTCCTTGACCCTTTCATATAAATTCTTGTGATTGGGAGCTCTGCTGTCACAACACCAAATAAGGGGCATTAAGTGCAAGTCTGAAAGGATTTGGCATTGGGTTTGGGAGTATAAGAGATGGAGAAAATGCTTTTCCAAGGGTTTGCTTTGAAACACCCGACATTTTACATCACCAGATTTCCTTCCCCATTTCATATCAAATTTTGACCATCTATAAGAGTTTTCCGAAACGTTATGTTTAAATAAGCAAATGTAAGCAAATCCGAGTTAAATGCTTTTACAGAGGGAAGTTTGGATATCTCTTTTTTTAGAGAAAATACCAGCATTAAAAAAACATATCTTTAGGAAAACATTATAAACGAGGCAAATGATACATGAACAAACCCTTCAGAAAATGGCTAGAAATAAAACTGTAAAGTTTGGTGTAAGTGCTACTGAGGTGGAGTTTTTTTAAAGATATGTAAATAAATGTAATCAAATAAACAGTCAAATGTGTCTTTTGGATGGTTTCTTTCCACTATAGTCTGAAAGAAGAGTTGGGAAGCAAAATAAACCAAAATCTCAAAATTGACCATTGAATGAAAAAAACAAAACAAAACAAAACATGGTTTTCCCTGTTCAAATCTGCCCTAAAGTCTTATTTTTACACATAATTGTGCCTGGATAGCCAACGCTGTCCAAGTCTAGTAGCGATTTTTATTGGACAATCGCGCAGGTCCTCGCAGCCAATGGAAGTGAACGGCGCTGTTCCTCTCCTAGCAACAGGACTCCTTAGTAGTGCAAACTGTGAGCTTACGGACAACTACATCACAAAATAAAAAGAACTTAACTCTCCCAAACAATGTAGTTACTGCAACCCCCCCCCCCCTTAATTCTCCTTCTCTTTTCAATCCCATCTTCCCTGTCGATTTAGTGAATGCTTCCCAGGACAAAGCTAAGCAACATGGAAAGCAGCTGTATCGGAACAGACGCTGGGGCAAAATCAGTTTTGATTCATCTACTGTCGATGAACAGGTTAGTTGACGTACAAATTGTAAATTCTCCCTCTTCGGGCCTCTCCGACATATGGCGAAGCTTTGAAGCGCACACAGGGCTGCTCTGTCTCCTGTTACACGTGGCCCCGCTCAGGTTGCTATGTTTAGCTTGGGAGAGGTGTCACCTAGTCTCCATCAGCACCGGCCAAATCTCCACAAACATTGGGCACAGTTGAGCTGGCTTACCACCTCCAGCCCAGCTTCGGGTTCAGGCCGTGGCATCCCGACATCCCGACATCCCGTCTGAAGTGCAGACAGGTACCGCGGACGCCATTATGCCTGTGTGCCTTACCTGCTACTTTCCAGAAATAACACTGGCGAGTGCTTCGTTTCAAGCATTATTTGTCCCTTTTAGGTTCAGCCAAATGAGTCCAGACATTCGGGACATTGCTAGCTCGCAGACGAGCGTGAGAAAGACAAACAAGAGCCTGTTCTCCTGATACCAGCTCCATCCTCTTTTCTGGACCGTTGGCATGACTTCTCAAACAAACAGCCGTCTCTTTGCTATTTACGCTTTTTCAAAAGCACATTAATCTTCTGTAAGCTTTTCCCATGTATTAGGCATCTTGTGTTTATTGGGCTGGCTGCAGATTTTTTCTTCTTCTTTTTTTTATTATTAATTGTAAATATTTACAGAGGACTTCTGGCAAATGGAGGTATAGTTAGCACCTCTTTAACACGCAGTATGAGGATGTAATGTGGTGCCAAAAATACCCCCAGCCACTTTCAGCCTCTTATAGCACATTATGTTGAACAAAAATCAACACTTAGGCCTACTGTCTGTTTTTGGCACATTCTATTTCTCTTCCAGAATGTGCGACACATTGATGCACACAGACATATTTGTGACGCGGATTAAAGTGTTTGCCGACTTTTTCTCTACGTTTTGGCCTTTTGTCCACAATGAGACAAAACTGAGCTTTTTGAAGACGCTTCCCCAAGTGGAGACATTTGAAAATGTTTTCTGTTTTCGCATTGTGAAAATAGGTATTTGAAAACGATGGCGCGTATTGTAACCATATATCTATGGTTGTACCTCCATTGTTTTCACTGTAAAAAGTGAATAGTTGGATCAACTTAAAAAAAATACTTCAATTGGTAACACCTAAAGAAATTAAGTTTTCTCAACTTAAATGATCTTGTTTTATCATGAAAAACGTGATCATTTAAGTTGAGAAAACTTAATTTCTTTAGGTGTTACCAATTGAAGTAATTTTTTTAAGTTGATCCAACTGTTCACTTTTTACAGTGTGCTAAAAGACTGTTTCAATCTTCATATTACATTTCTGCCAAGTTGACAGAATATTTACATGTAATTGCTGCCCTGCGGCAAAACGTGATGACATTTGCGTTTTAGACCGTACGTGGAATAGAGATTTTAAGTGAGTGGTGGGATAATTTGCTAATAAAATGCCAGAAGAATAGAGTGGTGCAGGTAAGACGCCAGAACCCGGAAGTCTATTTCGCCGCTGGTTCCTTAAAGATTTTTCTATGGGGTTTTATAATGTTTGTTTTTTTTTCGATTTATGTGTAAAATAAGCCTAGAGATAACTTGACCATACTTTAACATTTTGTTCTACACTGTAAATTACACACGCCCATAGTGCAGTTATGTTCACTTGATTGGACAGTTTAAGGGTGTGTAGTGTACGTTGTAGAACAAAACGTCAAAGTATCGTCAAGTTATGTTTACCACAGGCTTTATTGTACTCATAAATTGAAAACCCCCATTATAAAACCGCATAGGAAAATCTTGAAGTAACCAGCGGGGGAAATAGACTTCCGGGTTCTGACGTCATACCTGCAACACTCTCAGTGAGCTTTTATTCGATTTTACACAAGAGCAGTAAGATGATTTAAGCATTTTCAGATGTTTCGGTGTGAACAAGCAATTTTTGGAAAAAGTAGAAAATGCTGGTGTGATAACAAATATATCCGGATGAATGTGGATGTAGCCTAACTTCCTCCATCTTTCGACAAATTGTTATGAACAACACATAGGAAACATGATTATTTCCCCTTCTCAGCGAATGTGTTGATGGATGTTTCCTATGAGTCGCTCCTTTGGTGCTCAGCCGTGGCGGCGCCTGGTTCGGCCCTGCTGCCGCTGCCGGGACAGTGTAGATATTGTCATTTCCTCGCTGCCTGAGCTCCGTCTCCCCCACCCTACTGTAGCAAATGACACCCTCACTTCATAAAAGACACATTTGTTGTAACCCTCATGGTGTGGTCTGCTATTGTTCTGTGGTCAGCGTAGCATTTCCGTTGCAATTTTCTGATTCTTTGCTACACAAAGGCTTTTGCATTGAGCAGGTGAAGGAGAACAAATAAAGGCGAGAGTCATTGGAAACATCTCAGTTTTTATGAATATGATAGTGTGTGCAGTGCAAGAGTGATTTATAAATATTATCTGCTGTGAGAAAGCAATATCATCAGGTGGAGGTATGCTGGTAACTAGCCATTTTTCAGGCAAGCCATTTTTCAAGCCATTGAACCATTTTACTGATGCTAAACAACATGGTTCACCAGCTAAACCAAATGGTTTAAAGGGGTCTTTTCAACAGGGTCAGCCCAGGGCTGGTACAGGGGGTCATCCATGATACAGAAAAAAGAAAAAAATCATTTAAAAATGTTGTTTATGTGCCATAAGGAACATGAAATGTACTTTTTGTGTTCATGCTGGTTTCATACAGTATATTCAATTTGTAAATTTAATGACTCTAAAATTGTGGTCTAACCATCAAGTAATTGATTATTTCATTGTTTTCAAAAATGTTTCTTCAAAGTACTTTATTTTTTTTACAAATACTGTGAATTATTAATTCATACATTTAATTCAGAGAGTCGCACCAGATGACATTGCTTTGTCTTAAAAATGTCAAATTATCTGATATTTGAGAAGACTTATTGACCTTGATGATTATGAGGGTCTGATGGGTTGTATGTCTGTATGACATTGTTTCCTGTTGTTGCTTTTGCCTGGCGTGTTTGCATGTACTTGTGGAAATTTTTTTCAAATATTATTATTGTAAATATTTATGCCAAACTATGCAAGAAGGTTTTTCTGCCCTGAATTATTTTTTAGTGAGGCTTTAGTCTTCATTATGATATTGGATCACCTTGACATTTTTTTAAATCAAATTTTTTTAAATGAATACACACAATAGTGTATTCATCTCACATTTGTAAGAATGACATTTTTAATGTTAAAAAGATCGGAGAAAAACATCACAATGCCATTGACCCACAGATCAAACTGCAGCCTTGTGCTGGTGTCCAGAGGGGGTCATGCGATTCCGAATGAGCTGTGGATAAAATCGCAGTCATAATGTTTATGTAACCGTCCATTTCCACCAGTGTCCTTGGCTGTCATCTGTAAGGTGAGCAGGAGGGTGTACTGTATCTATTCCAACAACACCTGCGTCTGAGGCCTCTGCTTCTCACTAATATCTCCGGCACTCCCTTTATCAGCTCTTGCTGCCAACTTCCGAGTTTTAGGAAAACACCAAATTGCCTCCCCTGATCCCCTAATTCCAGCGACTTACTGAAGCAGTGAGCAGGCCACGTCTGGGGGGGGGGGGATTGAGCCCGCACAGTGTTCGGGAGCGAGTGGGGCTGGAATCTGTGCCATATGAGTGTGCGCCAGCTTCCGATGGCATTAATGCAGCAAATTGACCCTTTCGCTCAGCACTGCCAACTCTGAGCCTGAGAGAGAGGAGACTGATAGCTGACATGTGTGCTCACTCCGGCATTGTGATACAGGCCGACACAGTCTGCTGGCTAGACTTTCGGTTGCCACATGAATGGGTGTACTGTGGCCCTAAGCAAAGCTCCCACTTTGACATGGCAAAGCTGGAAGGGAACACTTTTCGATGGCCTCTTGGCAAAGCAGAGTGGGCCATTGAACAACATTATACACAATAAGTGAAAGAGGGATTATGTAACTCTAAGAAAGGATTGACAAAAATATCCTCCCAGACCAGAAAAGTATTTTCTATGCGACATGTTGTTTAACTGTTCAAGCAGACGTTTGCTATTTTCAGAAACCATGTAACTGTAAGATCGTTTCTTCAAACTATGGGCACTTTTATGAAAACAAACTCTCTTGAAGCACTTTCCGCAGTTCCTAGTTTCCATCACAGTGTAATTTCCATCACATTTCAGTGGTGGAACTTACAGTTTTAAAGATTGTTTTGAATAAAAGCTTCCGCAAAGATTAATTTCATAGTTAACATTTTACATGTTCTAGTGTTTGGAGGAGAGAAATAGTTTGTTGGGATGGAAATGATGCTATAACTGATTGACTGTATTTTCGTAATTATATAATTTTCAAATAAATGTTACAATAGTTTTATGATTATTTAAAATTTTATTTAGTTACTGCTTTAAATGTAATTACAATTTTACAAAACTGAATGACACTATTATTATTTTCACAATTACTCCTAATAATTTAAATGAATAATTTTCATCATTTCACTGTTTTAGATGATCATACTTAAAATAGCCTATATTTAATTCTAAAATTATATAATTTGAATCAAATTAAAAGGTAATAATTAATACTTTTATGATGTATTTTCATATTTTATACATAAAAGGCAACAAAAATAAGCAATGACGGCATAGTAAAAAGTTTCCAAAACTATTTGAATGTGATCTTTAAGCAAGAAAAAAAAAAGCCCCTGGGAGATGTAATTGAAGAAACACTCATAACTACGTAATTATAATGCCTGCGAGTCCTGTCAAAACTGTGTGATATACAGGGACCCTTGTGTCATTAATTCCTTCACAGTTCAATGAAGAACACTCCCAAACACGTGTGTTTGCTTTATTAATGTTCATGAGCATGCATATTGCAAGAAACACCAGTGAGCTATTAAATCCATTAATAATACATGCACTGAGAGTACGTGACCTGAAATGTAGAAAAAACACATGTGACATGAATTACATGAAGTAAATTCGTACTGTGATTAAGAATACAGTCGATAGCAGACACATTGTGTTTGAAGACACAGTGAAGTGACACGCAGGGAGATGGTTGGCCACAGGCAGAGCGGCTTCTGCCCTTGTGATTGGCTGTTTCCTCAGCCAATGTGACTGCTGCAGACTCACCTCTAATCAGGCTCTTCCTGTAGACAGACTCTAACAGCGCTTCTGTTTCCTTTTATCTTTCCTCCCCTCCGTGTTCAACAGATCGGATTGCACAGCAAAAACTTCGGTCAACTCTCCCCCTTTCCTCCTGCGGACGTTCTAACCAGATGAGGGGGGAAAAACCTCTTTTGAAGTAACTGTTCAACTGTTTTTTGAATAATTTTAATCTTTGCATTCGCACTACAGCCGTTCCAATTTATTATGAGCTACAGGACCAAATTACCTTGTTAATCAGGGAAACCACAGTTTTATAGTTTTATTCCAAGAAATATTCAGGCTGTGTTCCAGTTGTTCCAGTATGCCATCAATTATGATCAAGAGTACAGGCATTCCCTAAATATGTTACATGAGACTGATGCAACGGTTTCAGGAATGCTGAACATCTGGCATTGCACCACATTCCATTGAATTTCCTCCGGTTTTTTTTTGTAAAAACAACCCTTCTAAATGAAGGTATCTGTATCGCCTTGAGCCTTTCGTCGCTGTACAAAAAGTAGATTTTTATTATTATTATTATTTCTTCTAAGCAACCTTGGAAAATAATTCAAGTTCTTGGCCTTGGTGGTGTACCCATTCTTGGCACTCTGATCAAACGTTTAACAATATCTGTAGTGAAAAGCGGCACTCTGATAAAAATGTAGGCCTAATTAAATTTTGTTCGTCCTTGCTCTTCTGCGACATTTTTGACAAAAAAAAAAAAAAATCATATGACATATGACATAGCATGAAGGACACAAGACATTCAATATGCAAATGTACTTTCAGCCGACCTGGAAAGTGCCTCAGCGGCTAACCTTGTGACGGCGAGAAATACTGGAATCTTATATTTAAATAGATTTAAAGAAAGTCGCTCATCAATTATGCAGCATATCCTGCCTTTAAGATGAGATAGCAAAGTTAGCATAAGGAAAACAAGAAACATCACTTTTCAGAGCTGGTTAACAAAATAAACGTCTTTTTCGACGTGAAAACGGGCTGCGTGTTGGACTGCGTGCGCTAGAGAGGCTGCGAGGGGCCAGGTGTTGCTAGATTTGGCTTCTCAATGTCACTGGTGATGTGAAAGGACAAAGGCAGTATTGAGAGCCCAGTCAGAGGCCTGGGAGGAGTGGGATAGTTTTACAGAAAAGCCACTGTTTGTGCCAAGCCTGCACCCATATACAACAGACACTGTGTTCTGCTGCTCCGCTCCCAGCTTTGTCCTTGCGCTCTGCCCCCCTCCCCCCCCCCCCTCCCCTCTTTTCTTCTTGTTTTCGAACAGGTAGTAATGGTGCTCTCATCTAGGCCAGAGATGAGAGAGACAGATAGCTGACTGTAAAGAACACAGTTTGGCATTCTAGACTTAGGCTCTTAACATCCCACACAAAGACCTGGAGCCGGAGGGAAACATGATAAAGCCGTGCGCGGAGCAGACCGTTCAGAGACGCCCCCTGCCCCGCCCGTCTGAGACTGCTGGGAAGTCTCGCTCTAACGGACATCTGTCCGCGTATGTTTACCTGCTGTGAATGCACCTCCAAGTCTCAAAGTGGGCACAAATCCCATTTCTGAAACCCCTTCCAAAGGAAAAGCTGACTTTTGTTCATTTTACTGTCTTCACCATCATGAGACAAGAACGACTGAAAGGATTGTGTTTGAAACATCCATGATGACACTCTTACAGTTTGACCATGTCTAGGTCAAATCACAGAGGAGAGTGGGGTAAATTGTGCCATGCTTTACAGTACTTACTGCATTGTAAAAAAAAAGATATGATCAGTAAGTTATGACAACATATGTTTTTACGTTGCTTTAACTCATCAAAATAAGGCAAGCAATTTTTAACTTTTTATTAATATTTATTAAGTTATACAAGATTCAACTCATTTTTAAGTCAGTTTAAAGGTGAACTATGCAGGGTTTTTTTTGCCTTAACAGCTTCGGAGTCATTGGAATGGTTATATGACTGTTTTCGGGTTGAATGGTGGTCTTCTCGCACCCCATAGCGCCTTTGAGCAGAAAAAACACCCTTGCAACTTTGGGCCGGCGGGACGACTTTGGGCTCAGCGTCAGGAAGTATTGCGTGATATCAGGTCTCGCGATGTAACGAATTGCTTTACGGCACTGCACACATACACTATATAAACATTTATATGCTAATCTTCTGTGTATCATACATACCTCAGTGGACATGGCTCCGTGCGTTCGCCGACTTCTTTGAAAACAAATGCACATGACAGGAGGGAGAAGATGGAAGGGGGGCGAGAGTCGCCAACGAGTTTTGACGACAGTGTTGTCAAATATCTATTCCGAAGCTGTAGGGGGAGCTCTATAGAGAAACCCGCGAGCAAAAAGCGAGAAAACAGCGAAGAAATTGCCAAAACTGCATAGCGCTGCTTTAATGTGATTTAAGTTGAAATGACTTAAATATCCAAGTTGATTGTACTTAAAAAATGTATGGCAGCAACTTTTTTTTTCAGTGTGTAAGGCAAGTCTAGTCTCTTTGTTTTTTTGTTTTGTTTTTTGCAGGCCATTATTTTTCCTAAATTAGCAAGTACAAAGTTTAATATTCAAAATATGTGAATGTACTGAAACATTTTTCAAAAGTTGTTTGTTGTAATAATAGTAAACTGTTACGAGTGTTTACTACATTTTGAAGCAAAGCTTACTATTACTATTAGTTGAGGCACTGGCACATCTTACCCCAAAGCACCTGACACACTTACCCCACAGTTTTTAGGAAAAATGCTTCATTTATTACTTCGTGACTAATCTTCAGCCAAATAATTGACATCGCAGTTGACCAACATTTAAATTGTTGATACAACAGATTACGCCATGCAGAAAATTCACTTGCAAAACAGGAAAAAAAAAACTGCTTAACTTTTAACAAAATTATGCGGTGTGCTATTACAGTGACACATCTTACCTCACTCTTCTTATAAACGAGGAATGAGGAAATTAACAAGGAAGGAAGAGCATTTCATAGGAAATAAATAAAGAGAGAATATACATGTATCAGCACACCATGCCTCTGTGAGTGTGTGTCAGGTCTGATCCTCTCACAGAGGTGTGATCTGCCTGCTGCATGAAAACAGAGAAAGATAACACTGATGTGATAATGAGACCCACCCAACCACACAGCCTGTCCTTCCTAAGCTGACAAGTCATCAGAAAGCAGTCAGCGGCAGCTCAGCTGCATCTCTTCCACCTCTCTCTCTCTCTGCCCTGTTCCTGCATGTCATCCTCATTACGCCCCTGTGCTCCACTCCACCTGACCACCCGGAGCAGCCCGCTTTCATCATCCTCCACACAGCTCTGCTATCAAAACACAGCCGACAAACACAAAATGTCAATTTAGCTGCACTCCAGTGATCAATCTGCTGAGAGACAAGAGGGACGGCATTTTTCAGCTTAGAAAAACAACTATAAATAAATCTATTATAAATCATATTATTATTGTTATTAATAATACTAATAATAGTGTTACTTTTTGTAGAGTTTGATCATATTTTTTTAATGTTTTATTATATTATTATTAGACAGTAGAACACTGTCCTAACACAAAGTTTTTAGTTTCCAGCAACAAGTAATTTGTCTGTCAACTCTAAAGGCACAAATTCTGTGTGACATGCAGCCAATCAGAAGCTTTTTGATGTTTAATATGCAGTTACGAGGAATGGGATTGTAGACCAATGAGATTTCACTGTGGACGGGACTACCATGCACAACCACAATAATTGCCCTGATTCTTGTCACGGTTGCAGCCAGTTTGGATAAAAACTATAATATAAATTGTAATAAACTGTAAGAAATGATTGCATTACATTATTATTATTACATTAACTTTTGAAATAATGTATTTGTAATAAGTTGTTTGTAAATAAAGCGCATTGCACTGTGATTGGAGCAGCACGCAGGTTGATTCGCTCTAGAAGGTGTTATGGAGGATTCAGAGAGCAATGGGGTGGGGAGGGAGAGATATGAGGCGAAGGGATGTGAGATAATCAGCCGTCCGCAGAGCCGTGTCATTTGTCTATTGTCTGTGTTTCCAGGCTGATGGGGCAGAGAGAGAAAAAAACGGAAACGCTGCTTTAGTCCTGCGTCAGTCACTTTCTTCCCTTTTCTTCTTAAACCGGAGCAAGTCACCAAGGACAGCGTTCATCAATTTCCTGTCCTTCGTCACCTCAAACACCTACAGCAAGCACTTCCAATGCCTCAAAAAACCCTCATCTTCAAGACTGGCAAAGCACCAGCCCTCGCTAATGCCACCAACAGACTAGTTGCCTTTCCAGAGGAATTCTGACGATGGTTTTTTAATATTCCACGCCGCTTTGCGCCTTCAGATTTCACGCTGCAACATTAACATGAGCTGACACTAGGGATTAGAGACAGACAGCTGGAATGCCCGGGCCTTTTGTGCAACGTGGATCTCTGCCAAAAGCCTTCGCTCAGAGGCCAAGAGGGACCTGGGAAAAAGACTGCTCCTTGGAAATAAACACAAGACTGGCCAAGAGGAAGGAATGTGCCACTGGTGGACAAAAACGATTGAGCGGTGACCGGACAGCGCTGGGCACGCAGACGCCGCTTCGAGAACGAAGCCGTTCAGGACCTGCAACCTGTGTAGCAGCCTGTCACTCGCCACTCTGACATTTTGGTTTGCTCACAAAGGCCGATGCAGTAAACTGAATGACCAGCGAATGAATCTGAATGAAATACCTCCCACATATGAGTTCTGCCTCATTCAAGAGTTCCAAAAGTGTCGTTTGCAGTTCAGTAATGACGTGTTTGTCAGAACATAATTCCAATTTTGTTTTATTTTATGTGGAAAAGGTAGCCTATTCCATGGATTTTTTAAAATACTTTTTAAATAAATCATCAGAATAATTACATGATTAAATAATCAAATTAAAAGTAATATGCGCACATCCAAAACAAAAGGCAGGTGCGCAATCAAATAAAGCACTTCGCTGACAACGCTATCTCACAACCAATTCGTACAAATTTGTACGAGTGAGTAAAATGTGACCGATTTGTATGAATTTGTACGACCTCACTCGTACGAAATCGTACGATTTGTCTAAACCCCAGTGACGGTAGGTTTAGGGGCGGGGTCAGGGGTAGGTAATTCGTACGAATTTAGCAAATTTAGCAAAAATCGTACAAATTCGCATGAGTGAGGTCGTATGAATTCGTACGAATTAGCCACCTCGTAAAATTTGATCGGGTTGTCACTGAAGAATAAACAAAAATCGTCACACTGCCACTGTTGCTTCCAAATATGAATTTATTAAAAATGCAACATTTCGACCTGAAGATCTTTGTCAGGTAGACGATTTTTGTTTATTCTTCAGTAAATAATCAATCACAATCACATATTTGTGATTTATATATATATATATATATCAATATTTGCTGAGAAAAGCCATCAGATAATTTAAGTAAAAAGTATAGAATCCAAAATAAAATACCTTTAGAAGTTTTAGATCTATATCATTGAGCTGTAATTTTCCTGCAATCCATTTTGCAGGAAAGTTGGAACATTTGGTAGCAAAATTCTTTTCTTTTTTTATGCTACATTTTTTTAACACATAATTTTTATGCAATTAAATGCATGACAGCATAGACTTGACAGCTTTACTTAATAAATGTAGGAATTAGAGTAAGTGCTAGAGTGGCTTTAATTTAACACATTAGTAATCTAGAAAATTACACTTAAAAAGGGTGAAAGAGGAGGTCAGCATAGAAAAAACGTATGCAAGTTGTAAAACACTCCAAATTACAAAATTATATCTAGCCCTGAAGATCAGAGATTTGTTCCTGATATTCTTGCCCAAGAAACTAAGCTATTTATTTATCTCAGTTTATCCTGGCAATTTGGAGACACGTAGCAGTAAATATCTTCAAAACTGCCAAGAATCTGAAACCCTCAGCCTCATGCCAAACCAAATGAGCTGTTACAGTTTTCTTCACTTATTGTTGTATTAGACTGACGATGTTTAGTTTGCATTCATGTTTGTATATATTAAAAGCGTTTAACTTCCACTCTTTTAAATGTGTCATTATTGAAATTGAAGTCGGATTTCAGCCATCATATTATATGATTTGACTTCACAGCTAAACTGTCAACCGGTAACTTTTCCTCCAGGCGTTTAGCCATTACCACAGAGAGGCGAGGGGGGAGTTATCATATAGAAGATTTGATGGCGTTGCAGTGGCTTGGTGGGAGTTTCCATGGCAACTCATGAGTCTGGTCACACCTCATTAGGGGACACAGCGTGCCTGTATAGGCTGGCTAGTTCAGGAGTGTGCGCTCTCCATGGTAATTGCCTTCAGATTTTACTGCCTCACTGCGCACAGTAAAATCACACATCCTAGATGAGGCTCACTCTGGTGAGAAACTCTTCTTTTTTCATGGTACAGGTGTTCCTCTTGCGTTTATTGAGCAGAACAAGTGCGCGATCACTAACACAGAAACAATGCTTGCTGAGATCTCACTATAAGATTAATGATTAACTTAAGGGTTCCTTGTTTGTCTGAAGCTTCGATTCTAAGCAACAAAAATGTCTAAACAACCTTCCTGTTGACATGGTCTTATAGATAACCTTAAGTAACATAAGGTTGTATTTTCAGTGAAAGCCAACTGACATCTGGTTTTGTTCACATATCATGAGTATAAAATATTGCCATATGGGAAATAAATATTAATATCAAAACATTCAGATAATATCAAACTACATACAAAACCACACTATGAAAACACCCTACGCTATAGGGAAATAACGAGAAAAATGTATCAAAGTGCAGTAAACTGTAAAACTGTTTTCGCTACAAACCAGCGTGTTGATAATTAAGACAATACATTCAAATAATATGGTTAGAAATTCCAGTTTGCAATATCAAGCAGGATAACAGCTAAAAATAACTGGAAGCGAATGACACCGAAAGCCAGACACATTAAAATTACAAATGCTCGCTCTTACTTGAAAAAAAATGAAGTGGATAGTCAAGGCCAAAAGTTTTGGCAGTGACATAAATTTTGTGTTTCGCAAAGTTTGCTGCTTCAAGATTATACTGGAAAACAATGATGAGCATTTCATAAGTTTTAAAGGCTTTAATTGGTAAAAAAAACATTCAATATATGCAAAGAGTCAGTGTTGACACTTCTTTATAACTGCAATTCACTCATGCATGCTGAATATCTGCTTCTGGGCCAAATCCTGACTGATGGCGATCCATTCTTGCCTTATTAGTGCTCAGAGTTGACCACAATCTGTAGGCCACTTGACTTTTGAAGATTGGTTCTCTATGAGATTAAGATCTGGGGAGTTGTCTGTCCATGGATCCAAAGATTTTAATGCAATGATCTCCGAACCACTTGTGACATTGCGCTCCATCATGCTGGAAAATGCACTGATCATCACCAAATTGCTCCTGGTCGTTGGGAGAAGTTGCTCTTGCAGGACAGATAAATACCATTCTTCATTCATGACAGTGTTTTGAGCACCCTTGGATGAAAAGCAACCCCACACATGGATGGTCTCAGGATGCTTCATGTTGACACGACACTGGACTCATGTTAGCGTTCACCTTATCTTTTGTCAATCGATTGTCCAGATGTCCCAAACAGTCGGAAGAGGGCTTCATCAGAGAAAATAACTTTGCACCAATCTTGAGCAAGCTCAGCACTGGTGGTGACAAGATTCCATAGCTGTCTCCTCAGGAGGAGACGGTCCTGCCGTTTGATGGGACGTCCTAACACTCCTTCATCAAACGTTCTTCACTGCAGTTGAACCTCTCCTTGGAGTCCTTGATGATCCGGTAAATGGTTCTTTCAGGTGCAATATTCTTTTCAGCAATTTCCATAAATGTGAGGCCATTTTTTGCAAAGCTGCACATCTTTCTTTGGAGGAAACCATTTCTAACTCAAGAACACATGATTGGCTGCTCTTATTATCAAATTAAAATGATAGAGCAATTTTACCTGACTAATAATACTTTCCCAGGTACTGATGGTATGATTAGTGAAATAATGTTAGCTGGTCATTTTGTGTCAGGGCCAAAAAACAGTGAAATTTGGGTTTTTGTGATAAAGTTATTTTGTTTTTGGACCAATTAAGCTTTTTGCGATTATATAAAATGCATCTGATCACTCTGCACAGTAATTAACTTTGCTAAATGGAAATTTATGTCACTGCCAAAACTTTTGGCCTTGACTGTATACTTTTTGAATGTCATTGTATGTGGATATTATGCATAAACGTACAAAAACCCATAAAACTAGCAAAACACTTTAGTTTAGGGTCCAATTCTCAATATTAACTTGCTTATAATAATGCATATTACTAGGATATTGGCTGTTTATTAGTACTTATAAAGCACATATTAATGCATTATTCTGCATGACCATATTCTACATCCCTTAATCCTTCCCAATACCTAAACGTAACAACTACTTTACTAACTATTAATAAGGAGTTTATTGAGGCAAAAGTCATAGTTAATATTTAGTTAATAGTGAAGATTGGACCCTAAACTAAAGTGTGACCGGCTGTATTTATTGATTATCTTTTACTACCACATTTACTCATTTAATAAATTTGCATCTTGAACTTTAAAAATTCAGAGGAATTTAACACACATTCGAAAACAATATTTGTATTATTTAATTTGGAATTTTTGCAAAGGTACGTCCATGTTGTGCACAGAGGGGTATTTGACCTGGAGGGGAGGGGGAGGGGGAGGGGGGGGGGCTTTCAGTAGATTTATTATCCCATGGCAACTCAAAGATGAATGTGAAGAATGTCAGGAAAACATAGAACTGGCCCATAAGAATGTTCAGGGAGTATAGCAAAGATGAACTGATAATGTACAGGGAAAACAGTTCTGGTGTGCAAAGTAGGAAGTTTGGGAAGGAAAAATAATGAAAATGGGGGGCCGATGAGTGGAGAAGATTAGGAGCGGGGGATGGGAAAGCATGGGAGGCTTTGATAATATGGAACAAGACGCATATGGAGAAAGTTACTGAATGTTACCATGGCTGACTCTGTTCCAGATTCATAACTGATTTACACACAGAGCACCAGCAATCAGTACACTGCTTTCTATTGTGATAAATAGCGCTCTTTCATATACATTTCTATTAAAAACGTCTGTATGCCGTGAGTAAAATAAATTAAAGGGTGACAAATTTGCATAAAGTGTCCTGTGAAAGCAGAATGCTGCACTGAGGCGTGCGTGTGATTGCATAGTTTTTGTGTCTGCAGTAACTGATTCAGACGCTCATACAGCTGTGGCACAGTTCTTATCTCCACGGCAACAGGCTGTGATGTAGGGGGAGCTGGGTAATGCAGTGATGTTACACACTAAACTGTTACAGTTCTGTTCAACTGGATCAATGTATATATGCATGCCTCAGGTTTATTTAGCTAATTTCTGTATTACATTATCAACCTCTTCCAGCTTGCCCTTTTTTTATTTATAAATTGTATACATTTATATATTATTTATTCATTGTCTTTTGGCTTAAAGGTAATTTGTAATTTAAAAGTTATTTAGTTACTGACAATATCTGTTCAGTGGTCCTCATTTAACAAACAGGCAGAAAAGTAATCTCTTATGGGTTCATAAGCGCTGCTTAGTGTTCGTCTCTCTGAGAAAATCATCGTTTGTCTTCAGTAAAGCCGGGGACACACTTAACGACTGCAAGGCCGATTATGAATGTAATTTGATACTTACGACTCATGCCCAAATGCCCTGAGTCAGAGACAGTTACATTCAGTTCTTTTGAAATATGTTTGAACTGTTTTTGTACAATGAAAGTCAATGAATGGACAAAACGCACAGAGACATTTGGCTAAATATCTTTACCGAAAAAATGGGGTAGAAACAATTTTCACTCATTTCATTAAATTTCACAAATAATTACTAAGAATAGACTGAAATTGCATTTTCTTCTTATTTACAACTTCATTTTTTACAGTGTTCTCTTGTATATCACAAAAGAAAGAAATGCATTTCATTTTAAAAAGGATTGTTTTCGAACAGGTTTCCTAAAACAGTTGTTATTAGCCGGCCAAACTGGTGGTCCCGCCCCATTGGTTGGGAACAAAGAAAGCTTTTAGTGCAAAGTTCATGCTTTTCAAGGAAATCAACCTTGTGAGTGCCAATGCATATTAAGCCGAGAGCGTATTTTACCATCGAAAAAATTACACACCTCAGCTTGAAGTAGAACTGCTTTAAAACGAAAAGAATGAGCACTTTAAGCTTCATCTATGGACGCATGTTGGCCGTCCTCAGGCGTTTCCTTTTATCGCACCTCCCTCTATGCAGTGTAATCTCAGCACCTGCACAGTGAATAAACTAATAATCTTTCGCCTCTCAGCGACTGCAAAGTTTTTTTTGTCTGAGCTCTTCTTCGGTAGCTCTTTCATGATATGACCGGTGGCTTAGGCGCTAGAACGTATTGCATGGCATCGGTGGGACGGCTAATGATGCAAACAACGGCAGTCATCCGTGTGCCTCCTGACTGATTGGTTTCTTTGTGTACGGCCTCTCTAATGAGGCAGGCCCAGCTCACGACAGATATATAGGGCCATATCACTGCGTTACAAAGCAGTTATTGTCATTTATGCCACCATTAATGCCATGGGGAAGTGCTGCGCTTATACTTACGTTCACTCAGGTTTCTACGCACCATTGTCTCTATGCATTTCAGCTTCAATTAAGCCCTCCCACAAGGAGGTAATGGGCTTTCATGGGCCACTTGAGAAGCTGTGTGCAAACCCGGAGAGGACTGAATGAGGGCAGGGGCTCTCCGCTCCCGTCCCTCTCGGGGGAGAACCACCCACTACGCTCTCATCTATGGGGATGTTTCCAAGCCTATTCACCTGATGGCATTCCCCCGGTGAACCCTGGGACTTTCCACAACTCTCTCGATCAGGCCAAAGAGGCCGCATATCAGACAACGACCATTGGAACATTGGTATTTGGAAAGTTTTTAGAAAGCTCCATGTAATTAAGGTTTACACTTCTATCATCCATGCATTTTCATTTCATGTTATTTTTTTGTGAACAAAAGTACATACATAACCAGTCAGATTCTACATCTATTAAAAAAAAAAAGCAATTCATGAAAAAAAAAAAAAAAAAAAAACCTTAAGTATAATCAGGAAATGACATCATAAAGAGTACCACTGACTGTGTATCGAGGTCAATAAGTCGCTTATTATATCAGAAAATGTGAACTTTTAAGGAACTTAAAGATGGTTCAGGTTGTAAATGTCTTGATATTTATGAATTAATAATAATTAATTATATTTATAATATATCACCATCATTATACATATATTATGAATGGCCGCTGATGATTACTGGATGAAGCTGCACAAAAACCTTAATAGATATATTTGAGGAAAATATATTTGAGAAAAATGACTGCTTGGCTGCAGATGATTTTGGACATTTTTCAACCAGAAATGGGCACCAATCAAAACATATTTACTTAAAATAAAATGACTTTACTGCATGATTACTGCAGATAACAGAATATAATGTATATTATAATGTATATATGTATGTATAATGAAGTATGTATTTACTTTTTCCTTTCTACCTTCCTTCCTTTAGTAAGATGCTAATGTCAATATATTGTTGCTATAGCAGCTGTCAGGTAAATGTAACTAATTGTTCTATTTATAAAAAATAATGAATAAAAACAGTTAAAAATGTATAATATAAAACTGAAAATGGCATAAAAAGCTTTTCAAAAACATTAAGCCAGCATGAATACAAAATAGATTTCTAAGAGCTTGGCTTTTCCCCTCTTCTATGTCACTGACCCATGTAAGGGTGTCCTAATGAAGGCTGTCCCGGCGGGAGGAGAGGGCAGCGGGGCACGGTGTGGGCAGGATGGAGGGGCAGGGCTCCAGCCACTTTGATGTCTGCCGGTCCAGTCACGCCTGTCTGCTCCGCTCACGGCTCAGGGGACTCCGTGGGACTTCGCAGCCCTCTTTTAGACGGACCGGTTTGAAGTGAGGGACCCCCTGCCGCACACAATGAATGAACGCATACCTAGCTGACGGCCGTTTGTGCCGCGAGAAGAATGGCAGGAAGGGGAGAGAAGGGACGGGGGGTGAAAGTGCATTTGAACTTGGCCGATACCATCTGCAATTTCCTCTGACTCTGCGTTAGTCTTTCCATCAGCATATCTGCTGTATTAGGACTTGTATTTTGTAGTCATTCACCAACGTGGCTCACGGTGTTTAGAACAAGGTTTTCTATTCACGCACGCGCAGAGAAACACACATATTCCGCGCCAAGTGTTTTGTAAAACACATTTTCGGTTTAGCCCATAGACTGTAAAAAAATAGCCCCAGACTTTGACTTCCAGCATGGTGTAGGCTAGTTTCTGACTCTCCGACAATGCCGCCTCGCTTGGCTAACGCATTGTTCCGTGTGTGGGAACTTAGTTTCCTCCTATATTAATAAACAGGAGAGCCCCCTCCCCCTTTCACACACCCTCCCGTTTTCCCCTCACTTTCTGCCCACATAATAAAGACTCTTATAATACGAGAAAGGACGGTAGGGAAGGAAGAAAAGAGGAAGAAAGTTGTGCACCCTTAACACTTCAATGGAGCCCCGTACTGCAGCACACACACATCTCTGCCTCTCAGGCTGCTTTTGACAAAGGACAAGGGAAATGCACAGATCAAAGCCGCACAGCGCGAACCACACACAGCTCCACTATATCGCCTCTCTCTCTCTCTCTCTCTCTCTCTCTCTCTGAATGAATATACAGTCGGCTCGGGCAGATCTCTATTGCCCTTGAACAGTCCCAGGTGAGGGCAGCATCCATTTCCCGAAAAGAAAAATACCTTGTTTGCATGCGACTTTGGCTAAATTAAACCCTTTCAAAAAGAATTTAAAGTAAATTAAATTGAAATAAACACTAAATTAGCCCAGCAGTTAAACGATTGCAAAATTATCTTAGCACTTGAAAGGAAAAAAGTATTTCAGACTAATTAAACCCAACAAATAATTTGTTTGTCCTTGTGGATCATATGATCTATAATTAAAGAGAAACAAACAGCAGGAAACCGGCTTTATGATGCAGAAAATTCCAATCAAGGACCATATTCTTTATTTTTTTAATTTTGTTGAAAGTCTGTTATGGCACAAATATGTTCAAGGAAATATTCAAGAAATGCAGTTTCACAAATAAACAGTTTCAGAACTATTAAATAATATCACATGAATACTGAATAATTACAGAGAAGTGAGTTAAATTCTTGCATATACACATTGGCTAGATATTACAATGTTGGTATTCGTCTATACATTTTGAATATCAGAGTTTTATTCAATCAGTGAGACCCAAGTACCCATTTATCAACACCAAAATAGAAAAAAAGGTTATTTTGATTAAATTATACCGAATATCATTTAAACATTAATTTTAAATAAAATGGGCATTATTGCAATACATTTTTAAAAGCAACTGCAACTGTGAGTGAAAGACCAAGTACAAAATAACTAAGACTCAAGAGTTTTAAATGTTTTGTCAATGATCTGCATGGAATTAATAGTCATTTCTGTTATCTAGAAAAAACGAAGTCTGATCTGGTGTTGTACTGTAAAGTGATGAATTCATCTTGTATACAGTACGTGGCAGGGCTCCAAGTCTGTTTAAAAGTGGCACTCTTAATTCAACATGGTGATGCATCTGCATATTTTGCTTGTTAAAAAAGAAAGTGCTGCTAGGCTCAGAATCCAATTCCAGAGAACCTATTTCTGGATCTGGAAATAGCCGTAATCTGCTATTTATAGCCACGCACAGAAAACACATTCAGATTTCTTCTTGATGCATGAAATCACACTGCCACATTTCACTTTAAATGAGGGAGAGTGACATCACCGTCTCCGACGAACACACAGCCACGCTCAGCTCCGTTCAACAGTTTGTAACACTTTCAGGTAAAACAGAGCGACAGAATCGTTGTGTGCTTTTCACGGTGATTTAGCAGGATATAACTGTAGTGGCTAAATGAGAAATTTGAAGAGAAACATCTGTGTTTTTCAATGTTGAGAATCCGAGTATAAACATCTATAACACTAAGGAAGTCATGCTGGTGACAAATGAACAGCTCAAAACAAACAGAAAAATGCTCTCAATTGAAAGTACCGGTTGCACCTTCAGTATTTTTTAATTCCCAACAGGAACTGAAAGAGGGTAAATTCAATTGTAAGTAAATACTCTTATTAAGTAATTAAGTATGAACATGTGTGCACCTCTAATGCTTATTAACAGTGTTTGCCAATCCACAGAAAAGACAAAGTGACGAGGAGAAAGGAAAAAGAAGGAAAAGGCATCATTTAATGGGCTCTTAAAGTTCTCAGTGAAGATCTGAAAGTTAACTTTTAATTTACAACTGATAATTAACAGTTTTAGGATTTAAAAAAACAAGTAAAACAAGGAACATTGTGACATTATGAAATGTTTAATATTCAAAAACCTCACAAATCATTAGACTGATTATATCATTTGTAATAAAATAACAGTCCTTAAGTAGATAAAAAGAAAATAGAAGCATTTTCACTAGTGAACAGGCATTTGGATCCCACTGTATATCTTCTACTACTTTTGAATTGTAAAGAGTGGCCTGTACTTGTAAGCTTTGACGTCAAATCAATAAATGAATAATGTTGTATCAGAGCCATAAAAATAACAGAGGTGCTTTAAGTAGATTTTGTACAGGATGACAATATCTTCCATGTCATCAAGATATAGCGCCTGCATTTCTATTTGTTCTGCTGAACCTGAATGGGCAAAACATGAAATGATAATTGTCCTGTCAAATTTAACAAAAACTTTCACATGTAACAGACAGATTGAGTCTTTGCAATAATATTAGAATTTGCTGCAAGAAATAAACCTAAACAAAATGTCCTCAAAAAAGTATTCAGACACATATTGCCACTTTCCAGTATGAATGTAATACAGTAGATACAAATATAGAAATAAGTTCTGTGCTATTTTAGTTATAACATTTTAACATGAATTAGTGGAAAGTCCTGTAACTACCTTAGTGAAAAAAAACTACCAAAATGTATTTAAAATACATTTACTTCATACAAAATATACTACAAATCCACAAACATATCACTTGAGACTTACTGATATAAATATTATAATTCAACTTTATTCTTTATTGCACAATGCACATTTCTTAATTTGTGTTTTAATATCACTATTAGGATAGTATGATCTCGGTATAATATCAGTCTTTAAAAACAATATATTTAAAGTGTACGTACTTGCAATAGTTCCACTTTAGCACAATCAAATATTAAATATATCTTTAGTTGAACTTCAGCTCTATTTCCAGATAACTAAAGTGCATTAAGTAAAAAATTAGTTGTTCCAGTTTAGCAGACTTTAAGTATATCAGTTTAGTATACCAAAAGTACAATTGCAAGGTATTTATATTAAGTAGATAAATCTGTAAATATATATGTAGAATAAATACATTTTGGTACATTTAATTTTCACTAGGGTAGTCACCACTTATTTTGTTTTTCACAATTTTGTAAACACCATTTTTCATTTGATAGTTAATTATTTGACATTATTCTGCAGTGCAACCAATGAATTTTGTAACAGTAAAACTATTTCATATAGTCTCTCAATTAATAAGGTTATTCAAACTGCATGTATAATAACTGTATAGCAGAACTGGAAACCCCCCCAAATATCTTTAAAATATCTTTAGATTAATTATAGCATGTTAGGGCATTGCTGAAACTAGATATCATGTCAATCAGAGTAATAACAGCTGTAATTCATCACATTAACCATGAACATGTTAAGTGTCCAAATAACCTAACAACATTATTTTTTTTGGCTCGAAAAGTGTCTGTGCTATCTTTCTTTAAAATAAATGACACTTGGTTTGATATATCAATATAACGCAAAGAAATGCATAACTTTTTTAAGTAACTTAAGTATCCAAATACATTTCGGGGGAATGAATCAGCATAAACAGGAGTGAAGACCATTAAATCATAAAATCTTTTATGTGACAAATCTGTATTCATAATCAGCGCATGCTGTACCTCTAAAGACCAGGAAACAATCTGGAGGAAGTGCAGCTGTTTAATGACTGGTTAACATCAACATTGAAGCCATTGATTAGGACGTGCATGCAGAAGAAACACTGTGCCCTAATATAAATAGCCTGTGCAAGAGCATGCCTACTGACAGATTAAAACATCTTTGAAGTCTGCCATACATCACTTGAAACTCCCATCTTGGTTTTAAAGCTAATACGCTTAAGTCTTCCAGCAGTCAAAGCTGCTCCTTCACGAAATTTTAATCCCGGCTTTGATGATTTGTTATGTACTGCAGGAGAGAAAAGGAGAAGAAGAAAAAACTGTTAAAGTTGTACTGAAACTTTTACAGACAGACGAGCTTTGTATCTGTTTATAAAGACCTGAGACTTACAGTTGACAGTTAAAAAAAAAGAAGAAGCTGACCACGGTTTTCCTCAAGCCTGACAATAAGTATATCCTTCCTCCACTCACAATTTATGCTTTAAAACCCCACCTGAAAAATGACATAAATAACTGTTATATAGTTTCTATAGCAACACATTCTTGCTATTAAAATGGCTAATAAAAGCAATAAATAACTCAAAATAGATACAGTGCTGTGGATTCCTGCTAACAGAATTCACAAAAGCAAACAGTTGCTGAGGATCAGTAATGATTAGTAAGGAGAAACAAGAAGCGGAGGATATTAAATGTAATATATGTGGCCGACAACATGGTTTTATTACCCCCCTGAAAGAACACAAAAGCTCCCTGAACGCATTAAACTACAACAAAGATTGAAAACTTGAGTCAGCACAAACGCAAAAAGCCTCGTTACTGCTTAAATAAATATGCTGTCTTAAAAGTCATGATTGCTTAGTTATACTGAACGTTGAGGGATGAAAGAGTCCAAGCAACCTAACAAACTTTTCTTGTGAAATGATAGACATGCATCATTTTTAACTGTCTAAATGCATTTAAGGACCCCTGCATTTCTTATGTAAATTCTGAATATGTGTTCAAGTAAATCAGTTTTACTTAACAAGTCTACTTCAAGTCAACTTATTCAAACCTTAAAATGTAAAATGGCTGCTGCTTTTTATCTAAATAATTCCTTTCGACATATGTTCTTGAGTCCAAACATGTTCTGAATTATAAAGCTTTAAATACCCTCAAAGGAGACGATGATTATGAAGCAGGAAGCTCTATTTAAATTTGAAATGGATAGTATTACTAAAGCCTGCACGAAAAAAAAAAAAAAAAAAAAAAAAGCCCTTCCCCCATGGCTTTCGGCCCACTGTCCCCGTTAACCTGGCTTCACTCATCCTTGTGAGCCGAGAAAACAAAGCCGCCGCAGAAAGCAGAAGTATTTCATCCTTTATTTCTTTTACATTCATTTGTGTTCTGCAGATTTAATACAATCAAGACAGAGTCAGGAGATTCAACACCCCGACGTCAGAGCCACCGCAGAGAGAGAGAGAGGAGCCAGCAACTGGAAGTGTTTTAGGAAGGTGAGAGAGAGAGAGAGAGAGAGTGAGTAAGAGTCGGGCCCCTACGGGGGGCTTATTACAGTCAGACGGGCATGTCGTGCCTGCGCAGGGTCAGCAGGTTTACGCAGAAAAGCCTCCTTGGGGTCTGATAATGTAACCGCCATTTGCTACGGCATTGTCGAAGTGTTTTCTTGAACTCGCGGTGCCTAAAAACTCAGTGACCCCGAAGTCCGTGTCTGACATGGAGGCTGTCGGATTTACATTAGTCTTATATGAAAAACGTACAAGGTTTCAACGCACAGCGATTAAACAAAAGCACATTATATTCAAAACAAAAGAGCTGTAAATTACAGACACAAACAGACAAAGGGCTTATTATCACTCAAGGTCTTAAACTGACAAACGCAGGGAGCCTTCGCTCACGGTGGTCTGAAAAACGTTTTCTGTAACGTGGCTAATGCGCATCGGGGAGGCGCCAATATAAAGACATTTTGCTGGATGCTCTTAAAAACATTAGGCAGACAAAAAAATGTTATGCTGAGCCCTGGAAGGAACGCTGCGCCAATTGTGGATTTAGAATTTGGAGCTGATTTCTTCACAAATCAATGGGGTGCGGCCACTCGCTCACATGCAAACATTCGCACACGAACACACTCGCGTACACAACGGCGTTCACACGTTCGCTTAACCAGAAACACTGACGCTTGATAATACAATAAGTAGGCCAAAAGCCATGCGAGGATAAGACTCGGAGAGTGTGCGAATAAAACAAAAATGACAGCAGGAGGGGAACTGAGTGGGAGAGAAAGAGACAGACAGACAGAGACTAAGAAAAAGGGCAGCGCGTGTTCACACACACACACAGAAAAGAGAGAATCGGGCTCATTCTATTTTGGTTGCTG
This sequence comes from Squalius cephalus, assembly GCF_949319135.1. Taxonomy (NCBI): domain Eukaryota; kingdom Metazoa; phylum Chordata; class Actinopteri; order Cypriniformes; family Leuciscidae; genus Squalius; species Squalius cephalus. Next base: position 15,318,491 of record NC_137132.1, on the reverse strand, counting down.
TCAGCTCGAGGATAATCTGCAAAGGCTTTCCTGACTGAGATGGCAGACTAAGAGCAGGCTTAGTCCCTGAGCCATCTCACCATTCCCTTTACACATCTTCACTGCGACCTGCAACTGCACTTTACACCTCGTACACACCTGCTCCACACCTGACATTCATGGACAAATTGGAACAAAATAAGCCATTCTGGGGCTAGTTGTCACATGCAGAAGTTGTATATCAGTACGGGATTTTAAGTTAAAGTGCAATTACACAATCATTTATTTTCAGAAGCAGTGATGCTTTTTTCTTCAAAACCCTCTTAAACTAGAGCCATTTCTGCAATAAAATTACACATTTTAATTCATACAACAGTCATAAGAGTCAACAAGTGAAAAAACACACTGACAAATAGGCCCGGCTTAGATTAAGCCAGGATTGGGCCTTAGTTCAATTGGGACATTTAAGTAGCTTTTATAAACGTGTCTTAGAAAAAAAATATTACTGGTGTGCATCTTGAGAAAAAACAATGGCACTGACATATTTTAAGATATATCAGTGCAAGTTCCTTTCAGTTAAAACATGCATTTTAGTCTGGGACTAGATTAAGCCTTGTCTGTGGAACCGGATATTCATATTCATACAAGTGTTAACTATATAATGGAGGTGTTTTTAGAATTTATTTTCATAAATATCATGACAGGGCAAGTTGTCACATGTTTTAAATGTTATACATTTACACAATTTTTGGCCCCCCAAACATTTTTGTTTCATGACTTTTACATTTTGCTGAAAGCTAATAATAAGCTTTATATCGGCAACTCACTAGTGACAACATGCCCTTCTAAACATCAAATTGTATATTTCCTGTGTAATATCAGTATAATTGATCAGAAGACTGAATGTGTCTATCCAAAAAGTGGCTATAAAAACTATCCCCGCTCTTCTTTAAAACTGATATACATTTGTCATTAGGACAAATGTCAGAGTAAAGTCTAGAAGTCTCCAAACCTCTAGAGATTGTGTTGAATTTCATGATTATAATGTTCTCACATTCACTGAAGAGCTTTATTATACAGTACACGTCTGTATTTTTGGTTGCATGGGTTTTCTTACATCAGGACAAGCCAGCTCTGTGTATTCTGTTGTCCTGGAGGTTGAGGAAAGGAGAAGACGTGCTGTCCATCCAAAGCAGGCATCTATGGACGCACGGGCACGGCTGACATGTTTTGTAAGCAGAGGACAGGAAGGACAGTCTGAGGACGATGGCTCACACCCAGCCTGTCCTCTGTCTCTCTGTTCAGGTTAGTCAATAGTCACAAACACGAACAGTGACACAGCACACACCTTCTCTCCATGAGAGTGCGCGCGACTCATTTTTGTTCTTCATTAAAATTAATAACAGATTAAAAAAAAAAAATTTACATGCTCAAATAAATAATTCAAACAAGCTCTTGAAAATAAATGAATCAAGTCTGATTTAACTATAAATTGACAATATGATGGACCAGTCATAAAAGAATAAAGGTGATTTAATGTGTTTTGACATCACATTCAAACACATTCAGGTACAATAGGATAGAAATCATTTTCAAATATTTGAAATCCCATTTGATTAGACAGTATTTATAATATAATATACATTCCCTGCTCTATATATTTTTGACAAAATCTATTTTTGAAAACATCTATTTATTAAACAATACAGATAGCATATGTAAACTGAAATCTCCCTTTTAAAATCAAAAAAAAAAAAAAAAAGAACAAGTACCAAACAAAAACAACAGCTTAAAATAACAATAACTCAAATAATAATGAGAGATTACTTTGGCATGTGAACAATGATCTGATAAGCCATTTGAACATCTGTTATCAATATTCTGGCCTTAGTAGCAAGGCAGCTCTACTCAGGTTATGTGAAGCTGATGCCAAACTAATTCAACATCAAATGAGATTGAGATATGAGAGGATGAACTGCGTCCTGAAACAACAAAATAACCGAGGCCCTGTTTACACCTGGTATTAAGATGCGTTTTGGTCGATCGGATCACAAGTGGACGACGCTAAATACAGGTGCAGGGCTCTAGACTCATTCTTCTCACTGGTCGCACTGGTGTGACTAACTTTCTCAGTTGGTCGCACCAACACAGGATTTGGTTGCACTTTTTTCCCCCCCTTGCTACAACATGGGATTAACCAATGCATGCTGATGAATAGTTTTGCACTGATGTAAAAAGACTGACAGTGACACGAGACCTCACGTTGGCAAAATGTTTTAATGTTTTAACTCTCAAATGTGACTGATAGGCTTGCTGCGATAGTCGGTGTCAGCGGTGTTACAGGTGTTCAGCCGCAACAGCGGTTACGTCACTCGCCCACCGCGGAACCGCGCCCCAATTGATATTTTTTTTTACAGTAATAAAAATCATTTAGTTCAATATAAAACAGAATGTGTCTGCTCAATTCAGCGCGAGCCGAACGAGAGTCGCAGCACAGATCACCAGCAGGAGTCAGCTCATCTTCCATTGGAATTGATTGAAAATGCCCATGTGGCCATATATCGAATTAGCGATTTAAAAGCAAGGTGCAAAAAAGAAAATCTCCAACGAGACTAACTACAGGAGAATATCCGGCTTGTCGTGGTCGATAATACATGCAAATGCAGGTAGGCAGACGCCGATTAAGTGCGTGACCATGCACAAATTCTCAAATTCACACATTCTCATAAAATGGTCACATCAGTCTAGAGCCCTGAGGTGTAAATGGAGTCTAAAATGTTTTGAGCTTGTCCACTTTCGACCACTTCCAGAGGAAAGACCGGATTGCTTTCATAGTGTAGACGCTCATGTGTTCGAATAGCCACAAAAGACCGCCTACTCTCCACCAACTGACCTACAGCGCGCTAGCAAGACACGATTTAAACTTTGTCGGCTGCGTGGAGACCCAAGTTTGGTTTGAAGATGAAAAACGTATCAAGCACAACGATCGCTCACAATTCCTGATTTCTTTCAGAGTTGAAAGGAAAGCTGCTGCTCTCAATGTGTTGTCCAGTCATCTCCGTTCGCGTTCAAATGTAAATTGCGCAAGCTTATTTTGTCAATTAACCCGCACATAAACCCTCCCCTAGAAGAAATCAGGACAGAAGTGGTTGAAAGTGGACAAAGGAGATGGATTAAAAAACCAAGTGTAAACGGGTATGTGTCTGCCTCGTCTACTTGGTCCGATCGACCAAAACGCGTTTTAATACCAGGTGTAAACGGGGCCAAAAAGCGTCTCAAGCTCTGCCAGATATCATAACGTGGGCATGATCGCACTACAGCAAAAAATGTATACGTTTGACAGTTCAACACATTTATAATACGTGTAGACATCCAGTGCGAATGAAGGCTTTGTATGACATGCGCCATATAATTGGGGAGGCTTTAGGATACAGCTCTGGCAATCTGTAATACCCGTTACCAATGAGCATTGGCCTTTACAGCACTGGGGCCATTATTTCCTCAAGGTGCTTGTGGAAGTGTGAGAAACATGATTTGAATGTTCCTTTGTGCCTCATTTGACGGCAACACACACACACACACACACATGCAGAGCTGATGATGACAGAGTGAGAGACAGAGCTGCCACCATGCTTTTCTCGGCACTCGGAGACCTGGCCACTAGCTGCCCCTGGCAAATCGCTGAGAAACAAACGTCAACCACTGTCATGCAAATCGCACTGACAACAGTCACCACAGCGACACAATTCCTGGCTCCCGAGGGAACAGGGCCACAGCCAAAAGAGACAATGTTTATTAATGACAAATTAATCAGTCACCAAGCATGATTACAGAGAGAATTACGTACATAGAGGCGAAGATTGATTATCATGCTTAGAAATTCTGATTGAGTGCAAAATTAAAAGATCGAATGAGTGTAATAAATTACAGTTTGTTTATTTCAGCCTTATTTGATCAGGGACCTCGTGTTAAATGTACACTACCTTTTAAAAGTTTGGGGTCGGTAAGATAAAAAATAACTAAATACTTTTATTCGGAAAGGATGAATTTATTTGATCAAAATTTGACAGTATGACATTTAGAATGTTTGTATTTCAAATAATTGCTGTTCTTTTGAACTTAAGACACAAAAATATAAATAAGCAGCACAACTGTTTTCAACAGAAAATAAATGTTTCTTGAGCAGCAAATCAGCATATGAGAGGATCATGTGACACTGAAGACTGGAGTAATGATGCTGAAAATTCAGCATCACAGGAACAAATCACATTTTAAATGGAAAACAGTTATTTTAAATTGTATTAATATTTCACATTATTACTTGTTTTACTGTATATTTTGATCAAATAAATGCAGTCTTTACATGAATTAATCTTACCAACCCCAAACCTTTGAAAAGTAGTGTATATATTGAATATATCAGTGATAATCACAAACATAAAATAGTTATAATAGTGAATTTTATTAATTAACATTACTCATCAGCTCAATTGAATCTATAATTTAGGCAACCTTAGGTAGAGCTGCAACATTTCCCTCTATTGTTTTTTTTTTTTTATAGAAATTTCTAGGATGTCTCCATCCCTTTTGAGCAATAATCATAGTTTAATGGCTTGTCATTGTTTTGATTGATCAAAGCATAAAGAATACCAAAGGGAAGACATGTACCTACATCCCGGAATTTAATCATTTATTTAAAAAAAAAAACTAGCTAAAATCAAACAAATACGAATGTAACAAGTCTCACACCATTAGCTTCCGCAACTATTGAGTTCAGTAAGGCCCAGTGAGATGAGCCAGAACAGGTCCGACCCAGCAGCACATTCCCACAGTAAGTAAGGGGAATTCCAGGCCGTCTCCATATGAACCAACTGACCTGAGTGCAGTGAAAGGAATACTGTTCTGCTCGGTGAGTTCCACGGATAGTCCGGGCCAGAGGATGAGAGGACTGACCTATCCTTGCATTCCTGAGCTGGGCAGGGCTGAGTGAAAGAGAAAGGCTTGTTGATATACACTGGTGACATTTCCCCGCTGGCTTAATTAGGTTAGGTTTGAGCTGATTAATCTTCCTATGCCTGTGCTGGTAATCCTTAAGATGCTCTAACCTGTACTGAGATCCGAGGTGCCAGCCCGTCTGCGCAGATGGCCAAGCAGACAGCGAACTCTCTCAACGCTCATTATGAAGTGAGCAGCTGAGCCTGTCCTGCTATTATGGACCTATGTAGATGCAGGCAGTCTCCATTATACAGGTACAATCTTCTAGTGGTCAATCAATATGGGCTTTGCCATGTTAAAGTTAATACCTAGAGAGTGGGGTGGCCAATATAATTCTGAAATAGCCTAAACATGATACAATTTTAGGTTAAATAAGACATACAATAAAGTAACCTTACATAGTATTTACCAAATATTCAATAAAATAATTGAAATAGAAAATGTTTCATATTAATTGACAGGGCTGTTGGTTGATTTTGGAAATGACACAGGAGATAATGTAGGCCTATATATCAAATTACTTGTGATTCTTTTGTTTTTGTCTAAATGACTAATTGCAAATGTACCACTTCCGTTAATTAGAAAACATAGGGCATTCAGTTGATGCTGATAATCTCAAAATGGTCAAGTCCTTTATTCAAACTGGCTGATATATCATTACACTCTCCGTACACACACACAGCTGTGCTCTTTAGCATCATTAATCATTGCACTAGCTGTAGCCTACCCTTGTCCCGAGGGGGAAAGTATTCAGGAATGTTGCATGTGGATGAAGGTATGACAGACACACGCGATCGTCAACTCAGCAACGACTATGTTCACATAAAAATCACTGAGATGCATCGTTCTCTACTGACTATACAGTACGTTCTCATTCAATCTGCCTACTTGGAGAGCATGGACAAGCACATACCTTCTCCATGTGACTGACACTCAGCCAAAACTTCCTTTACATTATAGATCAAATGCAACTACTGCAGAATCCTTATTTTAGGTCTTAGCATAGAATCTGGATCAATTTATAGGTCGACCAAATATTGAGCAACACCACCTGTGGGCATGGAAAATATTGTTGCTACAGACAACGTGCTTTCCACACCATCTTGCCATGATTTATTAAAAAAAAATAAATGAACACTGTGATCAACAAATCACGCTCGCATGTGGTCACCATCATGAGTCCAGTCTCTTTTTTATGAAAACCCAATCTATAAGTGATCTATATTGCCTGGTTGTAAAAGGAATAGGAATAGTCACTATACCAACCAAAATTACATACCCTTTCAACCACCACTGAGTAATAATTAGTGATGTCCGGTTTGTGAACGAATCATTCTTTTGAACCGGTTCTTTTTAGTGAACTGGTCGAACCAGTACACTAAATCGGACTGAATCGTTCGAAACAGTTCGCGTCTTGCGTCAGCGCTGATCCACAACTACTCACTTTCGGACATGCCTGACAGTCCCTCTGACTCGAAATAAACCAATATCCCGGAGTATATGTTACTCCAGTAAATCCAAAAGTTCGCTCAACAAAAATTGATGAGCACGAGAAGCTGATACTGAGCATGTGCGTACTACTGAACGTACAGGTACAGCGGTTCTCAATCACCAGTACAGAACTGAGAACTGTTTCTTTCGGACACATTCGACATACTGATAACCGATGAGCTGAGCATGCGTGCAATTTTTTCAGAGGGAAGAAATGCATGTTTCTTAAGTATTTTGTTGAACATCAATAAGTGTAACAAAATAAAACATGTTGGAAACATGTTTATCACATAATTACTGTCTTTTCACTGTATTATTTTAAAGATTGGATATTTGATGTAAACTCTTGCCAAGGTTTTAAGGGTGCAAAGTAAATATTTATAATGTGTTAATCAAAAAACATAACATATTAAAGGGGGGGTGAAATGCTATTTCATGCATACTGAGTTTTTTACACTGGTAAAGAGTTGGATTCCCATGCTAAACATGGACAAAGTTTCAAAAACTAAGTTGTACGTTTGAAGGAGTATTTTTGTTCCAAAAATACTCCTTCCGGTTTGTCACAAGTTTCGGAAAGTTTTTTTCGAGTATGGGTATGTGTGACGTCAGATGTAACGGAATTTCCTTATATGGGTCCTAAGGGCACTTCTCCGGTAAGATCGCGGCCGCGCGCGCACTCTTAGACCAGAGCAAGAGAGCGAAAGCAGTTCGCCATCAAAGCGCCCTGCCCGGCTTTTGGGAAGTCAATGTCACCAAAGAAGTGTGTTTTTGGTTGCCAGGGCAAGACAACCCTGCACAGATTCCCAAAGAACCCAGCATTAAGGAACCCGTGGATGGAGTTTGTTTTCCTGAGCATAAACGTAGTTGTTTAAGATTGTTTGTTCCCTGCATTTCGACGATGATTGTTTTATAAACAAAGCCCAGATCGACGGATTTGCAGATCGTCTAATGCTTAGGATCGAGCAGTCGCAATGATAAAGATTCGCGGTCGTGCGTTGGAACCGCAGGCGGTGAGTAAAACTGTTGAACTGAACAAATGTCTCTGTGTGTTGTCACTAGCTCGGCGCGTTAGCACAGCTAAGCTTCGCCCACACGGCCCGCCTCCAGCCGCTCGGTTTTTTCCGGAAAGACTCGGTACAGTCTATCTTTCTGTTATTAATATAATAAAACAAAATACTTTTTGGAGATATGAAGGATGCAATATTACTCTATAGGTACTCAAGATTAACAGGAGATTGAGTGAAAATGAGCATTTCACCCCCCCCTTTAAACATACTGGAGACATGCATCGACTTTTTAGTTTTGCCGACTATAGGCTATATTCAGGTTGTCAGCAGTTCTCAGCTCAGCGCACGTTCTCTGATCACCAGTACAGAACCGAGAACTGTTTCTTTCAGACATGTTCGATACAGAGAACCGATGAGCTGGAGATACTAAGCATGCGTGATAGCACCGTCTCTAAACCGAACCTTCTTTCGGCCAAGTGCATGCTGTGCTGATACATGAGCGCAGGTGAACTGAGGACTTAAATGAGGGGCCGAATTCGGCGAAATGTACGTTTATTTAATAACAAATAAAATAAAATTGATCAATACCAGTTTATTCACTTTTTAGGCTATCGTTTAGACATTACATCGCCAATACAGGGTTCATTTTCAAAGCGTAAATGTAAGAAACTTATCCAAGATGATTATGACGATGATTACTATTATTTAACTGACGTTATGAGTACAAATCTGAATTTATTTTGATCCATTATTACGTGAGGACGTAAAAGAACTGGTGAACCGTTTTTTTTAACCGGTTCATTGAAACGAACTGTCCGAAAGAACCGGTTCACGGAAAAGAACCGGACTTCCCATCACTAGTAATAATCTTGTTCCATCAAACAGGCTGCCTTTGCACTTTGCACTGTTTTTAGACCTGAGCTGCTTTAGTGATTCAGAGGGATGTCTTCGGAAACTCTTACATCAGGCTGGGGCAAAACTCTCACCGGGGTAGGTGAGACTGAATATGAAGTCTCAGCAGATCAATTGGACCTGACTGGATGGCTCTGGCTGGAAGTGTATCAGATAGATCGGTGCTGCTTAGCCATGGGCGTCACCCACCCTGGCGCTGTCTAACACTCCACCTGCACAACCTTCCTCACTGCGGCAGCCTTTGTTCTAAGTTAGTAAACCTGTCGCAGTCTGGCTTAAACATGGTTGTACTGCTTCCTCCATGCTCACCAGTCCACCTTAAAAGTGGGCCAGGCTCAGGGAGGCTGTCCTAGTGTCAGTAGAGTGCAACGTGAGCGCAGAGAGACAGGAGTGAACAATAGAGCTGCAGCCTAGACGCCAAAGCACAGCACTGCAGAGACAGGGGTAAAGTCAATATAATACCATGCTATGCCATAGAAGAGACCAGCCTACTACAAGCCTTTCGTTTTCATTCGAAAAAAACTCAGAAATGCGTGCAAAAGCTTGATGATTTCCATCAGAAATTCAGTGAGCAATCTAAGCAGAGTGTATCAGACAAATCCTCTTAGAGAGCAAGAGCATGGCTACCTCGACATGTACCGAGACGAAGAGCTTCGCTGTTTGCTCTCCCTTTAGCAAAAACCGCCACATATCACACCTCAAACCCCAAAGCATTCAATGTATGCAATAGCAACGACACTGTTTGTGATGAAGAGAGTTTTCTTTAAATGTGACAGTGGGTACTGATAGATAGAGAGAGGTAGAGACAGCCTGTGGGTGTAATGGTGGGTAGAGAAAGAAAGACAGACAGGGATGTGGGCGTGATGGCACGATGCATTATACGTACGATGCAACGGCTGATGCCTTAAATCGCAACACTGCACCGTCCATGAACTGTGGGCAAAGCCTTTATCTCGTTAAGCCTCTCACTGTCTCTCCAAATGCCAAAAAAGGTCTTAGACAGTAAAGGTGTTTGTGTAGAGTCTGCAATAATTTCTCTCACCATAGCTCTTGCATAGCTTTGAGTCATTCATGAAATGTTGCCGCAATGCCATTTTAGACAGCAGCAAGACGTGCCACAAGAATGGACAAGTGGTCCACGGACACACTAAGAACATGGAACTAACCACAAAAGAGCATCAGTGATCTCTCAACAACTGGTGATGTCTTCCAGTTGCAGATCTTTAAGGTTTAGTGTCTAAATCTTAAGGTTTAGTTAAAGGGATATAATTCAAGGTTTGTCAACAACCCAAAGAAAAGAGGCCTAGTCAGCACTTGTGTAACACAGTAGCCATGCTACATGCTAAAGCCATGCCAGAAAGCATGAGGGACTTAACACACACACATGACTCAGCAGCACACATTAAAAAGATGACATTCACATCTACAAGGTGAGCGGTTGAGGGCTCTCTGAGGTCAAACACAAGTGTACCGAGCCTTTAGCATGACGCTCTCCATAGTACTTTGTGCTGCTCTCAAATGAAAAGAGATAAGTTATGGTCAATAAAGGGATAGTTCGATCAAAAATTCTGTCATCATTTACTCACCCTCATGTCGTTCCAAATCTATATGACTTTTTTTTCGCAGAACATGGAAGATATTTTGAAGAATGTTGGTAACCAAACAGTTTTGGTTACCATTGACTTCCACTGTATAGACATAAAGGCATTTTTCAAATGATCTTTTTTTTGCATTCCACAGAAGACAAAAGTCATACAGGTTTGGAGCAACGTGAGAGTGAATAAATGACGACAGAGATTTCATTATATCCCTTTAACAGGTCCTGGCCAGGCAGCATTTGACATCAAACTCAAGAAGTGCAAAGGAATCAAATATCCTCTTTTTAATCTTATCCCTCCAACAATGAATCCTCAGCTGATCCAACCCACTAGCGCATCACATGACCCCTATGCCAGCATTTCTTCAACCCCCCCCCCCCCCCCCCCCACCACCCCCCATGCACACTGTCCATTTATACACACAACTAGCTGCTTCCTCTCTCCTCTGTCAGTTGTGCTTCGCCGTTGACTAAAATGTCTTTGTTTCCGACGCCGGCAGGCTGATGACAGAGCGCCCCTCTCAGCTCCCAAGAACCTAACCCGTGCACATAACAGGAAAACGTCACAAGTTAGGGTCTCAGGGATTGTGAGAGGCACATTCGCAGATTGACCGCCAACCTGCAACAAAATTCGAGCACAAGGTCACACTCTGATGTGTCCCACCACAACAAAAATTAGAAGAATGAATGGCAATAAAAGGCCCATCTACTCATAGCATTTGCGCATTCCCCAGTCCCCCGACACTTGTTTGTCTGTCTGTCTGTGACACAACAAGTGCAACCTTCAGCTAGACACAACATTGACCCATCTTTCCCTCCCCCCACAAGCTCTCTCCCTCTCTCCCCCCATCACCCCCACTCCGTTTCTAACATTGAACAATAAGGCACTTTGAAAAATGCCCCTGGCTCCAGGTAAACTCTTCACCAGCTCTTGTCTCGCTAAGCTCTCTTCACAAGCATTCAACGTTAATCATAAAAAGCTCTCTGTCTAGCCACTGTGACTTAATACTGGTGTCCCAACATACATCACTGGTTACTCTAAACCACTAAATTCTAACATTAGCTAAACCATGAAGTGTTATAGACTAATACAAGAATTTAGCTTACTGCTAACTGGCAAGCCCAGCAAGAGCTGCTTCAGACAAAGGTAATGAAGACACTAACAGATGCTACAGCTGTGGGTGGGGAGAAGCAGAAAATGGTTTTAAACTCACCCTGGCGCGAGGATGAGCATTAAGCCGATCGAAGTTCTCTCGCAGCCTGCTTGACAAAGAAAGTGGGTGAGAGAAAGAAAGAGAGAAATCTCAGATTTCAACTTTTGTTGCTAGACCCGCTGACAAAATTGTGCAAATTTGATAGGCTAGAAAAAAAAAAAGGAGAGTCATACGGTCAGGTTGACTGGACGGCTGTTCGTGTGAAACGAAAGAGGAAGAACGAAAATGAGGAGAGGTGGACAGGAGAGGAGATGGTTGGATGGTAATATTAAAGCACATGTCCGTACGTCCATATTACAGCTTGTCGAAAAAGCGGCAGAGGTGGAGAGCGTGCCGATGAGGAAAAGCCGAAGGGTGGTGTGATGGCACTGAGGATGAGAGACAGTCCGAGCAGCAGCAAGGGCCACACTACCAGCAAATCATGCCAGTCTGCTGGATCTCAGGAGAGGAGGGGTAAACACACACGCACGCACGCACGCGCGCGCGCGCACACACACACAGCACAGAGACTCTCACTCATTCACTTCACCTCACTCGTCCAGCGCTGCTCAGCCGCGGCAACTCCGTTCACGCGTATATCCCTATTCCAGGTCTGACTCGATTGGATGATGGAAAACAGGCAGCCTGCTGCTGCCAAAAACCCTGGGCTACTTCCCGCTGAAAGAACACGACTGAGACGCAGCAAATGCATCAGTGCACCGCGTTACTGGCTCTCCACTCTCGCTAGCTCGCTCTCTCCACACCCCCTTCTTCTCTTTCACTCTCCGTATCTGTCTTACATTTCATTTTCTCCCTCCCTCACCACCTCTCTCGCTCTCTCCCAGGACACACACATGCACGCTCTTCCTCTCTCTCGGAGTTGAGCAGACTGAGATGCATGCAAAACTGAAAAGAGGAGGGGGGAAACGTAGAAGCGTGACACCCCTGGTCCATCTTTCCCTCTTTATAAATCCACGTTGAAAAAAGTTGGAGAAGGGGGGAAACCAGAGAAATATCCATTAATTTGCACGCACAGCTGTGATCATTTAAAGGCAGAGGCCCACTTCTCCTGAGTATCAACCCGAAGGGGGAGGATGTTGGTGGAGAAAGAGAAATAATATAGAAAACGAGAGACTTTCATGATGATTGTTTCACGATTTACTTAAAATATCTGTACATTTGGTATTCCCAATGACATTGACATTCTAGAAGTTCCCTATCACATGCCCGGCATCATAAACACTATTCTTTAAAAAGAGAACGAAAGTGAGGGAGAAAGACAGAGAGAGAGAGAGGCCCTAGAAACACAGCTACATGATGTGCTTGGCTTATAGAGGCTACATTTAATCTCCACTGGCTCCCCCAGGCTTGGGCAGAGCGAGGGGGGAGAGTAGCCTGTGCCGATGGGGGAGGGATGAGCCGAGCAGGTAGGGAGGCTAGCGACGGACAGCAGTGCATGGGATAAAATCAGCGACAAGAGAGGAGGCAAAGCAAACCAGCACCACACTGCCCTCTTCCTCTCTTTTCCTCACTTACATCATGATCTTGCTGTCTCTGTCTAATCTCTAGGCGTCACAAGTAGATTGAGCATTATATCCTCTCTGATGAGGATGGGACATGCATGCAGGCTCTTCGGCGGTAAAACAGAGATGCTATCCCTTTTAAATTCCCCCCTCGGCTCCTAGGCCCCCACCACTGCCATCCTCATTTATCACCCTCTTTCGTCCAGATACAGCAAGCCATCAGTGAGGTGCTAATATTAGACTGCCTTTGACTGCGCCGGCTGCCGCCTAGAGCCTATAGCGAGCAGACGCGCGTGCACATATGTGCACACAATTACACATGCATGATAATGACCTAAAAAAAGTATAGCAATGCATATTTGATGCATGGTGGGTAATGCAAAGAGAAAGTGCATGAAAAAAGCTGTGCATAAACACACACATTCAAGATAACTCCATATGCCGTACTATTAATTTACAGGTCTTTAGCACGCATGTAATTGTGCATGCATATACACCTCTATATTGGATATTCAGAAACAAATCCTATCTCTTTAAATCTGTTCTCTTTATATTGTTTGCTCGTAAAAAAAAATCAGAGCAGTTAAAATTATACAGAATGAGATCAGCACTTATTCACTGTGTGGGCCTTTGGATCAAGCAGACAACTGTGATTTTTTATTTCAAGAGGATATGGCTTTTTTTTGTGTGTGTGGCAACCCACAAACTGTTTATGGCAAAATTGTAGAGTATTTCCAATCCTAAATCCAGTCATTCCTGCTGTAGAGAATGCTAAGTGCTCACTGTAAGATTATGACTACAGCTATGTTTAGCAGACGTGTCTCCAGAGAAGTAAAATATAAGGCCATTAGCAAAGCGGTGTAATTATAGTGCTTCATACCTTGCATAACAAACATTGTGGTTGAAGTTCTAATGAGGGAAGAGGCACTTCTTTAGGACCCAAATAAACCCTTGATTTAGTGATACTTACAGTATAATACATGACTATGATAATCCTCATTACATACTATCAACTGGAGTAATTACGTCGTATATCAAGACCTCATAAAATTAAACAGAGTTTTGTGGCTTTGAGTCTGTGTTTTATCTTTGAGGCTATATGTTAGCGTAATCCTAAATGTCTTTCTCTTCCGGGAAAAAGGAGCAAAAATATTGATGATTCATTCTGCACTAAACAGATTTTTGTCCAATCAAATGCTCTCTATTAGAATGCCCCTGCCCCAATAACATCTGCCATTGACTAGCAAGATGAAAATCAAGCTCATGACTGACTTATAGTCTACTGGCTTTTAAAAAAATGATAATTATAAAAAAAACTGTATATGCCCTGCTTGAATTTTCTGTTTAAAAAGGAAATAGATTCATATATGAGACCTTGTGAGACTAAAATTATCATGTAAACTTGCAGTCTCAAAATTACCAAATGCAAAGGTCCAGATGATATTAAGCTAATGAGGCAGACACAAAGCATTTCAAATAAGTTAAATGCATGTATTTCAGAATGTCGGCACAAGAGCGAGGCAACATGGTCGTATAGCATTTCGAGAGCTTTCATAAAAAAGAGAGAGCGAATGAATGTTCATGAATGCCTCAGAGTGAAAGTGGCGAGTTGAAAAATCTGTTTGTTTGTCACAGCTCTTTTCCTTTGGCAGCGATTATCAAGAAGAGGTGCAGAGAGCTACAAACTTCTGTGTGCTTATAGGACCCTCTCAGTTCTCTGATCTGCTTTGGATTCGTGCTTCAAGGCTGACATTACGCAGCACACAGACCCTCCTGGCCAACTAAAGGCACACACAGAATGAGACACGTTATCGCAGTTGTATTGCCGCAGAGACACGGAAGAAGAAAGGAACGGAAAAATGGGAAATAAAGCAACATCAAAGACTACATTTTCAGATTATACATAAACCCTGGAAGGATTCTTAGAATCAGATGCTAAGCAATTTACAGCTGTCTGTTTCGGTGTGTGTGTGGGGCGGTGAAAAGCTGCACCATTGGGGGGCAGCCTTTTGCTCCAGAACTACAGTAAAGGCTGTGAGGGAGTGTTCACGTGAAATCTCCAGCCCAGCCAGTGAGATCTACAACGAAGATAACATCTCACTCAATCTTGCTCAAGCTTTGTGCGCTGAGCATACGTACATCCATGCGTTCTGTTGCTCTTAATGTAAAGTCAGGCAGCCTCTGCTGTTGTAAACAAAATGACACAAGTACACACTTGTGAGCATGTTCATCACTTCAATATGTGTAAACCTGTTATTACCATTAAACAAGAATATAAAGGAAAAATGCTTGTGATTGCAGTGCAAATATCATGTCCTTTAGCTGACATCTTAGGACATCTCTGCCTTTTCTACTGGTGTAAGATGAGGACAGGTCAGGCAGTAGCATGGGCATTAATAGAAACAGAAAAATCTATTTCAGCCTCCATTGTTCGTGGATCAGAGGTGGCATATGGTACTTTATTCTCGCTCCAGAGAATGAAGCATGCTGCTATCATCTAAAGTGCGCTTTTAAGCATGACATATCTACTTAACAGTAAATACAAACTTCAGTCTTTGTATCTTTGTATCATCTTTGTTCCCATGAAAACCACTCTGAACCACTCAAAACTGATGGCTAAACTCCATCCATCAACCTCAAGATTAAAAACCAAGTGTAAACTCTTTACCATTACTTGGCTGTAATTTTGACCAGTGTTAAAAAGTAATTAATTAAAAGTGGTGATATAACTAATTTAACTATATGTTCCTTGGCATTACAGTCTTCATTCTCTCAAGTAATTCAGTTTTACTGAATCGGTTCCTTTGATTATTCATGTAAATTAAACTGACCAAAACATTTTTCAGCAACTCATTCAAGATGGCAGAAGTTTATGACATTGATATTTTATTTGTTGCATTTAGTAAACAGTAGGGTAAATAAAAAAATAAAAATAAAAAATGGTGAAAGGAATAAGAATAAGATTTGAGTTACAGGGATGAATCAAAATAGTAGTAAGTAGTAAATTCTAGAGTCATGTTCAGGTTTAATGCTATTTCCCTAACTAAGATCCTTATTTTCTGTACTACTCTGACTGTAATCATAAATTATATATCTTTATTAAATCAGTTTGTTTAAGGATATTGTAAAAAAGGACAGTTTGGCCCAAAGCAATTTAACACACTTCTATTTTTAAATGCAATCAAGAAATTTAGGTAACACTTTATTTTACAGTGTCCTTGTTACATATATGTTACATGTATTTACCATAGTAATAACAGTAAATTATGCATAATTACATGCAACTAACCCTCAACCAAATCCTAATCCTACCCTAAGCCTATAGTAAGTACATGTAGTTGCTTAACATTACTCAGTACTTAAATATATAATTACACTGACTGTAACAATGACACCTTCAAATAAAGTGTAACCGAAATTTACCCCTAACCACTGAAACGTAGTGTAAATTGGAAAGTTTAAGTAGAAACACTACACCTCTCACCTGAGACTATAAAAGGTGATTTCTGAAGAAAAGAAATACTGTCAGTACAACTATGACTTCTGCGTTTTACCTCAAGGTCTTTGGTGTGCCTGGTCTGTGTCAGTGACTCATTTTGGTTCTACAGAATACATTTGCAGCTCAGTCATTTTACAGGAAATAAAAATCTGATGTTTTGTTTATGCCGTTGTGTTCATATGCATTTTGTTTATATAGCTCCTTAATGAGAAAGACTGCACAGGTGGAAAATGTCAGCGAAAAAGTAAGGTTGTTTGTTGAGGTGCTGAGGCAGGAGTGTGTGTATCTCAGGGAAAGCTAGGAGGTTGTACAGTTATCTCCTGTGATGTTACTCTAAACTATACAACCTACTACCTCAGCCTGGGGGCACTGCAGAGACCCTGAGGGAGGAACAGGGTTGACCCTCTATAAATCTGAGAAGGAAATTCGACTGTTAATTTTGATGAGACTCCTTGGTTGTAAACGGTTTAAAAAAACTTTTAAAAATCCTACATTCTGAGTGCAGGATGGTTTAAAACGAGGCCCTGAATAGTAGGTGTGAAGGCCACACAGACAGATACCTATAGATACAAGCTTGTGTGGACAGTCACCACAAGTTCGGATCTACGGGTTTGTGTCAGCAGGCAGGTCTCTTCTTGTAGAAAAACCAGTTCAAATGTCATCCATCTGCTTCAGTTATTCCATTCTCAACCAAATAATTCTAAATCTGGAAATGAATTTCAACCATAGAAAGGTAATACTGTTTATAAACAGGCTGCATAGTGCAATTCTGAGACTACTATACTTATGTAAATAGGAATGGCAGCACATACACTGAGGTGAAAAACATATTTGCAGTTTTACGGTTCAGCTAACAAACAATCAAGAAAACTGATTCTTCCCTTTCTTGTTTTGATTAGATACAATTGAAAATGTCTCCACAATGGCGAGATCATCTGAGACATTCAAACACACACTGAGATATTTGGACTATATTCTTGTAAATGACTCCCGGTGCGTCTTCATGCGTCTGCTCTCCTGTGGGCTATGAATCTAAAAGCCAAGTCAACAGTGCAAGAGCAGCTTGCAAACAAACAAAAAAAGAATCCTTGTCTAACGAAAATATAAAAATGACAACATTAGAACAGCACTACAACAAATGCACATTCAAACATCCTTTATAAGCTATTTTCAAAGAGAATGATATTACTATTATGATATTTTCTGGACGACCACAAAATGATGAGAGAGAGAAATAACTTTCATAACATATGAATATACAAAATCCAAAATAATGGCTCTTTTAAAGGGTTTAATATTTGTTTTATATTTTAGTAAAACATTTTTTACCAATGCTGTATAGCATATACCTTACCTATGGATCATGACTTTGGCATGTTAATGTCAATTATTCAATTATTTTAAATAATCATGCTTTTAAATAATTATTTTAAACAATCAAGATCCAGCTAATGCAGTTTTCTGAACATACTTTTGAAGAAAAGAGCTGCAACCTCTTCATTTTAAAAGGTCTCTATTTGAAAAGGCTCTCAAAATGGAGGCAGAATGCCTGAAGACACAGAACAAAGCCAAATTTAGAGAAAAATTGTGAAAAGAACAGTCAAGATGTGTCAAAGACTGTAGATGTGTTCCCAACTGTAACACATTCTGCAGACTAAGCTAATTACAAAAGCTAGTATAAAAGTGATTTCATGAGCAGACAGCAGTTATGAATTCAACACCTGGATCACACCCACTCTCTCTGATATTATTCTATTGCAAGATATTGCTAATTTTAAAGAATAGATTATAGTTTACATTAAATCAAGCTCATAGACAACAAAGGTTTTTTTTATCATTATCTGCTTGTCCATTTCCAAGTCAGACAGGCAATTAAACCATTGCCTTGCAATCTAAGTACACTCTAAAAGCATTCAGACAAAAGAGGAAGGGCATCAGATAGAAATTTTGCGAACAATGGGAAAACCAAAGCTGTGTCCAAGCTGGCCAACTTCCAACCCTCCTCTGAAAGATCTCATCAAACGTCAGTGCATGCTCTTATAAATGAAGTACAGAATAAAAGGCATGTATACAGAAAGAAAAGAAAGAAAGAAAAGAAAGAAAGAAAGAAAGAAAGAAAGAAAAAAAGAAAGAAAGAAAGAAAGAAAGAAAAGAATGAACAGTGAAAAATCGGTATTAGACGGATATAAGCTAAGGATCAGCAGTGTCTGCTCTAATAACCACCAGCTAGAAGAAACAAAAACACAAAATCACCAATCAAATACTGAACTGGGAATTTATATTTTAAACTAAATATATTATTTAAGTTTTACTTTAAAATTTTGAAAAAGGCAGCAAAACAAAATAAAACAAAATAGTAATAATTCTTTTATAATATTATAGATAACATAATTATATTATATTATCTATCTGCTATATTATTAAATTGATATAAACTAAATTGTTCTTGCAAGATACTATTTGCCAAATTCAAAAATATGAAAATGAGAATATTGTAGTCATTATTAGGGCCCGAGCACCAATGGTGCTATACAATAACTAAAAACAAGTTGATTTTCCATTGCCAGTGTAACACGTTTTAAAGCGGCAAAGTAGTTGGCAAGGTGAAAGTAAAGGTAAATACACAAAGCAGGGAAATATTGTATTGCAAACATCAATTGTAAATGAACAAAACAGCTACAAGTTGCCCAAGCACACAGCTATGCTAAAGCATGTAAGAAACATCAAGCACCAGCATATCTTGAATAACTACTGAATAAAAGAAAAAGACAGGTTTAAAACACATTATTCGAAGAATGCCACCCCTAAAGCATACCTAAACCTTTTATATTCTAGCTTTTTGGCCTCTTTCCCTTCCGTGAGACCATCTTTCTTTCGGTTTTATAGGCCTGCATCTGAGGACAACAGCTGAGCAGTGTCAAATCAAAGACCTGTCAGTACAACCATAAGCTAAATATCTGCATTACCCCTGAGCTGACCACACACAACTATATATACAGATTACTGGACCACTTTCTTTAATAGCATAGCATCATATAACAATTCCAAATACAAACTTACTTTTATAATGTATTCTTTTTTTAAGAAAAAATTCCTAACATGTTTATGAGTCCTGTTGATTTATTTCCTATGCATTAAGACATTTATTTGCATTGACTAAAATTTGAATATTGTCTCACCTAATTGAACAAGCATTTTTCAAAATTTGAAGATTTCTGCATCCAAATGTTTTAGGCCCCTTCCTTAGCATAATAAAGATGTGTGAAGTAAGTCTGGCCCATGTAGCCAAACCCAATGCCATTAATAACATACGGCTCAGTGTGAAATTATTTGATGGTCAATTTAGACTGGCACCGCACCTCCGGTGAAGAGCTTCTGACAGTTCGTGTTCCCTTCCCGTTTCCCACTACTTGAATACAAATGAAGAAACTGACTTTGAAGTAGGTGCCAAGATCCTTTAACTATGTTAAGGCGCTTTTCCACTACACAGTACCAGCTCGGCTCGCCTCGACTCGACTCAGCTCTGTTTGGTTTTCCACTGTGTAAAAGTTGTACCTGTACCTGCTTCCAGGTACTTTTTTTCGTACCACCTCCGGCGAGGTTCTAAGCGAGCTGAGGCGATACTAAAATGTGACGTGAAAACACGGCAGACTGCTGATTGGTCAGAGAGAATCGTCACTATTCACTGCGTCATCATTGCACGCGCCAGACGGAGTATCCTGAATAAAAAAACAGCAAAAACAAAAACAAAAACATCCAAAAACAGCATACACTCGATTTCCTCCATTGTCCTGTGTGTGGGGGTAGCGGGTGTGTCTCGCGTAAAAGATTAAGTCACGGCAGTTTCCTGCGGCGTCGCTATGACGACGCGGTACTATTGTGGAGGTACTATCTGCAATGGAAAACGGAGCGAAAAGCGAGCCGAGCCGAGTCGAGTTGAGCTGGTACTGGTAATGGAAAAGCGCCATTAGTGGGTCTAAGCCAAGAAGTTGAAAAGACTCCTCAAAATCAGCTGAATAGGGGAGTGAGAATGACCCGGTGTTTCCTAAGCATCAGGGACGGCCAGACTTCAGTGGAGAAGTGAACTGATGCAGGACTTAACATCAGATCAACACAACAACACGCCCAGGGCCTCACCAACCTGCACGCCATAACCATGAGCAACTACACTGACTTCTACAATAATAAAAAATGCTAAATATTACGCACAGAAAATAAAACGTATCAATGTGGTAAACAAATCTACCAAATAGAAAGAATCAAATGCTTACCGACTGTGTTTACTGTTTCCAAAAGGTCTCTTTGAACTCACTGTACTTACAGTACTGGCAGATGGTATGGAGAATGTCCAGTGTGGCCCACAAAAGAGCAAAACACAAATGTGCAACTGAAAAAATAGTTTACAAAAAAAAGTTGAAACGAGCAAATGGATGAGATAAAGCGAGGGAAAAATAACTATTTGAAAAAATAAAAACAGCGAACTGGAAAAAAGACATTTCCATGTTCATGAGAGATCGATTTTCCTTGTAATAAAACCATAAATAAGAGAAAGCAAGTCAGTATTGTACGATCTATGTGCCTGCTTAAGGACCAAATGACAGGCAACATCTGTTTGTAAGAAAGCCAAGATCGAGTCTTAAAAAAAATTGGCTTGATTTTCTCTTTCACTCTCTCTCTATAGCCCTCTCCCTCTCTTTCACTCACTCTGTTGAATGAAGCGAAACAGAAAAGAAAGAAGCGACTGTGGAAATTCGGCAAAAATGAAAATGGGGTTGTGCACTAGTCCCTTCACCCCTTAACCTCATCTCCGCTTGCCTCTCTCTCTCCCCCAGCTGTAGAGGAGCAACCCAGGTAACAACTCCTCGGCAATCCTCACGCTCCCCTCTCCCAGACCGACGGACGGACCGACCGCCCGCCCCAGCAAACCCCCCACCCCTGCACACATACACCTCCCAAAAACACACACACACACACTTCTTGGAAGACTTCTCTGCACCAAAAATAAATACTAATCTGCAGTTCAGTCCAGCATCTGAAAGAGTCTCGTTGGCCCCATGCCATTGTTTGCTAGGGGCAAAATTGTTTCGTGGTGGACTTGCCATTTCGGCAAACACTGACACCTTCTGTACATGACTGAAAGCCAAAGAGTTTCCTTTCCTTTGTTTTAACTGATATCTCTCTAGCAATCTAACAGAACATCAGTGGAATTAGCATTTTTAATCGAAATACAGTTAGCTTGACCACTAGGTGGGCCATAGGCGACAGCGAAGAGCATCAATGTGCGGCGGCTAAGAATAGAGGGTCTTATTGTGGCACATCTTCTAAGGATCAGCAGTCTGCAAATATAGCGCTTGGGTATGTAGACGTACATAAATCAGAGCAACAGACCTAAATATACCAAAATAACACCAGCAGCGGCAGAAGGAATATGTTTTAAGCGCTGATGTTAGCATAAGGCCAAACACAGTACTTTAAAACACCATCTCAAGCTTTCACACTTTAAGATGCCGGTTCTACTCGGCAGACTGAAGCTGACACCCTAATAGACCTGAATGCCCAGCGGGTATGTGCCGTTTCCCGGGGGACGGGGTGAAGCCATGTGAACACGCTGTGGTGTTTCCCCTGGAGCGCTGACTGTAAGCAATACCTCCAGTGCCTCGTACTCTACTCCCGGCATGGTGGGAGGGAGGGAGGGTGAGTCGTGTACATTGTGCACTGTGTCGGTGATAAACATATGCCTTCAGACTCGGTTAAGAAGCCACCATGTCTTACCCCTCCAAATTCCATGCCTCTCCCTCTCTGTCTCTGATATTCTACTCACGCACAACTGCGGCACTGCTCCACCAATCCGTTGCATTAACCAAAATCTCAGACAAACGGGCCACCGGTCTCTCTGTCTCACTCCTGACCAGTCAGATAGAAAGCCAGAGCTAGAAACTGCACCAGAAGGTGACCATTGCCGGACAAAGTAGGATTTGAAGGTCGAAAACTCTAAAAATCACTCTGAAAATTTGGATTTAGAATCACATTTAAAACTGGCAAGTAACAAAGAAAAGTTATGATGTAAAATTAATAAGAAATGTTTCAGAAAATGTTTCTGAAATTGAATGAGATTATTTGTGA
The DNA here is from genome assembly GCF_949319135.1 of Squalius cephalus. Taxonomy (NCBI): domain Eukaryota; kingdom Metazoa; phylum Chordata; class Actinopteri; order Cypriniformes; family Leuciscidae; genus Squalius; species Squalius cephalus. The sequence continues at coordinate 15,296,172 of NC_137132.1, read as the reverse complement.
CAGTGACCATATAAATTTCTTTGCACAAATCATGCTGGATGCATGATCATCAGGTTTTACACAATTAATGTAGCTTGAGAGTGGCTTTAATTCAAACAAACAAGGATGTTTTTGTAATAATAATAAAAAAAAGATATTTTAACATTTCCTCATGTTGTGTTCGGGTCATTTTGAGCCGAATGTCGAATATCCTGGAGAGGATATTCTTTTTCCCAAAAAATAATAGTTAATACTATCGTATTGGACTAACACTTACTGACTTTACTCACCCAGGGTATAACTACTTCCCCAAAAAATTTTGATACGTTTTGTAATGGTTTATGTTTTTTTTTTTTTTTTCACTGTGCTCTCAGTAAAAAATAACCAGCCTAAAAAAAATCTTATAAATCTCTCATTACTTAATTTTTTTTTTCTCAACTTGTTTTCTTTCAATTAGGATAGGTTTTGTATTTCTTTTTGGATCTGATTGATCGTATGCCTCCTTTATCAGAGCTTATTTGTGGGTAATTTTTGGCAATACTGAATAAAATATAAAAATATTCTGTACAATTTATCATACTAGTGTGCTTTAATGCTTAACAAGGAAGTTTGTTTTGAAATGCTTTTATCTTTTCAAAATCATAGGGTTTTCCCTTATAAATCTTATAAATCTCTAGTTATGCTATATTATCACCAAATATTGGAGTCAATCTTTTTGTCAACTTGTTTTCTTTCAATCAGTACAGGTCTTGTATTCATTTTTTAAACTGAAATCTCTTGACTATTGTCGATACACGATACTATCGGCACAACCCTACACCACATATACTAATTTTCCATCAGTCTTCTACATTAGATTAAGACACAACATTTTAAATAAATGATCAATATTAGCGCGTCAAAAAAGGACATGGTTGATAAAGGTTAAATAGTAAGTAAACTGTGTCTCAATTACATCCATAAATGTAGTGTGACCATTCAGCCCTTTGTCCCTGACTGAGACATCACCTGCTGCCCAGCAGTGATACTAGTTAATTACTGTTAATCTCGTGGGAAAGAAAACTGGCATTTTGTTTTCATTACAATGCAGTCTGCAGTCAAGGGAAAACAGCGTTGGTGGACCAATTAGTGTCATTTGGCTCTGATTTGCGGTAAAGTTCAAGCATCTTCTCCTTTGCTTTATATTATCTGTGCTCCACATCTTAAGAATGTATTGGGGAATAAGAGGATAGTATCCCTATATAGCCAGAACAAGCTTTATGCAAGATGATGCATGTGAGGCTCAGAGGACATGAAGAGTCTCTTTGTTCCCGTCAACCCATGAACCACTGCAACACTATCCACTCTGTTCCACCATCGTCGCATCCACCCTTCAGGATTGGTTGAAACCGATTTGAGACCATGACTCAGCCAGTTCCTCTCTGGTTCTCAGAGAGTTACAGTCTTGTGTGCCCCCAACTGACCTCAAATGCTTTGTCAATATACTTTAGGCTTCTAATCTTACACGGGCCCAGTCAGCACCCTCAATGTCCACACCACTCCCCCAAAACAAGGATAGTTCTAGCTTCTGAATCTGCAAACTGTTTAATTTAAAATGAATGACCAGCTTAAAGAGTTTAAAACCCATAAAGTATGAGAGCCATAAATTTGTCATCAGAATAAAAAGGATTATCCGAGTCTGGGTAAACAGACAAATCATGATGTAAATTAATAAACGGTATGCCAAAAATATTGCGGTGCTTGTGGGAGAGCTGGTGGTAAATTTAAAGTGGTCAAACTGAGGATCTTGTGGAAAAAAAAAAACCTTTGTAGTGGAAGAATTAAGCTCCTAAAAGAAATAATTTGCCTTTTGTACAAACAAAAAACCTTTATGAAATGCACAAGATGAGTCCTTTGTGCGTGAGAAAACCTTTAGATTTTAAGCATACTCTATTCAAATATGTACACCTGGAACTCGACAAAAGCCGCGATAATAACAAACGAGGAACATCTTCCTGCACAAGGCTACTCGTAATAGAGTCGCAAAGTGAATTACTCTTGAAATAAGCAATGTTTTATAATGCTAATTTCAAATTCTTGCCTCATCACGGCAGTTGTTTCGCTGCTGGAGTTAAGAGAGGCATATCACTGCATTGATTTCATTATGCTTTATCAGACGGATTCTTGGCTCAAGGGGGCAGAAATGAAAATTGTGTACTGGTGCGGCACACAGAAATAGAAAGGAGAGACCTTCTTTTCATCCCTATACCAAGTGCACCTTATCTTTGAGATTCTAAGCTCGAGTTCAGCATCAAAAAAAAACAAAAAGGACTGAAAGATATCAGCACACTTTACAAAGCCCCAACATCTTCAGCGAATTGCACTGTGCCAAACTCTCTGAAGCTACAGCAGTCCAAGCCTCTGTCTCGCACCCCCCTCTTTCTTTTTTGTAAATCGCTGCACCTTTCTCTGTCTAGCTCTGTGCCCCCTCCTTTGGTTGTGCCCTTTTGCTTCTCCTCTGCCACCCACTCCCTCCTTTCTTTTCTGTTTGCCTCTTTCCTTTTCTCTCCTGTCTCCCTCCTAAGCTTTCCCTCTCCCTTTAATTTACAAATCCTCCAGTGAAGGACAGGAAAAGTGAGCTCCATGGAAACCTGGCACCAAGCCATCTCATTACACCGCCAATTGATTCTGGCCCTACGCCACACTGCTGTCCCCTGCGAACCCACTTCCCATCATGCACCTGACATCCCCAGTCTGTCTGCTGCAAAAGAAAAAGACAGAACACACACAAACTCACACTCTTTCTCCCTCTAAAGCCCTAAACAGAAAAGACCGGACACAGTTCTTCATTGTGACATAATGAAATAGGCAGAAATGAAGAATAACTTGAAATAATTTGATTTATGAAACATGAGATTCGTTTAAGATTTGTAAAATATACTGCAGCCGGTGTAGCTAGTACTAAATGGGGTGTTGAGACAAAGAAATACGGCACGACTCATGAATTAGACGTTACAAATACGGTTATGGAGATATATGTCATTTCAAACTGTAGTGATTTTCTGGGCTGGAAGTCTTTGTTTATCTAATAATGACAAAAAGAAACATCTGCCTGCAGTTGAAAACACTTACAAGCCCCTTGACATGTCATGTTCTTTTAAACACAGTGATTAGAAAAGGAAATGTATTAACAATAATTAACAGAACATGCCAAGTTGTTCTAAATGACATTAAGGTATCCGTCTCAAAATCCTCCAAGCCTTAGGCATAGCATTTGTTGCACTGTAAATATATTAAACAAATGTTGTTGTCAAGAGATGATCCTCTCACACGACCTTGCTCTAATCAAGAGCGGACACTCATATCTGTCTGAAGCCCTGCCAATAAGTTTAATCTCTGGATATGAATTGCAATCGCTTGCAAGATGTGCTGCAAAGTCATCTGATTTTTAAAGAGGGAAGGAAAAAAAGAGTTAAAAGTAACACATGGACAACTTGTTGACATAATGAACTTCACATGTTCTGGGATTGACTCCGAGCACAAAGACTACTCACATCTGGCACATCTGGCCTGAGGAGCGCATTGGGGAAGATCTGTCTGGAACAGAACTGACCAATTGGTTAGACAGGAGAATAAGCAAGTATGGTTATCAGGGTATCTGCACGTCAAGGGAATGAAACAAGACTTTACAATCGAGACTTTTTAAATGCATATTTTAAAAGAATTTAAGGCCAATTTTGTGACAAAATCAACATTTTTAAAACAGTCTTTAACATCATGATCCTTCAGAAATAATTCTAATACACTGATTTGGTGCTCAAAAACATTTCTTATTATTATCCATTTTGAAAACAGTCGTGCTACTCAATATTTTTTGTTTGAAACTATGATAAATCTTTTCCCCAGGAATCTTTGATGAATAGAAACAGAATAAAACTGTAATTTTTGACCAATTTAATGCATCCTTGCTAAAGATGTGTGTTTATTTCTACAAAAAAATCTTACTGAACTCAAACTTTTGAATCGTAGCATATTCCATGAAATGGTTCGTTTACACTTTGAAATATAGCACAGTGTATCTAACTATAAGTGTCTCCAGCCATTCCAACACATTTTAGGACCTTCATATGCAAACATTTTAGATTTTTTTGACACTATTTGAGATGTTTTCTAGCTTTACATTTTGAAAAGTTTTAAGCTACTGTATATAAAAAAGATTTCTGGTCACACTTTAGTTTATGGTTCAATTCTTACTATTACTTAACTATTAACTACGACTTTTGCCTCAAACTCCTAATTACTGCTTATTAATAGTTAATAAGGTAGTTGTAAGGCATTCATTTGTGCTTTAATATGTGCTAATATGTGCTAAGTACTAATAAAAAGCCAATATCCTAGTAATATACATGATTTTTTTTTTTAATTTACATCTTAATGCTCAGAATCTTTGACAGAATAGAAATAATTTTTTCACACTTTGGGAAATCTGCAGAATTCTGCAACCAGATTTATGTGTTCATTTGTTGCTAAAGTTACTTGTAGCTAAAAGCATAATCAAATAGGGCCTACATATTTAATAAACAAACAACCAAGGGACAAAGATGTGTAGAACCTTATTAGAGATGCACCGGTCGACAGGCCATCAATCGGAACCAGCCATTTTTTTCACCAAACACACGATTGGCAACAGTTTTTTATTTATTTTTATTTTGGCCGATCTCTGTTCCACATTTGCACACAAACTGCATTGCAATCATTTCCCAAAATGTAATTTGTGCAGAAATATTAAGAAGTCTGTAAACAGGATGTTAACACAGGCCAGAGACGAGACACGCTGAAGACAGATGCAAAGAGGAGAAGAGCACAGGTGCGCCAGTAGAGAAAATGCTGTACCAGGCACAGCAAGCTCATGGTTTGCGATGCTTGAAATATTTGAAGAAAAATATAAATATTGAATTGGGGCTGACGGTTTATTGAATATATAGGGGTTTTGCACAGGGTAGTTATGAGAACTCAGTTATAGGAACTAGCCACCAGGGGGGTTCCCAGAGAACCCTTCCCCTTGGTCTATTTTGCTGGTTGCATTCGCACCACCAGTAGGAACTCTGAAGTGACCTAAGCCGGCCGACAGTGACGTCATTTAAGTTTGGCATTCAACAATGTCAACAATTTCGTAGCGTAAAGGCTAAGAAGTGCCTGGACTTCGGTGACTTTTTTGCCATGTTCGTGGATTTAGTTCGTGGAGTAATATGTAGGCTACACTGTGTGTATGACATGCGTTCAGCCAAAGTACACTTGCGTCACTGGTAGTTCCTTTTGTGCTGGGTTAGACCCTAAACTGAAGTAGCTAATTTAGTCCCCTCAAAATGTGTTCCTAAAACTAAATATTTTTGCGAATATGCAAAAAATGGAGAACTTCCACCAATAGTTATAGGAACTATGACATTTTTGTGAATTTGCATATTCAATCAGTCCATCTGCTGTTTTTGTTTAGTGCATGTTTTATGTAGCATAATTTTACAAAGCTAAAGTCTGACCATTGCATTTTTGCTTTAAATATTGAAATCAAAAACAACTGCTCAAGCTACATGTAGCGTCTTTGTTTGGATCATGATAAAAATGCAGTGGATGCCCCTAATTTCAAATGGCTACAGGTATTTTTTGTTTAAGACCAGTTTGGTCTGTAATAGAGCAAATAAACAACAAATACATCTGCCTGAAGACAAAGAAATTGGCATCCGGTATTGGCCCATTTGCTTGTAGAAAATCGGGAATTGGCCATAAAAAAATATTATGATCTGTGCATCCCTAAACCTTATGAATGATGGACTTTCTGATTCCTTTTGCATATCTGGCAAAGCACTGAGCTGCTCATCGAGTGTTACATGCCATGAAACAAACACTGGGTCTCTAGAGCCATGCCCGGGCTGAGCCAGCCACAGTTTGATACCACATTCCCACGATCTGGCCATTGACAAGGTGATTCAACCATCTCAGAATCTGTCAAAGTGCAAATTTAATTTGATTCTCCAGAGAATGTATCACAATTATGAATTTCCATGAACTGCAAACACTGTGATACGATCAAGTTGTTGTGATGCTAATGACAAAAGATGGATTCGAGTGTGCAGAGACTGGAGGATAGAGTGTCCCATCAAGGCCTCTAATTGTCCCACTAATGTGAGCTTCAACAATATTAGTCAATTGATTCTTTTAACCGATGGCCTCATTGCACCTAAAATCAATCTCTGTGATAAATCCTCTCATCGTTGCCTAGTGTGGGCAATTAGGCAGAGTTATTTTGGGGGATATGAATGGAATTCGATTTTTTTGGGGGGGGGGAGGCTGGTACATACAAACAGTCTGAGTGCACTGCAGCTGCAAGGAGACCGCTGGCAGATAAAGTTAAAGTCCCTGCCAGCATGAGAGGCCCAAGTCTAAATGCATAAGGGTTGTCTGAGGACACGCTAATTTATGTTACTTGATCCTGACGCAAGACAGGCTGTAAGATGCCAGGCTTGTGGGAGAGGCACGCCAGGAATCTGAGGTGAGGGGGCCAGATGTGAGGGGAGGAGGATACCTGCCCAAGAGGAAAGCGCAGGTGGGATGGGACATAGCTGAGGGCCACAGAGGGACAAGGACTACGACATTGCTTCATCCTGTACTTAAGCTTTAGAGCTCAAAGACTGAACAACAACAATGTCTAACTTCAAATGAGCTGCTAAATAACTGTTTGTGGCCTGATTTATTACTCATTACAGAGAGTAACTCCAAAATATACTTCATGAGATGTGTATGGAGTGTTTTGTTCTGGCGGTAACGAGCCATTGTGGTTGCAATTGCTGTGAAGTTGCCCAGACTTCCTTCCTAGGCTTTTTAATCAAGAGGGGAGAAGCATTGTGACTCTGTGAATCACCACCAATGATCCAGGAGAAAAACATACTCCCTGTAGGAAAAAAAAGGTTTTACTCAAGTATTGAGCTGCTATGAACGGAAAATATAAAATATCAATGTATGGAATGTGAACACAAGTCTAAAAGATAAGGATAACAAAGTCTGTTGCAATCCAAATATGCAATATGTTATTTGGACAGAAACGTCTAACTATGAAAGCATATGGGCAATATTCAATTTGAAATGTAATATGCAAAATGACAATGCAATATGTAAAATGGCAATGCATTTCTGTATTTAAATGTACATTTTCCATAACATTTGTTGGTGCAAAATGAAAATGAAAAATCAATTATATAATTTACATTTGTCATTTCATACATTAGTTTTAATATGTAAATTGAATACATATTTTAACGCTTTATAAGTTGCAAAATTAAAATCAAAATGATCATTTGAATGTTATTTTTCTTAAATGCATTTACACTCACAGTTAAGACACTTGCGATTGCATTTTGATTAAATGTCCCGCAATGAATTTAGCAAATTTCAATGTGTAAATTGAAAATGCATACCGAGCCGATCAATCACTACGTGAAGGCGGGCTCGGCAACAGGTAAACATAGGCTATGTGTTACGTGTTTTGAGGTGTTGGAATGAAAAATGGCGGCGGCAGAGCTGATACGAGCGTTAAATTCACTGGCAGATGAAGTGAGTGTGAACAGAGAAATGGTAGCGTTTCCGAAGATTATTACGCATCTGCAGGTGATAGAACCAGTACGATGTTGGAAGGTCTGGGATCATTTTCTGCCTTATCAGGCATCGACACCCGTGTCAACATTATCCTGCGCTGTTGTTGTCTGATGCTGGACTGTGTTAATGATGGTTTCGTTTTGTATAAAATATTCTCATTGTCTGATACACATATGCTTACTATTAACTATAATTACCCAATAATGTTGGAGATCATACAGTTTTTCCTTACAAATGCATAGGCCTATTACTCTGAGATTACAGAATATGACGGGTCAAATTCATAGCTACCAAAAATTATTACCGCTCTTTATTTCTTCATGACTGACCGTAATGTTCAATGAGGTGACTCATGTGATGTATGACCATCTCCCATTTCTATTTTATTAAGCATATTGATCAGATATTGATAAATCTATAGGTACAGTAGGGTCTGATGGGTCAAATTCATAGAGGACTAGCCTTTTTTGTGTGAATGTGGAGCAGGTCGGGGGCTGGTGATCGGCTCTGAATGCATTTTCAATTTGCACATTGAATTTTGCTACATTCATGGGGAACATTTAATGAAAATGCAATCGCGAGTGTCTTAACTGTGAGTGTAAATGCAATTAAGAAAAATAACATTTAAATGATCATTTTGCTACAGTTTTTTGCTTGAACATCTAATCATTTCTGTAATACATTTTAATTTTAATTTTGTAACTTATAAAGCGTTAAAATATGTATTCAATTTACATATTAAAACTAGTGTATGAAATGGCAAATGTAAATTATATAATTGAATTATTTTCATTTTGCACCAAATGTTGCACAAATGTAAATGGAAAATGTAAATTTAAATACAGAAATGCATTGTCATTTTACATATTGCATTTCAAACTGAATATTGATACCCATATGCTTCCATATCTAACTTCTGTATAAGTCACAAAAAATCATCCTTGATATTACACTGTCCTCAGGGTTCATTCTCAAGCTAAACAGTGAATCTCCTCTTACATTAAAGTCCATATTTCAAAAAAAAAAAAAAAAAGCCACTTTTCACTTCATCGTTAGAGACATGCATAGTAATTACTGTTGCCATGGAGAAGTGAACTGCTACACGGGAGAGGAGATGTTGGCTGTACTTACATATAAACACATGTTTTCCATTTCTAGTAGATGGGAAAATATTTGAAGAGCTGGAGGGAGTTGTAAAATATTTCAGGATCGAGCTAAAAAGAAGTAGTTTTTTATGGTGTTTTATCTAGATACTCATGCCTGCATTTGTCTAAATAATAAAAAAAGCCTTTTGGTGAACGGTGAAGCAAAACGTTTCATTAAGATACAACACATCTACATATCACAATCCAATGTACAAAGAACATGCATAATGTGGGCTCTACAAAAGACCTTAAAGGCACAGTTCACCCAAAACTGAAAATCCTGTCATTATTTACTCACCCTTGTGTTGTTTCAAACTTGTACAACTTTCTGTAGAACAAAAAAAAGAAGATATTTTGAAGAACTTTGGGGTCCAAACCACATTGTACCCCACTGACTTTAATACCTTTTAAATAGTATTTTTTGAATTATATATGTAAATATTATAATATATCATTAAATTTATTTACACATTCATATATATATATATATATATATATATATATATATATATATATATTTATTTATTTATTTATAACATGGCCAGTGCTTGATTGTTTTTTTGGGGCTCTTAAAATTGTGATATAGAAGTCACAGCTCAATAAAGGGCTCGGGTTCTTGCGGTTCGTCCAGTTAGTCAGCATTGTCATGATGTCATTTCCTGTGGCCTCCCTTGGTTTGACAACATTGTCTAAACCAATCTAACTACCTTTCATTATTTTTTGCAAATCCATTCTGTGTCGCTATTGGAGGAAAAATAACACACTACAGCTGTAGCAGTTCTATTTCTATTTCTTGACATATCTTGTGCTGAACAACACAACCAAACAGGATTGTTCAGTCCAACAATTTATCAAGGAGGTTTCAAGGAAACGTTTAAGGATGTAGTTCTGAGGGCCCAAACCTTAATGTCCTTCTCATCTCTGTCTTCCAATACTCTGCCTTTCTCTTTCTTTCTCTATGCAGTGAGTGCCAGGCCCCTGCAGGGCTGGCTTTGTTTTTTAATAGGGGCTAATACTCGACCTTGGTTCCTTCCCATGGGGACAGGGCCCATGAATACCCCCACTGTGCACCCCTCTCTCTCTCTTTCTCTATCCTGCTTATTCGCTCAGGGAATGCCAATGCTCTGAGGTAAGGAGCCTTTGTACCTCTAACACACACACACACACACACACACACACACACACACACACACACACACACACAGTGGTTCTGGAGAAGCTATTGTGAACCTGTTCCCTCTCACACTCACAAATAGAGAAACATAATAATCGCCATGGATTGATGAAGTAGAAAGCGGGCCGACGCTGAGGTGTGGGCTGTGTGAGCCAGGTTAGTGTTACCGCCACAGCGGGAGCATTAGTGGACCATCAGAAGAGAGAGGTCTGCTCACTGGCGTAGGTTCAATGTTACCAGACATTATCAGGACAAGTTAATTACAACAAGCTGCAGCAGCCATCTTCCATTATAGTTAATTTTAGGGCATTTAAGAGAGGTTTGCCCAGAAACAGACCCCAAAAATAAAGTCGAACAAGGTTTGTGAATTGGCAACAAAGCTGATTCATGCATCATCATCATAATAAATGAATAAAAACTTAAGAGTTCAAAAATAGTGAATAAAAAATGTCAAACAGGGCAAAGCACTTCTAAACTTCACATTATGCAACGTCCAAACCAGTTGTGGCAGCTACTGTAGCTCCAGACATGAAAAAGCATGGAATGATCCCTTTAATCAAAAATTAATTGCTAGAAATATTTAAATTGTTCATGATTTTTTTTAATTAATAAAATTGTTCAATCGCTAAAAAACATTTGCAACAATCAGTAAATTACACAGAACTAACAGTGTAACTACATAACATTTCTGGAAAACAACAGCATGTGATGCAAAACAGCCCTTTAACTGTAACAATATTTTACATTACAGTTTTTACTTTATTCTTGATCAAATAAATGCAGCCTTGGTGAGCATACAAGACTTATTTAAAAAACATGAAAAAATCTTACTGACCACAAACTTTTGAACGGTAGTATGCAAAAATAACATGAAAAAATCTTAAACTGGATGACATCATCTCCTGTAAGCCTGCAGTAGTGAATGTAGGACAATACCGCAAACCAATTTTGGGGCCATCACTGCCGCCAGCCCTGATATAGAGCAGCACAAAAGGCCTTAAGCCTCAAATAGCCATATTCATATTGAAGCTTGCACTGCTGCTTCAACCTCAAACCTAATATGTCAGCGAATCCTAATTTAAATGACTGTAAAAGTCAAGCTGCTGAATTATGCAGTTGTGAACTATTCTTCCTTCTCTAAAGATCTAACTGAAGAGAACTTACAGAAGCAAGTACAAAGCCATCTTCAATAACCTGCATTTCTCAACACTTACACTCTCTCTTTCTTTGTATGTTAGTACTCAGCCACCATTATCTCATCTGTACATTATTGACAGCATGTGTGGATGTCCGTTTCAAGGCCGTCAGCCTTGTTTCTGTAGCTAATCATAGTAAAGCTGGAATGTAATGGATAAAAAGGGTGAGTTAAAGGCACTGTATGGTAACTGCTTCCGAGGTGGACTGCTCCTGTAGTTCAAATTAACTCACTTTCATGTTTTTGTGTATTCATAGACGGCATACAACTTGTTCTGTTTGCACAGTATTTGTTGCTATGTTTTTTTAAAAAAAAAGCTTAACATGCCGGTTAAAGCTTAACATTCAGTTACATGTGTAAACTGATAAACCTGAGCAAAAAAGGGAAAAGAACGCTAGGCAAATCCCTCATATGCATTTAAACAACGTGTCAATGGTTTACTAACTCCTGCTTAAGCCCTGAATAAGAGCCATACAGCTGCGTGACAAAGATGCAGAGCTGCCTCAAACTGCGCTAGCCTTGAACTCAATCTTCTGACTGACCTTCTGTTAAAACAACCATGATCACTATTTACTGTGGACGTTAAACTTTTTTTTTTACAACAAATATCTACACAATGGCCCCTTAGCCCAGGCATTTTGATGATGGTTCTGAACATATCAATAATATTAGGCCAAGAAGTAGTGAGCTAATCAGTTTGGACTAAATAATCATTTTAAACGAACTATTGGGACCTTTCAAGAAATATTTCACCTGGTGAAAAGGTGAAACTAAAGTAAAAAACATCGATACTGGTTGACAACCCAGCCTGCGTGTCCGTTTTAATATACATATATATATTAATATTTTATATATATTTTAAAACAGACACGCAGGCTGGGTTGTCAGCCGGTATCGATGTTCTTGACTTCAGTTTCACCTTTTCACCATATTTTATCAAGATGTCTAGCCTAAGGCATATTGAGCAGCCTCTGCATTGCTAGCTGTTGAGTTGCCAGGATTGGCATCTCAAACCTGTTCCTCTTTGCGTTCAGGTTTATGGTTATGGATACAGCACATTGTCGTACTCGAAGTGCATTTATATTAACTCATCGCATATTATTCAAAAAGTGTTAAAGATTTTGTAAAGTATAGCATAGTTGTGCTTGGAGTCAATTGTTTTATTTGTGATAATGCAATGAAACATACCAAATTATACAGACATAATTTTATTAATAACTGATTATGATGCAGTCAATGTACTATGCTTTTCCCTGTGAGTTTTTTTTTCTATGCAATTTTTGCTGTAGTTTGCCTGTTATTACTATTATTATTAGTATACCTTAACCAAGTTTAATCTTTTGTTCTTCCCTCAGTTCTGCTGCTTAATATTTTGGTGGAAATGGTGATACATTTTTCAGACTTCTTTGATGAATACAAAGTTCAAAAGAACAGCAATTATTTCTATTACATTTTGTTACTGCGAGATCAGTATTGGTTATTGACCTCAATAAAAACAAGTCAAGAGAAATAACATTTAGATATGGTTTTCAAAAGGAAAGCATATAGACCACGTAAGGGAAAATATTCATATAGTCTATTAATCTAATAATGAAAAGCTTTAGTAGATGCTATGACATGAGCTTTGCTCATAGTGGTCCGGTCTATAACAAACCTATGAACTTTGACACAATTTGGCTCATCATTTAGTCTAAAACGAATCTAAAGAGAAAACATAAATCCATATTTTTGATTTGTGCCAAGTTTGAGCTTTGTTTACTGCTTAGTACTGCTATTTATCCTTGATGGCACTTTTACAACTTTGCAGTGGCACTCATTTTGATGGATGCAGTTGGATTTACAATAAACAGCATCCTCTTATCGCTAAGCATTCACATATTGAATGTTGAAAGAGTTTTTGCATAAACTCAAATGTCCCAGATGCAAATTATCAACTATCAACGCACTTCACCAAAAAGTTCTCAAGTGATGGCCTTGTCTTTCTATCCTCATACAGTAAAACCTCATGTTTTATATCGTAAAAAGCCCCACTAACAGGAAGAGAATAATGTTGTGCTTCCACTTTGCATGAATATGTGTTCTTGAGTGAGTATTTATGTGCCACACACATTACTGCCATCAGTCAGCATCTCAAAAGGCTTTAATTGCACAGAATATCACTTAATTTCATCATTCAAATGCATTTTAAATATAGATTCAAAAGTCCAAATGCTTCATGCAAAACAGAGCTGACCATTTTGTAGTATCTTAGCAACAGCACGGGCATCTGATCTTTTCCAATGAAAAGCTCTAAGCGCCAGGTCAGGGGGTCTTTACAACAATAAATAACACTTTAGTTCCTGCCCTGGCAGCAGAAAATGTTTTTTGTAAGATAAATGTTTGTAAGATTTCGCTTTCTCATTGGATGAGAGAGTCTCGAGACGGTGCTATTTCACAGCAGCTGACACTGACATAAGTGTTGGAAATCAGCAGCGGCCTTTTTCTGCTCTTTTGCCATCGACAAAGTGTCGCCCAGCCCAGTTTGAGTCGGTTTGGGAGGGTGTGAGAGAGAGAGAGAGAGAGAGAGAGTAAAAGTCGAAGCATTCTCACAGGACGAAAGGAGTGGTCTCAGGCCAGATGGCTCCCCTACAGCTCTGGACTCAATACCTAGCCCTTGATAGAACAGACAGGCCGGTACACTCTTCAAAAAGGCCTGAAAGAAAATACAGGCAGAAAAGACTGGCCTTTCCAAAACTTTAATTACCCAACTGTCTGCTGTTGCTTTTCATTGGTGATCTCTGGACTGCCCACCCCTACTAAAAGCACACTGAACCCCAAGAGGATCCAAAACACAAGACACAATGCAAGAGGGGAAAAAATGAGGGGAGGGAAAAAGGGAAACGGGCAAAGGAAAATGTGCGCACACAAACACTAATACACACACATAAAAGATATGCAAATGCATGTGTCTGGGACGACAGGCATTAACTAGCATTGGTGCCATCTATTTTTAACTGTTGTCTCTTTGCAGTGGGAGGAAGGTGTATGATAACTTCCTTAAGCCCGGCTTAAAAGAGCAACGCAGTCAGGATGAGCGCTCCTTCCAGAAATATGCCACTTACCACAGGCACAAAGGAGACGGAGCAGTCTAAAAAAGGTGCTAAGAGACAGCTATTGTAAAAATAAGCTTCTATGAAATCCTGACAGCGTGATGTCTTAATAAAGAGCAGAGAAGAACTCTGTGGTAAGAGAAAAAGCTGATTAAAAGCAAGAGCTGACCAAGCTAAAAGTATACAGAGATGTGCAAAACAACATATTTTCAATAACAACTAGTCAGTGGGTTGCCTAAATGACTAGTTGACCTTCTGATCTTGCTCAGATGTGTTTCTAATGGGACATTTACATAAGATGCATCCTGTGTACAAAAATAGAGACGGAGCACTAAGAAATGGGACAAAATGCATGCAGGGGTCTTGTGTTTAAAATTGTGACTATTTTTAACTTTACATTTGCCTTTAATACAATGCATACCGTGGGATGTTCAAAAACTTTGCAAGATGCGATCCAATGGTTAAAAACATCTAAATGTGCATGGCTGAGCAGTAGGATGTATTTAAAACAGCAACTTTTCTGAGAGGGTTTTAGTGTGAAATCCGCCTAACAAGACGCTGTCAGCAAGCTACAGTAAGCAGAGTGCCGCTAATAAAAAAACTCAATAAAAAACGGCATTACCTCATTAATCAATTGATGACTAGTTTTGAGGTTCTCTACATAAGATCATCCCCTTGCAAGACAGTATAATATATATAAATTAAAATGACATAAATTTCAGCAAATGTAATTTAATAAATATAATTTTCTTAACCCGTGTGGAAAATATTACTTGTAAAGAAAACTGATTGTTAAATACAACAAAGTTAAATAAATGTTTCCAAAATCGTAATTGGTCATATTGTCACTGTACTAAAGCGAATTATTCAAATATTATCTAGAAAATATGAACTTTTTTTATTGACAGTTTTTCTCTCCCACAAAATTATATACAGATTTCTTTTCTTCTCACTGTTAAAATCTGTGTTGTCAATAGAATAAAAAAATATATATAATAATCACAATTAATCTTATGTTTTCTGACCAGTGTTTAAAAAGCAGAACGAAATAACAATATAACTGAATTTGGAGAATGCAAATGTAATACATTATATATGCTTTAGCTTTAGTCTAATGACAAAAAGCTAGTGCTGTCAATACAACAAAATAATCACAATTTATTTAAGAATTTCGGATCAGTCCTTTGTAGTAAACGTTAACTATGACAGCTCCAAGAATACATTTTTTACAGTCAGTTTTACTGCCTTGTGCTACCCTGGTATTAACGGACCCCAGTTTAAAGGCCTCTGAATGAGTTGAACACTGTGACCCAACGGTCTGAACCAACAGGCCGCCTGTGCTTCAGATTCCCCTGTAAGCAACATTGTAAGTAATATTCTGCCATATGGATAAGTATTATCTGTTGAGCGCTCAGATCAGGGAGGAGTAAGGTAATAGGCACAAGGGGGCATATGGCCAGGTTTAGAAAGCAGGCTGAAACCGAACCGTACGCTCTTCTGTCTCACGCCCAACGACTCCTTCCATGAAACGGATACAACGATCGTCCAAAAAATGCTGCATACCTGATGATGCATGTCGGGAGGAATCCGAGACCTAATACAGCACCACCCTGCGAATGACCTCACATTCATTGTCTGTCAGGTGTTAAAAGATGCATTGTAGGAACAGGGCGCCAAACTCTCCCCGTCAAAAAAAAAAGAAAAAAGAAAAAAAGGTATGGAATGAGATAAGCACCTAAGTTGTGTTTGTTGTTGTTTCTACTAAACATGCCAAGACTAGGGAACAGCAGGCAAAGTGTCTCTTCTGCTCATGGTTGAGCATATGGCAGTCAAAGGGAACAAACAAACAAACAAACACAGGGAGCAACACACAAGTGTGATCACAGGATGGAAGTGTTAGTGACTTCTCTTTATATTTGTGTTGAATGGTTGTTGAGGTGCCCGGGGAGAGAGACATGTCAGGCTGACAGCAAGCAGGACAGGCTGCTTAAACCAGTGAAAGGAAGAAAAAGGAAAGCAGAAGAGGGAACAATGATCAGCTTCATATGGGGAAGACATCTTGTGGCTCTGCACAGCCGGGCCGGTTTACAAAGAGAGCCATTGTTTCTGCACAGCCACCTCTGTGCCCCTCTGCTCTGAGACTGAGCCGTACAGGGCCTGTACGGGGCCGCTGCAACCTGTCCCGGACCCCACACGCCTCCGCTGCTCCCACCGCCCCCTCTTCTAAAGTTTCATGCCGCTTGAGCTTATCATTTGTAGAGTTTTTACCTTTGTGCACTGCAGGACGCGTTCCGACACTGAATTATGTTTCACGCCGACTCGCAGGCAGAGTCCGGCTCACGTTTCAGCCGCAGATCGCTGACCGATGAGGATATGTTTAAGGCAAACACACACAATGAAATCCTTGAGAAAAGAAGCGCAGGTCACATCCTGAGAGGGTCTAGCAGATATATGGCTTATGTTGCTTTGGCGGGCTCAGGATGAGAAGCAGAACGGAGGCCAACGACTAATTGAATAGATAAGAACAAATGCTGGATGAGAGAATTTTTCCGAGCTAAAAGGCCGAGAGGAAACCAGGGGTAATGGAAAATGAGGATTTATCCCGCACTCTCTGAATAACAAGAGTATGAAAAACTAAATGGACTGTCATCTCACACCACGTCTATTATGTCCTCATGGACATAGATGGCTTTACTTAGCAAGTAAGCATGATTACAAATCCTGGCGCTAAAGCAGATCCAAGCGCATGGAAGTGGAATCAGGCCACATTCCATCAGTGTTCATGGGTCTGTTTTGCCTCCTAAACCGCAAGCATACAAAATAGTTTCTCAATCCCACAGTGCTCGTTTAACATTTATACCACACATGTCTCAACAAACACAGTGGAAGACAGACTGACTTCTGTTTAAAGAGATCCTATTTTTCCTTCCTTCCTATTTTTACATTAGATGACCCCAGCAACATCCCTTCCCAAATACTCTATACATATCTGCACTTAAATGCACATACAGAGTCACAAATATACATTCTACAAACATGTAGTTTTGGACAACCCTAACATACACAACAAACCAACCCAAACAATCAGACATGGGACAAATATAACCACACATCCAGACACTAACTCAAGTACACACACACACACAACACACAAATATGGGGAAGGTCATTCCATACCTTTTATTAGTGTAACATGGACTTGCTGCCCCTGGTCATCCACTCAAAAACTATACTAATCTTGTTTATTACCGGAACAAATAAGGAACCGTCTGACAAGCCTAGCACCCATCTGCCGGGTCAAGAGGGGTGTTATTCTGTCTGTTTCTTCTTATTTTCACCGCTTTCTACCATTCTATCT
This sequence comes from Squalius cephalus, assembly GCF_949319135.1. NCBI lineage: Eukaryota > Metazoa > Chordata > Actinopteri > Cypriniformes > Leuciscidae > Squalius > Squalius cephalus. The sequence goes on along the minus strand of NC_137132.1, from coordinate 15,278,606 downwards.
TTATTACCTCTCTTTCTTCCCTCACATCTTTATTCAAGCTTTATTCCCAGCCTGCTCGCTCTCCCTTATTCACATCTGAATGCCAAGGACAGCGAAGGTCAGGCTGCTCAGGATGGAGAGCTTGTGGTGTCTCAACAGCAGTCATTAATGTCCAGATACTGCAGAGCTTCACACCCAAAGAAGGCGACTAGAGGGAGAGTGTCTGACAGCTCGCCCGGTGTACTAATGCACTGCAGCCTCTTCTGCTCTTATCAGGGTCCCTTGCAGAAAGCTAAAGGGGAGCGGGAGTGCATCAGAGCAGATCATTCATCTAGGTGAGCGGGCGAATGGTTGATCTGGGATTATTTGTGCAATTTTCTGAAGGCTCAACTGTCAAATTTATCACCATCCCTGTACCATGTTTGAGCTGCTCTTCTAATTAGCTTTCAGACACGATTTAAAGGGATAGTTCACCTAAAAATGAAAATTCTGTCAGTAATTACTCACCCTCATGTTGTTCCAACCCCGTAAGACTTTCGTCAAAGGAATGTAGGCTTACGTTCTGACGTACAACCCAGAAGCGCTGCGCTGTTAAACTACGTGAACTCACTCAGAAGCCCACACAGAAGAAAATGAATAGTTGAATAAAGTCGTTATTTTCGTTTGTTTTTTACACACAAAAAGTATTCTCATCGCTTGATAAACTTAAGGATGGGCCACTATAGTCACTTGGACTATTTTAACAATGTCTTTACTAACTTTTCTGGGATGGCATTGGCAGATATCGATTACCTAGTAGCTTATGAAGTAGTGAGCGAGCTCTCAGATTTAATTTGTGTTCCGAAGATGAACGAAAGTCTTACGGGGTTGAACAACATGAGGGTGAGTAATTGCTGACAGCATTTTCATTTTTGGGTAAACTAACCCTTTAAGAGCTCGTTTTGGCATATCATTTTATCAGCCTCGGCTTGAGGGATTCATTAAAGCCATTAAAATGTTTCTGAAATCACCTTGTCCAACTCCACGCTGCAACAAAATGTGAATGCAGATGATGACATGCTGACAAAGAGCCTTTAAAGGGATAGTTCACCCAAAAATGAACATTTTGCCATAATTTACTCATCCTCATGTCGTTCCAAACCTTTATAAGTTTCTTTCTTCTGTTGAACACAAAAGAAGATATTTCGAAGAATGTTGGTAACCAGACAGTTGATGGACCCCACTGACTTGCATTGTAGGAAAGAAAATACTATGTAAGACAATGGGGTCCATCAACTATCTGGTATAGGGATGCAAGATACTATTGGCACACCATCAGAATCGGCCGATAAAGCCTTAAAATGTAATCATCGGCATCACTCAATATGAAAACATTATGCAGATATGCCTTGCCGATAAGATAACGTTTAAAATGCGCCTGCAAAAACTCACATGTGCAAGGAGTGCTAGCGATAAGATCACGTCAGTAGTGTGGCCATTATTGAAGTGAACTTTTGCATCTATGGTGATCAGATACACTGTTTTGGAGTGTCAATTTGAACTTGAGCACACAAGTTTTATTTTCAGTTTTCAGTTTTATTTATTTAGGGGGTCGCTGGTGGTGACCTACTTGTTAGACTAATAAAATGAAAAGCAAATAAGATACACAACAATAAAAATACACAAGTTAACAATACACAAGTTACTTCCGAACTTCTGAATAAATAAAGCAGTACACTGTAATTGCAGGGCTCCAGACTGCGACCAATTGGCGCCCCGAACTTGCCAGTCGCGGGCCGATCTCGATCAGGCGACGCTGTTACTAGGAAATCCAGACTCTGGAGATCCAGTGAAGAAATCCATTGAATTCGCCTCAGAATTAATTGGATCAACACTGCGAGATCCAGTGAGAAACATTCCGATTCAGTGCAGAGTTCTGTCATAAACCATAGATATCAGATCAAACAGCGCTGACGTGGAAACCAGAAGAAACACTTATAGAAGGCTTTCAGTCCACAAATCAGCAACATTTACCATGGATTTAGGCTAATGTAGTAACTTTAACCATAACTATGGTATTGTGACAGAAATAGTCAAATGCTTACAAGTACTACACATCTTTTTCCAGCACTTCAAAACTATAACATCATATATAAATGTTATTTTTAATGTGATGACCAACACATTTTTTGTTCATCCTTCAAGGATTGTCCTAAAACTAAAAATTTTAAGATGTAGGAAAACTTTTATTTAAACACTTATTTAAAAATAAAATAAAAATAAATACCATTGTTAACAGTAGGATGCTTATTGGCTATTTTCACTCCCTAATATCAATTTTTTCACTCGTTTTGCTTTTTAATTAATATTAAGACATTACGAATGATAATAATTAAAAGTTAATTTCATCTACACCCTAAATTAAGCTTAGTGCTTTATTGTCAGTCCCAGTGCTACCAGATATTTTTTGTAGAACTCAGTGGCTCCGGTGCGGCTGCCCTCAAATGTTAGTCTGAACTTAAAATAAAACTGCACATTGTAATATCTGTACGTTAAGTCTATTCATTTATTATTAAATAATTTGTCAGTATTACAGTTATTTTGGGGGAAATCTGAATAATTGCATTGCAAGCTGATTTAAGGCGTGCCCCTAAATTTTCTGCTTGTGCACCTAAAATTTTCGTCAGGGGCTACAGCGCTCCTAGTAAAAAAAGTTAGTCTGGAGCCCTGAATTGATATCATAAAATCACAAGTCTGATTTGATTTAATGGTCAGAAACTATAGCCTACATGATAAATAAAAACAATACTTGTAAATTAAAGAATTTTTATGTATGTACAGTTTATCAATGAGTTATATATTTTTTTTTTCAAACAGATGATGAAAATAACTTGAATCCAAGGAGCTCTAAAAGATTTTTAGAATTTTTATCTGAGGCTAAAGGTGGTATCCTTCAACTGAAGTCACGCCACCCGCACTTCATATGTTGAAAAATCCATTGCTGTTGACTCTACATTAATGGATGTCAACATAGAGTGCTGGTGGCGTGACTTCAGGTGTAGACCATCTACAAATGTTAAAACCTCAAATAAAATGTTCAGGTTACAACTGCATCTGCAACAGCAGTGATTGACTTTATTATTGTTATTTGTCAAAGCTTTCAATATACTCTTATTATTAGACCTCAGAACTCTGAAACCAGAATGAAAAAATACAGTTTTTGCTATTTAATAAATAAATTATTTAGTGCAAATGCTGCTGGTCTGAAGCCCCCTCCCCCCATTATTCAAAATGCAATTATTAAAAATTAGTTTAAAAAAATGAAATGCATTATTAGAAATGCATGTGTAGTGTGATCCTGGATCAACATATTTTGGCAAACTCTAACTGTTAACTCTAATTAGCTCTACAACCAGTCCTAAGATTAACTTGATAGGAATAGAAACTCACCCTACCAAAACCATGGTCAGTCTACAGTAAGTACAGTGGTAAACAGCTGCCGCTGGTACTCAAAAGTGTTATTCACATAGATGAAGCGAATGTTCTGAGGCGAATAATACAATATGAAAAGAGACCTGCGGGGGACGGTGGAAGCGATCAAACCAAGTGTGAAAACAGCATAATTGACATCAAATAGCTTCAGGATTCAGCAAGTTCAAAAATGCTGTGGTCTGAACCTAGAGCTTGATGATGATTTCACAGCAGATCCATTGCTTTTTGCTTTTTTATTTTAAGATTCCACTGTTCATAGATGAAAGCAGGCAACCTTTTATGACGATCCAGCGGTATATTTTTAACAGTTCTTAATTTGGCGAGACCTTCAGATGATTTGCAGATGGAAGTGCTTAGTGCAAACACCTGCCTGTCATTAACACAAATTGTCTGTAATATTTGTAGAAGTTTTTTTTTTTTGTGGCTCTGTCTCTCATCACAGATTCTGCACACCTTGTGGGCCTCCAGCCTGAGAGGAGACCTTGTCTGTGTGAGCGGTTCGGCTTTCTGCACTGAACCCGTGACCCTGCTACAATTAAAATAAGGCTCTCTCTTTCCTCTACTCACGCTCATCAAAAGGAGCTCCTGACTCAAGGTCAGCCCAAGAGCTGCTGTTTTCTGAATGAGTGCACAGGGCTTGTGGCACTGACGAGAGTAGCCGTGTGGAGAAACATTGGGGTTTGTTCTTTCTGAGTGTGTCATGAGCAATTAAACAGCATCTATGACCAGTGTTGAGAACTTAGAAACTAGTAAAAGTAGCTAAGATGTTATAGAAAGTGTAGCTTTTCCATTAACAAATTTTTTTGAGCAAGATATAATTATCAGAACAATGAAATATGCAGTCAGCTCTGATTCACTGAATTGGTTTGGGGTCTGTAAGTTTTGTTTATGTTTTTGGAAGAAATCTATATTGCTCACTAAGACTGCATTTATTTGATCAAAAATACAGTACAAATTGTGAAATACTATTAAACATTTTATTTTGTTTTCTACTTACTCCAGTCTTCAGTTTCACATTATCCTTCAGAAACCAATCTGATATGCTGATTTGGTGCTCAAGAAACATTTCCAATAAATATCAATGCTGAAATCAGTTCAACATGCTGCTTAATATTGTGGTGGAAATCGTGATCCTTTTTTTTTTTCAGGATTCTTTGATGAATCTTTTTGTAACATTATAATTGGCTTTACTGTGACTTTCAATCAATTGAATGCATCCTTGTTTAAAAAAAGATTTAGCACAACACTAGTAGACATAAAGAGATTGTAAAACTAATCTATATGAATTGAGCGGTTTAGTCCAAATTTTCTGAAGAGACACGATCACTTTATATGATGAACAGATTTAATAAAAAATCAAAAAAATCACATAAACATTCATCAACTCACACATCAGTTGTGGTAAACAGAAGCTCAAGCATGTTCGCTTGCCGTGCGAGAACCAATGAGGCTCATATTCTCTTGTGTTATGCAGCACGTTTGAGAGGTTTGTTCTCACACATCAAGCATGTTCGGTTGAGCTTCTGTTTACGTTCACTGATCAATGTTTAAATGTGAATAAAAGCCTAAATTAAATCTGTTCATCATTTAAAGTCCATTAAAATCTGGATTAAACCGTTCAATTCATATGGACTAATTTTACAATCTCTTTATGAACTTTTTGAAGCGTCGTTGCGTAGCTGTCAATGGAGAGTACAGAAAGCTCTCAGATTTCATCAAAAATATCTTCATTTGAGTTCCGAAGATGAACGAAAGTCTTACAGGTTTGGAACAACATGAATGTGAGTAACTGATGACAGAATTTTCATTTTTGGGTGAACTATCCCTTTAATGGTCTTAAAGTTTGTATTTCAGCATATATATGTGTGTGTGTGTGTGTGTGTGTGTGTGTGTGTGTGTTTTTAGCAGCTAGTGGTTGGTCAGCTGCTGTGTTTCAAGGCTGATGAGCAGAGAATATAAACAGCTGCACGTAAACACAAGTTTTGTATTCTATCCAAGTGCCAAATATTTGTTTACATGCACAGCTATTAAAGGCATCCAAATGATGTCTGCAAATATCAGTAATGGATGGGCACAAAAAGCATATACTTACATTTGAATGATGACTTTGTGCTTCGTGTCACAAAACTTGTGGGTGCAAATTTCAATTAACCCCTGAAACCAAAACAAAAACAAAAAAATTACTTCAGAACGGTCTAAACTCAGTCATTAAATCACACTCTAAATTCTAGAGAGCTGTAGAGATTTTCAGTGAACACTTCTCAATCGCACTTTGTTATTCTAGGTAGTTTTAACTCAATGCTTTTAACACCATGGTTTTAACACCTGTAATTATATGGCAACTGCCTCTGTTGCAAACACACTAATGAAAACTACACCCTTAAATGTGTGGTAAATGCTCTCTAGTATGCCAACTTCCCATAAGCAGGCCTGCAGCAGACTGTAGTTCTCACTAGAAACATGCACACTCTTATTGTTGCCATTATCTTTACTGTTATTCCCCTTTGCCAGTGCAAACACATTCCACCCATTCCTGGCCTGTGCACTATTGGTTGAAAGCTGGACTCCTTCAAAGACAGATTTCTCATTTTTTCCTTGCATTTTTAAGACAAGCAGCCAATTCCGGGCATGCAGTCAAACAAAGGGAGAAGAAAAAAAAAAAGTTTTTCTCCGACACACGCTCCTGCTGCATTAGCTCACTGTTTTCTTTTTATTGCACTTGAATATTTTTTAATTCTGTTGGCTGTTACGGTAAATGGCCTTAATTATGATCCTGTGTTCCAAGCGATGGCAAAGTAAGCAGAGAGCTATTAGCGTGTGGCTCCTGTATGCCTATTAAACAACATGCATCCAGGCAGGCTACGGTCTCTCCTTCCCAACCTGTTCACAACAAGCTTGAAAGCAGCCGTTTAGGCAGTCTATTTGTCTTCTGTGTTAAGGCCTTTCATTTCTTTAGTTTGACAGGTCATGGTGAGCTGCACTTGGTTCAACCCTGTTTAACTGTGAGGCACGAGAAATAAAGCTATGCAAAAACGGACTGTCACTAGCTTATTAATCGGCGGCATACATTTTAATGTGCATAAAAAGCAATTAATGACTGCAGCGCGAGGAAATGATTGCATAAATGGAATATGACACACTGGTAATTAAACAAGTTTTCAATAAACGACTATTTAATTCAAAATATTGAACTACTGTATGCGTGTACGGTATGCAAATACAACAATCTGAAGGACATGCATACACGAGATACTTCCTAATCAAAGACATACGTTGTCAACTTTAATAGCATCTGATGTCACAGTACAGTGGGTGCATATACTGTGATCATGCATGCTGTGAAAATATAAACCACACTTCATTGGCTACTGAAAGAACAATGCAAAACATGTTGTCTGTTGCATGTAGTTGTAATTTTATCCTTCTCTCATCATTCAAATATTTCCTCTGGGGTGCTCATATTACAGCAAAAGCCTTGCTGATTATGATGGATTAGAAAAGTGGCCATGATCCATTTCAGTTATTAAAAAAAAACTACCTTGATGATGGCAAAAATCTCTCAAGGATAGACTTGCCTGCGGCGTGAATGGTGGGATCCCTCAAAACCTTTCAAAAGGCAAAGGGCAGAATTCAGAATGCATAGACAAGGTTTTTTTGTTTTGTTTTTTTTCACAATGATTTAGCCTCAATAGTACAAAATCTTTTTAAAAAAATGTATTTTATATTGAATTTACAATATATATTTATTTTGTTACATTTCTAACATTTTGATTTATTTAATTTTAATATAACAATATTTAATTGTTCACTGACAATGAAATACAATTTTTTTTTTCTCACATTGTTTAAAACATTCCACATTTGTCAAAGGGATAATTCGGAGGGGGTTATTATTGAAACTTGTGCTATTCAAACAGGATTCGTTTTCTAAACAATGTTTGAACAACAAATATTAATGGAATATTTCACTCATAAACATATTATTCAGTTAAAATTGTTTCACACTCGTGTCATTCCAAACCTGTGACTTTCATTCTACAGTGGACGATAAAAGGACATATTTTTTTAGATAAAAATCTCAGTGTTTTTAGTCCATACAATGTTAGTAAATGCTCAAAAAAAACAGGCTCCAAAACAACTTCTTTTGTGTTTCTCAGAAGAAATAGTCAGAATTTCCATGCTTTGGATGAAATACCCCTTTCACATGGGGCATCTGTGATTTTATAGACTGATTCAGATTGGGTTCTGTGTAGATTTTAAGATGGGAGTGTTTTTTGTCTGGATGTGGGCATAAAGAATGATTATGTGCTCTGGATTCCATCACAAAACCCACTGAAATAAACCAGACTTGATATGTGATTAATTATTAAACATTATGTATGTAATTATGGGAAGGAATTAATTAAGGTGAGGATCATACTACAGTAGCCACTCTTAGCAGTTTCCCGGATCAGACTCGGATCAGACATTTCATTTTCATTTTATGTCAAATTAGATGAAAGCAGAACCACCAATTGTTATTTTCTCAAGAAAGTTGGCATACGTTCTAAATACACAATCAAAGTTCACCAGGCAGTGCAATCATACACTTAGCTATAGTTGCAGTATTCGTGAAGGTCAAAATAAATGAGGTGAAAAGTAATATACTGCAATCATGGACAATTCTATCCAGAGTTGAAGTTTTCCAGAGGACCCCCTGAGTTAGCCAAAAAAACGTAGGTAAAAGTAGGTAATTTTGAAACATCATTTTAACCAAGGCTGAGTGAGAAAAACACAGATGTGTTTGATTCGGATGCCATTAAAATTCAAGTACAGCTATGAAACTAGAAACTGCGAAAACTAGTCCAGTCTGAATAGGGCTTTACACCAGTTTACAGAACATTCCTCCTCCCTAGTGGGTCACAGGTCATGGATGCTAATGTAGTGAATAAAATGCAACTGAGCATATAATCATATATTTAGGACAGAAATTAATAAATATAAATAAAGTATAAAAATAAAATATAAATAAAACATTTTTATTAAATCTTACGTACCATATCTTTTATCTATTAAAGGCCATTCGTCCGAACAAAATATACAGTGAAAATTAATTTATTGGTAGCAGCTAGCCAAATGAGGCCTTTATACATAAAACATGGAGAAAACTATGCAATTAAATGAAATTTAAAAATTGGTGTAGATTAAAAATGGGTTTACATACATCTGCAGTAGGACAAACATGGTTTGTGTCACCTAAAATGTGTTTTGAATTAAAAATATGTATTTTTGTAAACCAAAAATAAAGGAAAATGTCATTTTTCGTACTATTTTCTGAACATCTGTGGTGCTGATGGAGCTCTGCTGTATTGTGTGGTGGTTTATGACAGTAACTGGGCGTCATCGTACTGCTGCAGTCCTCTCTCTGTCTCACTCTGCAGTCATCAGCGGCCCCTGAGAGACGGCAATTTTTTGTGAGTGTCCTTAAATGACCCGCAGTCCCATTTGCCTCCCTCCCTCCCTCTCTCTTTCTCTCTAGGCTGCTTCCTTTTTCTCTCTCAAATCACCCTCCATGCCCCCTTGCTTTCTGAATGTTTCCTCGTCCCTTTGACCTGTGCTCTGTCCCTGTCACTCTCTCTGTCTGTCTGTCTCACTGAATCCACCTTTTCTCCCCAAAAAATTATTCATCATTCACCTCCACTGTCCTCCAGCAGCTTTGAACGCTTATTTATTTCTTCTAAACACATCTCTGACCACCCTGGGTTAGTTCTCTAGCTTTGAATGAAAATTTTCAGTTTGTGCTTTCAATTTAGTTTAATTTTCATTAATGTTTTATAGTTTTCTTAAATCCCCCTTTTTTATATAAAAACAAAAGATTTAATTTTAACTAACATTAATTAAATACTTCTGGGTCATCTAGTTTTATCATTTTATCTAAATAATTTATAATGAAGGCAGAAGGAATAATTACAAAAAAAAAATATATATATATATTTATTGTGTATTTAAAAGGTAAAATTAACATTTTAATTTATATATATATATATATATATATATATATACACACTGTATATATATTTTTTTTTTACATTTTATTTATTATATTATTTATTATAATTTATAATTTATTATAATATATTAATTCTATTTTTATCTTTTTCATTAACACTATCAGCACTATATATTATATTTTATTATATTTATTGTCATTTTGTATTGTGTTTTAAAAACTAAAATGAACTCTTTCCATTTTATTTATTCATTATTTAGTATTTTTAGTCATTTATTTACATTTTTTCTTTCTAATGTTTCATATTATATTTATATGTTTTATATATGATACATTTTATATGAATCATTTTTATTTTAGTTAACGCTAACAGCACTGCGACCACCTAGTATCCGCCTGTCCTCAGCCCTCCCTGAATCTCTCTCCATCCTTTTCTCCTCCTCCTCCTCCCTCTCGAGGCTGATGGAAGAGGGTGGGGTAATCCGCACTGGTTGCCATGACACCAGACAGCCCTTGCTCGGTGAAGGCACGTAGTTTCCTCTCTGCTCTATTTCCCCGGAGTCTTAAACGCAGAAGAGAGTGAGGTGTGTGTGTGTGTGTGTGAAAGGGAGTGTGAGACAGTGTGCCTGTGAGTGCAAATGTGTATAAGAGATGCCAATGATGCTCGGTAGTGAATACATCATGTGTCAGAGTGCTGTTAAATCACCAGCCGTGTAAATGCTCGCATGTAATGAGCATGTAGACATAAGCAGTGCTAATGCTACGTTATCCTCCTCTCGACAGGCCTTTATTCAACACCGCTGCAAATCACAATCAGAGAGCGATGTTTGACAGCACCTAAGATCAACACAGCAGGCACTGACATCTGGGAAACATCTAAGGATAATATTTCAACAACAACATCAACATTCAGCACAGACGTGAATAACGGCTGTGTTTCAATGAGGCGGTGGCACTTCTGCAAATTCGAGGCAAGGCTATTATATTCGTGCCGGTGTTGCTCTCTTTATTTTTATTTCTTTCTCCCTCTCACTCCATCGCTTTCATCGTCCCAGTAAACTCTATCACTCCGTCACTAACCAAAAGCTGGAGCCCTGATGAATAATTTAGCAGTCGATATTTGCAGCCATCTGTTTATCTTTTCCACACATCAGTCTTCCTCACAAAGTTCCCATTCACTGCACTTTGCCATCAAACAGTGACTTCAGTCCAAATACTGCATTAGAGGGCTACACTAATTAATGCGCTTTAAAGTCATAGTACTCACAAAAATGACAATTCTGTCATCATTTACTCACTCCCATGTTGTTCCAAACCTGTATGACTTTCTTTCATCGTACTGGAAGAATGATCCAACAGTAGTTGCTCGTTTCCATGCTGTTGCAACGAATGGGGCTTAGAAGCTTCAAAAAGGACCTAAAAGCACAATAACCGCACAAATTATGGACCACACGAATTATACACTATATTCCAAGTCTTCTTGAGTCATATGATAGCTATGTTAGAGGAACAGAACGAAATCTAAGTTGGTATTCACTGAAAATTATGATATCCTTGTTCATAAGAAAAGCAACAATATCTCATTTGAGAACAAATCCTTCTTTTCAATGAATTAGTTAATCCAGTTCATAAAACTTACAAGTTGAACAGATCCAGTGATTCAGTGATCCAACTGCAGTGGTTCACAGCTTAATTGAGAAGAAAAAGTTTGAGGTCAGTAAGTTTAAAAAAAAGAAGAAGAAATTAATACTTTTAATCAGCAAGCAAATTAATCAAAAGTGACAGTAAAGAAATGTATAATACTACAAATAAAAGCTGTTCTTTTGAGTTTTCTAGAAAGAAAATCCTGACAAAAATGCATTATTGTTGTTTCTACAAAAATATTAAGCGCGCACTGCTACAGTTTCCAACATTTATAATAATACGTGTTTCTTGATCAGCATATTAGAATGGTTTCTGAAGGATCATGTGACACTGAAGACTGAAGTAATGACTGCTGGCAATAGAAAACTATTTAAAATTGTAATAATTCTTCACAGTATTGGTGTTTTACTTTATTTTTGTTCAAATAAAAGGACCTTTAGATACTTTTTTAAAAAACATTTAAAAAAAATCTTACTGACCCAAGTTTTGAACAAAAACATGGCTTCAGAATAATTAAAATATAGTGTACAAGTCATATAAAATACTTTTTTTGGTGATTTTACAAGCACTTTTGTGTCCTTTTTGAAACTCAAAAGCCTAAAAAAATAGAAAGAGGGTGTGTAAATGATTTTAGAATATATAAATTCTATTTAACTAAACTAAAAGTTTAATAATTATAACAAGATCTGAAATATGGCCATAGAACTTTTCTACAGCACTGAAAGCCTGTCACTGTTTTTAAATGACGATTATATAAAGCCATGTAGTTATTTCATATTTACCCCTCTATAATGAACTAGTTTTTATGTTACTAGAGGTCATAGGAGATTAATAGGTATATTAAGTGACCTCTGTAACAACTCTCTCAATAACCGCATTATGCTTTAACTACCAACAGGGGGCAAACTATAGTTTCACAGCATACCCACCCTCTGGTGTGTGTCTCACAACTTTATTTAACAATGTTTAATCAAACTACATCAGGATGGGCTGCTTTTGATTATAGTGTATGCATGCTGAAAATAATATGCCATTTCAAAGTCCTAGTACTGTAATTATGCCTATTTCAATAACATGCCATCAGGACGGTACAGAAAAATAAACATAATCCACATTAATATCCTCAGCCAGCGTTTACATAAAAGGTGGGAGCGGGTCGTAGCATACTGTAGGCTATTGCAAGGGATGATAAGCTGACTGAGTTGAACGTACAGGGTCCGAACAGAGTCTCTATTTTTGTGAAAATTACAGCTTTTGTAGATCAAGCCCCTGGTGGGGAGCCAACACAACCAGCATCTTTGTTCAGGTGAAATTCCTCGCCGTTATCTCAACCCACCGCCAACAAACCACTCCCCGCCCCGTTCGCTAGCCGCTAGTGCTTTAATTAGGGGTCCTGCAAACCTGCCCCGGGCCCGCCGGCATGACTACTCTCATGCAGGAGGTAATAGAGGGCAACATTTGGGTTCCGGAAATAAAAAGTCAATTTATTTTCTCCGTAGACAAACTGATTTTTAACGATAACTTATAAACCTAAAAAGACAAATCTGTAGACTTTATGCCAAATGCCACATGAACAAACAGCAAACCAGATCTCATTGCATCCGCTTGTCGGAGAAAGTGTTACTGCCAATATGAACTGACGGCAATATCTATGGACTAGATACTGGACAGGTAATCGGCTAAACTAGCTAGTTCTTTTTATTGTTGGTGTTTTATCCGATTTAAATATATAAATGTTAGTAAGAAGAAAAAAAAAAAAAACTTTTAGATATCAATCTGCATATGCGATAGACATCAGGGCGATATGGCCAAAAATATTATCACAATATTATAATATTATTTGATTTTTTATTAAATAAGATGCTGCAAAACAGAACTGTATAAATTAAAACGGGTGAAAAAATATCTTGGTTGTATACATCTCCTCATCTGTGGCACTAATTTTCGTACGAGTTCGAGTGTTCTGATGTCACATGGCGATGGCGCAACCGAACCGCGCAGCAAAGCAACTTGTTCAATTATTGGCTGTTGACTTGTCACTCGCAGCAATTTATCAAGGCATATGATAGGCTGTTTATGATGCAGGAACAGAGCACGCTTGAGGGTTGTTCATGCAACCAAACTTGTTATGTGGTTTCATGTCTATTTACATTTTACTGCAGCTGTCCGACTTTGAGATGGCGAATGGGAATATGCTTTGTGTAACATTAGCAACACATTATTAGCTGTTTGATAACGTAGTCAAGCAAAAGGCTAATCATATTAATTACCTTTACTGTATGTGTTTGACGTTGTAAAGAGCGATACCATTGTGCAGCGTTTACTACAGTAAGTTGAGCGAGTGCATCTCTGAGCTGGAGTGAGTGAATGGAGGTGGGGCTAATTAGCATATTCATGGTTCTAAATGAAGCAAGGATGTAGAGTTCCATTCAAGCTATTCTAAGACATGAACATTTTTTTACAGGAAAAAAACGTTTAAATGTGTCATTTTGGTGATCAAAGATGAGTTTTAAGGGATAAAATTGTCGACTACAGGGAAACTTTAAAGGGATACTTCAGGATTTAGCATTAAGCTTTGTATTAGTAGAAAACCTGTAGTATTTTCGAATTACCGTGCTTTCCACCCTCATATCCCCCTGAGACAAGAGATTTATGTATTTTTTGTCTGGAAAAAATCCTCCGATGACGCAAAAATCGTCATTTTACGTCATCGGAGGATTTTCTGGCCAGAGGCTACAAAGACTACAGCCAGTAGATGGCGTTGTTCCGCATGTGTTCAACCCGCACATAGAGGGTGGGATCTCACTCACAGAATGTACACATAGTGTCAGCCGTCTTTCTTTGGAAGCTAAGCTAGCAGGCTCTTGCTCTGTGGAGAAAGCTGAATAGTAGGAGAAAGCTGAGTAGTAGGGGTTACCATCCTCCTTTTCCTTTTTTGCGTTCTGCGGTCTCCATTCATTGTTTACATGCACACCTTTTGTTTCAGTCTAACTGAATTAATTCCGATTGGTGAATCTGAATGTAGTGTTTACATGAACGCTAAACAAGTGATCGGTTGATGTGCGTTTTACCATTGCTAAGAAAATTCCCGCTCCTCCGTGAGAGATGCGAGACCCGGCGCGTCTCAGTAATGACGCCACCGGCCTTGCGTCGTTCTCCCGGGGCCCTCAGCCTCGTCCTGCTCGCCACAGTAAACATAATGAATGGCGACTGTAGAACGCAAACTCATCACGTAGGCTAGCCTTGTTGTTTGTTTTCAACTGCGCTCTCTAACCGGTAGGCGTGGCCTCCTAGGGCAGCAAAGCAAGTGGATTCTGGGAGTTGTTGTCTTTCATCCACATAAGCCAAAAATACATTTTCTGGGTTTTCTCAGTCTAGAAAGCTTTCTTCAAAAAGATTTCTTCATATTTCTTCTACTTAAATGGCCTATTTTAAATACACATTCATCTTCCCAGAGGTGAAGTATCCCTTTAAGTGAAGCTATCAAGCGTTATATCGAAACAATTTCTATCGATAACGGGATATACCGTCGATAACAGAGCATGTTACGCATAACCCTCGTTGTGAGCTCCAAGGTTGTTGATGATTGTACAGTATATGCCTTTGTTGAAGTCATCTGTTCATTATTTCATTATTTCAGCTTATTTAAAAAAAAAAATTTTAAATGCAAATAAATGTTGTCATCGTTTTAATTTATGCTATTCACAATGCATCATAAGATTGTAGTTAAATCTATTAAGTACAAAATTGTACATCTTTGTCTTTTTGTTCGATTTTCAAATATTTTTGAGCTTTTATCTTGGAACTTTTTTTTTTTTTTAAATCCCTATGGGAAAAATGATTGGAAAAAAATACTTCCGGAACCAACATCGCTGAAAAAGTAAGCAGGCACTAATGCATTCAATACTGCACCAAAATCACTCAACGTGTGCTGCGAGCCGTCAGAGCCGAGCCGACACGGCCTCGTATTTTGGTCATAACTGCACGTCTGGAGGGTTCTGACCGAAGCCTGACACATCTCATCAGAGCTCAGACACACTAGAGGCTGCTCTAAAAGCGGCCGGAGCAAAAGAGAGGAGGTCAAACATTCATTTTACTCTGCCTTTACACACACTGACAGATGCTGTCTGCTTTGATCTATCTTTAGCCAATCCGCTCCTATCTGTGGGCCTCTGTCCGGAAAGCCGCTTAGAACTTGCTGCCTCTCCTATGCCCAATGGCACCGCACGGTCGAGCCGTGCATGAGGCGTGCATCCAACGATTGGGGGGGAAGGGTGATTGGAATTCATTCAAACCAACAGCACCCATAGGTGCAAACGCCAGACTTGAAAGCATATGCGGTGGGCATAAATAGCTGAATTGTGCACAGCTGCATGCAGTGAAGTAGCACTGTAACTCGTGCGCACAATGGCAGCCGCAGCAGCAGTGAGAGCAGGAAGAAATCTGGCAGTGTATGCGTGTGTGTGTGCGCGCACTCTCTCGGAGCACAGCGCGGCCAGGCTGAACCGAATGAACTACAGAAGAGCGTTTGCTGTGAGGTCAGAGAGTCCAACATTCCTCTGGAGCCGTGTGTTTACACTGCTCCGAGAGAGGGGGGATGGCAAGGGGGGAGCAAGAGGGGCTTACAGGAAAGGAAACAAATCAAGTCCCGGCTGCACTGTATGCGCTTCTACCTGCCGGCTGGACCCCATCGCTTATTAAATCACTATAGGCGCTCATCTGCTAGGCCAGCCAGGACAGCACATACAGTATATCACAACCTAGTTCTCCGTAATCTTATCCTGCACTTAAAACATGGGAGTCGAGTGTCATTCACAGTAGCTTTACAAATCTGCTGGCAGCTAAGGAGTGGTGCGCACAACACAGATATCTCGTAGTCGGACGTTTCGTTTGCTTTGTTTTTTTTATTGGAAGAGAAAAAGCATCACATTTTATTTTTTAATTATTCTATAAAAAAACAAAAAAACATACCTTTATTAAAAAAATAAAACTTTGATCAGAAGCTATTTCTGTTTAATCTGTTGACGGTTTACTGATTTCAAATGAGGTCAGCATTAAACTAAACAAATAGTTTCAAATATAATTTAAATCAAATGAATTAAATCAAACAAGTCAAGGGATTTTTCTGGGAGGCTTCGATACGCTCCAGAATATTTCCAGGCTCAAAGGCTTATTGTTGGGAATGGATTAGATTTTTATCTTTATTAAATTAGCATTATTCTGCCAGGTTAATGAGATTAAAAAAGAAAAAAAAAAGTTCTGTCTTTTGTTTTGGTTAAAAGGCAGGCAGCCAGCAAACAAAACTGATTCCTGCCCAAAGCTGTACAGCTTTTTAACAAGATATCCGATATTAGATACGATTAATAAGATCACATTTGCCAATTTTTGGTTGCTCCTCACAGAGACTGGCTGAATTATGATGATTCCATTCATTGTATTTTACAAACTATAAAAACTTAATGCAAAAATAAATAAATAATAATATAGCCTATATATATATATAAAATACACAAAGCTTATTTATTAATAAAAAAATAGTGTCTTTTATAATAGTCTTTTATCTTCATCTGTATTTCAAAAACATAATGGATCTGTCTTTACAGACAAGATGAAAAGCTAAAGTCATTTATGAAGTGATGAGTCTGAATTTGGAAAGGAGTATGCACATAAAACTAAGAGTCCCGCTTCAAAAGATTAGAACTGTATCTCCTAATCTTTTTATATTATCATATCAAATGCAACAAAGCGAAGCAATCTGGATCGGAACCACTTTTACTCACAGCCGGGGATGAGGGTGGATTTTCCTGATTTGTGCAAAGACGTTCAGTTTCCTCCCTCTCCTGGCCAAAGATGAAAACTGCAGTGACTACATGAAATCTGAGTGGACATGCTGTAACACATTGAATTACATGTACATCTCCAGATTTAACCTGTCACTCATCCTTTTGTCTTTTAACTGAATGCAACTAGAGGCACTTTTATTGCAAAAGACCAGCAGAAAAGCAAACATCTAACAGCTCTGTAGAGTTATTAATAAAGACATGTAATCATGATAATCCCAAAACAGAATCTCATTTATAACTACGTCATTATTTAACGTAATAATAAGAAAGCATCTCTCTTTATTCAGTCATTTATGAGATATAGAGCTAATTCAGAGCTACTAATAATACTAATTATCATTAACTACTACAGAGATAAATATATTTCATATCCACATATTTGCCAGCTTCGATACTTGTCCAGAGGGCTTAGTGATGTCAGCCGAAAAGGGAATTGATTTCCGGTCGACTTTAAAGATTTAGACTTAATTCACCCAAAAAAGAAAAAAATCTGCTATTGTTTATTCACCCTCATTTAATTCCAAATCTGTATGACTTAGTTCTGTAACAAAAGGGGATATTTTAAAGAATGTCTGAAATGTTGTTTTGGACACACTGAATTTCAGTGTATTGACAAAAACACTTGAAACATTCAAAATATCTTGTTTATTATTTCACAGACAAGCGCAAGTCATACGGGTTTAGAACAACATGAAGAGCAACAAGGACATTTTTTAAATCGAAAGTTTTAAAAAGTCTAAAAATGTAACTGCAACACGATCATATCATATATAATGTTATGTATTTTCCTCAGACCTAATAAACTGGTTTGACATGTCTTTAATGTCATCTGTCTTGGTCCTTTTGATATCTCAGATGGTCGTCAGGAGGTCTTTTAAACTTTTACAGTACACATATATGCCCTAAGTCCTCCATACACACATTTAGGTCATATTTTTCACACATTTCTTGCTAAAAAAAATTCCCTTTGTGCGAATGTTTTTAATCCATATATATATATATATATATATATATATATATATATATATATATATATATATATATTAATACTAACCCTAACACTTTATATTTATTTATATTTATTTATAGATTTATATGCAGTCAGTGTAGTAGCTGTGTAGTAGTGTAGCAGTGTAGTAGCTGACAGCCTAACATGGGCACATGATCCACAACACAACCATAAGACATCCACAGACCGGATGGAGATGTATGAGATGAAAGAGCATAAGAACTGAGAAGAAGAATCATCTTCAAAAAGGGCTTCACTGTGTGACGCAGCTCCTTTAGCAGTGCTCGCCGCTGGATAGCACCCCGGCTTGCAGGACGGGGCGCAGCGGAGCAGCAAACAGCTGCCGTACATCCATGCCGCAGCCGCTCAACCCCTCTCCATCTGCAGCATCGGGGCTCAGAGAGAGAGAGAGAGGCCCAGTTTTGGGGGGCAGTGGGCTGGACATGAACACAATAGCTAGCCGTGGCTTTAACAATGGCTTCATCGCGCTCCCGCCCTCTCAGTACAGAGACCTTTGCTCTCTCTCCATGACACCCGCATTCAGCCAGCCAGCCAGACAGGGAGGACAAGGACAAAGGCAAGTGCAAGTGCAAAAAAAAAAGGGGGGGGGGGGGGGTAGTGCGAAAGCGTGAACAAGCAAGGGATGATGAAGAAAAAGAGGATGAATGGAATGGGTTAGATCGCTCACCTTTTGTCCCGTCTCGCACTCTCTTTTTACGCGTTTAATTCATCCTCAGATTATTTTTCTCCCCTCTTTCATAGTAATCCATCAGGAAGTTTGAAGGACAGAGCGAGTGCTGAGAACACTTTTATCTGCCTGCCTTTCACTCGCTTCTCAGTTTTGGACAGTAAGCGTCTCTCCCGAATCGCTCAGTCCGGTCCAGCCTTGCATTGCTATTAGAGTAGAGACTAGAGCGGCGTGGAAAGTCAGCTGTGAGTGTTTTGGTGTTGTATCTGCACTCCTTTAGATATCCCTCCTGCACACGTTTATACACCCCCACCCCACCTCCCATAATACCACCAGCGTGAGAAAGAGTCGACAAAAGTATAAAGAACAGAAATTAAATGTGCGTGAGAGTAGCCCGTGGGCGTGAATGTCCTCTCAACTATGTGTGTGTGTGTAAATACAATGTTCAGGTATGCTCGACTGCCTGTGTTTGCGTGAACCTGAGTTTCACAATGTCTCATTAGCAGAGCCATTTTTAGAAGCTCATTAACAGTTCTCACACTAATCTATCTGAGAGTTCAGAAGACAAAAAGGTGGAACAAAAGTGTGATGGAAAAGGTGGAAAACGCACTTCTCTTAGAACAGTCCCGTAGATCATTATTAGTCCGTCTGTGCCAGTGACTCACCCGTTTGATCTGCGTGCGGTTTGTGTGCCCTTGGTGCTGGAGAGTTGAGAGGAGGAAGTGTTTTGCACCAAAATGGCCATGGGTGAACTTAAATAAACAAACCTAATGACAACAAAGATACAGATTTATCAGGTCGAGAGGCAAGAAACAACTTTCACTAAGTAAGGAAAATCCACATGCAGAGGGATCAAGTACATTTACATGCACAAGTATAACTAAGCTACGGAGGGCTTTTGCATTATTTGTCACAAAACAAAATTAAATATTTGAAAGACTAAATAAATGCTGCCTTTCACCTCTCTTTCAGAGCAAGTAGAAACATCAAGGCCAATTGAAGTCCGATTAACATGCGTACATGCTGGACGAAGCCAAGCTGCAATCACATTATATACTGTAGGTCTGCAAAAAATGGACTGTACAATTTCAGTTCAATTAAAGGGGGGGTGAAATGCTATTTCATGCATACTGAGTTTTTTACACTGTTAAAGAGTTGGATTCCCATGCTAAACATGGACAAAGTTTCAAAAATTAAATTGTACGTTTGAAGGAGTATTTCTGTTCCAAAAATGCTCCTTCCGGTTTGTCACAAGTTTCGGAAAGTTTTTTTCGAGTATGGGCATGTGTGACGTCAGGTGTAACGGAATTTCCTTATACGGGTCCTAAGGGCACTTCTGCCGGAAGAACCGCGCGCGCGCGCGCACTCGTAGACCAGAGCAAGAGAGCGAAAGCAGTACCTCATCTAAGCGCTATGCTCGGCTTTAGGTAAGTCAATGTCACCAAAGAAGTGGACTTTTGGTTGCCAGGGCAAGACAACCCTGCACAGATTCCCAAAGAACCCAGCGTTAAGGGAACAGTGGATGGAGTTTGTTTTTTCAGAGCATCAACGGAGGTTGTGCAAGACTGTTTGTTCCCTGCATTTCGACAATGCTTGTTTTATAAACAAAGCCCAGATCGACGGATTTGCAGATCGTCTAATGCTTAAGGATCGAGCAGTCACAATGATAAAGGTTCGCGGTCGTGCGTTGGAACCGCAGGCGGTGAGTAAAACTGCTTCTATTGTCTCTGTGTGTTGTTGTTAGCTCGGCGCGTTAGCACAGCTTTAGCTCCGCCCACACGGCCCGCCTTCAGTCGCTCGTTTTTTTCCGGAAAGACTCGGTACAGCCTATCTTCCTTTTATAAATATAATAAAACTAAAGACTTTTTGGAGATATGAAGGATGCAATACTACTCTATAGGTACTCAAGATTAACAGGAGATTGAGTGAAAATGAGCATTTCACCCCCCCCCCTTTAAAGCATTTACATGAACACCTAAAAGGACAAATTATTGCTCTAGTCTGACTGAGTTACTGCTAACAATCACACAAACATGCACGCTCCTGGTCTTGGAAGCCAAGCAAGGTTTGGCTTGGTTAGTTCTTGAATGAATTGAACTTTTCAAAGTTCATGTAATTGTATGACAAAAAGAACCCACGACAATTCTCAAAAACACTGACAAACATGTTGTTATGGCTTTGTTGATTTCAATAAATAGTTTTTCTTCAAAATTCTAGAATCAAAGTTTTCGGCATTTGAACAAACCCATAACCCAAGCATTAAAATTTAGCACACACCTCATACCGCAGCGTTGTGCTACGGACCCAAATGATTCCTCAAATCATGTGGCTTGTTCAGGAGAGGTGTGCTATTACTTTTATAAGATGAACAGGTAAAAACAATCCCTTAGACTTACATTGAAGAACTCCAGCCATATCAAGAGACCAAAAGTGGTCTATATATAAGGTTTATACACATGGTGGCTGTTTTAAATTGTGCCTGTTAGCAAACACCCTAGAAACCGCAATGAACACCCTTAAGAACACCTTGCACATAGTATTGCAGTAGGAATGCCCTGGCAACCACTCAACACTGTAGCAATGTCAAAAATTTTATTTATTTTTTTGCTACAATTCTGTGGTCATAACTTTTTATTGTTATGTTGACAAAACGCTAAATGTGGAGGAAATAAAAAAAAGGGAAGTAGAGAGAGGAGGACGACATTTAAAGAAGAGAAGAGAGGGGAAGGAGAAACGGCATGAAATGAGGTGTCTGGACTGGAGCACATACCCACAGGAATGGTGCTGCTCGATACTTCTAAGGCTTTCAGTTGTACTAAATGCATTATTCATTCCGCTCTGCAGTTGTGTCACCGGCAGATTGAGACGTACCCCTGTTTCACGGCAGATACAGACACAAGCATTATGCCGAGGAGCCATTCAGCAAGCCCTGAACTTACACAAATTGCTTGCTCTTGCACGGCACATCATTTATTCAAAGTCATTCAAATTACTGGTCATCCCACATTCTTCTCCAATTTATCATCACACCCACAGGGTCATCCCATCACACCCATGCAAACCTGGATGTAATCAACCGTTCCAAAAAAAAAAGAAGACCTGTGAGAAATACTGGAATAAAGCCCCGTTCACACCGCCAGCAACTCTGTCGCTGTATGTCGCTAGTCTCTGTACTGTGAAGTTGCTTGTGGGCGTTTCCAATGCTGTCGCTCTAATGTTATTGGTTGACTTCACGTCTGGCCATATCTATAGAAAGTACAATTACAAGTGATATATTAAACTAAGATATCATTATAATTTGACAAGGAATTAGGCTTAAAAGAATTCAAATTAACATTATGCTGTTGGAGAGTGTTGTTATATTAACCACAGCAGTGCTCAGTGCGTTAAATCATTAATTACAGTAGATTAACGAAAGATCAATCAACAAATTAAACTCACTCATTCTGTCAAAAATTACTAAAATGTCATTCGATTTTGACAAATGATCAATTTTCTTGTCCCTTATAATCAACATAATGAGGGGAAACCGTAAAATGAACTGCAGTCTGCAGCAGTGCTAAACTTGCATCATAAAATTACAACACACGAACTATCAATGTATAAATCAAACTCACAGACTGTTGACAGTTTCTTTTCCATGCATCATTTTATTATATCCATCGTTACAGTCAAATAATATAAAACAGTGAAATCGCTCCGGATCTCTTTTCTGTCTTGTCTGCAGTCGAGACGGTGACGTGAGCTCTACTGACAGTCCCTCCTATTGGTTGTCGCTCGCGAAATTCGCTTCTCATTTGCATAAAGTTGAAATTTATGAACTTTTGTAGCATGTCTTGCGTAGCTTGTCACGCCCACATTCTGTCGCCAACGGTCACTGTCGCTTGAGTCGCCGGAAGTCGCCAGCGCTCCATTGAAATGAATGGGATCATGTCGCTTTGTGTCTCTGGCGGTGTGAACGGGGCTTTAAGCATTGATCTGTTATCTGCTAGATACACTCACTAATTTTAATCTTTAAAAACATGAATAATTTAATTACACTGTTAAGTGTAATGTTTAGCAATTTACAAATTTTCTCAAATGCTATGCTACCTAAATTTACTTGTAATATTTAAAATAATCGATTTAAGGTTTTAGTATTTAAATTTTGTATTTTTTAATAAAACAGTTTAACATTTTTTATTTTATTTAAATTCTGCCATATTTCAGAATTTCAGATTTTTTAAAAAAATTTTCAGCTTTTCTCTCTTAATGTGTGTCCATGAGAAAGAGATGTCAATCCATTTATTACTTAAAGGGCATATTTTAACGTATCGCCAATCAGCATGCATAGTTTTCCATTGACTTTTTTTTTGCACATTGTAATGGATTATAGAGTAACAAGCTGGATTTACATTATCCCTTACATCTTAGGACCTTTATTACAAACAAAACAGATAATAGAAAGATCATATACTTTGTCTATATAATACAACTAGAATAAAAATAGGATTTTTTGAGTATGAGAAATTTTTTTTGTAAGGCATGAAATGACTTGAGACTCGACTTGGACTCGTGACAAAAGACTCCAGCTAATAATACTATTACATTGTAAATAATATTAAATACTGCACTTCTCTTAGCACTGCTGGACCAGATGACCTGTCCAGTCCAGGTAACATTTCATCTGTGCATAAAAATGATTTTTTTTACAGACAGAGATATCTGCAATGTGTTGGTAAAATAAATAAAAATAATAAATAAATGAGCATATTTGTCATAATTCAGCAGTGTAGAGGGAGTGGACATTTACAGGAGACTCTTTTGTCTTTGGTCTCCAGTATCAGGTGAGCTGCAGTGATTATCACGACAGCAACAAGGCTTCAGCACTTTCTAGCCAGGTTGGATTCTAACCAGCAGCAGAACCCAGCTGTGGTAATTATCGAGATCTCTGCAACTGGAATGGTGTTATTGGGCAGCGTGTTAAATGTAGGTGTCAGCAGGGCTGTTGTGGGCTCACAAACCTCACGGCCCGTGCCTCCGCTCCATACAGCCATCCGTCAAAAGCCGGCGTCTCAGCTGCACATAAACGAGCAAACTCAGACACACACAGTTACACACGTCACTGCAGTGAGATCGATGGACGTGAAAGGGCAGAGTAGACTGGCCTTTTCTGAAAAGTTTCTGCATTTTTATTGCTCAGAAGTTGTTCTTTCATGAGACTTAATGTTCTCAGTCATATTTCACTGAAGTATCAAATTTGTGTTAGGTGTTTCTCCCAAAATTAGGCACAAAGGTGCAGAAAATTTGCCTTAGAAAAATAATTTGATGAGAAATGTTTGAGTTAATTTTGAGATCTTTGATTGTAAGATTTCAGCAACTTGGCAAATCTGAGAACAGTTTCTGACTTAATAAAAATATCCTAGTTTCATAAGAGAATTTCAAATTCATTTTCTATCCATTTAATCTCACTGCTATCTCACATCATTGCATCACTGACTAGAATTGCAAAAATAATATTGCTAAACAAGTTCAGTGAACATATTCAGTGTGCTACTGGTCGAACAAACTCACTCTATTGGTTTAGCCAATGTTGTTGTTGTTGTGGGGCTGGTAAGGATGCTCAAACGAACAAAAAATATCAATTCTATTGATATCTGACGGGAGATGGGAGAATTTAAGAAAGCTTGTGTGTAGCTGTGTGTGTTCCTAATTTGTTGCGCGTGTCTTGTCAAATGTATTCCCGATTCACCAATGACAAATGGTTCCATCCTAATTACTCTGGTCAAATTATAGCTGCTAGAAGAAGCAGGCCAAACATCACTGAGAGGTGAATAACTTTACGCCCAAATTAGCACTGCAGATTTTGTTTTCAGAATAACAGAGAATATAATGCACAGAGTGAATTTTCCCTCCTAAAAATGTTGGTGTGCTCAAGAGAGCTCATTTTAAATATAATTTTTCTCCAACTCTAAACTCAACATCTGGGTAGTGTATTTCATAGGAATAGAAACATGACTCTAGTGGGTGATTTATGCTGTAGGGTAAATGAGTGGAAGACCTGGGCCACTCAAGTACTTACATTACAGCACAGAGGAGAACAGGCTACATATTTCAGAACAAAACATCTATTCAGTTCTGTTTCTATGAAAGTCAGTGTGGCAGTAGATGAGATGTGCTCAATGAAAAGTCTGGACTTATTACTTTGTTAAGCTCCTGAAAAAGACACCGTATCAAACTGTCATTCAATGTTAACGTTAGAGGAGAGAATTTCTGTGCGTTTTACTGTAAATGCAGTTGGCTATTATGGATTCTTGAAAAATCATACTGCATTTTTAACTAAGTTTTCCTGTCACACTGAAAATCGAGGCAAAGCAAAACAAAGCTTTCTTTCAGCACAGAGTGCCCACGATCCTTTGCAGAGGGGTCTATAGGGGTCTATATCTATAGCCGACTGTGTAGTATCTAAGCGCCAGTCAGGACTCATCCAACACCTGGTTTCCTGCACTAATCTCGGTGACAGCTGCCCCACATAAGCTAGCACCTCTGCTTACACAGCTCTTTACTACAGTTCAAGAGAAATATGAAAGGTTTAAAGAAAGAACGAATGAAAGAATCCTCGAAAGAGGAATGGTCCAAAGAAGGAAAGATCGAAAAATTGACAAGTCGAAAGAAAGATAGTTAGGTTGAACGGATGAAAGGTAGGGGTGTGTGATATGTAGTGAAGGGGGTGGATTTACAATCCCTCTTCTTGTATTATATAATGAATTGGAAGTCATATTTTTGTTAAAACCAGTGTATCTATTTGGGTATTTATGTTACAGGCAATGTCTGTATTTGGTATATAAAAGGTGACTGGGGGTCTGACCCATAAAAGGATATATACATATACACTCACCTAAAGGATTATTAGGAACACCTGTTCAATTTCTCAATAATGCAATTATCTAATCAACCAATCACATGGCAGTTGCTTCAATGCATTTAGGGGTGTGGTCCTGGTCAAGACAATCTCCTGAACTCCAAACTGAATGTCAGAATGGGAAAGAAAGGTGATTTAAGCAATTTTGAGCGTGGCATGGTTGTTGGTGCCAGACGGGCCGGTCTGAGTATTTCACAATCTGCTCAGTTACTGGTATTTTCACGCACAACCATTTCTAGGGTTTACAAAGAATGGTGTGAAAAGGGAAAAACATCCAGTATGCGGCAGTCCTGTGGGCGAAAATGCCTTGTTGATGCTAGAGGTCAGAGGAGAATGGGCCGACTGATTCAAGCTGATAGAAGAGCAACTTTGACTGAAATAACCACTCGTTACAACCGAGGTATGCAGCAAAGCATTTGTGAAGCCACAACACGCACAACCTTGAGGCGGATGGGCTACAACAGCAGAAGACCCCACCGGGTACCACTCATCTCCACTACAAATAGGAAAAAGAGGCTACAATTTGCACGAGCTCACCAAAATTGGACAGTTGAAGACTGGAAAAATGTTGCCTGGTCTGATGAGTCTCGATTTCTGTTGAGACATTCAGATGGTAGAGTCAGAATTTGGCGTAAACAGAATGAGAACATGGATCCATCATGCCTTGTTACCACTGTGCAGGCTGGTGGTGGTGGTGTAATGGTGTGGGGGATGTTTTCTTGGCACACTTTAGGCCCCTTAGTGCCAATTGGGCATCGTTTGAATGCCACGGCCTACCTGAGCATTGTTTCTGACCATGTCCATCCCTTTATGACCACCATGTACCCATCCTCTGATGGCTACTTCCAGCAGGATAATGCACCATGTCACAAAGCTCGAATCATTTCAAATTGGTTTCTTGAACATGACAATGAGTTCACTGTACTAAAATGGCCCCCACAGTCACCAGATCTCAACCCAATAGAGCATCTTTGGGATGTGGTGGAACGGGAGCTTCGTGCCCTGGATGTGCATCCCACAAATCTCCATCAACTGCAAGATACTATCCTATCAATATGGACCAACATTTCTAAAGAATGCTTTCAGCACCTTGTTGAATCAATGCCACGTAGAATTAAGGCAGTTCTGAAGGCGAAAGGGGGTCAAACAGTATTAGTATGGTGTTCCTAATAATCCTTTAGGTGAGTGTACATATACATATACATATACATATATATATATATATATATATATATATACACAGTATATATATATTAGGGCTGGGTAAAAAATATCGGTTTCTCGATTTTAAACGAAATAAACATGAATGAGCATCTGAAAGTGTGTTAAAAGATAGAGTACAACTTATCGAAGTGCGTATCATGTCACATGGAATCGCTCAATCAGTGTTTCAACCGTGGAAAGACGTCAGTAAACAATGTCATGTAACGTCACATTTACCTCAGAAAAAACATATCCAGTGACCATAAACTCGTTAGTCAGCTAGAAAAAAAGAACTCTAGAGAGGAGCATTTTGTTAAATATATGCACCATATTACATATTCATTATAATTTTTAATGTTCTTCAATATTTAATACATGTTTGAATAAATCTGGAATAAATTTTTATGACAGCCACCATTTAAATTTGTATATAATTTCAAATAACTTTATTATTATAAAAATAAATAAGTGTATTTTAAGTGTTTGTATACAAATCAGTTAATTTTTACCTTCAATATTATAGTAGGCTAATAAAGCCGATAGGCTACAACTGACTCCCATAGTTTACAATAATAGTTAAGAGATTTGTTTTCCTTGAGAAAATTTGAAATGTATTGTACCTGATATCCAAAATAATCAATATTGAATAGAATCGTAATCGAAATCGAATCGAATTGCAATCTTGTGAATCGAAATCGAATCGAATTGTGAAATTTGTGTCAATACCCAGCCCTAATTTATATATATATATATATATATATATATATATATATGTATTCTGTTCTTCTCATGATAGCTGTATGAGAAATGTAAAGATACTGTGTCTAAGGTCATGAAGGTCACTAATGCACACTACATGTATCCACTAACACATATGCATTGTTAGCATGTGTAATTCTTTTTAGGATATTTAGCACCATTGGTCACTACATGTTAAACTATGACAGTGAATCATGTGTAGACATTTGTATCCATACACTGTGCCCTGTGTGGATGCAGTTTTCATGTTCTGTTCCAGTGAAGTCCTGACAAAACTCAGCCATGAAGAGAGTGTAGAAATGTGTTTTATCTAATTGTCTTTGCAGGGATTGTTTAATATTATGAGAGGCATATATATATATATATATATATATTGGGGGTGTAACGGTTCACAATTTTTCTTTACTTTGAACAATGATGGAGCAATATTTGACCCATCTTCTGGGGTGTCTTCTTAGCAGCATATAAAACAAAAACAGCTCCATCGTTCTACTTGTTAATTTGTTTTTAGACTTGCCATTGTGTTTATAGTTTTGTTTTTGGATTTGTTATTGTGTTTTCATAATTGTGATTTGTTTTGCACCTCTCGGCCACCGTATCGTTCGGTTTGTAATGCGTACCGAACCAAAAGCCTCGTACGGAACGGTTCAATATATATATAACCATGCCAAATGAATGGGTTTCAGGAGAGTTCAACAGCATCCCAGATGTGAAGAGTCCTACTGGAATGTATTATTTACCTGTGACCCTTACCAAAGTTTTCAAAAGAAAGTATGAAAAAAAGGCTGAAAGAAAGAAATATAGGAAGATATAAAGATCTATTAAAAAATGGAAGGGTTGAAAAAGAATGAAAGAAAGGGAAAAAAACAAATGGATAGAGATGATCTGAGCAGCCATCAAAGGTCACTGATGAAGCACTACACATAGGAAAGAAAAATCAAAAGTGAGATCTCTTTAATATCTCAAATGTTTCTCCTAGACAAAAATGAGTTTACTTTAATATCAAACTGAGACTTTTTATTGAGTCTCCTCCTTCTCACACTTGTCTCCTGAAAAAAACTCTAACGCTCTCACATTTGTCTCCTCGAAATTTTACAAGAGACCTCAACATCATCACACACTGTGTTCAGATTTTTCTCCTTCGGTAGAGACTCCAGTGGTCTCACATTTGTCTCCTCTAAATTTTGAGGTGATCTAAACAAATTTGCAAAGTGTATACCAAGTAAAATGTCTCAATATGAACTCAAACATTCCTACCATATAATATGTATTAATAAACAAATTAGTCAAGGATTGAGTCATGAGCCATTTAATGTGCCTTTCAACAAAAACAGTCATATTTTTCTGTTTTTTTTTTTACACATTGTAAAATTGAGATCTCATCTAAACTTTCGAGGAGACAAATGTGAGAGCTTCAGAGTCTTTAGCTAAGTGGAAAAATCTGAGCAAAGTGTGTGATGTTATTGAGATCTCTTCAGAAATTTTAGAGGAGACAAATTTGAGAGATCCAGAGACTAGCTGAGGAGAAAAAGAGACAGTGTTTTGTTGCACAATGATTTAGCAGAGGAAATCATGACCTGTTTTTACATGCATACAAAATGGGTTGTGCAAGATAAACATTGCAGTGTTAAACGAAGAAAAAAAGGTTATGTAAGAACCATGAAGCACTGGTACACTAGTATTACATTTGTTAAAAAGAAAGTATTTATCTTAGACTAAACATCTTACACTTGTCTAATCCCTTGTTTGGAATATGCACTCCTGGGCACTGAAGATAAACTTAAACTAGTAACCCTTGATATTCTGAAATGTATAGTATTAGTAAAAAAAAAAAAAAAAAAGTTTCCTAAAAAAATTGAAGGGGACCGGTTGTAAAAACTTCTTAGACTAGTCTTCAAAGTCTAAATGTTTTTCCTTAAGCCTGATAAAACCTTTAAGTCATTTACATAAAAAGTTAGATCTGTTTAATTTGAATGGGAAAAGTAAGACTTATTGCCTTTTGGTTAACTGATACTTAATCAAACTAGTTCTTAAGTTACTATGCAACCAACTGGCACCAAAAGACAAAGCTGATACCTAAATGAGACATATTAGAGAATAATCAGCCCTTAGTATCCTGAGCTTAGAGAAATCTCTGTCAGGGCAGCACATCAACATCAAGACACAACTGCACCTCTGACAGCACAAGTTCAAGTCCCAGCTTAAGGTACTTTCTTGCTCCTGTTCCCTTCTCTCCTTTCCCATTGTTTCCTGTCTCTCATTATACGGTGCTGTCCATTAAAGGTGAAAAACCCCAATGTCATGAAAAAACAACAACAACCTCTGAAAATAATTTTACAATGGAGTCTTGAAAGAGATCTCCCATGATTCTCATTTCTCATTCATCTCAGAACTTTCTCATGTGTCAGTTGTGTCTACTTTTATTTCTCCTAAGGAATTTAAGGAGAATTATGAGACACTGTTGATACTACAATGAGAGATATATGAGAATCAAAACTAAGTCTCCTGAGCTTAAAAAGAGCAAACTCTGATCAATAAAATATTCATATAATGGAGTCTTGAAAGAGATTGCAGCAAGACAATAAAGAGATGTTCTATGTTTCTTCCATAACAATCTCAGTTTTAACCCATTTTCTCTCAGATATTTCTCATGTCTCAGTTGTGTCTACTCTTATTTCTTTTAGGAGACATATCTGAAACTCTGTTGATACTAAAATGAGGGGTATATGAGAATCACAACTACTGTAAAGGTCCTTGCACACCGAGTCCGATTATTTCGTATTCGTCATTCTGTGGCTCTAAATTGTCAAAAAAAAACCATTCAATCTGCTTGCTACAGATGCGAAAAACCCAGAAAATCGAACCCGATCCGAATTTTTTTAAGACGGACGAAAGTTTCGGAGGCAGTGCGTGATTGACATAACGTGAGGTCGTATTTATTTTTTAACATGCGAAAACTTAGGAAAAGCAATACACCACTGAGCAATACATTTTTCCTCTGGGTACAGTTAAGACAACCTTCTCCTAAAGCTCGGCCCATGTCCTTGGTGGTCAGAGCCCATCTGAAGTGTGCACCTGTCCCCACTTAAGCAACAGGAGATCGCTTTATGGTGTGTAAGGAAATCTGATCTGGAAAATAAGGTGAGGCTGTCAAATGTGAGGGTGTAGCCTGTCCTCAGTAAATAAAGTCCTGTTGATTCAGCTTTCACAACTCATCTGACAGCAGCAGGGAGCCACTTACACAAAACCTGGTCTGATCTGAGACTTTGAACATATTGCTCCTCTTGTACATGGGTAAATCTAGAAATACCTACAAAGATCAGGTCAGCGGCTATTTTCGAACATTTCTAGATAACAACTACACTCATATTGGTATCATATTTCATTTTTTTAATCATAAATCAAAGCAGACTGATTTACAGACCTGTCTGTCCCCTCCAGACATCTGATTCTTCAGGACGTGGAGCTGTACAAACCGGCCCAGGTGATTTACAAGCCCTGTCTCCACGTACAAGAGCCATCAAGAGCCACCCTCCCCCAAAACATGGCTGTCCTGCTCATGTCATAAAACACCATGTAAAGATGCTCACTGCCCCAGACAGCAGACAAATCTGGCAGAGAGAGGAGGAGGAGGAGGAGAAGGAACAGAAAGGAAAGGGATGCTGAAGGCCCAACAGCTAAAAGCACTGCATGGCCCAAATTCCTCTCACTTATCTGGGGCGGCAAAACAAAGTCATTTGGCAGAAAAGGCCAAGAGAGAGAGGGAAATCGAGAGCACAGGGTGCCAACACTAAGCCTAAATAATTACCTGTCACACCAGCAAGAGTGTGACTGGCAGACACGTTTTGCCCTGTGAAATAATATGGAAAGATTAATAGTTCCCTGTCTATCCAACTTTCTCCCCTCTGCTGGACAAATCTCTCTCTGCCTTACATTGTCTACACACAGGGAATTCTGAGCAAAGGTGATTACCAAACAGAGAAAAGGCACAGTAAGAACAAAAATACTGCAGACCTTAACAACAAAGAATGTAGATTAAGAGCAGTGAATCTCAGCCAGGGGTGTGTGTACTCCAGGAATACTTAAGCTGGTTCCAGGGGTGGTTTGGAAAGACTTTGCTTTAATAAACCTAGTAAGTAAATAAATAAAATATTAAGTTTTATTTTGTAAATATAATATTTTAAATTGAATATTAATAATACATTTTATTATGAATACAAAATACATGAACTTATTAAAATAACTTATGAAAACCTATTAAATAAAATAATAGCAATTATTATTATTATTATATTAAAAAAAATAATAATAATAATGAAAATGCTGGTTGGGCAGCTGATCTCTAAGCTTGAGCAAATGAAAAGCATGCAAAAACTATAAAACCTACCAAACAAATCATCTTAACCAGCTTGGCCAGACTAGGAGACCAGCCAACCACATTAAGCTGGTTTAAGGTTTTTTTCAGTGATGTATTTTAAAAAGTAATGATATAGTATAAAACCATGTCATAGGTTTGATATCTAGGGAATACATTAACTATTTAAATGTATACTTTGAATGCAATGAAAGGTGCTTTGAATAAAAGTGTCTGGAAAATGCATGTACATTCAAAATACTACAACTTGCTGACGTTGCTTCCAATAAGTAATTTGATGATACCACGTTATTATACAGTACATATTAATTATAACGTGTTACCCAAAACTGTATATAGAAATGATAAATTATATTACAAATCCCTGTCAGGAGCTATAAATGTAAAAAGAAAATATCCGTGAAATACTTTCCAATCACTGTGCTCTGTTGCTTATGTATATTTTATGCAAACAAAAAAAGCAGCGGGTGTGTTGAGCTGAGTTTAGCCAGGCTGAGTTGAGGTGTGGTGTCCAGAGCAGCTGTGGGGGCCCGACCGCAGGGAGAGCTGCAGTCATTCTTCAACTCCCTCAGAGACACATGCAGCCATCACACCCCGTGACAAAACAAACAAGATCTGTGATGATTGGAGCACGGCCAGCTTTTAGGCGAAAAAAAGAATAAATAAATCTCCCTCCATCAACCCTCGTCATCTTGCCTAAAAGCTATTAGGGCCCAGGAGAGTCACGCACCCTCTGACTCCTCTCATGGTGGGCTAGCAAACTAAATTAATAAACGAATCAAATAGAGCAGGGCTGGGCTCCGGCCCTTTAGCCTGTTGGACAGTATGTGCCCATCTCTACAAAGTTGTAAGCATACAGTCATATAATTGTTCCCATATTTCTCCTGAGGATGCAGTGAATTGTCCCACTCTGTACTGGCTGTCAAACATTTTGGCCATTTCATGTCTCCTGAGAAATTTGGGTCAGTTATTATTAAATAACATTTCTGCATAGTTCAGTAAATGGGAAACATCTGATCTGTTATGGACAAAAGAAAGGATTGGCATACTATACAGCATAAATTTCACTATATTGTTAAATATACTCATCAGCCATTTTGTTAGGTACGCCTGTTCAACTACCCGTTAACGCAAATCAATGCATTTAGGCATGCAGATATGGTCGACTCAATGCATTTAGGCATGCAGATATGGTCGACTCAATGCATTTAGGCATGCAGATATGGTCAAGACAATCTTTTGTTAAAAGTGAGCATTACAATGGAGAAGAAAGGTGATTTAAGTGGCTTTGAACATGTTATGGTTGTAGGTGCCAGACGGGCTAGTCTGAGTATTTCAGAAACTCTTGTTACAACCGAGGTAAACAGAATAGCGTCTCTGTCTGAACACACAACATGTCGAACCTTGAAGCAGATGGGCTTCAGCAGCAGAAGACCACACCAAGTGCCACTCCTGTCAGCTAGGAACAGCAAACTGAGGCTACAATTCGCACAAGCTCAACAAAATTGGACAATGGAAGATTAGAAAAACGTTGCCTGGTCTGATGAGTCTCGATATCTGCCATTAAGATGGTAGGGTCAGAATTTGCCATAAACAACATGAAAGCATGGAACCATTATGCTGGCAAATTTTCTTGGCAAATTTTGAGCCCCTTAGTACCAACTCAGCATTGTTTAAACGCCACATGAGTATTGTTGCTGACCATGTCCATCCCTTTTATGACCACAGTGTACCCATCTTCTGATGGCTACTTCCAACAGGATAAAGTGCCATGTCACAAAGCTCAAATAATTTCAAACTGGTTTCTTGAACATGACAATGAGTTCACTATACTCATATATATATATATATGATGCATTTGGTTAAGTTAAATACTGCGGTAGTAAACCGGTGTAGTGTACCGGTGATCATCTTTAGATTCAGCGCATGCAGCTAAAACAGCAATGCACGACATTAATAACTATGACTGGGGCCGTCATATTACATAACATTATACATGAGAACGTTATTTTAATAAAATGTTGTGAATTCATTTGGTTTAGTTGCCGCGTTTCAGTGCGTTGTTGCGTGAAGAGCACATCCACAACAGGAGTTAGACATTCTGACTACAGCACAGTCAAGTTCGCTTGTGCATTCGCAGCCTTTTGTGCAATTGTAAGTTGCAATATTATGTTTATTATCCGATTTATCTCATATAGCATGTGTTTGGTTAAGTTAATTAATGTGGTAGTGATGAATTAAGGCAGTTCTGAAGGCAAAAGGGGGTCGAACCCGGTACTAGCAAGGTGTACCTAATGGAGTGGCAGGTGAGTGTATATACAGTATATAAATATCATGTACCATCAGAGGAATAAATTACATTTTAAAACATATTAAAATAGAAAACAGTTAGGTGAAATTGTAATTTTTCCACAGTAATACCTTTTTACAATATTTTTATGAAAAAAATTAAAGCCTGGGTGAGGATAAGAATTATGTAAAAAAAATCTTACCAACCCCAAATGGAACACGCTCATAGTTAAAGCTGCATTCCGTAACTTTTTTGGGTTAAATATTATCCAAAATAAAATTTTGAGCAAGTACATAACCAGCCACTGTTAAAAACGATCTGCTTGCCTTAGCTCGATTCAAAACGGTAAGCTTGTAATAATGTTTTTAATACCAGTGGTACTGATGGATTTCCGTGGGAAATTCAAGCATGTCTTTGCGTCATTACGTCACATCTGTGTCTCGGCTAGTAGGCTATATTGCGTGTGAGGATGTTGGAGGTGGAGATTTATAGCCTTTTCTCACAGCAATTGATATAATTAAACTTATCAATTTGATGGCGGATCCAAAAAGGTTCAAACGACAATCACCAGTGACAACTGGAGATTCGCCCAATGTAAAATGCAAAAGACTTCGTTCGGACTTCGGAGTGGCTACAGAAAAAAAAAAGAGACTGCCAACGGGCCCATGCGAAAACAAGCATAAATATCGGAAGAGTAGTAATGGAGTCACTCAATGCTGATGTTGCTAACATTAACAATTTGATAATTTGCATTGTTTGACGTGATATGATAAGCGATCTTTAGATTTAATCAGCGTGATTTACTGCAATGCTTTTTTTCCCTTAGTTGGTCAGAACAAAATAGGGCTGTCGCGGTGAAGGATTTTCCCTTGCGGTAATTTTGAGTGGCTCAATAGCGCGATATGCGGTTTTATCGCATTTATTTATTTATTTATGTTTGATTTATTTATATTTATTTGTTGCTATATAAATAAGTGTTACGATGTGGTCAGCATGCACAAAAACGAGTACATTTTCAGTAACCAATGTAACTGAAACTAAACAGCGTCTATCTGCGCATTGAAAGGCTGTAACTCAGCGCGCAGTTACAGTGGGAACAGACTGTCTTTGAATGAGTCATTATAACCGTTCATTCAACGAACACGTTCAAAAACGCTGATTCATTAAAAGATAGTAATGAAACAAGGTGTTAATTATTTTTAACTTCGAGCTCTACTTTTCAAGGCTCAGCTGACCAGCAATGCGTCGCATGGGTAACGCTCGAAGCTGATGCGATTCAATGCGTGACTCATATGATTTTTGTTTCCCGCGGCTTCCTCGCGCTGTGGAATGCTGACCAGCACTGTCGCTGATGCCATTCATGGTAAATGCCCTTAAACGTTAAAAGGATGACACGACATATTTCGCTTTCCTTGGACACAGCAACCTTTTCACGAATCTATATGACTTGACCTCAAAGACAGACGCACGTAATCGCACGCGCTCAGTCGATCTCTCATTCACTGTCTGTTTAGGTTTAAGTGCAAATCCACGAAGCCTCTGTACAAATCACCATGATAAAAACAGTCTCGTTATCATTATTAACTTATTTAACATTCAATACACATGTACAAAGTTCAAAACAAGAAGGGTATTGCCTTGTGAAAAACGAAAACACGCAAATATCGCGGTTGCTGCGGTTACTTGCATTCCTCTGCGGTTGGCTTGTCAGTAGCGCGCTACTGCAATATTGCGGTTATCGCGACAGCCCTACTTGTTCAGATGACAGTTTCTGGTGAAAATTCTTATGTTGGTCATACTTCCAAAAAGTAGAATCTGTGATTCCAAATGACAGCCGCACATTCTCCTCAAAACATTGGATTCATCCGCGCTGTGCCGTGCAGAGGCACAACCCACGTAAAGTTGATAATTCCGTGAATAACTGCAATTACAGATTTCGAACAGAGATGGCGACAAAGAGGAAAAACTACAGACTGCAGCTTTAAGGCGATAAATTGCACCTGTGGTTACCCTGTTAGGACACATGTGTGAACTTGAGGGAATCTAAGTTCTTATAGCCACTAAAATCACAGTTAATAGAAACTGTAAAAATGGTTCAGAAAAAGTTAATTGTGATTCTATTCATTTGTTTGCACATTTACCCCTGGTTTCACAGACAGGGCTTAAGACTAGTCCTAGACTAAAATGTAAGTCTGAGCTGTTTCCACTGAAATAAACTTGCACTGACTGATCTTAAAAATATATCAGTGCCTTTTTAGTTTTAAGATGCACATCGGTAATGTTTTTTTCTAAGCATGTTTATAAAAATTACTTAAATGTCCTAATTGATCTATGGTCTAATCCTGGCTTAGTCTAAGCCCTGTCTGTGAAACCGGGCCATAGACTTTAAGTGCGATATAAGCATCCAAATCCTTTTAGGGGACACTGTATAATAAATACAGTCAAAAATGGAAATAATAAAGCAAAAAATAAAACCCTGGCATGGACACTAGACATACACTCGTGACTCCAATCTGTCCCAGCTAATGTTACATCATTTATAACAGCAGGGAGTTGTAGGATCCTCTCAGATCATGGGCTGACATGTGAGCATTCCAGGGTCTGGAAGGTGACGATTAACAAGAATAAACTGCATTCAATCTTGTGTTCTGTGGTTGTGCATTCCCGTCAGTCTCTGGAGATCATGTCTTTTCTATTCCATTTCTCAGTCTTTACACAAACACAGACCAGGCTGTATAGTGAATGAAAGATGAAACCCAAGACAATCAAGCAAACACACACTGAAGCGGGTCTAATGCTAAATTGCGATCAAATAAAACTATTCCTTATATCAATCACAGAGCTGCTCTGATTGGTTACAAAGTGCTATATATATTTTATCTAGTTCTGCTATGGGTGACAGGAATAATAAACTTGAAGAACTATATTGTACAATTATCACACATTTTCTCAAAATTGCTCGTAATTGCAGGCTCAAGTTGTTATTTTAAGCTTGGTCCTATGTTTTTGCAAGTCCCACCTTTTGGAGCTAAAGGGAAAAAAGGCTATATTAATCATTGAAGCCCTGATTGTGTGCATTCTGCATCAGCAAGCACAGAAGATTTGTGGTTGCCCTAGTGATTGCACATCGTGAGAGTAACTCGAGAAAAAATGGCCTCTCTTTGCACAGCGACTGCAAACCGGTCCAAACGCCATTAAAGGAATAGTTCAACCAAAAGCCAAGAAAAAGAATGTCATACAGGTTTGGAATGACATGAGGGTGAATAAATAAAAACACAAATGGGTGAACTACCCCTTTAAATGGTACCACTTTCAGAAATGGCATGTGGGCCCTTAACTAAAGAGTACGAGTGAATACAGAGTCAGACTTGTATTAGAAGTGGTGTGAGGAACTTCCAGAATAGTTAAACAATGCCATGGGATTGCAGGGTATGCGTTGGGGTCCGGTACCATTTGCTAAATAACCATCCTCAGAAAGGAACTGATCAGTAGACCAGGAACAGGCCAGTAAGATTAAAGAAACACACAGCCATGCCTCGTTCAGCCGGTCCCCTAGGAGAGCAAGAAACGCTACAGTGGGCATCTCACATTTATCCAATATCAGCAGCTGCTGTACCGCCCCTGCCCTCCCCTTCACTACCCTCCCAGTCCCGCTGGGGCATTCAGCAGATTTTAATTTCACTTCTAGCTTCTGTTCTGCAGCTTGTGCTTTAGGCACACAAAAGCCTGAGTTTCAAGTTGAACGTGAGAACCACCTCATCTCCTGAACCCTATTAGCATATGAATCCTCTGGCAAAATGATGGAACAGAAAGAGGAACGGGAAGACATAAGAGAATGACTGAACAGGAGGCAAAAAGTGTGCCCACCACCAAGTTAAAATCTCAGACAAGATTTTTTTTATTTTCTTTTTTTTTGTTGACAAAAAGGCACAAATTATGTTCTTTTGCGCTTTTTCAAATATGCTTGGTTCTTTGGGCATTACGGTTTTTATTAGCAATAATTTTTGCAAGGTTTACAGACTTAAAATGTACGACAGGGAATGCTACCATTAAAATGTTCTTTTATTAATATAAAAGTATGTGTTGAAAACACATACAAGCTGCTTGAAATCGACCTTAGTGCACTCACTGTTTGTGCAGGTAAATGTGCCCATCTGGAACTAGCTGTAGCTCTGAAAGGGTTTTGAAAGAAGGTTATAAGTGCTATTTGGCCAGGGTTTCATCCTCAGATCATTTATTGGCTGAGCGGCTAATCTGCCGGCAAACCCAAGATTGACCCCATTCTTCAGGGTTGATCTGATGGGTCTAGCTGGGGTGTTGCTGGGGGATATACAATGGGGGGGAAGAAATGACAACAGTTGCACTGACCCGATCCGTCTCTCTCAGCATGGCAAACAAAGGGCCCCATACTTGTTCTTCTCCTCTCCAGCTGTGGACAGAGAAACACCACTGTCAGCAAAGCAGAACAGGAGAAAATACACACAGAACAAATTGATGTGGACCCTTGTGACACCCAAAATGATTCATGATGAGTGTTTGAGTAAAATTTCTTTCGGAAATTGATTATGCTGGTCATTATGAATCAAAGGATATCCAGAAATTTTTTAAATCCTTGTTATTAAAGCATCCTGAGCCAGCGACCCTGTATACAAGGCCTTTTAAAACTGCACTTTTTCATTTATATTGAAAGTGTCCAATAATGGGCGGGGTTAGGAGCAAAGTATACTCATCATCATATTTCATCATCAACATAGTATGTGCGTATGTTCGCATACATGCAGCCTTTTTTCTAACCGTGTACAGTGCACGAAGTAAGCACCGGAACATAGTACCGACACTTTTATAATTTAATCTGTAGCATACCCTCACTTTTTTTTGCATACTACCAGCACTTCTCATATGTTGCCGGTGACCACCCCACCCCCAGAAAGATTTCCACCATGCTGTCTGAATTCTTGGCTACAGTTGGTAAATTCCTTGCTGATATAGCGCAAAAAAAAACAAAAAAACATGTACTATATAGGGATTAGTGAATGCGTGAGTAATTGCAGTAATTTTAGCCTGCTCTCAAGAGATAAGCAATGATATCGGCCACTGAAAAACCCATATCGCTCAGCCACTACCAAGGGTCATGGAACATGTTCCGAATGAATCCAATAAATGCAAGACAGCACACATAAAATTGTTGTTCCAAGCAGATAGTTGTAGATTTATGATCTGTTTTTATCATTGGTAGTCTACTGGACCATTACACAACACAAAGCGGCATCAATCTCCACTTCTGTCAGGGCATTAATGATGGTGGCGGTCGCTACCCCACTCTCTCTCTCTCTCTCTGCCCAAGTCCCATCAGCTTTTTGTTCCCTCTTATTTTATAGTGATGAATGATGGATGTTATCGCAGACTAAGAGACAGACTTTTACAAGCATGGATTACTTCTGTACATGACCAAAAACTACCACACTACATCATTAGATCAAAGCACATAGCCACAAAGCCCTTCATTGTGACAGCAATCGAGATAAGCACCACACATGTAAGGGGATCATATTGTCTAATGTCTTCCACAGGACATCATTTATACATTTTTATTTGTCTTTCTCTCTGAGTTTGCAGAGGACTGGGGACGCAGTAGTACAAGACGGGAGCGAGGCTCAGAGCAGCTGCCTGTGTTATTATTGCTCTACACAGCTTTTATCATTCCCATAAATCTGGTTCTGCAGAGCCCCATAAAATGGCAACCTGTGAGTGTCTGGCACTCCGAACACCCCGTGGAGAAGGAGAGATCGAGACAGAAAGAAAGGAGGAGAACCACGGGAGCTGTTAACCTGACTAATGACAAACTCCACTTGTGCAAAAGCCTAGCGGACTCTATGACAGTGTTTACTGCTGCTACTGATGAGTAAACGGAGATGGAAAAACAGAAACTTGGCATTATCAGTTTTAAAAAATGATAACAACAATACATACTCGTACAAGAAATTGAATTGTAGTATAAGTGCTAGGTAGTTTAGACTAATATAGTGTCCGATCCAGTCGCAAGAGCAAAAGGACTTGCTTTCCTTAATTCAGTTCCGATTCATTTGGGTATATTTCAGTCCATTTTGCTTAATACATTTGGTGCTCAAGAAAATGTCTTATTATCAATGTTCAAAACAGTTGTGCTTTACATTTTTTCAGCATTCTTTTATTAATAGAAAGTTAAAAAAAAATGTATTTGATTTGTTTGAAACAGAAATCTTTTGTAACAATGTAAAAGTCTTTACTGTCACTTTTGGTCTATTTAATTCAGAATAAAAAAAAATCCTAATGACCCCAAACTACCAAATTAATTAAACTTTAAATTGCACTTACTGTGCAAATCTGTTATTATAGCAATATGTAAAATAATTACAAAATTAGGGTTAGGTTTATTCATTTGCATTTACACTCCAAGACTCAATGCAGTATCAGTTTGTTTTGTCCCATCTGTTGCTATGGTTATATCACTGTCAACATAGGCGCCAATTTATGTTTCCACCAGTGGGTGCCGACCCCCCAAACCCCTGCCGCGAAGACAAACTCACCTCCTGCTAAAAGCAAAAAAGTGGCCTACAGTGCACAGTACATCTATTATTTACATAGTGTTTAAACTTTGTTGGTAATAATGAAAGGATTGATGAGAAAACGCACTTTTTTTCATACAGAACTCTAAAGTGCGCGGTGAACGAAAACCCTGCCGTTTTGAGCGGTGTTGAGCAGATTCTGACTAACTTAAACATCTCTGATTGGCCTTTACATTTTCACGCCCCCAAACATGAGGCGGAACAAAACGAACTGTGATTGGTTGCTTGCTTTACATGTTTTTGGCCAATGAAAGCGGCGATGGAGTCCAGAACTTCTGCCGTCAGTCTGAAGGTCTGACTACTCGAGACTAGCCATTAGTGGATAATATGCGTTGCAGCAATTAAACTTACAGCAAAGACGTAAAATGTTAAAAACAACACCCAAATTCAAATATCAACAGCAAAATTGCTGCCCGTAAACCTTATAGAAACTCACATGTGAACAATTCCAGCTTCCACTACAGCATATGCTGCTTTTATCAGCTGATCTCATTTCACACTCAGCCTTCAAATCAATCACAGGGACAGGTAAGATAGCTGAGAAAACAAAGAGCTCAGAAATAATATTGCTTCCAAGGGTAACCACAGTGTGCTGCTATTGTGGGAAAGGAAACACCTCATATAATACTCAGGACATTCTTAAAAGTCGGAAAATGACTGCTTTCCTTCAAGGCTCAGTGGCCTTCTGCTGTATGCTTTTAGTGGTGTGTTAACAACTGAACTCTTTCACCCTTTACTCAAAACACACAGCTGATGTCAGTATGATAACGTTGCGTAAGCAATGACGTGTGTCTGCCAGACCAAACAACAGATCTGACACATTCAATGTACTTTGGCCCAAAGCAGAGTGAGCTAAGACTTCATAACAACAGGTTGAGGTTGCCCTGCAACAAAGCTACAGCTGTTATGCTATGCTATGCTATATACTGCTTAATATTATCTTTAAAAATCAAACAATTAAATTATCCTTAATATAAATGCAATACATTTAAATAAGAATAATACATTATTATAATTAAAATAAAAAATCTCAGCATTTAATAATTCACAGGACAAACATGTTCATCCTCATTGCAAGTGAACTCTGTAATAGTCTGGGTCATATTTTCTTCTACATCACATCATTTTGCTTATTAAGGATGAAAGCATGTCATGCAATCTGTCATTTGATGATTGTGCTCATTTGATTAAGCGTGAACGCTTCCCTCCGAACCCTGGTGCGCACCAAACAAGCAAACCAAGACCCCTGAAAAGGTGGGTCTCGGTTCGCTTCCAAAAGAACTCTGCGGTTCGGCTGAAATATGAACGCAGCATGGACCACGGACCCGTTTTTTCTCATCATAGGAGCTACGTTGCCCATTAAAGTTTGGTACAGGCATCAGAAACGCCATCTCCGTTGCACACAAACGAAGATCTGCAGAAATGAGGAATTCCTGACGCTGTTTTGACTCCTTTACACATTTTATAAACCCTTCACGAGTTCTCAGCTTGTCAAAATACCATCATATGTAGGCTACGCACATAAACGAGCGTATTTAGATGTTTGTTAAGCTCTTTCACAAAACATGTTTTTTTTTTAAGACACAAAACAAACAAGTACTAAAAACTCAGTGAGTGTTTTAGCGCAATTTTCTCACCTCATGGGATCACAACACTAAGAGATAGTAAATCTTTTCCTGGATTTTTTTTTGTGCGTTCCCGAGATTAGACCTTCCTTAACATAATGCCGAAAACCCGAAGTCTCTAGGTGGTCTGGTTGAGGAGTAGATAGAAGTGCAAGATTGGTGCGCACAGACGCACAGAACAGAAATTATGAGTTAACAATCGCAATTTGTCCGGTGGAAAATTGCGCTAAAAATGGCTTTTGTGGCG
This sequence comes from Squalius cephalus, assembly GCF_949319135.1. Classification (NCBI taxonomy): domain Eukaryota; kingdom Metazoa; phylum Chordata; class Actinopteri; order Cypriniformes; family Leuciscidae; genus Squalius; species Squalius cephalus. The sequence goes on along the minus strand of NC_137132.1, from coordinate 15,235,978 downwards.
TGTATTTTGAGACGGAGCTTGTCGAACATCCAAAACAACGCTGTGCTGCTGGGGTAAATGCGCTCGCTATATGCGTACATATGATGGTATATGATGGAGCTGACAACACGTGAAGAGCTTATAAAAGGAGTAAAGGAGTCAAAACAGCAGAGGAATCCCTCCTTCAAACAGACAAAGAAGATCTGCTGGGAGGAGACATGTTCTGATGCCTTTACCGAACTGTAATGGCAACATCGTGACTATGAAAGGAAAAACAGGTATGCTTGAGCATTCTTTTTTAGGGTCGTATCTTGTGACATCATGTCCTTTTTGGTTTGTTTACATGTCTTTGGTCCGTGTTGCATTTATATTTCATTCGAACCGCGCCAGAGTTCATTTGGAAGTGAACAGAGACTCATCTTTTCAGCAGTCTCTGTCCGCTTGTCTGGTGCGCACCAGGGTTCGGAGGGCAGAGTTCACACTTAATCAAATGAACCGCACTAACAGAGCAATCGCACCAGGGTTTATTTTAATCGAACCAAACCTGCCAAGTGTGAAAAATCTCTTACATTTAAGGCAGCAATTAAACTTGAGTTTTAAATCATTTTAGGAGGACACTTTTTTTTTTACAGCACCTGTCCCTCTATTTTTGCAACTTTGAAGGACATAGCAAGGCAAGTAGAAATGATTTTTGACCATCACAGCTCTGATACTAAACACAATAGGAAAAAGTGTTGGCATTGGACAGTAAACCAAAAAGCTTTCATGGCCTCTGGACACATTGAGTGTGATGCTCTATGAATTAAAGATTTAGACTTCAGCACTCAGGACAAAGAAAGTAATCTTAAGCAGTCTGCATTTATTATCATGAACGGTTCAAGCATCTTCAGCAAATAAATGAATTTACTAAATGCTTTTGGTTAGCTAGAAATTAATTTTAAAATTTAAAATATATATATTGTGATGGGGTAAGTAGAAGAAATTGCTTTACAAGACAACCATGGGCACATTTCCATCGGAAGACATATTTACTTTTATTCAATGGAAACATAAAAACTGACCACAAACCAAGAGTGTTTGGGCCCATAAACTTACACTCTTCCTTAAGTTTATGAGGTTTTTTTTTAGGCGATGAATGTGTGTAATTATCTAAGTGCTAAAACAAGTACCTAAGAGTCAATGATTTAGAGTGCAAATACACTTTTCATATGTAGTATTGCGTAAGTTACTTATATATAGTGCCAAAGGGTGCAATGAAAATAAACCATATTAGTGGGTTATGGGATTTTCATACAGCTGTTTGTTGCCAAGCAGCACTTCCCAGATGTGAATTCCCAGTATCAGAGCATGGGAGTAAGTGTTATATCTGGTGAGCCTTTATGACAAAACAAACAGGCTGTCGGAAAACACAGTTCATCTTTACATCTCCTGCTGGAGAAGGGAGCTGCACAACAGCTGAGTGGGAAAATGATTTCATCGACTGTCACTGTTCCCTTCTGGACATTAAAATAAGAGAGGGAGAAAAACAGCTTAACTTTTCTTTTCAGAAATTAAACAACAAGCACAAAGGTTGCAACATATAGCAAAATAATAAATGGCACAAATAATACCAAATATAATCTGAAGTTGTGTTGGAATTTAAACCGTGTGTGCTCAAAAATCTGGACTGAAATAGTGATAATAATGCTATTACTAGTATGACTACATGTAAATACATAGAAAATAAGAAGTTTGACACTTCTGAGGAACTTCTGTTTCACAGGACAAATGACACAAACTATGTAGTGTACTAATTTAAAAGTTAGATTTAAAGGTTTAAAAGACAGACAAACTTTACAGCCCCTCTAAGTGGGCGGAAATACAGTGGTGTCAAATGTGTAAATATGTTGTTCAGAACGCAATTAAGATCTAGCTTCTTGATTTCAAACTAAAAGTATATATATCTTAGCCAGAGGCCTTGAATCAACTTCCTGGTCTGACATATTAAAATAACACATACTGGTGGTTTCAGCATAGAGGATACGGTAACACTTTATTTACTTTCCCTTGAACTAACCATGTTACCATGAACTAACAATTAGCATTATTGTTACAGTATTTATTAGTCTTCGCTAATGTTAGTTAAAAATAAGCTGGTCGTTGTTTGTTCATTTTAATTCACAGTGCATTTTCTGTTAACAAATACAACTTTTAATAATTCAAGATTTTAATAATGCTGAATTTAACATGAATTAAGATTAATAAATGGTGTAGAAGTATTGTTCATTCTTCGTTCATGTTAACTTAAGTAGTCAACTAATGTTGACTAATGAAACATTGTAAAGTGTTACCAAAAATACATCGATTAGACTACATACAGTGAAATGGTGACATTAAATATTTTTGTACATCAAGGTAACATCTTGTAATTTTAGCTTTTATAAGTGTGACCGGAAATTATACGTTACTGCTTATAGTATTGCTGCATTGCTGTATTACCTTCAGATGCAGCAGGTGACATGTATATGTTAGTGCTAAGAAATCACAACATCTGACAACGGCTTGTGCCCCCAAGAACACACAAAAATCTGAGACTTCTTGAAAAACACATGACTACAGAAACTCTAGAAGTTGCAGGAAGAATTCAGAAAAACCACCACGTGTTTCGCACTTTATGAAATCTGCCTTTTTTCATGGTACCCACGTGGCTGCAGTTGAGACAAATCCCTTCCGCCCTGCCGTCACATCCCATACAGACATTCACCCTGAATCAGAGCAGTCACACATGAAGTGGTGATGAGACACTTCGAGCAGTTATGTAAAACTCTGAGCCCTGTGTCAATGTAGGAGTTCTCAGAATGTGTCCACGTGTCTTCCCAATCATAACACAAGTACAAGCCTCCTAACGCCTTTTTGCCAGCATGTAAACATACCTCCTGACCTTTTCTTATTCTTCACTGGTTGCTTTCCATTTGAGCTTAACAACACTTCAAACTACAAGTTTCTTTGACCTCATTATTTCTAAAATCTTTATACAGACTGCTTCTTATCTTTCTGATGAAGTTTTCTTCGCTTAAGAGAGAAAATGTACAGGGGTAGAAAAAAAATTAAATTAAGAAAAAGTGCACGCACCCATCTCATAAGTCTTCCTGTCAATGCGCTCCATCTTTTCCAGTGTAATCCACGTTCACCTTTTCAACCGTAGAGCCATAGGTGCAGAAGGAACCATGCAGGGTGGAAGCCAAACAGACACAGAAGAGTATAACTCAAGAGTCAGCGGCGTAACTTGCCCTCCCTCCAGTTCAAATTTGGGGGCTGGATTTTGTGGGAGCCGAGCGTGCCTCAGTGAGCATGCTCTGAAACGAAAGGCACACTTTTATAGGCACATGACAAGTGATTTCCAGTCCCTCCTCCCATCCACATCCTCCCTCCCTTCTGCCTCCGAGCTGAACAGAACCCAGGAATGCGGCTCAGACCAAAGTCCGGCCTCCATCAGGAGTAGGAGCAAGAGAGAGCCTCCCCCCACTGGATCAATAACACTTCCAGCTGCCCGAGGCAAACGCTGAATTTTACCGGCCGCTTGCTTTTTCTTTATTGGAGGCAGGTGGCTAAATAGCAGAGGTCTGTACCACAAATGGGAGGGTCCCAGTTCCCAGTGCTGGGAGAATGGCACCTAACTAACCCCCTGACCCTTCATCTGCCCCAGGGGCATCCCAAAATGACTGGCTTTCCAAACAAAGTGCGTTTTCTACTAAGAATAGGAATGTGTGAGGTAAAAAGACACCTGAGCTAAAGCTTTTCAACTGGTTAAGTAAGTTGAGAAATACCCTCTTATGTTACTGCTCACAAGTTCTCACAAATCACAGGTGACACGCCTCCCTTAGTCAACCCCATGACCTCTACTGAAACTTAAACAGGTCTTAAATTATTTCTTTATTCAATACCATTCAAATGTTTGGGACCAGTAAGATTTTTCGAGAAGTTTTTGAAGGAAGCCTCTCATGCTCCGATGCTGCATTTACTTAATCAAAAATTCAGATAAATAATAATATTACAATTTAAAATATTTGAATATTTTAAATTTGAATTTATTCCTGTGATGAAGTTGAACTTTCAGCATCATTACTCCAGTCTTTAGTGCCACATGATCCAATCATCCTAATATGCTGATTTGCTGCTCAAGAAACATTTCTTATTATTATCAATGTTGTCTTTACTGTCACTTTTAATCAAGTTGCTGAATTAAATGATCAATTTCTGAAAAACTTACTGACCACAAACTTTTGAATGGTAATATATATTTATACTTTAATCATACTTATTTAACTATTATTCTATTGAGTACAACAATAACATCATATTATACTATAATCTAGTATACTTGATTCTGATTGGTCAAACACAGAATTCTACATTTTTTGTATAATGGCCACTATTAACTGTTTATAACTGTTTAATTAAACATGATTCTTGTAACATGCTGCTTTTTTTTTTTTTTTTTTTTTTTTAAACATGCTAATAAAGCAATTTCAAATCCAATCAACATTTTAGGTCTCTGTATTTATTTATTTATTTATTTGTCAAGTAGCCATGTAATAAACAGTATAATGTCATTAACTAAAAAATAACTTAAATTTATCACCCTAACAGGGATTATACTTTGCGTTAATGACCGGCTGATTGTACAACCACACAGCTGAAAAGGACTGAATTATAAGTTTTAATTTCAATTTAATTTTAAAATTATAAATTTGTCAAATAGTCCAAAAATGTGTTATGATAACTGTTCACCATCTCATCCACCAGTACTGTTATCATTTACAGTATGCTGTTTCATATGCATATCCACCCAAGGGAAGAATGAGACACGCCTTCCATGGTGTTTTTACAGTGTGTGCACGTCTGTTTTCACTCTTCTATCTGTGTGCCGCTGTCTGGATAACTCTGATAAGCGCCTTGTCTCTCAGCCTACATGCAGATCTATTTGCCATTTCACTGATCAGCCGGATGAGACTTTTGTTCACCAAGTGTAGCAAAACAAACCACTGCTGTTTTCACACATGCATGCATACTTATCACATGCCGCTCTATCTATCGCAGACAAAAACACACACGACCCATGGAATCACTGCTCATATTCTCCAGCTCTCACAAACACACACTGAGCTGATAAGACTGAAGAGCAAACAGATTCATTCTAGAAAACGTGATTCCGCTGGAACAAGCTTCTATTCAGAGAATAGAAATACAAATTAAATGTGTTTCTGCTTTTTAATTCATCAAAACAAAACAAAAAAGGTTGATTGAAACAGGTTGATCATTCATCTGCTAATTACTGCTGAAATCTAATTTTTGTAAAAGTTAAGTACTGAATTGATTTTTGACACCAGGTATTACATTTTCTGGCGGTGGGTTTCACTGTGCAGGGTGTTTCAGACGCGCTCTGGCGATTCTCTCTCCTGCCCTAATTTCTCAGAGAATCTGTCTGCATTCAAACCAGGTTGTACAATGAGGACATTAGTCCTTTGAGACATTCTCTCAGCCTCCCTCTAGCTCTCTCTTCTTTCACACACTCTCACTTTCTCTCCCCTCACTCACTTTTTTTTTTTGTCTTTTCCTGATTGCCACCCTACAATGAGAACCCTACCCCGTTCTCTGTATTTCTCTTCCCTCTTAATACCTGTCCATCATACCATATCCCTGTAGGCACCAGACAAATGCCAAGTTAACATCTTACCTCAAATGGTTTCTATTCATTGTATCTAGTAAATGGGTTTTCAAAATGTTTCCAACAAGGGGGTCTCAATGATTGCAATGTAAAAAGTTCTGTAACAAGTAAATCTGAATTGAATTTAAAAAATATTTGTTTCCTTCAATACAAATTATACCTTGCAGATAATATTTAATATATTTAGCTTTAGTACAATACATAAATGGCAATTATTTAATTTTTAATAGGGCTGTTAAACGATTAATCGCGATTAATCGCATCCAAAATGAAAGTTTGTTTTTACATAATACATGTGTGTGTACGGTGTATAATTATTTTCTATATATAAATACGCACACATGCATGTATATATTTAAGAAATATTTGCATGTATATACTGTGTATATATATTTATATTATATATAATTTATATTATATATAAATATTTTATATATAAATAACACATTTTCTTAAATATATATATGCATGTGTGTGTATTTATATATAGAAAATAATTATACTCCGTACACAGACATAAATTATGTAAACACAAACTTTTATTTTGGATGCGATTAATCGCGATTAATCGTTTGACAGCCCTAATTTTTAAACATGTCTTTATAATATTATATTCTCTATTTTTCCTCACACTGTATAAGTTGGACTTATAATATACGACCTTCATAATTTAGGAAGAAAGTCCTTTGCGATCTTCTTGGCTTGAAAAAGTTTGAAAACCCCTGATGCAGAGCTTCATATCTCACAACATAATAACATACCTCGCAAATCTAGAGTATTCCAGAAAAAGTATCCTAAATGGTTTATTCAGTTTAACACAAGTATATTAAATTAATTAGCTAATATTACTTAAACAGTTTACACAAAACATCAATGTTTTGTGTAAACAAATCGCCTGATTAGTTTTGGCAGGTGTCAGAGTGACTACAAGGAAGAGAATTAAATAAGGGAGGACTGCTCCAGATGATTGCAGATCAGTCCATAAGGTCAAAGGTTATGGGAAAAAAAGGAAGTAAAAAGAGCACTCGTGCTGAGGTGAAGGTGGTTGTCTAACTGGGCAAGAACAATACAGAGAGGTGCAGAAGTGGGGGAAGAACATTGTCATTACGGTGGCCACAATAAAAGGTTTAAGCCTGTGACCCTTCAAAGCCAAAATAATGCCAATTAAGCTTTAAGAGACCCTAGCGTGGGTTCAGCCAGTGGCTCTTAGCCCTGGTCCTATTTGTCAGTTTTAATGACCACTTTAGCCAGACAAACAGCTCACATTGTCCGTACATAAGAACAACAACAAGAACAAAGGCGGTACATTTACTGCCTTTCTCAGGTCACGCCTTCCCATAACACAGCAGCATTGACCGGCAAGCCGCTACACTGACCCTGACTTTACAAAGTGAAAACAAATAAGAATGTGGTTTAAATCGGAGTTTCAAAGGCAGCTGCTGCCTGCCCCATTGATGCTGAATAGCATATGGTTATCTGTGTTTCCTCTGCAAATAAAAAAAAAAGGGAAGGGCGCATTTAAAACAACGAAATCTCAACAAATAGTGCATGGACTATTTTCATTTATCATGGTAAGTAAATCAGACCATAATCTCTCCCAGTTGTGTGCATTATTAAAGCTACTAACCTCAAGATATGTGCTAACAGCAGCAGCTACGGTGCAGGTCATCTCGTCTACAAACAAATGATATGTATCACACTTCACGTATTTGAGTATTCTTTCTGCCACAAAAATATAATGAAACCATGCAGCTCATTTAAAACAATACAGAGACAGCAGATGGTAGATGGCAGTATTTGACCCCTTTGCTATGAAAACTAGGGACATTTGTAGTGATTTTTGATTTTTTTTAATTACAATGATTTTTTTAAATGTATGATAAAATTTAGATTTTTTATTCATTTATTATAAGTTATCCGTGTAAACTATAAAACAGCAAATTCACTGCAAGTTTTCTTTCAATAGACTAGTAACACCTGCACAACACCACAATGGACCTTTGTGTGCATGCCTGTGTGCAGACCTTGAAATAAAAGGGCTTAACAACAAGCAAAAAGTAGAAAACTCACAGGTCTTACACTATTGCTGCATGAAGCAGCTTCCATCGCACCATATGAAGCTCTATTGCCTCCTTTTGGAAATAAATGGAAGTTCCTGAGGACTTCTTTTCAGTCAGACAGCTTGATTAGTGTTGTAGCAGGCTGCAGTTTGCAGTTTGTTTAATTCCTTATGGCATTTAGACATATTTTGAACGTTTTTTTTTTATATCTAAACTTTAAACACAAAGATTACTCTTCAAGGACCATATATTAGGAAGTGTGAATGCAACAGAAATACATTTTTCTTTTGCCTTTTAAATGAAATTTGTTCATTTATTTGCTCAAAAATATCCATTAAAAAATCTACATGAAAAATATATAGTATATATATGAACATAAAGTAAAGAAAACTGACAACTTACCTGAAATGTTCTGGTTATGACTGCATAATAATCATCTGTCCATAATTTGAAGAAACAGAAGTTTCACTTGAAAGATTCAGACCTCTTCATTTCCACATTCTGCATGCAAAGTGAACAAGCGAAGACTACAATATCAACACTAAAAAAGGAAACGTTATTCCGGTGAGACGTCTGTGGGAGAGCCACGGGCTCAGTGTCTTTACACCCTCTCTGTGTGTGTGTGTTCCTTTCACTCCACATATAGGCTACGTGACTTTGCCATCGGCATTACACTAATATATCTCTTGTCTTTAAGAAGGCACTTCCCTTTTTTCTCTCTTTTTGACTGGAACTGAAATCAATGGTCACGCAATTACAGAATGTGGATTTGTCAACCGACTTCTGGCTGTTAAAGTGCGTGTGGGGAGCACTATACAAATACTCAATGAGGAGTTCAATAAGAGCAGTAACACTGCTGATTGCCAACTACGGTCCCATCAAAACCAGACGGCTAGTTCCAGGTGTTTTATTCTGTCGAGAGGCAATACTGCATATTGGCAAAGAACATCGATGTTCACTCAAACATCTCAAGGCGGTCTATTGACTCTCCACCAGGGAGCAGAGTCAACCATTTGGAAGTTATAGCTCCTTTCAAACAGTTTTAAGACAGAACAAACGTTCAGAGCTGGAAAGTGCTGTCTCGAGAGGCTCCGTCACCGATAATTAGTGATCAATCACGAATTAGTTTAAAAGCTTGAAAAGAACACTGAGAGCATTATTAGATTGCAGAGATTCACTGCTCTCCAATAATGACTTGGATTTTTAGAGGAATGAAACCCTCCAATCGTTTGTCAGTCTCCTCTATTGCCAATCAGGTCCATTAATCAGGGGAAGGTCCAACCGGTCCACATCTGAAAGAGCGCAGGTGCCAAACAGAAAGGAAGAGGGGAAAAAAAGGCTCCTTTACAGCTTGTGTAATTAAAGGACGTTAACACAGATGGAGTCGACTGCTTCAGGTTCATCACTATGTGGTAAGTATTTAATAATAACTAAGTCGTAAAATGCTAATCAGAGACTCATTTATGTTAATTCTGACACTGAGATCTAAACTGAAAGGTATTTGCTTAAAATTGCACTCATCTAACGTAACATATGTAAGATGCTTCTATATCTGGAGTTTGCCATCGAAACCACTCCCTCCCATGAGCATCTCTAACAGTAGCTGACCTGAACTGACCGGCTCTCAGTAATTGAACAAATGCATCAATGCTGCATTTGTTCAATCTAATTTCAGGATGCTGCTAGAGGGAATCTTTATCGAAGAGAACAAATGTCTAATAGATCAGATTAGCCCACAAATCACAGGTCAAAGGAAGAAGCCATATGACAAGATACCTGAGGTTAAACCAGGACATTACAGATTTAATATTGTTGTCCTTTAGAAACCTGAGCAAGGGCGTTTATCATGGTGGCATAAGGGCCTTAATGATTCAGTCGGAAGCTAAAACTAAATAATAATAATAATAAATCAAACAGTTATAGTTTATATTCTTCAGTTTCAGTTAGTATGGTTTAATTGTCAACATTATTATATACTTGGATTGATCATTTGTTTTTAATATACTCACATTTTTTTGTAACTATCCTCTACTTTTAACTTACTTAGGCAAATTGACTGTAAAAAGGGAAGGGTTGGCAACACTTAATGGTGATGTACCTGATAAAGGCGCGAACTCCGCATAATTGACAGAAATTATATTTTCAATCGACTTGTTTCGCGCCATAACACTTTCACCCGCAAAGGCGCGAAACCAGCTGACTGCAAATGAGACCTTACAAAGGCGTGAGACACTTTATCTTCTCAAAACTTTCATCTGCAGATCAACGAGATAATGGGAGCTCTCAAAGAGCCGATTTTCTTAATGGATCCTTGCCCAAATAATTGGCACTGGACGTAATTTAATAAAACGTGCATTTATTAGCTTTGAGTAATGGCCGAAAGCAAATTAATTACCTACTTATCGTACCTGTTATGGTGCTCTTTTTTTAATGATGATGATGATGATATCTCTCTGCAGTATTTTTCTTTTCTGCAGTGGGGATGGAGGGTTGTTGCACTGCCCATGAGGCGCTGTCTGTCTCTATTAGCCGACCGTTGAGCAGCTGTCAGTCGTTCGAATCATTTCCGCGAATCGGTTCTTTCGAACATTGCTCTAAAACATTCAAATAAAGCCATCTCTAGGAACATATTGCTGTTTATTGTGTGTTTTTAAGCAGGTTATGAGGGTGTTGATTGTACTTTCATGTATCCCCAACCATATGCATTAACGTTAATTCAAACGAAACTCAAATTCGTTTAGGGATCTACAAGTTATCAGATCCCAAAGTCCTTTTGTATAAAATCTTTGATCATTCTCTCGAAAAAAGTCATTAATAATAACAAAAAGGCAGCTGTTCAAATTTGAAACAGCTCATAGGCTATAAAAACACTCAAACAATATATTAACTTTTCCACGTAGGCCTATATTATTAATCGAATAATTTTACTGAATGAGTTGTCGCTTTGAAATATGGTATATTTGACAGAAGGACTAATGATTTGAATTAATCGTTGATACTGCTAAATGGAGCCTTTCAGCTAGTCAAAATAGGCCTACAGTATAACTCAATCAATAGTTTTTTAATAATATGTGCATCCGCTGGAAACTTACCGTGATTCGTCTGGTTGAGATGGTGTTAAAAAAACTGAAGTGTGTAAATACCACTTACCTAACCAAAGGTATTTGCAACAATTAACCCTTTTCACATTTCCGGGTTTCTCAGAAGCGGAAGTCGTCATAGTTGGGTTAACTTCTATAGCGGTGCTGCGGTAGGCTAATTGAGAGAAAACATTACATCTATTTTTTGTGTTCTCATTTGCTCAAATATCAAAAAGAAAAACTTGACAATAGTGTTTTCACAACTTTCAAAAAGAGGAACAAAATGGAGAGATTGATAACGGCATTCAGAAGAGAGACATATAGCAATTTTATCGTAACCCCCACAGCCGCTGTATTAGAAACACCCTCACAGCAGCGTTAACTAGTTTTTTTAAATTTGATGCAAAGGTAATATAATACAAATTATAGTGTTATGTACATACACAAATTAAAAAAATGTATGATGCTGATGACCATTAAAACTGTCTGTGCAAAGGGTCCATTATTGTTTTCAAACAGGTTTCCAGAACACACCCCCTTGTCTATCATTGGTCGAAAAATTGACAGCCTCCCCCCAACTCATGCAACTGGTTGAGCATTGCTGCAGTCCCCGGCTGCTCAAACAGTGATAGAGCCAAAGAGTGAAAAGAGGAAAATCAACCTGCAAATAACTTTATATTTATCTGATCATATTGCTCTGAGATGGGACAGGAACTTGTAATTTAAGTTTAATTACAATATTAATTATTTGTTTTTAAAAATTACACACTTCAGCTTTAATGTAAAGATATTACAAATGCATCTGATATCCATTCAGCTATGCTAAAACAAATATTACACTTTTTATGCATTCAAGTTACATTTGCAAGAGAAATAATTGAGACATGGCTGCCTTTAAGCTCTTGCAGAATTGTACATATTTGCATGGCAGGACATGATCTTTAATCTTTATAATAAGTGCTGCATTATGCCACTGTGCATTTTGACCAGTTAAAGTGATAGCCAATGCCCTGAGAAAGCCTCTTTAAAGGCTCAGTAAACACTACCACAAATTTTAATTTATCAGTGCAGTCTCCTCTGTCCACCTGCAAACAAAAGCCACTCTGCCACATCCTGTATGAATATCTTATTTGCATAACTTAAAGACGTGACAGATTAGTTCTGTTTAAAAAATATTCTCATTTGTGTGCTTCCAGTGCAGGTAGCATTTCAGTCTCTTGTGGAATGACCCTGCAGATAAGATCATTCTTGCTGTAGGGTCTCTCTCCAGCTGAAGCTGTGGTTGGGCCCATGAGTTAAAGGAAGAATTGGTGGATCCACGAGCTGCCAGACTCCCGAGTCCCCCTGCTCCTCACAGGCACAGAGACCCAGGTATGGAATCTGGATGGAAAGATCGGCTTCCATAAAGCATCACTTTTTAAAGTATAAAATTCAAATGTTTAAAGTAAAAGAGTGAAACTAACCTTTCGGACTACTTGCACAAAATCTTTAGGATTCTGGGGAGAAAGACCCTGGATCTGGCGAGTGCAGGCCTCCAAAGAGGAAGCATGTCCAACAAACAGAATATTTTTTCCTGATATAAAAAAAGAGAAGGGGGTTATTATTAGTAAAGAACAAGTGTGCTAGCCTGACAAGCCTGGGAACACACCATTGGCAGGGCTCAATCCGAGAAGTGGGATAAATGGTTGTCTTTCAAATTCCCTCTGCACGCAATAGGATAGCGCTACAACCAACCAGAGCAACGAAGAAGGTGACGTAGTCAGAGAGATTAAACTTTTGCCGTATCTGGTCGGCAAAAGTCTGAACACATCTTCCTTTTTTAAGAATGACTTCAGTGCCATTCTTTGTTCTTTTCTCAAAAAAAAAAAACTTAACTCCAAGTCTTCCAGAGTCGCGGCCAAAGCCGATTCGAAAGACCTCTCTTAGCCAGCAGCAGCAGCCATCTTCTTTGTTTTCAAGTAGCAGGGAATTCACGCGGAACCGTCGCAACTCTGCCGCCATTATGTCTAGATTTCTAGGCTACAAGCGTACCGCACACGTCAGGAAAAGTGAAGCCAAAGCATTTTGTTCGCCGCCTGGTGGCTAGCTGCAGTATAGGTCATAAAACCCACCCTCTCCATGTAATAGAATGGGACACAAGTCAAACTTATAAAATCCACACAAAAAAATCCAATTACACTTCAAATAATTTTTTTATTTTGTCATTTTCAGTACTGTAGTTCTTATCACACAGTCGTATGTTCAAGTGTTTTTCCAATAATTTGGTTTTAGTTATTTGATGCGATAAAAACATAAAAACTGACAGCTGTGCTTGCGTGAGCAGGAATATGGACGGGACCTTGATAACGCGTCTCCACCTCAGGATCACTACTACGCAGAATCGGGCTCCGAAGGACGTAATCGGCAACAGCCATTTCTGGCATATTTTGGCTTAATTTTTCTACAGTGGAGGGAAGTGGTGGAGACGCGTCGTCCAGCTTTTTTACAGTCTATGGTAAAGATATGTGAGTCAAGTAAAAGCAGTATTTTGATCACTTACCCTTATTTTTGCAGTATGCCAAAATGTCTTTGGTCACCTGGTGGCTGCGACTTATGTACGTGTCATACGCCTCCGAGACGGTTAGCTTGCTAATGGGGATGTGGGGTCTGAGGAAAGGCAGCTGTTGATTAGGACTGAATTTGAAATACATAGGCCAGAGTACATGATCACTCCAGTTGTTACCTGTACGTTGTGTCTACATTAAGGTTGGCCGCAGCAAGATCTGTGGGGGGTATCCAAGCAGGCAAAGATGTCCCTGACACCCATTTAGTCCACTCAAAAAGCCCAGGCTCAACTCGAATGCTTATTGTGCCATCTTGCTGCATTCCTAAAGTAGTACATGACACATGTCACAGAGCATTTAAATATAACATTTTTAATTAAAAAATAAAGTGACAATGTCAATAAAGATGTAGCATAACAGAGTGTCATTCTTTCACACTTATTATGATATTATAAGTACAAATCTAATATAATTGTGATTCTCTAAAACAGGGGTTTTCAAATTGGGGTCCAGGGACTCCCAGGGAGCCACAAGGAAATTCTATTGGTGGGTGGAAGAAAAGTGCAACTTCATAGGACTAAATATACATAAATAGATTGATATATTCAATTAATATCCATTAAATATTCCAGCTAATATTTTTCACAGTCTGTAAGACGTTTTAATGTTCTAAAATAAGTATCTTATGCTCAACAAGGCTGCATTAATTTGATTAAAAATACAGTAAAACAGTAAAATTGTGAAACATTATTACAATTTAAAATAACTTTTCTGTTTGAATATATTTTAATTTATTCCTGTGATGGAAAAGCTGAATTTTCAGCAGCCTTCAGTGTCACATGACCATTCAGAAATTATTCAAATATTTGCTGCTCAAGAAACATTCTTATAATTATCAATGTTGAAAACCATTGTACTGCTTAATATTTTTGTGAAAACCAAGATGCCAATGATTTGTTACACTGTTCATGTATTTAGTCATTGTTGATCAATTAATAAAAAACGTCTTTCAAAAATCTTACTGACTGAACGGTTGTGTATTTAATGTATTTTTATTTTTCACAGTATAAATTGGACCTTTATACTGTACATGCAAATGTATTGCTACCGTTTATATTTTAGAGAGGGGGTCCCTCACAAGGGGATCATCATATTTGAGGGTCCATGGCATCTAAAAGATTAAAAACCCCTGGTCTAAAAGACATTTACATACACACATATAGGGATTTTCCTGTAGACATGTATAGATTTGTTCACACTGCACAGGTGTAATTTTTGACAGTAACTGAATCAGCTCATTAATTCTCATTCATATCGTTAACGATATAAGAGTGTGATTCTTCCAATTGTAGGTCATGTGGTCAAGTGGCAAATTCTACCCTTCTTTATATCATGTTGGCATTCTTATCCATTACATCACTGCTGCCTCCATATTCCTGACTGCAGTACGTACCTCTGAGAATTTCATGAGCCGTCTGGACACATCGGAGGCTGGGCGAGCAGTACACAAAATCAATACTGGTATTACTTTCCAGCAGAGCCTCACCTGGAAATCAGACAGATGACATAAAAAGAGCATGATGGACAATTCGATTGGTGAAATTTCATGTGGACATTAAAACATTGAGCAGACATACCCACTGTCTTAGCCTGAGTAGATCCAACCACTGTGATAGGAGCATCCATTTCATAGTCCCTGTGCGCTCCACCCCTGGCGGGCAGTGCAGCAGGCATATTCAGGTTCCTCCTCACATACCTGCCTACAGGAAGACAAACTGAGCTGGCAAACAAACAGCACCATGTGAGCGAGGCGCCACGACCTGTCCGTTCAGATTACCTTTGGAGTCAGAACACTGTGAGAACCAGTGTTTCCCAAACACAACATCCATTCTCTCTCCATGCCGACATACAAACAGGGTCCTTTTAGGGGATCGAGACTGCATGTTGGAGCGAAGCACCTACCATCAACAGCACAAAATGCATTAATAAATTACTCAAATCATTAGCAACTGCACAAACCCAATGTTTATTTTAAAGTTTTTTTTTTCTCATAAATAATTAGGCACCTGCATAGGTTGGCAAATAACACTCAAGATGGCAGACTCTCCTAGCTTTGAGTTTTCAAAGCATCGAAGGTTGAGCAGCCCATCCAATGCTTTGCTCTCTTTGGAACACTTTTCCGAAGGAGAAGTACAAAAGAAGGAGTGCGATCTGTTCAAGGAGCATGAGAAGAGTTAAACGCACTGCAAAACATTGTCTTTGTTAACATTTAACACATTTAACACTCAGTCAGACTGAAAATGAGATTACATTTTTACATTAATGCATTAATGTTATGTGGTTGAACTAGGTTTTCTAAGGGTAGGTTGGTTTACACGACAACAAATGTACTAAAAACAGAAAAGTTTTCATGTATAGACGACAACATTGTCAAAAAACAACTAAAAACGTTGTATTCTGCATGCCAGGCCAGTAGTTGGCGATGTCACTTTGTTATGAAACACTTCACACGGATAGACTGAACACGTAATACACATGCGCATGATGTCACAGTTTTTCAAGAATTCGCATTTTTGTAGTTTACACAGAGACAATAATGGTATCGGTTTCAAAAACCTGCACACTTTGAATCCCGTTTTTAAAAGTTTGCGTTTTCAGGCCCCCAAAATGTAAATGAGTGAAAACAAAGTGTAAATGAACCTAAATACAAATATCATACAATTTTTTCTGTTTTTAGTTGAAAACTGTCATGTAAATGGCCTCTTAGTTTGCCAAGTAGTTTCTGACATGTTTCTATGTGTTTGCTATGAATTTTGGAGTTTGTTCAAATGCTTAAAGAGATAGTTCACTCATAAATGAAAATTCAGACATCATTTATTCACCCTCATGTCATTCAAAACTTGTATGATTTTGTTTCTTCTGTGGAACACTCACAATTTTTTTTACATTGGTGTCCAAACAACATTGGACCCCAATGACTTCCATTGTTTGGATAAAAAAAAACAAAAAAAACACTGAGACATTTCTCAAAGTAAGTCATATTGTCTAGGAATGATATGAGGATGGCTGCATCCGAAATTGCATACTTCCTATGTCCGAATTCACAGTATTTATAAAACAGTAGGTGAAAAGTACCCGGATGACATTACTTCTGTCGAGATTCCGAAGTGCGCATCCAATGGACACTTTACTATCCCATGAGGCCACGGGAGAGGATTTCTAAAATGGCAACGAAATGACGCAACTGACGCTGGTAGGTCACATGACAATGAAAACATGGTGAATGTAGTATGTCTGGATAACATTCATACTATTGTGAGATTTATTTTGTGTGACTATTTAGTATTATATAAATTGGATAATTTGATTTGCTGTTCATGGGTGATGCAATTGTGACATTATGGATAGGTATGGGGAATTAGTAAGCTGACATGCACAGTTATTGTTATGTGTGAAAAGGGACATGCACATGTATGTATGACGGAAAAAAAGAATAGTATAGAGAGCACGTAGGTGAAGCGAGCGTTACTGCAGTGTGTGTCTCCCTATATGAGCTCTGACAAATAAAAGTATCCAATAAAGTTCCAAATTTCCTTGTATGCCTGCATTAATTCATTCCACATCCCCTCTTACACTACATCGAACATACTTGTTTAATGGATGCAAACAAAGTGATTTCTTATTCAAAAGAAGTACTTACTCGGGAAGTATGTGATTTCGGATGCATCCGGTGAGTATGTGTTAGGGGAACTTTCCCTTGAGCCTCAAGCAATGTGAAAGAGTCTTGCTGAGAACTGATCATTTGGAGAACTTACCCGTGGAAAACCCACGTGTCAGACTCATCTGCAGGGCTCACATAATTCTCAGGCAGCAGTGCAGAGATGCCTGTTCCCAGAGACGTGCCGTACACCCAGCCCTCACTTGTACTCATTTGCTCCACTGTAGATGAGAAGATAAAGTCTCCTGGCACCAGTTCCAGCTCATCGTCATTCTGAGGAGTGTAGGGGTACATCACTCGCAAAGTCTGACAGTGAAACAGAGGTTAGTGTGCATTAAAGTGGATTTGCATGAACTACAGTAGTAAAACAATAAAACTGCATGAATGAGAATAATAGTAGGACATTGGCTCAATTGGGCCTCACCTCGTGATTCGCAAATCGAATGTCCCGTGAAAAGAGGGCAGCTAGCCAGTCACAACCCAGTTTTACCTCAATCCCTCTTGCCAACTTTTCCAAGGAAGAAAAATGATTGGTTGGGAAGTGATAGGCTAGAGTCAAATGAAGCTGCTTTTTATGTGGTTCCACATGGACATCTATGAAATAAATAAATAAAATAACTAGTGTCATGAGCATTTTTATGAATTGATAATCATTCTTTATTCAAATACCCTTTTTGATTAATGAATCAGTATCAGTTAATTCAATTTGAACAGATTTTTTAAAACATAAATCATTCATAATGTTTAATAGTTTAGCAATTTATCTTGGAAAATTATAGATTTAAAGGGATAGTTCTTTTAAATAGAAAATTCTGTCATCATTCACTCTCATGTCTTTGATGTCATGTCTTTCAGTAAAGCAAAAAAGGTGAATGTTTTTGCTGCTCTTGTCCATATATTGAAAGCATGTAGTGTCCATGGGTCGTCAAGCTCCAAAAAGGAAAAAATAAGCATCATAAAATGATCCTATATGATATTATGTGCATTATATGAGTTTTCTGAAGCCATATGATAAATTTGAATCAGGAAAAGAACATTATTTTAGTTTTGCTTATAGTGTTTATTAATATTTTTAATTAGCTTTTTTGTAATATTTAAATTTTGTATTTAAATTTTAGATTACTAATTTTTTTAAGTGCTTTTGTCACTTATTTTTTTTAAATCTATTTATCTTTACTAATTGTTTTACAGTTTTAGTAATTTTAGTATTTCAAGTTGTTTGTCTAATATTTCTAATTCATTTCAACTTTATTTCAATTAAAGAAAATTATTTTTATTAGTTTTAGTGGTAACGCTACAATAAGGTCCAATTAGTTAACATTAATAAATGCATTAACTAACATCAACTTTATTATTCTTTGTTAATGTTAGTTAATAAAAATACAAGCTGTTCATTGTAAGTTAATGTTAGCTCAGGTCCATTAAATAATATTAACAGATACAACTTTTGGATTTTAATAATGTATGAGTAAAAGTTGAATTTAGCATCAAATAAGATTAATGAATACTTTCATTGTATTTTTCATTGTTAGTTGAAGTTAACTATAAATTAACTAATATTAAGAAATGAAACCTTCTTGCAAAGTGTTACCATTTTAGTTAACAGTAACAACTCTTATTCGCTGATAATTAAATCTTTAAAAATCCATAAAAAGCCCAAAAAATGTACTTTGTTTTTTTTTTAAATGCCCTGCTTTCATTGTATTGATAAAAGCAGCTTAGACATTCTGCCAAATTTCAACATTCATGTTCCAAGTAAGAACGACATGAGGATGAGTAATGAGCTGATTAGGAAAAAAAACGTGAGCACTATCCAGGCACCATCTGTGACAAATGCTCTGATCACGCCTCCCCACCAGCTTTAGTGGCAGCCTCCACAGCAAAGTCAGCCGCAAACTTCTTCAGTGTCTCAGCCACCTGCTCCTCCACAAAGAGGCCAATGAAGTTGGTGGAGGTGTAGAGCTCCAGGGGCAAAGGGCTGGGGAAGCGTCCTCTCCACTGATTCACTGTAGACTGCAGAGCTTCACACAGAGCCACTAGTTTATTGTCTGGACACTGTAAACATAAAATGAAGAAATGTACAAATTTCAACAGCATAATTAGAATAGATCACGATTAAAATAGAAATTGTGACTCACCATAAAGAACTGGCAGAGTGTGATGTGTGGAAATATGTTGTGAGCTTTGTTCTTTCCACAAGTCAAGCGAGACTGCTGCCAAAAATGGGATAGCTGGTTTTGTAAAGGCCCACTGGGGCGCAGGTAGAGCACATACTCTCTGGGTAAAGGGTCGTCCAGGAAAGGGTCATCCAAATGTGAGAAAAGCCTAAGGAGACATATGCACATGATTATAAATTCTAAAGAACAGCTAAACCAGCCTATAAAGTATGTGTAATTGTAACTGTCAACCAATTATTCTGCTTGTTTTATGTATAGAACTGCTGGATTGATGCAAATGAAGCACTAGAGGGCAGTACAATTCCTTTAGACTGAGGGCTTCAACCCTGCTCCTGGGGAACCAATGTAAAAAAGCATAATGCCTGCTAAAGCTGTGGTACGCAGGGAAGGAGAACAGAGGCTGGATTTTTTTTAAAGGATGTCAATGGAGGAGAGGCTTCACTTCGCTGAATAAACCGCTTTTGTGGGAAAATGGCTTATCATTTAATGAATCGACAGCCAATCGGCTAATCTTCAACATATTTGCTCTTAAACATTCGTTTTGGATAGTTTAAAAGTTTAAAGGACAAGTTCGGTATTTTACACTTAAAGCCCTGTTTACAGATCGTTTCTGATGAAATAGAACGGTTAAGATTAAATTTTGGACAAATGCTGTTTGTGGACCGAGTGGTCAGGGGTGTTCACTGATATGCTCACACAAAAATCGCTGCAAAAGATGCTTTCCAACAGGTGTTTTACCATTCGTTGTAAAACTGTGGACCTATTTTTCCAAACGCCTCACACCCAAACATTCTTCCGTTGAGAGCTTGAATAATAGACACTCCAGCCCAGTTGGTGGCGATAATGCACCTTTGCAAGCAAACCAATGGCATTTCATTGTTTGCGATCCGCCGTAAAAAAAAAAAAAAAACAAGAAGAAGAAGAAGAAGAAGAAGAAAACAACCCCTGAACCCCATTTCAGTTTCCGGCGCGGAGTAATACCGTACCTCACAGCACATCCAATGCAAGTCAAAGGAGTTGGACAAAAACTACGATAAAACCTGTTGGAAAGCATCTTTTGCAGCGATTTTTGTGTGAGCATATCAGTGAACACCCCTGACCACTCGGTGAGTTTCACGTCTTTGTAAACGAAAGTTTAATGCGTTTTAGGAAGGAGTGTTCCAGTGCACCTATACAACCAGTCTACTGAAAGCGAAAGAAACCTAAAATTCTCGGGACAGCAGCATTTGTCCAAAATTTAATCTTAACCGTTATATTTCATCAGAAACGATCTGTAAACAGGGCTTTAAGTGTAAAATACCGAACTTGTCCTTTAAAAAAAAAAAATCATGGACCTTTGGTGACAGGTATGATTCAGTTTACGGCAATTCTCATTCATTTCTATGGTATCTGAAAACAGTGATTGTCGCACAACTCTGAACTCTGAAATTCATTGACGTCAAGGCTGTAATGTGATTGGTTATCAAGGCACACATGATCCAAGTTGGCTGTTACGCTTTCTCCAATGTTAGAGCCACGGACCCTCGTATCTCCCAATAATAAGACCACCGCTGCGTTCCAGTTCGCCTACTTATACTATGCCCTAAAAGAATGCACTGTTTTCGTAAAGAAAAAGTACATACTTTTGAGTGTGTAGCAGAATACTAGACAAGCTTTGGGACATACTACTTCGTCATAACGTTTAAAATGCCGACAATCGTCTTGTCACAGTTAAATCCTCCACAGTCAATTTAATTTAATTTCCTACCGTTTCGGAGAGACATATAGCAGCACGTTGATCTGCCAGTCGTGGGTCTTTCATGCAGGAAACTCTCCTTTGCAATCTGCATAATGATGTTTTTAAAAGTACAAAAGTTTTACAAAAGTTCACAATGCTGTTGCAGATGAAATATAATGTGGATAACATTGAATACATATCTTTAAGTCAGGTTAGATACTGATTACTGATCACTCAAGGGTCAAACCCCTTTATCTAAACCTCTCTACTAGTTTTTAACACTTTTTATTCGTTTATTTGTAGTTCTAATCCAATTTTTTGTCCAACGCTTAGTGGGTTGTGGCACTGGGTGATTTTAGCCATTAGAGTGTGCATGGATTTGCACTTCGGATTCTAAGCGGAAAAAGTAGACCATCCGAGTATCTTTGGAAAACTCATTTCAACATACTACGATTTGGGACACTAATTCTAATTTCAAATACTATTTAGGACGGATAGTAAGCGAATTGGGACACAGCACATCTCTGGTTTAGCTACAACCCTAAACAAACACACCTGAACCAGATAATCATGGTACTCAGTGTGCTGAAGCAGGTTGGAAATAAACTTTGCAGGATATTGGGTCCCCAGGAGGAGGGTTGAAGACCTAGGGGTGCAGTTAGGAAAGCTCACCAGTCACATGCAAGCTGAACACTTCTGCCTCCAGTTGATGCCAGAGCTTTCAGCCTGTAAAGAGAAAATATTTTAGAATTACCAGTAGCTACAAGTTCCCCATCTCAGAGTCAGACAGCTGCCTCAGTATCCTTAGAAACGCTTTGAACATCTTAGAACGTCAATGGAGAAAGGCATATCGTTCATCATAACATCGTAATATACATCATATACATAATTCACCTGCTATATTCTTCGATTCTTCATATCAACAGAAAAATGTACAGGGATAATATGGCTTCTCTTGAGACTCTCTTGCTTCACAGCATAGAAATGATATGCTAAAGCCCGCCGGCACGTTGACATGATTGGTTACAGGTAGTTTGTGATGTAATTAACACCAGCGATTTCAAACCATGTTTTTGAGACTATCTTTAGATCACAACAGTTTTAAAGAGAAAATACTCCGCAATGGTGTTGACTTATGAATTTGCACATGGTTTGTCTTAAAGCATATTAAAAACACCACATAGACACATAAAGAATATTAAAAACTTGATTTTTAAGCAACAAGTACAAGAGCCAAGATGCACTTGTTATTTTCCAGTGGACCATGTGTCATGATTTTTGAATCTAATAGACTATGTGCTAATTGCTCACACTGTGACACCATGTTTGAGGTCTGTGACAGTGGAACATGTATAAAAGGAGATGAGATGTGGTTTTTTTTATAGTTTCTAACATGTGAGCCAGTGAAAAAGCTGAAATGCTGCGTGGGAGAGGTGATCATCACACTTCTCTCACACCTCAGTGTCTCATACACACTGTGATTGCTTCTTGAAGTTAAAGTTCTGCTTTAAAAAGTGTGCATCTTTTTTAAGATGCACCTTAAATGGAAAGTATTTCAGTAGTAAATGCAGTTTGGATCATATTTTCTTTGATCTCGCATACTTTTGTTCATGGTTTTCAAAGATCTTCTTTGAAACATCTTTATTTGACTAGCTTCTAACAAGTGACAGATAAATTGGTGCAAAAATGTAGTTTCAACACACAACCTTTGAGATCAACAACAAAAAATATGCATAACTATGCTTGATAGTATAGTTAGTTTGCGTATTATGGAGCCTTGCACAAAATGTGTTCCCTTGGAAAAGAAACGTAAGGGATTACTATTCATTTTTCTGTAATTTAATTACAGTTACTTCTGAAGTAATTGCATTAAATACTTTAAAAACGATAGAACAATTCTTTAAGACGTTTATGAAAAAAAAAAGGCAGGGTAAGAATACACCCTAATTTGTCATTTTCAGAAAACCTGGAATCTAATGTCAAAAGAAGAGGTGGTAAATTTAACAGCATTTGCGTGACCAAATAGAACAAAAAAAAACATTGTGAGACGGTTTCTGTTCTGAAAGCACAACTAAGTGACACTGTGGTTACATCATGGGATTGTAGAGTGTATTAGAGTGTTTCAGCCTGTATAAACAGGTCATCATAAGACCTCACAAAGCCTCGTTTTAACTATTACCACTGAAGCGAAACCTCACGGTATACCAGGACTTCCCCTAAGCTCTGTTCTGCAAAGACCTCGAACAGGAAAGAGTTTACCCAGAGCAACGGACAGTCTGTATATTTCTCAAAAAAGTTAAAAAACGGACTTTTCAGTTATTACTCCCTTGTGACGGTTTAAACCCTTTTTCTAGTACGAATCACAGCTTTGCGATAACTTTTTACAATATTATTTGTTCATTGAAAAGACTAATTAATTGCTGTAGATAACAGCAGTCAACATCTGAACATAAATAAATGACTAGATCGTAAAAAAAAAACTTGAAATTCATTGTATTTCCATGATCGCGTAAATCCCAACAACATGGAAATTATTAACCATTACATAAGATGAAAGGGATTTTTTTTTTTTATATACCAAAGTGTGCTTTACAATGCACATGAGACAATCACTGGGCTAAATATTGCATATTTGCCAATAACAGATGAATATTGCAAATAACAGATGAATCTGTGCTAAAATATCACAGTTTCATCATTAGGCTCATGGCATTTCACTTGACAACAAACAAGACATGAAACTCACAAAAAAAGTCAAGCGTTTTGTCCTCCCTAATAGTTGATGAATTTATTTAGCTATTTTTTAATATAATATAATATAATATAATATATTGATTTGATATGGTTAGTTACATTTTATTATTTGCATTAAACATTTATGTTTTTCATTTCCTCATTATCTTATTAGAACAGACTTTTTCATAATAAAGCAGCCCAGATCAAGTCATCTCACTATACAGTGTAGTAGACTTAATCACAGTGGTAACAGGCCCGAAATACTTTCTCATGCACGGTATGCACTGAGTGAAAAAGAGAAAGAGGCCGAAGAGGTTTACAAGTTAACAAGAGGGTGACAAAACAAATCCGTTTTTATGGCAATCTAATTTCATGGAAAAAGCTCTTGACAACATGAAATATTAACGCGCATACCAAGCATGATAATGAAAACATCCACTGATTAAAATTTAAAGTAGGTCATAACGCTTCAAGTAATATTTTCCCATCATATCACCAAATATGCATCTTAAAACGAGATAAAAACTGAATAACCGCCCAGGCGCCCACACAAGCCTCACTCACAACCTGTCATGTCCTAAGATGCCTTTTAAGTCTTACTAGCTATTTCCAATTTACCCTGTATTACTCATATACAATTTGCTGAAGGTGCAGTGGGGGGTGATTCTTTACAAATTCCAGTGACACATATGATAATTAAATAATTATGACTGTTCGTCCGAAAAGCTGTGATCAGTAAAGTCTTTCACGCCTATTTTGCTCAATGAATTTGTACATCTATATCCTCAAGTGTATTGAACAAAAACAAATGTAAATGGAGAGGGGCACTTACATGAGCAAAATCTTTGTATTGTTTTGTGGTATATGACATAAATGATCTAAAAGGAGATTATTTTTGTGGATATTTGTATCATGGCTTTTAGCATTAGCAACCAGCAGCCTGTAAACAAGATTAACTTTACAGGTTTACAGCCTGTTCTATTTTTTGTTCTTGTTTAATGATGCATCTAATTGTTTTCCACAAATCATTTCAGATAATCTCCACAAAGTTTGTTTCATAATCATCCAGCTGACCAAACAGGCATGAACACACCTTTCACTCGGATCTTTGGGGAAATCCCACAGCTCAGACCTCTGCATCCCTATGTTTCCTGTTTACAGATCTTCCGTTTAGCCTGATTCTTTGCCAAGAGGCTCAAAAAAACACTTTCAACAACTGGTTTTGCAGACAGATAGATGTACTGCAGTACTGGACTGTTTGCACTCAAAAGTAATAGCCTACATGTAAAGATTCTAAATATAAATAGCTTTTATAATAGTAAGGACACATTAAATCAATCAAATGCGACATTAGAGACATTTATAATGTTACAAAAGATTTCTATTTCAAATAAATGCTGTTCTTTACATCTCGCAATTCTGATTTTATAACACGCAATTGCAAATTTATATCTCGCAATTCTGACTTTAATACGCAATTGCGACTTTACATCACACAATTCGGACTTTATATCTCCCAATTCTGAGAAATTAAGTCAGAAATGCTACATGTAAACTCTTGTGAGATAAAAAGTCGCAATTATCTTTTAAAATGTTTTATTCTGTGGTGGAAACAAGCTTTCCTGAGCCCCAAATCAGCATATTATAGTTATTTCATGTGACATTGAAAACTGGAGTAATGACTGCTGAAAATTCAGCTTTAGCAGGCATAAAACACTAAATAGTAACAATACTATTTTTATTTGTTATCATTGTGTCCTTGTGTTTCTTCCAGAGCTTCATTCTGAGCAGGAGGGTGGAAGGACACCCGCAATTGGACACACGGCTCTCATTCTGGCAATCGCACAACCGCCACAGATGGTGGACTCACAAATGAGAGAACACACTGATACAGGCCCCTTATAAACAGTGGAGGAGTGGAAGAGTAGGCTGACTTTAGAACAACTGCTTCTGTGGATCCCACTCTTGTGCCTGTGTCTGTTTTTTCAGAGGTGGAGGAGAGGTTCGCTCCCTATTGACGCTAGTGTGCTGGCCTACATCTGTTTCCTTTATCCCAGCAGCCACCGAGGGAGCTGAGCCAAAAAGGAAGAAGAAAAAGATACGATTGATCTCACTGACGCCCGGCAAGAGCAACAGACACTATCCCACAAGCCCCAAGGCCCACAAGTACCAGCTGCCATCCCTGCCACACAGAGAGCACAGCTGTTCATCCCAAAATATGGCCAGCCAACACCTGCAGGCCTGTCGGCAAATGTGGCCAGACCAGGACAGGCCTCAGGGACAGCTGACGGCCCACTTGTATCCACAGAACATCACATCACAACAGAAAAATGAAATGCATCCTGCGAGGGACATAATGTGGCCTTTCAGTACGGAAAATGATCAGGATCTCAGTATTTATACACCAGGAGGTCATGGTCGCTATCTCATCTCCTGCTCTGTCATCTTTCAGGAAGGAAGTTGATGACATTTACACAGCGTGACCCTGAGACGAAACCACAGCACTATTATACGCGCTGACTGACAACTGGTAAACGCTACCTATGACAAGACAGAAATGGTGATATATGTATGAGCAAGAGAATAACGAGAAGGACTGGTTAGTGTAATCAGACTTAACGGTTCACCAAGAAGGAAAATACTGTCATCGTTTGCTCACCCTGCTGTTGTTCCAAACCTGTAGGACTATGTCAAGTCAAGTCAAGCTCAATTGTCATTCATCCGTAGTATACATGTATACAGCTGAACGAAATTTTGTTTCGTACGGACCGAGGTGCATAACCAATGCAAGAATAAACAACAACAGATCACAACCTCCTACAATAGACAGTGCAACACAGCCCTCAATCATTCATATGATACACAAAATACAATACATAGCAAACGGTAAACAATACACAGTAAAAATAGTGCAAATCAGTAGCAGACAGTTAGCATGTGAACAAAAAGAGGAATTTTTGAAGAATATCTTGCCCACACTTTTTTAATATAATGAAAGTTAATGAGAACTGTATTCTGTCAAGCTCAAAAATAAAAAAAAATACACCATAAAAGTATTAAAATTGGTCAAAATGACTCTTTAGGCTGTTATTCAGTGCAAATCTGGATATCTGCCTCATCTTGAACTTGAACTGCCACAAACTTGGTGAGTTTAAGAGAGAAGTTGTGATCAGTGTAGGGGGAAACGAAAACACACATTACAAGAAATGCGAGTTACGTAATCAGATTACTTTTTTCAAGTAACTAGTAAAGTAACGCATTACTTTTAAATTTACAAAAAAAATATCGGAGTTACTTTTTCAAATAAGTAACCCAAGTTACTTTGTTTCCCATTCATTTATTGACACCTCTCCTGTCCACATGTTGAGAGAAATCAGGAGTAAAGTTCAGAGGCGTTGTGTACGCTGTGTGTATATGATGGTTATCGTATTGCAGTTAATATCACTTTATTAACCAAAGTCTTTGATGCTGACCTTTGAAGATCCAATTCAACCATACTAATAAGCAAAAATGACTAGATAAACATCACATTTATTTTTATTTTTTTGCTGAAGTGAGAGAGTTGAAATTTCCTGCTTCCTATCACTCAGCCATCCAGAATTGTTTAAGCTGCACCCTTTACTGTACAGCCACGAATTTGCATTTTCTTCAGTCAAGGCTTACTCATTTTACTTTTGGTGTGAAAGGGCCTTTACATTTGCACAAAAATAGAACTTTTGTGTTTTTTGTTATTAAAAAAAATTAAAATAAGCAAGCCCAGCTCAGGTGAGGAAAAAGTAAAGCTAAAGTAATGCAACACATTACCTTCCATGAAAAGTAACAACACAATATTGTAATGCATTAGCCTACTTTTTAAAAGTAACTTTCCCCAACACTGGTTGTGATGTCCAATTTGTGAACGAATCATTCTTGTGAATCAAATGTTCTCAAATAATCTGTTAATCCAGTTCACAAAAACTAGGCTGTTATGCCCTTCCCTCGCTAACTTCCCTCCGTCTCGTTCACTCGGGTGTATGTCATTGCTTACATTGCATGAGTGCCCACTATGGCGCCCTTGATCACTTGGAATCTGCTATGGAGCTGATTTTTTTTATATATATATATAGTTTTTTTCCCCACATAAATTTGTTTTATGCACCATTTTATATGCCTGTAAGTATGTTTGGCCTGTTAAATAATTAAATATAAACCAATATTAAATATGAATATATTTATATTAAATATAAAAAAAATATATACAAATGAAAATGATAACAATACAATAAACTATAACTGTATTTAAAAATAGTTTAAGGTAGCTAAAACAAGTATTAAATGTAGTTAAATGTCAAAATAACGCCAATATCATACACTAGAGATGTGTGGGGTGGGGGTAAATTAAGAGCGACCTTCTGTGACGTCACAATCATGGTGGAATTATGGACTATGGATCTGCCTGAAGTGTACATGTTGAGTAGACTCACTCCCTTGGTCAGAATCGAGGGGTAGAGGGTCTGTCCAAATAAAACTTTGTTGTCCACTGGACGAAGTTGAATGCACTTCAAAATGGCGGTGGGGATTCCCAGAGGGGAAGTGCTTAGGGAAGTTCGCAAGTATCGCTAAAAGTGGAGAATGATTGTATTGATCAGAATGATTCTACTGATCAGAATCATACTGATCTATATAGTTTTACTGATAGGAATGATTCTACTGATTAGAACGATACAGATCAAAATGATTTTCTAATCGCCAACTGATCTGGTTGCAACAGTTAACAGCTCTCTGGAGGAGAAGGTTATCAGTGAATAATGATTTCAATTTCAATCAATTTGAAAGTAATATTGAAGTTTTATGGTGTTTTTTGTCATTTTGGAGCTCAACATTTCACTTTCATTAAAGTGGTCAGGATTTTTCTTAAAAAAATCTGCTTTTGTGTTCCACTGAAAAATAGAATATATGGGGTTGGAAGTGGAACAGCATGAGGGTGAACAAAGGACAACAGAATTTCCCCCCAAAAAAACATCCTTGTGATCAGTTCCAAATGCAACAGGACCAAACAAGTAATCACCAGGACCACAAAAGAAAAAGAAAAAAGAAACTTCCCACACAAGACTGAGCGCACATCGGCTGCGCTTTATTTAATTTTGAACAGCTGCATAGTCTTGGGTTTTCTCATATATGTGCCAAAATAAGAATGAAAACAAAAACCTTGTGACTTACAAATCATTCATGCTGTAATAAACACAGATGTTCCTTCCTCATGTTACAGGACACCTTTACCATCTTTTTACATTGACTGGGTCATGATGGTACTCCTACTATCTCAGTTGGTTCACATCAGGGCAGTTGACACATCTGAAAGCTCTTAACTTTAAAAGAGTCCTATACAGGAAATCAGGACAGTTCACTGTTGTTATGTGGGTCATACATCCATAAAGGAAAAGGAGGAAAAGCTTATTAATAACTCCTGACTAAGCTTGACACACACACACACACACACACGCTAGTTAATACAAATGCACTTACGAGTGCCCTT
Organism: Squalius cephalus; assembly: GCF_949319135.1. Taxonomy (NCBI): domain Eukaryota; kingdom Metazoa; phylum Chordata; class Actinopteri; order Cypriniformes; family Leuciscidae; genus Squalius; species Squalius cephalus. Next base: position 15,206,746 of record NC_137132.1, on the reverse strand, counting down.
AAATAGAAAAAAAACTTGAATATATATATATATATATAGTTGTAGTTTTTACATTTATTTGTTACATTGTCACATATAATATATAATTGTAATTTTAGATTTATATAATTGTATATAATAAAATATTAGTGAAGGAAACACTGAAGGATGACTTTCTCAAATACCATGACATCGTTACATTGGTTTAGACATTATTCCCCAGTTTAGATCATGCTCTCTGTGGGTTTTTTGACACAATTACCAAAAATGGCTAGAAGACTTTCTCTTATGTGATGCTCAATGTGGCTGCAAAAACACATCACTGACCTGAATGACAAACACAAGCCTTTCTTGTAAGCGATATAATAGCCATTTGCATTGCATGATAACCATTATTTTCATGTCTAGTGTACATTATCCCATAGGTTATTCAGTCAGTTTCGTGACTTTATACTGACTTGAAGTAATCCACCTCAACAATAATTTAATTAGGTTCTATAGCGTGTTAAGACACCCTACAAACGAACTTTGAGAGACAAAACCATTATTTATACATGGATGATTTTACGAAGAACGCCATTATAGTCTATATTATAAATATGGGACTTACGCTCTCATCTGAGGAAACCCCATCGACAGCAGCACGTCCAGATTGGATCCATGTTTGACAGAGACGCAATTGTTCTGTCTCAGTCTGCGCGGAATAATCTTTGAGTAAAGATCCTCCTTTGCTGCCATCCTTTAGTCCCATCAAATGATACTGACGACAGTCGGGTACTACACATCCACATCTGCTTATTTAGCGATTTACACTATGACTGCAATAAGCATAATCGGTCCCTCCTCCTGACAGCGGCAGCGTATGTTTGTATACAGTAGTAGTAAGTACAGTAGATTAACGAGCTACAGAATGTCTGCGTCTCAAAATCTAGTCAGCTCCCTACATACTAAAATACATTTGGACCATCATAGGCGGGTTTCAAGTGTGAACAAAGCAGCATATTTGAGAAACGCGCCTGTATGCCAAAAAAAAAAGCAATCTATATAGGCAGGTCACGAGGTTTTAGACACAGCTCAAGTGTTACGCTTGTCAAACTAGCAGTGACCCGTTCACTCGTCATGCTTGACACTAACCTTCTTTAATTAGTCTAATTTACCTAAAAGTCCAAAGTTAATAAGGTTTTACATTACTGTTAGCCTACACACGACATGAAATAAGTAACTCCACACATTCAATCACATATTTTATTTACCATTATTTACTTCCATGTAATTCCAATACTAATTTAAAGTGAGTCAAAAGGATTTATTTGATTCATTAACATACTGACAAAATATATGACAACATGGGAGAATTTTTTGGTGGTAATTTGGTAGTGCTGACTATAATAATACATAGACCGATATAATTGAATTAAACCTATTCGCAACCACATCTTATTGAAATAAAGAAAACACTTTTGGCTCTGCGCAAAAACCTCTTTACGACACAAAAACAGGATGGGTGTGGAAGGCCATTGCAAAGTCAATTGTTTCTCGTTTCTATCTGAAACGTACAACAATTGGAGCCCCACCTACCGCTGAACAATGACCTGTGATATAGAAGTCTGAAATAGGAAAACATTGACAAGTTCATTTAAACTTAAGTTCAAAACTTATGTGAAAACAAATATAAAGGGATAGTTCACCCAAAAATGTACATTCCGCCATCATTTACTCACTCTCATGTCGTTCCAAACCTGCATGACTTTCTTCCGTGGAAGACAAAAGATGATATTTTGAAGAATGTTAGTAACCAAACAGCTTTGGCTACCACTGACATCCAAAAAATCTTAAAAGAAATCATCTTTTATGTTCCACAGAACAAATAAAGTGATACAGGTTTATACTGTATATTGTAAAAATAAAAATTCTGGGGTGAACTATGCCTTTAAGCTATGTTCCTTTAAGCAGAGCCTTTATATCTCAGCTTCTTGGCCAACAATTAACCATTTCTCTGAGTGATCAGTTCTGACCCTGCACTGACGGGTCATAAGGCACAATTTGACAAAACACACATCCCGCCTCTTGGAAAGCCCTCTTCATCTCCACCTAGTGGTAAAACATGAAATATATTTTTATACTGGGGCACAAAAATACCACTTCCAGTTAAATTTAATTTCATATCAGCCAGTTTCAAGATCTGTTTATGATAATTGATGCTGTTTTCACATTTGTGTAATTACCAGTACATTATTACAAGACCAGTAATAAAAAAAAGCATCAAACTCATAATTACAAGTTGGAATGTCAGGCTTCTCTAACTTGACTGTTTTAATGTCGTAAAAACAACAAAAATGGCAGCAGTTTGAAGTAGTTCGGTAGCTATATACATACACTAGGTTGCAAAAGTTTGGGGTCATTAATTATTTTCTTGAAAGAAAGAAATTAACACTTTTATTCAACAAGGTGACAGTGAAGTTTTCAGCAATACTAAGAGATGTTTCTTGAGCATCAAATCAGCATATTAGACTGATTTCTGAAGGATCATGTGACACTGAAGACTGGAGTGATGATGCTGAAAAATCATCTTTGCCATCACAGGAATGAATTACATTTTAAAATATTAAAATATTTTTGATCAAATAAATGCAGCCTTGTTGAGCATCAAAACCATTTAAAAACACAAACCTTTGAACACTAGTGTACATTTATGTTTGATATAATTCATAATGTCTTAATATAGAATCATTTCAATTATAAACCAAAGACATTAAAATGGTTTACAGACAGTGTATCTAGTACAAAAGTTTTGATGTTATGAAAGTTAAAATTTCCAATAGCACATGAATAGCTCTGAGTAGAATCCTAAGTTACTTGTTGCCTCCTAATTACGGTAATTCACACATTGCATAAATTAAAATACAAACAAGCATTATCTAAAAGTCAAAAGATCTGCCTTACCAGCCGCTCTTGGTCCTTACACAAGCCCACCACAGCACCGCCACTGCCGGGCAATTTGACTGCAGATTCAAACTACACAGACAAGAAAAAATCATTCAGATGTGCTGCTTTTTTTCCTGCAGGTCAGATTGCTTCTATTATTATGGAATAATTTAGTGCACCAGTTAATTTACCAGATATATTAGGGAAACAATGCATTGGCATTCATTTACCTGTCTCGCAAGCTGTACCATTTTCAGATTTCCAGGGCCCAAGCAATCTTCAGTATACACCGACCTGATGGACAAAATCTAACTTCAACAGTGGTATCTATTTAGCTATTTATAAATGAACTTGTATTAAAATCCTGTTTGATTTCAACCACATAATGAAGGATTCGTTGTTGGTTCTTTTAGCTTAAAACTACAACGTTAATCCACAGATTAGCGACATGCTGTTAAACCTCAATTCAACTTAAAACATCATACCGCCGTAGCTCAAAGTTTTCATCCATGAGCTGTGCGAGTCTGGCCCAGTCCTTACACAGGAAGGCAGCCCTGCATACGGTGAGAAAAACTTTAAAGCACTTTTCATTTTCATTTCATACAATTATTGAAGGACCAATCCTCAAAGTTGAACCAACCGGGCTTGGTCTGTGAGTTCAGCAAACGATTTCATAGCTTCAACCACAGCAGTGTCACCTGTCCAGAAAGAACAAGACTTGTGAAAAGCTTCATTTATTCACTATCAAGACATAAACCAAGACATAAAGCAGGACTTACCGTTTAACCACCGCTGTCTAACATTACTGTGAATCCGTCCAGAATCACTTGGATCGCTCAAGTACGCCAGCCAGAACAAGGGAAGATCGTTCATGTCCAAGGGAATGTATTCTCCTATTTAAAAGAATAGATTAACATGCAGTGCAGTCACTTAAAATGTAGGTTTCTATAGCAAATGCACTACCGTTTAAAAGTTTGGGGGGAAATAAATGAATACTTTTATTCAGCAAGGATGCACAAGTGACAGTAATGACTTTTACATTCTTACAAATTTCTACTTCAAAAATACTGTTCTTTTGAACTTCCTATTCATTAAAGAATCCTGAAAAACAACTGTTTTCAACATTGATAATAATAAATGTTTTTTGAGCATCAAATCCGCATATTAGAATGATTTCTGAAGGATCATGTGACACTGAAGACTGGAGAAATGATGCTGAAAATTCATATATTTTCAATGTAATGTTATTTTACAACGTTACTGTTGTCACTGTATTTTATATCAAATAAATACAGCCTTGGTAAGCATAAGAGACATCAAAAACATTCAAAAACTTTTTTAGGTTTATATACAGTACAATAATGAATTTTTTTATTTATATTGCCCAGAGTAATATTTCTGTTCAAAGACAGTACCATAACCCCGCTCGTCCATAAGCTGTTTGTTGAAGTCCATGTAAACCAAGCCTTCATAGACCTATTAGAAAGTTAATACAGAGACAGTCATGTTCCACAAAGTCTAAGTCAGATTGGTAAAATTAATATGAATATATACATATATATATCACCTGCACAACTCGATCCTGTAGACCAGCTGTGATGAACAGCTCATCTGTCTCTACGTTGAGGATGAAGTTGGCTCTGACTGGTTTAGGAAGATCCTGACTCAGGATAAAGTTTATGTAAGCAAATATTTTTTTCCAACATTAAAAAAGTAGTTCTAAATCCATCCACTGATTGGTGAATGCTGAACATACGTTATCTGTGATGTTGTAAAACTTCATCAGGCACTTCAGTGTGGCAGACACAATCGCACTACACAGAAAACACCCAAATGCTAATGTTAGAATACTCAAATGTGACCCCAATAACAGCAGATGAAACGGCTAGTGTTTGACACTTGAATAATGATTATAATGCATCTTGTTTGATTACAAATCAAATAGACATGAATGAGCTTTGGAGAAACTGACTGTTAATGTTCATTGAAGTTTGTAGTCAATGTTTTACTTACCTACTGCCAGCTAAACCCTAGAAGACATCAAAGAAATGTAGAACAGTGTTACTCCACATTCTTAGTACTTCAACTCTAGATAGACAACTGCAAATATCATTAGTAATAAGTCTTACCACTTGCCGAGGAATGTTTGTGTCATACTTGAGAGTAAAATTCTGCTTGGACAGAGCAATGCTGTCAGCATAAAAGAAAGCAAATACAGTCAGTGTCTTAATTATTCCAATTACACAACAGATCTTTTCTTCCGTATTATTCCATACACAAGTGTAATGGATTATCGAAAAAGAAAAAATATAGTGCAGGGATTTGAATCATTCCAGTGGTTGTTGATTGGATTTTTTAAAATAAAATCAGTTTGCAAAGAAATCTATAATCGCCAAAATACTTCCAGATCAATTATTATTTTCATTTTTATACTGTATATCCTAATGATAATGAAAACATATTTGTCAAGTTGCCAAACGAGACTAAATGTATTTCTGTCCAATTACAATGAAGAGACAAAATTATTTGTCTATTTCAATATAGTACATGGAACAATACTTCAATAAAGAGACAGTATTGTATTTAAAAAGAGACACTGCCATTGTATCACTGTATTATCTACATAAGCCATGTCTACATAAAGTGATTGGACCCTGATAATCATGTATTTATTATGTTTATTGGATCTCACCCTTGCTCAGAGCAGAACTGGTAAAACTTTTTACAGGTGGCTTGTAGAAGTCTCAGACCTCCCAAATACCTGTAAGGTAAATAAATGAATACTAATGATAATAATTGGTTTTGTTGTATTGTAAACATAAGACATATGGGTTTGGGTCGACATGAGAGCGAGTAAATGCTGAGAGATTGTAAATTCTGCACGATTTATTCCTTGTTTAAAGTGTCCATATTGTTGAAGTCCATGCAAAATAACACACCAAAAAAATCAGAGACAAATACTTTGGACAAACCCTTCTTTCCGGCTGATCTGAAAGAGATCCTGCAAGCTTCCGAACTCCGTAGGGTCGTTCAGAGGATGAGGTAGAATGGCCTTAATAAAAACAGTGAAATGAATGAAGAACAGAGCTTTCCTTGATGTCTTATATCAGTCTGTTTTTTGTTTTACCAGAGTCTGACTCTCCATGAGTGTGACCTCAGCCCAGAAGTTAGCAATGGTCATAGCAATGGTTTTCCCATTGAAACCATCAGAGGGGTTCCCCATGAGTCCAACCCTGTGAGTCAACACACAGACGTGTATAGTAATGAAAAGCAGGTAGACATTTGTGGATACTAGCTAATGTGTTCTGACTGACCTGGCATACGAGCGGCATGTAATAGGTTTAGATGGGGACAGCTGCTGTTTAGAAGAATAGTGAGCGAGCCATTTCGTGTAATCAGACAGACCCTGTAATAACAGATGTTAACATTCTCAACATGTATTAATGCAAAATGTATGTTTAGAATAGTGGGGTATACACTCCTGTTCGGTGTCAATAAGATTTTTTTTATCTGATACTTGCATTCAGCAAGGATGCATTAAATTGGTCAAAAGTGATAAAGTCATTTATAATGTTACAAAAATGTCAAATAAATGCTGTGCTTTTTAACATACTACTCAATAAATCCTGAAAAAAATGTAGCAGAGTTTCCACAAAAATATTAAGCAGCACAAATGTTTAAAACATTGAGAATATAATAAGAAATGTTTTTCAACACCAAGGATGAGAAATATAACGATAATGATAATTTTAAAAACTGTTGTAAATATAAAAGAATAGCAGAGTCCACAACTATAACAATAACGGCACTAAGTAACAATATCATTGGAATCACTTTCAGAACGATTTTTTTTCCAGCTGAAGAAAGATAAAAACATTGACAGCCAATCAGAATCCATCCTCGAGCATTTAAAGTGCGGACGATAAACTTGCAGCGCACACTTAGGATAAACAGCATTATCGTTTGTTGATGTCAATGTTAATATAGTTATCGTTATGGTTATCTATATAGTTATTGTTCTTGGTGTGAACGGGCCTTGAGATTGCTTTTGAAGGATCATGTGACACTAAAAACTAAAGTTATGGCTGCTGATATATAAAATGAACCTAAATAATGCTACATTTGTACCCACCACTTGTCCAATTAGTTGAAATCCTGTTGGTAACTTCATGCCATAAACAGGAACCTTCTCCTCATTTATAAGCCATTCCTACAACCAGTAAAATCCTATTTAATATTGAAGTTAACATTAAATCTAAAGACACAGAAACAAAGGTTTAATGCTTTACATTTTAAAACTCAAAGATAATTTAAAACATTTACCCAAAAAAAGCCAAAGGTTCTATCTTTAACGTCTGGGTGTTGAACAAGGAAATCAGATATGTACGGTAAGGACTCTTTACGCAGACAGTAGAACACCACACTTGCCAGACGGGATGCGGTGACGCCCTCTCGAGGCTTCTCAATGAAGCGCATGACCCTGGTGTGCACACAGATTCAACATCTTGTAGTGAATGCTTAAACTCAAGTGGTGCTCACTGCAGAGCCAAATGACGTCCACCCTCTAGCTCCACCCATTATGCCAAAATGACATCTAGAGAGGGGGAGCTGGCCACCCATGGCTCTGCAGTGAGCAGCCTCTCCTTAAATTAAAAGAAAATGATTACATCTTCCATCAGGCCATATATTAAAAATGTCTAATTGTCAGTTTGAATTTTAAAATGCTACTTTTTTATTTATGTCTACTTACAGTAGGCTATATGCTTACAAACATAAGCATACATGTTTTCATATGTAAAAAAAAGAAAAAGAAAAAAAAGAAGAAAGAAAACAAGTCAGCCATCATAACGTCACTTTTCTATCTAAAGTTTATTTTATGTCCATAGGTATATTTATATTCAATGATTATGTCTAATGTTTATTTTCTGCACACAATTGTCTAAATTATGAAAACGTCAAAACATATTTCCATTCTGACACATTAAAACGAGAATTAAGAACCAAACCCTGCTATTTAGAGTACATAAAATCGCCATTCACCGTAAATAAAAAAATAATAATAAAGAATCTATTAATCTTGGCTTATTTTTATAATATCAGAAGGTATTTCTCCGACCTGGCAAGATATTAATGTATATTTCAATGTTTTTTTTAATAACAGATGACACTGCATTTTAAAGCACTACTTTTTTACTTGACAAGTATGTTTATATAATATTTACTTGTCTATTCATGTTCATTTGATGTACATTTCGTTTGAATCATGATGTCACTGATAAGACATTTCCATTTAATGATAAAATTAATAAATGATAACGCACAAAATCCTGCTATTAAGAGGGCATGACAATGGCCATGGAACACTAAATAAAAAAATATATATAAAGAATCTAATAAGCTTGGCTAATTTTATAATATCAGAGGGTACTTCTTCCATGACAACACAACTAAAATAAAAGTAAAGATGCTATGTCATGTCTCACCGATGGGTGTTTGGACAAACTTCAACAATTCCTCTGGAGTAGCTCTTCTCTCCTGACTCCAGCTCATAATATATAGCAAGTTCTCCAGGCTGAAGTATTAAATTGTAATGAGAATTAAAATTGAGCCGAAATTACAAATTATTTCAGCAGGTTAAATGAGTAATGATAAATAAATAATGATATAAAGTTATAAAATGATAACTTTATAACTGTATGCGTCTGTGCCACTATGGTGCAAGCGGGAAAGTACAAATCAGTACAAACCTGGTTGGGTCACTATGTTTGACATCTCACCTACAAGAACCAACTTGTTACAACACAGTCAATATGATACGTCTCTCTTACCTTAGATCTGAAAAAGCGAATGACTTGTGCAATATCAAAGTTTTGATCAGCACAAAGCATGTCTCCTGCGATCTGCGAATGCAATATGAGAACACACAATTGAAAGCAGCCCTTTCAATTTAAGGTTTAAGTCAAATAAAATAGGTTTTGGAAAAAGGTGCGACTAAATGGAGATTATGCAGTGTTTTAACAGCTCAATGAGGTGTCATACCACCATAATGTCATCTTGTAGCTGTCGGCTTCGGATGGCCAATTCAAGGTCTGCAACAGCCCCGAGTCTGTCATCCAGAGTGGTGCTGCCATCATTCACAACATTCTCCACCGGAAAGTCATTGGCTGTTGCCCACCGCTCATAGTGTTTGTATCTGAATTGAGTGCAGTTTTGAACCAATATACAATTTTTAATTAGTTTAATGGCTGCTATTGTGCATCTTAAACATACAAAAAGACACATTTCCTGCACTTATTTTCACAAAAGAAATGTAAACATTGCAAAAAACTAGTTGGCATGTTTGTCAAATGACAGAACAAGGACTTACTTATCAGCATTCGTGACCAGATAGACTTCACTGAAGAGCTGGCGACTGGGAAAGAGGGTAAATACTGTGTTGCATTAGTTTGCATGGAAAACACCTTTCGCAATGATGCTAACAAGTAACAACAAATATAATGGCTCACGTGTTGACAGTTTCCCACCAGAAATCCAATATTTTCTTTCCACCCACTCCAGGTAACAGAGCTTTGGGCACACCGGCCAGTTGAGCATACAGACCTGTAATATCACTCTTGAAATATAGAGACATGTTTATTGAACATTGCATTACATCTTTTCTTTCTTGTTTTGAACAAAACAACGTGGCATTAAAGTTATTACAAGCTAACTGCAGCTCACAGGAAAACGTTTAAATCAGTTGATTTACCTTAATCTGTGTCTCTAAAACCGTGCCGTGCCCTGCAACTAACAGTATGCAAATCATTGCTATGGCTTATTATTTATTTGAAATAGCAACGCATAATCCTTCCATCACAGGGTCCGTAGAGAGTCCATAGTGCAACTAATAACACAGTTACAACTTTGAACTTACTCACGTCACCGGAAACCCTACAAATCCTTAAAGAAACAGGCTCATGATTTCATTTGTAATATGGCAAGCCGTTTTAACATTTAGTCATTTAAACAAACTCTTTGTTTTGTTTGTATACTAGTACTTATTAATAAATAGTGGTGACTAGTGCACCATTAATAGATACTAGTAGACCTGCTCAAAATAAACAAAATCCCAATTTTATTTGTAATAGTTCAGGTTTCACTAGTGATGATTGCTTTATAAGTAATGACTAGTCAGAATGGTTACTTTATACATACCTCTATTCACTTCTGATTAGTGCTGTTAACTAAATTTGTTCCAGGATTGCATTCCTGTTATTAGTAACTCTTCCAGGTAGCCTAGTACTAGACAATTGCACTGTATTAGGCTGCGTTTACACTTGGCATTAACATGCGACCTGTATCCGGATGTTGTCCACATACACATTGAAAAGACAAGTGTAAACGCGCTTCCGATCGTAATGTTATCCGATCAGCGTTTCCAGGTTCGGAGATAGTCGAGGACACATTGTGATATGACCGACTGTCATTATTCCCCCTCTCTCCGGAACTGAGAGCTGTGTGGTTTTGCGATACAGTCGAGTGTGATGTACATACATAGGCTACTGAAATGTTTGCCTTCGCACACGAAAGTTGCAGCACCATTCATTTTCTGTATAGAACGCACATTTTTCCCACCACAGCTGGCAACATTCTCGGACCCATACGTTTCTCTGTACCGTTTCCATTACGGCATCTATACACATTATTAGAAGCCTACTTACTTTTGCAAGATTTGTAAAATGTCCGCCGACTGAAAACTATTTTTAAAAGAAAACCCACCACTTCAGGTTGACTTTGCACCAGAGCCATCCTTTTTTTTCTTGTTTTTCCGCGGGATGCAAGATCCGATCTGTTAACCAAGATTCAGAAACCACTTGATGTGGACAGGTGTAAACGCACCGTGTCCTGATTGGCTTATGATCCGATCTGCTTGATCGGATCACGGTGATCGCATGTTAATGCCAAGTGTAAACGCAGGCTTAGAAACTCTCTAATCGTAGTATGTTGAAATGAGTATTCCAAAGATACCCAGAGGGTCTACTATTTCTGGTTAGAATTCGAAGTGCAGATCCATGCACACTCTATTGACTAATATTGCCTAAAACCCATTGTGTGTTGTACGAGGATTCGATTAGAACTACAAACACGAATAACAAGTGTTAAGAACTACAAACATGGAGGATGTCTGAGACCAACAGTTAAGGGGTTTTAGTGATTAATAATTAGTATCTAACCTAACAAAAAAAAAAAAAAATTCAATGTTATCCACATTATGTTTCATCTGTAACAACATTGTGAACTTTTAAAGATGTTTGATCATTAACTTTTAAATGCAGTTCTCCGCGACTGGCAAATGTACCTGCTAATACATTTCTCTCCAATACGGTAGGACATTAAATTAAATCGAATGTAGAGGATTTTTAACTGTGACCAGATGATTGACAGGGCAGTTTAAACAGTGACAGGATGCACATAACTAAGTGCTAAGTGGCAGCACATTCTGTTAAAGATGAAATTATGACAAGGTAGTATGTCCCAAAGCTTGCCTACAATTCTGCTACACTCAAAAACATCATGCACATACTTTTTTCCTTTTTCCTTCACAAAAACAGTACATACTTATAGGGCATAGTAAAATAGGTCAATTGGAGCACAGAATTTGTTCCTGGAGGGCCACAGCCCTGCAGTTTAGCTTCAACCCTAATAAACTGCACCTAATCCAGCTAATCAGGTTGGGACAAAACTTTGCAGGATTGTGGCCATCCAGGGGCTGAGTTTGCCAGCCCTACTCCAACTCCTCATATATGTGTGTTAGGACATCAAAAATGTGGATTGGGAACCACTGTACTAGTACATCATTTAAAATACATAATTTAAAATACACCAGTCACCATTAGAATTATGTACAAGAATCTAATGGTTACTAGTAAAATGGACAACGATATTAGTCACTATTGGGTTACTTAATATTAATTTAAAAAAGGACTAGAAAAACATATAATTTTTAGTTTTAAGAAATTAATGTTAAAATGGCTTGCCATGATGTCCATGGTCATAGAACTCAGTTCCTGGAGTGCCACTGTCCTGCAAAGTTTAGCTCCAACCCTAATTACACACCTGAACCAGCTAACCAAGGTCTTCAGGATTATTAGAAACTTCTAGGCAGGTGTTTTGGAGCTGGTTGGAGCTAAACTTTGCAAAAAAGTAGCCCTTGAGGAGTGGAGTTCTACACGTGTCATAGATGAAGGTCTAAGAACAATGAAAGCAGATTCTTTAAGGCCTGAAGTGCTGCATGACCCTTGATTTTTAAGTCTTGAGCCTTTTTGTATACCAAATATTTGGTCTTTAACAAAAATAGACAAGAATATCTCCAGGAATCAGAGATATGTTTGTCTATTTCTGTTAAAAACTAAATATTTGACAAGTGAAAAGGCATAACATAACAACATACACTGAGGTGTTGCAACACAAAACATTCTTAAACCAGAGTCTACAAAAATGGCGTAGGGGAAATGTGTCTATTTATTTCAGCACTCTGAATAGTAAAATCTCCTATGATGCTATATGTTGTAAATTGTCAATTAATAGGCAGTTAATTTACATGCTCATTATTCAAACAAATTAAATTAAAATACCTTCTGAAAAGTATGAAAAATATGAAAAATGCATTAATAACAAATATTTGACATGTATAATTTTCACAAATTTAGAAGTAAAAGTACAAAATGAACAAATTTTCCTGACCTGTTCTGGTACATAAAAATGAATGCTAAATTACATTAAAATATGGGACTGGAAGGCGCAAAAAATAAAAAATAAATTATGTACATAAGGCAAGATCCTGATGGAGAATCATCACCAGCAGTGGTGTGCACAGACCTCTGCTGGGGCAGGGGCGAAATCGCATTCAGGGGGCATGGGGGTGGGGGTCCCCCTTGGTTGAAAGGGTTGTGATTGGGGAGGTAGTCACCCTCGGTTGAAATCGCGTTTCAGGGGGCATCGCAATACGACCGAAAGTGCACTTTACTATAAGCGATTAAAGTGCACACCACTGATCACCAGTAGGTTGAATACTGCATTATGCAAGTCATGCATTAAGCGTTGTTCAAGGTTGTTAAAAAAACTGCAGAAATGTGCATCTCCAGCACCAAATGTTTTTGTTCTAAATTTCCAAAACTCCTTAGAATTCTTCACTGGGAATCTGCACTTGCTGCTGCAACTATGCCGTGCTGTCTGAGTTGGTTCCTCAAAATCTGATTCTTAGACTTCCAATCTTCCACCTTTAAAAAACAAGAAGACAAAATAAAACTGTCAATGAGAACAATACAAAAGAGAGAAATAAAGAAAGTGATAAAGATAGATAGGAAAACATGCCAAGTCAAGTCACCTTTATTAACTCCAACCTGCCAGGGGGTCTGCAGATGGAAATTAGCCTAAGGCTATAATCTGACATATTTACATTTGTGAAAATGTTCATTAATATGTATTGTCCCTTTTGTTTTTTCAAATAAATATCTATCTAATCTAATCTATCTACTGTATGTAATGCTTTATACGATACAGGGATGCATTTCCCAAAAGCATCTTAAGCCTCATAGACATCGTAAGTAAATCATAGAGTCCTTTGATGCAATTGGTTTACGATCAACTTAGGGTGGGGACACACCAAACCAACGCCAAAAAAGAAGAAAACATTGGGGAAGAAAATCTGTGCTTGAACACACCGAAAGGACTACAGGCGACTGTCAACTAGCACACGCGTTCTGCGTCTGCATGTCAAGGAGATAACTGTCTATTTAAGCAGATATATATTTGTCATTCAAAAAAGGAAAGCAAAACTAAGACTGCAGGTATACAAACCATAAACAGAGCAGTGCTTGCTTATCGTTTTGAATGCTGATCACGTTTTTTATTTCACTCGCTCCTGTTATTATGAAAATATTTATAAATGTTATAAATATCCAACATTTGAGCATTGGAATGCTCAGGTAAGGTGACATAAAATTAGAACAGCCTTCTGTCTGTGCCGTCATGACTTTGCTTGCTTTCATCACTTTTGCTCTTATTCTTGTGTTCGCTAAACTGAACAACCGACGGCCCGACACTGATTCTACATGTTGAATCGGACCAGAAAAACCCGACATGGTTCGACTAGAGCCAACGGTGCAAAACAGACAGAAAAAACTAAGTCGGCCGATGCTCAAAAACCGATGGCTTGGCGTGTCCCTGGCTTTAGGCTCACAATGCTTTTAGGGAAATGCAGCACAGATTGTTTCAAAGCAGTTGTACAGTATTAAACAGTAATAAAATAATGATTAATGATGCAAATGATGTTCAGCTTTAAAGCAGCTCTAAAAACTACAATACTCTTATTATTCAGCTGATGTCAGTTCAGTGTTGATTCAGTTTAGCAACTGTGTAAAGTTCATCGATTATGAAGTTCAATTCAGCTATAAAGTATCTCTGCAGAAAACAGTGATGTCAACATTGAGCTCAGTTCAGTTCTCATCCGATAGATAGATAGATAGATAGATAGTATCTATCTATCTAATATCTATCTATCTATCTATCTATCTATCTATCTATCTATCTATCTATCTAACATATAGATAGATAAAGCCTAAAATGTTAATGTTGATCTTGGTTTTGCCAATTAATTTTAAATAACAGATTACTTTTTAAAACCTTTACCTGTGATTAATTTTGAGATTTAACTGAGTTTAAAATAATTCAGGTTCACTGTAAAATTTAAACTAGGATCAAAACTATGATTAAAGTGCAACTAAAATTATTAGATTCATTTAATCTAGATTTAAAATTAGCCCTAATTGATGCAAACAAGTAAAATACCTCTTGCCGTAACAGTTGGTTATCCATCCTCAACCTGTCAAGGCTGTTCATTTCATCTCCTAACCGGCTGTTACTTTGTCGCAGCTCCTGAATGTAATCGCAGGCCTTTGATAGAATCCCACCCTTACTCTGTAACACACAACGGCAGATATAATGGGGTTATGTGCAACACATTTCCATATTCTGTAAAACAGATTGCATCGTGTTCAGGTCTTTTGTAGGTGCTTTCGTAAATAAAGAGCCATTTTACTCAAGATCAAAGATGAGCATAACCGATGTCCATCACATATGCAGACTGATATCTAAAAGTTTTTTATTTTTCTAACATTAAGATATTTAAATCGAATAAAACATCAACAATATTGCCGCCAGTTCATACAGCCAGTAACACTTTCTCCGACAAGCGGATGCAGTGAGAATTCTTGTTTGTTCATGTGACGTTCGGCATACAGCCTATCCAGTAGATATTGCTGATACAATTATATTCACAAAACTAACACATACCTGTCCAGTTTTAGTGGCATCGATGGTGCAGTCTGGAATTGTTTTTGAGAGCTGAACAATCCAGTTGTTAATTTTGTCTCTGCGTCTTCGCTCAACTGTAAAGTGGTTTGAAAATAATCCCTCACAAATATATTACACAACAAACTACATGTAATTTTCAATCATTTTTCAGTTGAAAACCTTTACCTTCATTGTGCTGAGCTCGCCTTTTATCATCTCTAGAAGTTCTTGGCCCCTCTGACTTACTGCAAATATTGAAAAAGTGTGTTACAACTGTTTTTTCTTCTTCTTTGGGACCATAAGCTAATCCATGAATTCAAAATGTAAATGTCTAGGAAGAAACAATGAGTTGTATTAGCAACACTTCAAAGATTGGAAATACAACTTACAACAGATATCCATTACTTTTTATTTCATTTTACAAAAAAACAGTAGCTTGAATACCTCTGCTCCCAACTACTAGAACCTGGAAATAACTTTTACTGTATCTTCTGATCGCACTACAATAAAGTGATGTTCTTCCTCAGTATATTTGTCTTCCAGTTGTTTTTCCAGCGAACAAGTCTGAAGATTCTTAAATCAAGATGCATTTACTGGAGACATAAAATATGAAGTCTTGTTTTCTGTGAAAATGTTTGTTTTGAATATTTGTTTTTGCTTTAATCATTAACTTAATTTTGTAAAAAATGTTAAGACTTCATTTTACATTTGGATCTTGAGTAAATGTATTTAGATTTTAAGATGTTTCGATATTTCTTTGGAAAACAGGATAAAAATACAGAGGAAGAAATTGAGTCTCATTCACTAGGCATGCGTACGCACAAATTTGTGCGTGAAATCTCTGTACAAACCATGGAAATGGTTTGGCCGTGTTTTATGCAAATGACTATATGACAATATGACAATAAAGTCTAAGTCTAAGTCTAACCTCATGCACGCAGCCGCTCATTTAAAATACTCCAAATTCACTAACATTAGAACAAGATTAAGAACAAATTCATGTGCGTACGCTTGTGTTGTGAATTAGGCAGAGATTTTGCATGAGAAGGTCTCCTGTGCGTACAAATACGAAATGATCCACGCAATTATTAGTGAATGAGACCCATTCATTTTTTGCAGTGCATGCAACATTTAATGCTATGACTTTGTGAATTTAAGACTGTCTGCTCTTTTTAAGCCGTTAATTTGTGTAAAGGCGAATTAAGAAATTGTTAGACCCGCAAACACCCTGTCATACGTTTATTAACAGCTCAGTTAAATACACTATATTTTTAACATTTAATATAAAATAGAATAATGGCATGCTTAGACTGATATCAAAACAATAAACTGAGTTTATTATTTTGATTTATTTATATTTTTTATTATTGTGTGTGGTCACTGTGTTCAATAAAGATAGCGAAACAGCAATAACTGAAAAGAGAAATGTATTAAACGAGTGCTTTAAGAGGCTGGAAAAGGCAACATTACGCATTGTAAGGTTGTGTACGAGGTGCAATAGACCTCTGGTTGGCTCCAGTAAGGACCTCCTGCGGAGACATCATAACATACAACTGACCTAAAGCAGGAGCAAAAAAACAAACAAATAAATATAAAAAACTGAATTGAACAGAACTGTTGCATTGTTGTGTATTCATGCAGATAATACAACTGAAAAGGGTTTAATGATGTACCTGCAGGAGCACTCTGACTAAGCAGAGCATCTGAGGCCTGAACACTGGTCACCATTGTGCCTGCTGCAGCGTCTGAGATAGTAGCAGGATAATACGTGTAATGGGTTTCTGTGCCATCTCCATCTAAGCCTTCTGAATGAGAGAAAACAGCCTGAAAGACATATTTAAATTAAGTTAGTTGTAATCAGATTTATTTATATGATCTATTTCAGGTAAAATAATAAAGGCTTTTCCACCTGTGTGACAGGCTGTGTTGTAGCCGGAAACCCAGTAACTACACTAACAGCTGTTGCACCATCAGTTTGAGCTTCCAGCTGTCCATCTGCGACCTGGATTACTCGATATGTAACCTAAAGAAAATTAAGATGGAAAATGATGTTACGCAATATAATCTTTCAGAACTACACTCGTCTGTACATACTACCTAAAGTGAAAAAGAGAGATCACAGCTAAATCTTTCTGAATCGTGCATCAGAAAGAACATTCTATGGGAAGAATTTAGTTTGGTTTAAACCTGGTATTAACGTCTGTCTGGCATGGACAGCAGCACTAAATAGATTTGTAAAATTGTTCTCCAAAAGCACTCAAAAGGTCATGTCTGTGGAATGTTTGAGAGCAAAAGTGAGTCTGTCTTTCTTGACTGACCATTTGTGATGAGATGACTGAGACGAAAGTCACTACCAGGTGTAAACTGGGCCTAAGTTCTTACTCAGGTTTGAATATAACCCTTCCTCCCCATCTCCTACCTGCCCTGAGGGAGGGTACAGCTCCCCTACCTGCCCCCCAGCTCCCTCTGTCTTGAAGAGGTATTTAATCGGCTGCTCCGAAGAAAACGTAGAAGCAGACTGAATAGTTGTGATTGCTGATGGGTCCTCTGCAGTAGCAACTGCCCCTGAGAAAAGAAACCACACACATCAATTCTCAAAATATACATTTTTAAAACTGACATTACTGCATTGCTTAATCTGATAATACCTTCTTCAATGACTGGAACATTGACATCAGGTTCAGAACTTTTCTGTTGTCTGAAAACAATATTTTAGATCATAGTGTAGTTATAGTGCACATATTCAGATAATTTCTAATCAGTGACAGTAATACTTGCTACTAACCCTTTCATATCCACAGTCAGTATGTAACAGGGAAAAGGGCCTTTACTCCTTGTTGCCTGACCAAATCTGTAATGGAGCCAATAGAGAAAACCAACTATTTGAACGTTAGCACCAAGTTACTTGTGATATTTACAGATAATAACCATTATTAACAGAACTGGCCAACAGGAGTCACTCCTTACATTAGTACGCTGGTTGTGTATTACAAGGTAAATATTTTATAATCAAATAAATAAATAAATATTATATTGCAGGCAATAGGCTAACAAAAAAAAACTGCACACAAAGAGATTTATAAGCCATATCAATGGACATTATAGACTCAGTTAAAAAAGGATAGCTAGCTAGCTCCTAGCAGAGCTAACGTTATCTGGAAAGCATAGACAAATAACGAAGCATGTTTTAAATAAGCCACGAACGAGAATAAATAATTTGCATCTACACATATCCATCATAAAATTGGTATTGAAATAATGAAAAGAAACATGAGGTTTCATTTACATCTCACCGTTAACTCTTCTCGTGTCGTCTTGTTTACAAGAGGGGCAACCGGGCGGTTCGGTTTTTGCGCATGCGCACATAATCAGCTTCAACATAGGTCAGGACATCATCGTCGATTGATACTATCTAGCAGTGTTTCCCAACCTTTTTTTTCAGCCACGGCACCCTTTGAAATTAAAAGAAAAAATGTGTCACCCTACACTAGTGTTGTTATAAAACTACTTTGATACGATACCTTGAAATGTATCGATTTGCAATACCACAGGGAAGAACCGCCTACTGTCATATAGGATAGACTTGATATTTTAAATATTATTATCAATTTTTTTGTCCATCCATTGAAAGTCTATAGGAATCAGTAATTTCTTCTGAAGAGATCACTTATGATGACATATTTAATTGAGGCTTTTATTCATATACATTGCTCAATTTCCATTCAAGGGTTCGATCCCTTGTCGGGAGACATGACCATTCTGAGAAGTAACCCCTGAGCTATTAGCCTGGGAAAACCCAGACGAACTTCCGGCAAATTTAGATTTGCTCTGCAAGTCAGTCTGGCCAAGAGCCCATTCAAGCCCATTTCCTATCTTTCCAAATCTTGGCACTAAACCATAGACTGTAAAAAGCACTAAACACAAACGTTGAGGCGGGCTTTGCACGATGACGATCGCTCTGATTGGTTTTAGGTCCATCCAATTGCGCCAAGAGGCATTTGAGCGACGTCCGTTGGTGACGCCCCTTTGGAAATGGGATGTGAATGAAGCTTCCCCAGACCCACTGGTGTAAACCAGGCTACTGAGCTATGCACAACGCCAATTGTTTCATCCACAAGACATATACTTATAATTTACTGCTTAAAAAATGTCATGCATGTATAGTTTTATTATTTTACGTTAAATCTTACAATATGACAATCCGTAAAAATATTGATAAATAAATATTCCTAAAAATATGAATTATTACATTTTAAAACTATGATAAAATAAACAGAGTTAAACAATCAGTCGATTTCAGTATTTATTGTGTGCACATATATTTAAGCAAAATAATTTTCATTACAGCAAACAATTCTGCCCATATTAGAGTTAAATTTAAACGTTAGCGTAGCCTACTTGGTTATCAAGGAGACAAAATTGATGTGAAACATGAAGAGAACAAAGAAAAATCAAGGTAAATATCAGAATATACAGAATTTTTTTTTTTTATTGTGTGCCATTTTCATTCAAGCTGTATTGAATTTCTGCTTCCTTCTGCTGAACACAAAATAAGATATTTTGACAATGACTTCAATAGTATGGGGGAAATAGGCCTACTGTGCAAGTCCAGGGCTCTCAAGTGTCATGCATTGAGCGTGACAGTCACTCATTTCGGTCTTTTGTCACGCACTCCCGCCACACATTGTATTTCTCACGCGGAAAAACTATTTATAATATATTTAATATGCCGCAGCGGCCAAAATTTCTCTGGCCGCGCCGCTCTCACTATATGGAACCGGCAGGAAGCGCGTCTCCCCTTAGTCGAGTCTGTCAATCAAAAAAAAAAAAAGGAAAGGGGCTACACAATAGCCTATCTGAAAATAGCACTATTGTTTCTGGGTAAGATTTAACGCAACAACCAATGAAAAAAAAGCATATCCTGGAATTGTTCACGTGATTCTGCCCGAAAGTTTCGTTCACCCATAAAGTAAATCACTCCGAGCATAATTTGAGCACAGGGTAAGTCATGATCTCCTGTTTTAATGTTACAACAAATTCACAACTTGTTTGACACAAAAAGTGACAACTTGACTGCTGTTACTTAGAGAATGTTTCCCAGATAATTAGCAGCAGTTTTTCATGAGTGTCTGTGACTTAGCCAACAGTTTTAAAGCCTGTTAACTGACAAGTGCTCAGAACAAGTAGTCTAGGCCTAGTCATATTTTCGTTATCACACGATGACTGACATAATGTCACATTATAAACATCTCTCTATCCAAATAGGCTTAATAATTTTATTAGCACTAAATAAATTAAAATGTATTGCATAGTCGATGTTATTGGTCACTTTTAAAATCATGTCTTTTATAATTACATCCTAGCCATGGATGCATTAATCTGTCTTTCAAATATGTCAGTTAAAAAGCAATTAAGCATCCTGTCATTCGCCCTGAGAGGAAAGTCCCCTGAAAAGGCCAGGTTAGAGGATGCTGGCCCAGAGAAGGTGGTGAAAAGGGTAGGCCCTTTAGAGGAGGAGACAGAGGAAGAGACAGTGCAGGTGGAAGGCAACCAGTCCAAAAAAGACAACAGACACTTACAATAAACAACACCAGTCATAATCTCTCTCTCTCTCTCTCTCTCTCTCTCTCTCTCTCTCTCTCTCTCTCTCTCTCTCTCTCTCTCACACACAGACACACACACGCGGAAATTGAATAAATACTTTGTATTTGGTATATGAGCAATTATTAATAACAACAACAAAAACACTAATGATAATAATATTATTAATGAAACACCCCCATTCCCGCGACCCGTCCAAAACACACACAAAATTGTCTCATGATGCATGCATACACTGTTGGGCATTGTTGAAATAGAAAAAAATTAAGTAGAAAGAGCATGAAAAGTGTGGTTTTTAGACCCAGGGCCAAACACATAAAAGCACATAATTTGGACAATGCAGTAAGTATATTATAGCTACTGAACAGATAAACACCTTCAGTGGTTGTGTGTTCCTAATACGTTTAAGTATAATCTCCTATTTAATGGTTTCCACAATGTTTCCTATGCACACTCCACTCTTATGAGTTGGTTTTGAGTATAGGTTTTGAGTGGGGAAAAACGTTTGATTTTACAAGTACGTTTGGAAGAAAAGAAATGCCATTGACCACAGCAGTCTTGAGACATGTAGGAATGGTCCACCTGAGGGACAGGCCTTGGGCTCTGAAAGTAAAAAGAAGGCTTAATCTGTTAAAGGGTGTAGGATAATGCACTGATTAAAAAACAACAACAAATATAGCACATTTCATTACCTAAATTTGCATAAATAATCATCTTTAGCAAGTGTTATGAAATGTTCAAACCTGCTTTTTAACTGCAGGTTAACAATTTAGAAAGAATAAAGCATTCTGTTTATCACAGAATGCCCATGTTTCCAAATTTAGTGTTTCCCCCAACCTCATTCATTTTTAAGGAAATGAATGATAAGGTCATCTGTATCTTTCACATATTTTTGCATATTTACCATTATTTTCCTGTCAATTTCATTGTGATCAAATCCTTTACACTGACACTGACACTAACCTTTTCTTTTCTTATTGTATTGTACAGTCAGGTTCTTCTCTTCTTTACTTGTTCTTCGTGACAGACAGCATGTGTAAATCTTGGTCTTGTTATGGTAAATGGTGGCATGATCTTTGATAATGAGTAGACATTTTCCAGATGTAGCATTTAAGTATGAAACTTTGCCGTTTACCATTGTCTGGTTTGAGCTGCCAATTTGCGTTCTTGTGTTTTCTTCAACTTCATACAAGTCGCAGTTAAAGGGTGTGTTGTCGTCACAAGGTGGGTAAAGACATTCAACCTTTAGGCTTTGGTTTTTGTAGACACATGCTGAGAATGTTCCATAATTTATTTTATTTTCAGAATAGACAGCTGAGAAAAAAAATACAGAAAATAAACAATAAATCAATCAATCAATCTTATGTACTTGTTATTAAGGTATTACATATAAGTAGATTTGAAGTAAATTGTGATCTCTGGAAAGCAAAATAATAGTGTTATAATTCCTTTAAAGGAAAATTATCATTCCTTTATTATTATTAAAGGATACACATTTTTTTGAATGACAAACAATATGTAAGTGTATAGAGACAATGGGTGATTTAAAAAACTTGATCTTGAAGACTTTTATCAAATCACATTAAGGACACAGTAAACTTGCTGGCCTATATGCTGCAAAAGGTTCACACCAAAACTATTTCAAGCAAACATATCGCATATAACTTTAGAGAACATTTCAGAAAACCTTTTGATTTGTTGCAAAATTTCACCCTTGATTTTTTGTATTGGTGTGAACATTTTTAAAATGTATCTGATACATTTGCACTATTTAAAGAGTGAGATGTAGATCTTCTATGTGGCTCTTACCCGGGATCAGGAGGACAGCGATAATCATTTCAATGTGCAAATGGCTCTCTGTGCAAGACAATAAAAACAAACTTTTGTAATATTTATTATTTTGTCTTTAAAAACATAAATGACACAACTAACTTAACAATACTTAAAGAGGACAACATCAAAGTCATCTGTTGACATACACAGAAAACTGGTATCTAGTTGAGCTGTTTTCATAGACAGTTTTTCTGTTCAAAATTTTCACAGGTTCAACAGGTTGAAGAAAATAATTCTAAAGCTCTTACCTTTGAACATTGTTACTTGAATATATTTGCGCTTTTGGATGAATAATCCTTGTATATCAGTTATTTGAGATTGAGAGAATCATCTAACATTGTGGGCAGGGCTCAAATGAGCGAAATCGATAGTAATGTGATTTCATAGGGCTTTATAGCATTATATTGTGTGTGTGTGTGCTGGGGCGTGGAATGCATTGCCGGATGCATTACATAACAATATTACTCATTACTATTACTCAGAAAGGGTATAGGAGAAGAAAAAACAATGTGGATACACCCTAATCTTTCTGATTGTTTTTACTATTCGTAGGAGTTTCATCCTTTTACTTTTTAACCAAATCCTGTCTTCTTAAAAGAGCCTCAGCTATCACAGTCCATCAGTGTGCCTTTTACATGTGTTCCAACATCATGCATTATAAATGTAATGCACCATTAGAGGACTCAATATCACCATAGAGTGCCTTTGAGACTTCACAATTTCCCAAATAAAAAGCTGAGATTTTCCATTTAACTTCATATTTGTTGTATTAAGGAGACCATAGGTTGTTAGAAATGCATGTTGGTCAAGCTCCAGCACTTTATAAATTAACTGCAAGCAGACAATGTATGGGCAAACCAAAAAACATGTCCTCCCTGTCACAAAATCAAAGAGTAAATACATTTTCATTGCATAGTGATTATAAAATTTAGATTTTCAGAAAGATATTTAGTCCCTTTCTCAACCATGTATTTGGGAATATCATCTTTTGATAATGAAATTACCGTAAAATATTAGTTTCACTATAAAATATGTGATAGTTGCACTTTCTTTTTTAAATAATGACCAGGTTAGCCGGTGAGTGTAAGTTACTATGAACACTGCTAAAAGCCAAACCACTTTCATGGTGCCTAAAACCCAGGGTTGGCGCGAACTAAACTGAAACATAGCTGGCTAGCCACTGTAGTGGATTTTTCCCTAAACCTAACTATCTGGGTCTCGTCTCCAAATCGACGTCCCCACTCAATATCTGGGTCTCGTCTCCAAATCGACGTCCCCACTGAGTATCTGGGTCTCGTCTCCAAATCGACGTCCCCACTCAATATCTGGGTCTCGTCTCCAAATCGACGTCCCCACTCAGTATCTGGGTCTCGTCTACAAATCGACGTCCCCACTCAATAAGTCACCTAGTCTTAACTTGTTCCCCTAAACTAACTTACTTCCTAAACTAGCTTCCTGCGCAGGAATAAATCGAAAACAGACCTGCAAATGTCCTTTAAATGCTTTAATCACGGCCAGGAGATCTTCCCGAGCAGTTCTCAGGGAATCTTTCCCAAGAAGCAGGATCTCAGACAAATTCCATTGAGAATCCCACCGTAAAACACAGATACAACAGTTTTTATAGAATCGAGAAAACAAATAAGACTAACATGTCACCTTCAATATGATTGGTTCAATTGGTTCAAAAGCCCCAACCTTTTTCCTCTGTCACTGGCACAAGCAATCTCTGTTTTAATGATGACTTCATTTGTTAATCACAAGATTCTAATAGACTGTCTAGTTTCATTTCCCAAACCATGTTATTTTTATACACACATACGCATAGTCAAAGTCACAAGTTTTCCCCAAAGAGTTTGGAAACATTAAAAGCATATGAATGTTGTTCCTGCAAGAAAAACAAATGTTAGTTGATTAATTAAAGTTGATTAATTAAAATCCATCACACCACCTAAACCAGCTTCATGATATAGGCCCCAGGAACAGAACAACATAGAACTGACAAAGAACTGGAAGAAACAAAAGGCTTAAAGGCTAAAATAGACATCAAACAGAGGAACTAATGAGACTAATTAATGAGACACACCTGGGGCCTGTTTCAGAAAGGAGGTTAAGTGAAAACTCTGAGTATGTTAACCCTGAAATGAGGTAAACTCTGGGTTTTCCGTTTCAGAATGGGAGGTAGCAAACCCGAGAAAGCAGAGTAAGTCAAGCCCGTTTCTGAAAGAGAACTTATACTCAGAGTCAGTTACCATGGTAACTTACTCTGTGAACCTAACCTGGGGTGCGTTTCCCGAAAGCATCGTTGGCCAACTATGGTCGCAAGTTCATCGCAATGTCCATTGAACTCTATTGGTAACGACGGAACTTGCGACCATAGTTGGCCAACGATGCTTTCGGGAAACGCACCCCTGGTCGGGAGCAGGTTTTCTTTGGTAAACCCAGTGTTTCTTTCGGTCTCCTCCACTTTTTTAAAGAAGAAGCAGTGTTTAAACACCTCATTCATTCTTTCGGTACATTCGTTCATTGCGCACATTTCAGTCACGCAGAGAGCATCAAAGTGAATTAAATGGCATGTCCTTTTATGGACGATCCTGTAGATGAAGAGGATGCATTAATTCGTAGGGAGTTACATTTACGTCGGGAGTGGATTTTTTGTCATATCCCTATGCAGTTTTATTTGAGCGGTACCGCTTTTCTTTACAGTCAATTAGATACATCCATAATCTCATCCATCCTTACATCAGTAACATCAGCCATCATGGCCATGCTCTTCCGAGCAGATGCTTTGTGTTGCTTTAAGTTTCTTTGCAAATGGTAGTTTTCTGTATAACATCGAGGATGCAGAACACATTAGTAAGGCTACTGTATGCAGAGCGGTAAGGAAAGTGTGCCTCACTCTTAAGTGCTTTCTGAGAATGTTTGTGTTGTTTCCTGGGCACAAACCCGTGAGAGCCATCAAAGAGGAGTTTCACAGGATTGCAGGTCAGTGGTGTAGAAATCGGTTTAAATGAGGCTAACTTGATAAATGGCGTTCAGTTAAGAACATCATGCTGCGACCCCTGGAATTAACCTAATAATTAGAATTCCTTTTAGGATTTCCCAATGTGGTTGGATGGATTGATGGCACACATATTCCCATCATTGCACCTTCCGAAAATGAAGCTGACTATGTCAACAGGAGGTCCATCCACAGTATTAATGTGCAGGTACACTGACAGCCTACTGTTTCTAATGGTCAAAGACTACATCACAATACTGTAACATGTCTCATTCTTTGCACTGTCAAGATCATATGTGATGCTGCACATATCATCACAAATGTGGAGGCCAAGTGGCCCGGCTCTGTTCATGACTCACGAATGTATCGTGAGTCAACCCTGAGCAGCAGGCTGGAAAGGGGTGAGTAAATGTATGTCCTATACACTTATTTCAATGTATGTATGTATGCAATGTATGCCGACCAACACTAATTACCTCTTACCCAGAACCTGAACCAGGCCCGTTGAAAAAAAATGTGAAGAAATGTGAATGTGTAGATGTGTAGACACATTATATTAACATTACCTCTATAGGCCTCTCTGTGGCAGCAGAAACTGTTTCTTCATCATCCTGCGAAGTTGAGCATTTGGTTGAGTACACTTTATAATACTATTTGTCATCATTTCTGGTGTATTGAGTGCTACTTTTAACTGCCTGGGGTTCTGTTGGGACAGGAGGCTCCAAAAGACTGATATTACCATCAGAATCTGTTGGGACCAACGAAAAACCCAAAGTAATATAAATGGAAATATCACAAATAGCCTATAAAAAATAACACATAGGTAGACCTCATTACATTTTATGAAGGCACTTGAATCTTCGGGAGTGACTGGCTCTGATGAAGTCCCTCCAGGAATTCCCTCAGCCATTGGCCTTCCAGCATTCAGGCTCAGGGCCATCTCCTCTGCATTTGTCAGAGGTGGTGTTGCAGGTCCTCCCCCCGTTTTGCGAGCCTCTGCCTTCTTTCTGTTGGCTGAGTAGAAGTCAAATGAGAATGAACATTTAGACCTATGTCAAAAATGCTGCTGCACTGCTAGACACTGGATGCTATTTAGTTATTTAATATGTCAAATGTTTGTAAAGTCAGGTATCCTACACCTATGGTATGCTCAAGCCTTACCTGATTGAATTATGTTTTTATATTTCATTTTCAGCTGCTGCCATGTTCTTTTAATGCCTGCAGGATAAAATTAAAATTAGGTTTAATAACAAACTGTTCTTCCAGTTTCACCTCTGATATTATAACAGTTGGGTAAGTTACTCTAAAATAGTTATTAATTACTACAAATGACATCTTCAACAGTCTAATTAGATTAATGTCATAATTACTATCTCTAGAAAGTATTGGTCTACTTATTACTAATTATTACTTTCTAAATCCCTTATCAACCTCAACCACTTGAACAATACAAGGACAGACAAGAAACTGCACTTTTAATGCTTTAAAATAAACAATAAATTGCATGAATTATTCTTGAATTGACCAAAGTGTGTAGAGGGAGAAGGTTACATTAAAAATATACCTTTTTAAAATTTGATGTTAAATCCACTATTGTTTTATAAAGAATTGTTCTATAGTCTATGCAGCATTTAATGCAATTACAGCAGATTTTATTTTAAATTACAGAAGAATTAAGAGTAATCCCTTTAATTAAATTACAGTATTTGGATTATTTAGTAATTAATTACACCCAACACTGTATAACAGTAATTAAAATGTAAACTGACGCATTGACTCGAGCAGCTATTTTCTCCCAAGCTAACTCTCTGTCCTTCGCCGCTGCAGCCGTGTTGCTTTTTTTAATTTAAATATGTGTTCGTACTCACCATATGCTTGCATAAGCACATCCAGTTCTGCTGGTGAAAAATATGCAGACCTCTTTTTTTCTGCCGCTGTTGCCATGGTGACTCATAATATCTGCGCCCCATTGATAATGGCTTTTTATAGTTGTGGTGCAAGCACTTAACTCAGAGTCAGTCAACTCAGAGTTGATTGAACTAACTCGTTTCAGCTGTTTTGAAACCGAAAACTCAGAGTTTCCCATTTCAGGGTAAATCAACTCAGAGTTCAAGTTTTAACTCAGAGTTGGTTGAACCTCTTTATTGAAACAGGCCCCTGAACTGAAACTCAAATCAAATCAGTAACCACGGATACAAACAGGCAGGGGACGGAGAAAGACTGAACTAAACACACTGACAGCAAAACACTAGAAATCCTATCATGAATCAAAACACACTACACGGGACAACTATCCCTTTAAGGTGTAACATTGAAAATTGTTTATTACACAAATTAAGGACTATGACCAACCTTTTCATGACATTTTCAGCACAATTTGTGAACAAATGGTTAAGAAACACTGTTTCAATTGATTTCTAATACAGAATGACCGGTAGCCCCTCTCACACATAAAAATGGGTGTAAGTTAACTACTGTGTAAACAGGGCCAACAGGTCAGTGACCATGGTTTTTCACTGATTACATAACCACAATGATGAAACAATTTCATTAAAAACTAAATGCGGATACAATCTAATCTTTATATGTTTATAGGCTAGACATTTTATATTGTTTATATTTCAGTATAAACAAACATAGGTATCAGCTTTGCATCTGAATCAATAAATAGTCATTGAGGATGACAACTGATACTAACTGCTTATTTTTATTTTACAGAATTTAAGCAATACTGTGAATGATATCAGGAGGAGTTGTTAAGCAATGTCTTAGGACCTTTGCACAATGTCTCGAAGTGCCAACAATTGTAACTAATGTTTATCAAAATCTCAAGAAATTAATCATTAATTTTAATACAAATAATTTCTCAATAGCTTGTTTGGGGCGAGTGCCCTTTAAAATAAAGACACAGTCAAAGTTGTGTTCATAGTGTGTTCTGCATCAGCCTTCATCATGGCTTTCAATGAGCATTGTGATTGGAAAGGGCTTCTTTTAGTTTCTTTCCTCTTCCTCTCTGTTCATGGACAAACCTCAGGGCCGTAAGTAACTTTGAATGGTAACTGTTTATCGATCATTGTGAATATAGTGAATGGATTGAGCCACAAATTTACTGTTTGTTGTTCTTGAATAAGACACAAAAGTTGCAGAGCTTTGATATTTCTCGACAGATCTTTCATGGTGACGTTTCCTGCAGAGATCGGGTCTGGATCTGAGGCCAAACTGTGTGCAAGTCTTCTCAAGCCCAATGAAAGCCTTGTCCTGAACATTCATCTGGTTCATGGTAACCAGAGCACTTTACTGCTGCAGGAGGAAGCTGAGGAAGAGTTTCATCGCTGCTTTAACTTTCAGGTTTGT
Organism: Squalius cephalus; assembly: GCF_949319135.1. Taxonomy (NCBI): domain Eukaryota; kingdom Metazoa; phylum Chordata; class Actinopteri; order Cypriniformes; family Leuciscidae; genus Squalius; species Squalius cephalus. Next base: position 15,177,723 of record NC_137132.1, on the reverse strand, counting down.
CATCAAGAAATGTGTATTCACACATAATTGAACATTCATAGGTTTGATATACTGTAACTTGTCTCCCAACAGACACCTCAGGTAAAAGCAGAATCAGTGCAGACAATGAAGGTAGAACTTCAGGGGAAGAACTTCAAAATGACAGAAGAGAGAAAAGTCTTGTTCAAACGTTACTACCCTTCGACTTTTATCCAGACTGATAAACCCATCTATATTCCAGGACAGACAGGTGAGTTGTGTATGTTTGAGATTTAAAGGTCTGTGAATAAATACTAAGGTTTTATTTGTTTCACACTGTTAGTGACATAGTGGTTGTATGAGATGTGATTAATGCAAGAACAATAGCAATGTCCAGGACACAACAGACAAACAGTTCGGCATTTCTCAGAGCCTCTTATATTGCTCTGTAGCTCAGAAATGACAAGTGAAAAGTTTGTAATCACATGTTTTCACATATTTCTCATTTCACAGTGAATTTCAGAGTTGTCACACTGGATAAAAGTTTTGTACCCATTGATCAAAAGGTTTGTATCCTTTAAGCAAAAGCAACAGTCTTTTGTGTGTGTGTAATTCTCTTATGTTTAGCTCCAAGCCCAATTAAACACACTTGAAACAGGTAATCAAGGTCTTACTAGGACTACTAGAAACTTCCAGGCAGGTGTGTTGAAGCAAGTTGGAGCTAAACTCTGCCCGGCTTTAACAATAAATATATGATTTGCACAATAGATTGTTAAAAAAATTATATTGCATTGTGTTACATTATTAATATTTGTTCTCTCGTTTTTAGTACAGTGCAGTCATGCTGGAGGTAAGCACAACCCGTCTTTTGCACAGCCATATACATATACAACATTTGCATTTCAAATTTATGTTGTATTTGCAGTTATTTATTATTCATGTGATTACTAATTGCTTGAAGTCGGCTTGAAATGGAAGTCTTTCTACTTTCTACCAAAAAAAAAGTGTAGGGCGGGACTTGATTTTGTCCATGGGGAATTGATTGGATGGTTGTGGTTTGCTACTGCTGTGATCTCATGTGAGTGACAGGTTGTCCCGCCAGTAAACACGTCATCAGAGAAGAGATGAGATGTTTAGGAAGAGCCCAAAAGCAGACAGATGCTCAATCAAATATTATTTAAACTCAAAGAACAAAACTGGGTCGAGCCACCTGGCTCCAGGCCAACTTGAAAATGGGCAGATTTGAAGAATGGTCAGACAGGCGTATGTCGAGCCAGAAAATCAGTTAGTCAACAATGGGATGAGCAGTTCTAGAGAGGTGTGGTGTGGTAAAAAAAAACATGCATCCACGGCACTAACTGGGCAGAGGAGACTAACGACTAACGAACTAAACTAGACTAACAAACTAGACCGACAGACTTGACAGGACTGAGAAATGGGCACATGTGAAATGCGTGGAAAGAATGAAAACAAAGACTACAGCGAAGAGAAAGAGATCAAACCAGAGTCCTGACAGTTGCAGTTGGAAGTCGAAGTAATTTTGATTAAATATTACAAGGGCACATAAAAAAAAAAAAAAAATAATGTGCATGAATAAATCATTTATAATAAATATTACAATATTCCATAAAAAAAAAAAAACTTTATTTTACAGTGTCCTTGTTAAATGCGTTACATGTAGTAACTATCAGTTATGCACAATTACATGCAACTAACCCAAAACCAAACAATCATCCTAACCCTTACCCTAGAGTAAGTGCATGTAGTTAATTATTATTACTCAGTACTTAAATGTATAATTACACTGTAACACGGACACCTTAAAGGGGTCATCTGATGCAAAATTCACTTTTATATGGTGTTTGCATATAAATATGTCTTTGCAGTGTGTGGACGCAACCACCATACAATGGAAAAAATCCATTGACTCCTTTTTTTTTTTAATACTCAAAAAGTCTAAACACTCTCAATGATCAGGCCTTTTGGATTTTCTAAGCACTATGATGTCATAATGCTCATGCTTCGCCCACGACCACTGACGGACTGTCCCGTATTAGCATATTTCCCCCTCAGCCATTCGACACCCCCCACAGAAGAGAGGGGTGGGGTGAGCAGTTGCTCATTATCATTTAAAGAGACATGCACCGAAACAGGTCACTGTGAACAAAGCTGTTTTTGAGGAGGTAAAAAGGGTGTTGTTTTACACAACCATTGAGGAATTTGAACCAAAGTTTATTACAAACTTTACATGAACACCCTAAAGAATCATACCTACTTGTGGAAAATGGGCCTTCTGATGAAACTGTCACCAGAAATGTCAATTTCTATTTCATGGTGACTTTAAATAATGGTCAGGAACTCAGGATGTATGTAGATGACTATAACTAAACTATCTGCACTGTGTGTTCTTTGTGATCAAACAGGACAGTCAAGATAACAGGATTGGTCAGTGGACAAATATTTCCTCAACAAGGTGGATATTGCAGCGCTCTCATGAGTTGAACCCAGAGGCTCGTGAAGGCATGTACAAACTGAAGGCTTATATTGGTGAACGGGTGATCACACATAATTTTGAGGTGAAGAAGTATGGTAAGTTACAATATCACAGAACGTTTTTTGAGAGCTATTACAGCATTAAACCTCATTCGAAATCTTTTTGAATTGATTCCCTGTACTTGATTTCCAGTTTTACCTAAGTTTGAAGTTACCATGAAAGCTCCAAAAGAAATAAGTTTTGGTGATAGCAACATGAATCTAGAGCTTTGCGGGAAGTAAGTGAATGTTTATCTTATTTTATCTTGTTTTACTGTATTAGTGTTTTATTATAATATAGCACGATTTCAAAAGTATAACCCAAAGCATGTACTTTATAGATACACATTTGGGCAACCAGTGGCTGGTGAAGCATGGGTGGAAGTATGCCGGGAACATTTGAAGTATATTTCTCGACCCGACTTGATTTCACCATGTTTGGTTGAAACCACTGAGGTATGAGACTATGTTACAGCATGTTTATAAACACATTTTCATCCGATACTGTTTTTAATGGTTGTGTTTGTGTTTCTTCCAGCAAATAAATGTGATGGGCTGTGCCTCCTTTACCTTGGATACATCAGTCTTTTTTAACTCTGCAAATGAGAGATTTCTGAAAGAATATCTTACTGTAAAATGGAAAGTAACAGAAGAAGGAACAGGTGACAGATCTAAGAACATGAACACTTGGAACAAACAACCACTTGCTAATCCTTTGAAATATTGGTAACACTTCACAAAATGAGTGCACTAATATGCATTAATACATGCTTAACTAATGTACAGATAACCAAAATTAATATATGAAGAACTTAAGCATTTATTAATTATTGCCGCATCATCAAAAAAAGAGTCAAGTCAAATATGAATTGCTATGAATTAAATGCCTCCTAATGGATTAATTCCCTATCAACTTCTAGTATTAGACTCTTTATTAGTTGCTGATGCAGCAATCATTAATGAATGGCTTAGTTCTTCACGAGTCACACTTTAACTCAGGATTATCTATGTATTAGTTAAGCATGGATAAATGCATATTAGTGCACTCGTATTGTAAAGTGTGACCATATTATTCATTTGTTTGTTTTCCCAGAAAACACAATGGAGCGGTCTGAAATGATAACTCTGACATATGAAACTGGTAAAGCTACATTTACTGAGCTGCCCGAAATTTATAAACATGGGTCAATTATTGAAGGAAAGGTATGTCTAAATTCTGGCTGTTAATTGTTATTAAATTTAAAAAAATTAGTCTGATTTTTCTTTTCTTTCCTTTCTTCCTTGAACAGATCAAACTTGCAAACTTAAAAGGAGCACCTCTTCAAAACACACGAGTTTATCTTTTGGAGGGTAAAAGGTGGACTTCAAAACTGCTCCTAAATCTCACTACAGACAGTGATGGACTAGCCAGTTTCTCTCTTAACACATCTAATCTTTCTAAAAGTGAAATTAACTTGATGGTATGATAATCAGTGCTCATCCATCCAATGTTTGGTCATTTTATGTCTTTGTTAAATAAAATAACTGCACATTCTTTGTTAAACAGGCTAGTGCATATCCAGAGTTTCAGTTTCAACGCTTTCAACTGCCTTACTTCTCTACTGAAGAAAAAACAGTTCAGCTCTTCCAGCCTGCCACTCCATACACCCCAACACTAAGTGAACTGATTATAGAGAATACTGAGCAACCATTAAAGTGTGACTCTGAGTTTACAGCCACCATCAAGTATTATTTTATTGGAGAGACTGTTGAAGACTTCAAAACGGACATTGTCTATATGGTGAGAACATGTGCAGTATTTATATTATTACAGAGATGTTTTTGTTTAACAGTTTTTTTTGGCTGCACTAGTCAGTTTGTTATTAGAGTGTCATCTGTCTGTTTCAGGTCTTGTCCAGAGGAGTGATCGTTCATCATGGATATGAGAAGATTGAAGTGAAGTCTTCTAATGGAGCAAGTGGCACAATGTCGTTCAAACTGTCTGTTGGTTCAGATCTGGCTCCTGTACTGCAGATTCTGGCATACTGTGTTCTGCCCAGTGAAAATGTTGTTGCGAGTAGCAAAAATTTCGACATTGAAAAGTGTTTCAAAAACAAGGTATGTATAAAAACGTCTCCGGTTACTAAACATAACTTTGGTTCCCTGAGATGAGGGAAAGAGATATTGCGTCAGAAGCTGACGAAGAAATACTAAAGCCTGATTGAATAACGCCGTTGTTCTTACAACGGCCAATGGTGTTCATGCACGCAAAATAGGGTTATGTTTTTTTTTCTGAATCTTAGAGATTTGTGAGGCTCAGCCACAACTGTCTGTCCAACACGACCAGGCATCCCATCGCACTTCAGAGTTCTCTAAAGATCTCAGGTTCAGGGCCTCGTCCAAGTGCTTCAGCATCTTGGCCTGGAAGACTTGAAGGACAGCCATAGAGTACAAGGCTGAGAAGCTGCTGCCGCAGTTTAGGCTTTGCCAGTGATTTTTACAGTTGTGTAGAAGGGCTTGTTGAGCAACAACTTATCCAGCCGGCTTCATTTTTTGGCTCAGCGGGATCAGAACTCAGCTCCTCCAATGCCCAGGTCATAATCCGTAGAAAATACAACACTTAGGGCTATGAGACTAGTCCTCTGTGTCCAACACCGATATTGACATAGTATCATCATGCTCCTCGCTCGGTTCCCTACAGAGCGGCTTCTGAGGAAGAAGATGCAACTGTCATGGCTGTCCAGGAGCTCAAATGGTCCTGAACAGGCGGCACAGGGCTTGGTAGCTTTTTCCATCGAAGATATCGAAATGCTAAGGGCATCAAAGTAGAATTGTCGTTCACTGCAGGTGATAAATCATGGTGAGAGGCTTCTTGTAGATGTTCTTGTGAAGGAGAAAGATTCTGAGGTAATTTCGCTCAGTGCCGCTTTATTAAGAACAATGGCGTTATTCAATCAGGCTTCAGCATTTCTCTCTGAAAGGTGTTTCCCTCAATAGTGTCAGCTTCTGATGCAATGTGGAGTGAACCAAAATCATTTACATGACCACAGTCCATTCTAGTTCAGTACTAAAATGACACGTCCTTCTGTTGTTGTCACAGGTGTCTCTGCAGTTTTCTCCTGCTAAAGCGGTTCCTGGTGAGATAAACACTCTCCAGCTCTCAGCTCAGCCTGGTTCACTGTGTGGCCTCAGTGCTGTAGATCAGAGCGTCCTGATCCTGAAGCCAGGAGAACGTCTGGATGTTGACAAGGTGTAGATGAATAGCTTATCAAATGAAAAACAACAACAACTTTTGTCTAGAGAAAAACATAAAATGTTAAAAAGAAATCTGTAGATTGTTTTTAATCTGAATATAAATGTTACCTTCATAGGTCTTTAACCTGCTGCCAGTACAGTCAGTATCAAGTTATCCTTATAATGCTGTGGATACACCAGAGTGCCTAGAAGTTAGACCTCGCCGAGCTGTGTTACGAGACCATGTTTATGACAGCTTGAAGGTAACAAACTGCTTATTAAATGGTTAGTGAAGTTATTTATAGAGGATGAAGTAGTACATAATGAAAATAATTACAATTAACTACAATAAATATGGATTTAAATGTTGTATTTTAAACATTCAAGCCTCATATTACATTTAATGTAGTTTATAATTGCTGTCTGACAGAATGTGGGATTGAAGATGGCAACGAATTTGCTTGTGAGACAACCCATTTGTCTGAAATACCGTGGAATTACTTATCACAGAGACTATCAATTAAGTATGTTCTTTTAAAATTTGTAATATGATGCTTTTTTTGTTACATACAATTGCAGGAAGGCTGGAATACACTACACAACTTTTCAATTCTGAAAAGATTTTAAAACATTAAGCATCATGCACTTGCCGACTATCTAAATGGTTAGAGAGAACTAACGGATTCACTGACTCACTAAACGGATCACACAAAACCAGACTTTCATGTTGTTCCAAACACAACAAACTCATACAAACATGCATCTCGTTTCTAGGAGACGCATGACAATTGACAGTATGTTTTAAAATCATCTCAAAATATCAACATGTTTGATATCCTACAACTAGATGTAATTATAGTCTGAAGCTATTATTATATATTCCCCGATTTTCTGTGAAATCTGTCAACTCTAATCTGCAAACTGCCACTGCCAAATTTTGGCAACCTGTGTAGTGTATTCTAGCCTTTAAAGGAACATGAAATCATGTGACTGGAAATCCACCTGGTTCTGTTGTTGTTAAATAGCAGTGTTTGAGTGTTAATAGTTGACATCTAAAATTGATTCATATGCATAAACAAACAAAAGCGTTTTGGATAAGTAAATGCATAAATATACTGATGGGTGAATTCACTAAAAATCATTACGCCTGTTGAAAGCACTGTTTATTTGAACACATTCAGATACAGTGGATTACATGCTTATGCATTCAAGAAGAAAGCTTTCATCTCCTGTGGAAACGGTTCGTACCTTTTTCCCAGAAACATGGATCTGGAAACTCAGTGAAGTTGGGTATGTAAATGGATACCCAGCAAAGAGTTTGTAAGATGAAACTGAACATTACTAAGACACTTTCCACTACATTTTACTGTACTGTGTTGCACGACAGGGACTCTGGATCAGCTCAGGTTCCTGTCACGGTTCCTGACACCATCACCACTTGGGAGACGGAGGTCTTCTGTCTGTCCTCTGAAGGTCTGGGTCTCGCTCCTCCTGCTCAGCTGACAGTTTTCCAGCCCTTCTTCCTGGAGCTCTCTCTGCCTTACTCCATCATCCGTGGGGAGATCTTTGAGCTGAAGGCCACTGTCTTCAGCTATCTGTCCAAGTGCATCATGGTGAGATTTCAGACTCAGTCTAATCAAATCATATCAAATATGCCTCTAATCATGTGTGGTTGATTGACAGGTTAAAGTGACTCCAGCTCCGTCCTCAGACTACACTCTCAAAGCCTCCTCTGATGATCAGTATTCATCCTGTCTATGTGCTAATGGAAGAAAAACCTTTAAATGGATCCTCACTCCTTCTGTTCTTGGTGAGTTTTCCAGTCTGAATCATTGTTTCTCAGTGTTTGTGTCTGTTGTATCTTCACATACATGTCTTGTGTTGTAGGAGTCGTGAATATTACAGTCAGTGCAGAAGCAGAGGCGTCCCAGACTGTGTGTGACAATGAGATTGTGAGCGTCCCAGAGAGAGGACGTATTGACACGGTCACACGAAGTCTGCTTGTACAGGTCAGCGCACGTCAAATGTCTCTTAGATGTCATTTACCCTTTATCATAATGCTGCTTATGTCAAAATGATGTGTTGATGTGTTGATGTGCAGGCGGAAGGAACTGAAAAGACAGAGACTCAAAGCTGGTTATTGTGTCCAAAGGGTTTGTCCACATAATTATTTTCTTATAGATTTAAAATGTATACATATTTTAATGTTATTTAATATTAAACCATAGTGTTACTCTGCTGATCACTGCTATGTGTTTCTGTCTGGTTTGTAGGTGACAGTCTCTCAGAGGAAGTGGCTCTGACTCTCCCTAAAGATGTGATAGAGGGATCAGCCAGATCCTCTGTTTCAGTCATTGGTAACATTTACAAATACAAGCATATATGAGGAGATTGGGTTTTGAACTTATAAAATGTAGTGAGTTTTATTTTCTGTATGGGTTATAGGAGACATATTGGGTCGTGCACTGAGGAATCTTCACGGATTATTACGGATGCCGTACGGCTGTGGAGAGCAAAACATGGCAGTTCTTTCTCCCAATATTTACATTCTGCAGTATCTGGAGAACACAGAGCAGCTCACCTCAGCCATCCGAGAGAGAGCCACAGGCTTCCTGAAGAGCGGTGAGAGACATAAATCATGTCAAGGAAATACTGAGACTGTTTGGTTGTTAGAATTCAGACACATTTGATCAACCCAAATTAACTGTTTAATCACTTTCAAACTCAACAGGATACCAGAGACAACTGAACTACAGACATAACAATGGAGCATACAGCACATTTGGTCATGGAAAAGGGAATACTTGGTAAAAACTTTTTTATCAAAGAAATTATTAAATGTTACCAATAAACCCAGCCAGACTGTACAAAATATTAGATCTTATATCTATAAGAGATTATTTAGTTCGTCTGTCTTCTGCATTCTTTTATGTTTTAATTCAGTCAATTTTGGTTAACAGTGGAGTAAAATTACTGCTACAACTAAAGACATTGTGTAAATTACCACACCACCAGGTTGACTGCCTTTGTCCTGAGGTCTTTTGGCAAAGCACAAAAATACATATATATTGATCCTGGTAAAATTCAGGATGCAAAGAATTGGTTAACAAGTAGACGGGATTCAGAGGGCTGTTTTATCCAACAGGGAAGCTTGTTCAACAACAGAATGAAGGTATTTTGTTTGTTTCTTAACATTTGCTGTGACAAGTAGACACCAGGTCTGAAAATAAATAAAAATTTTGTCCTTATTTTTTTTTTCTCATTTATTCCAGGGTGGAGTGAATGATAATGTGACCATGACTGCCTACATTACTGCATCATTGCTTGAACTGGAAACTCCAGTCACCGTAAGTTCATCTTCAGGAAACACAGTATAAACTCATAGAAAAATGACACTCACAGTGTCTGTTTCTGTTTTTGTCACAGGATCCTGTCGTCACTAAAGGATTGTCATGCTTGAGGTCCGTCATTCAGGATGTCAAAAACATTTACACCACTGCTCTGCTCACCTACACTTTCAGTCTGGCTAAAGACACGGACACTCAACAGCAGCTTTTCAAGAAACTGTTGGATGTTGCTATTTCAGACGGTAAGAGGTTTGTTTCTGATGATTTCTGTTGTCTTTTATGACTGTACTATTGTTTTTTGTCATGCTCATTGAGTTACGCGTGTGTCTTTTGTCCTCAAGGGTCTCATCTCCACTGGTCTCAGTCTGCATCTGCTGAGGACTCTGATTCTCTGGCAGTGGAGATCAGCTCATATGTGCTGCTAGCTGTTCTCTCTGCAGATTCAGTCACTACAGCTGATCTGGGCTATGCTAACAGGATTGTCAGCTGGCTTGTGAAGCAGCAGAATGCCTATGGAGGATTCTCCTCCACACAGGTTACTCAAACTACTCCAATCAAACACATTATTAGCGGTGTGAATGAGTAAAAGTGATATTACTGAACACATTTATTTCCCAGGACACAGTGGTGGCTCTTCAGGCTCTGTCTTTATACGCCACCAAAGTGTTCAGCTCTGACGGCTCCAGCACAGTGACTGTACAGTCAGCAGGAGACACTCACCACTTCGATGTCAATCAGGACAACAAGTTACTGTACCAGGAGAAGCAGCTGCAGACCGTCCCAGCCAAATACAGCATTGAAGTGAAGGGCTCAACCTGTGTGTCTGTGCAGGTCTGTAGTGCGTTCAGCTTCATTTACTCACTCTCTTTCTCTCTTGGCATTGTGGTTATTCTGCTGTGAAATGGTTTATAAATTTATTTTTGTTTGTGTTGACTCTCTCAGATAGCTCAGTTCTACAACATTCCCACTCCTACTGAAGCTAAAACATTGAGCATTGACGCTAAGATTGAGGGAGATTGCATGAAAACCTTTGGACAGTCCCTATTGTTAAATTTCACTGTGAAGTAAGAACAGTAACTTTATGCTATAAGACATGATTTTGGTTATGGCTTTAGTTCATCAACTCTGATGGATCATATTTTTTTTTTTTCAGATACGATGGTCTACATGAAAGGACTAACATGGTCATTGTGGATATTAAACTCTTATCTGGATTCACAGCTGATACATCAATGGTGCGTTTGACTATGTGAAGCGATTCATTATTAGATTTACTGTACTATCTCTGTGAATCTACTGTAAGATGTTGCAGCTATGGCCAATAATGTCTTCCTCTTTTCTTGTTGAACAGCATGATAGCTTACAGAATATAGCTCAGTTGGGCATGTACAAATCATACTTTTTTTCCTTTTTAAAATAACTTTTTCCACAGCTTGAAACTCAAAGCACTTCAAGCGCATCACTTGTGGAACGGGTCGATTCTAAAGATGATCATGTCATCGTATATTTGAAAGAGGTGGGAGAACAGCAACATTCATATGATAAGTTACAGTGATTCCTTCACATTTGATCTAAAATCTTCAATAATTTCCATGATTTATGTTTATCCTCCTGCAGGTTCCAAAAAATATTCCTGTCAATCACCATTTACAATTAAAACAGATTGTTCCAGTGAAGAATCTCAAGCCAGCTGTGATTAAAGTGTATGATTATTACCAAACAAGTAAGATTTTTATGTGCCATTTTTCTTTGTTTTTATTATGATTCAAAAGTAAAGTATCAGTTGGCATTAAGCTAATTTCTCATTATCAACATTTCCCTCAGGTGATCTGTCAGAGACTGAGTATTCATCCCACTGTGAATGAAGTGTCATGCCTCAGTTCTGCAGCTCGGATAAAAATATTTGAATGCTGACTGAATGTTTTTATTCAGTGTTTATTCCTTTTTCTGGGCAAATTAGTTTCCTGATTAGCCTTTGTTTTATTAAACCCAAACAACCTGAAAACACTTTGGTGAGATTATTGTATTTTTGTTATTGAGTTGCTTACATACTATGGAAATATTTCAGTGTCAGATTAGATATTTTTCCTTGAGACAGTCTAGGTGCATCCCAATTTACATAATTATGCACTATTCTAAGACATTTTATAGTTTAAATAGAATGAGTAGTTCACACTGAAAATTCCAACAAGAAATAGTGCACTTTAAAAGGATGATGCACTTTAATTACCAAAAAATTAAATAAATGTTGTATACTTCAGGCACTCAACTGTCACAGCTTTCCTTTCGTAGCCAAAGTGGAGAGGCTATTATACTCCAACACTAGATGGTTGAGTACAGTATTGCATAGTATAATAGTGTATAGTATACGTCATTTGGAACACAGCTACTGCACAATAATACATTTTCAATACATTCTAATGCTAAAGAGATTATGCAATTACAGGAATAGGGTTAAGATCCATGACAACCAGGGTCCTCTGGAAGTCAGTGAAGGTACTGCAGAAATCAGTTTTAAGGGATATATAAAACAGAAATGTTCTTTTAAAACATTTTTTTTACATCTATGATTACTTGAAAGAACATGAATGATGTGTTAAGCATTATATAATTCAGTAATGTTAGTTAATTCTCATTTATGCTCCATTTATGAATTTGCACTGATGAAAATATCCCTATTATCTGACATACATACAGATACCATTGAATTAGCAGTCCTGAAATATAATGCTTGTCTCTGTGACAGCACTAGGCTGTATAAACTGCAAGAAAAAAAAAAAAACTGTAGGCCAATCAGACATTACCAAGTTTATTAGAAAATCAAGCTTTTTTTATATTAGGGGTCCCAGGGTTGCTTGAGAGTGTGGTGAGGTCCATGTGTCTGAAAATCCCTGATGTACAGTATTCTTTAATGCCAAAATACATCCAAAACAGGTTAAAAACCAGAAGATAGATCCAAAATACTAATCTAAAATTCACAGTGGAGATAAACAGAACAAGGTTCAAAATAATCACTAAACCAATACAGAACTGATTGCTCAGAATTGCAGGGACACTGCTGGACCTCACAGAGATGAGAGCAATGAGTGTGGAAGCCAGACTAATTTTCAGGAGAATAAAGGTTATGACATGACAAAAAAAGTGCTATAATAATGAACATTTACTTGAGCAATATTTACATTTAATCATTTAGCAGACTATAGTTTATCAATAGCAACTTATAACTGAGGAGAACAATAGAAGCAATCAGACTAGCAATAGGGCAACAATATGCAAGTGTTAGCCTAGTCCCAGTTAGTCTATCACACGTAGCATCCAAATGAAACCTATGACACTGAACATCTGTTAAGAACATGAAATAATTATAGCATATAATCTCAGGTAGCAGGAAGTGTCTTGCATATTTAATATTACACAACAGATTTTAGGTGACTTTCAGTAGCCATAAGTTTAGTCATATTGTGAAGGCAGAGAATTTACAAATGCAAAAGGAGCTTACAGTATCTCTCCCTCTCAGTTTGAGTGGGTGGGTGCATGTATTTGCACTGGATGTTAATTATCAGTTGTCTTGGCCCACTGTTTGTCTACACAGAGTTAAAGGTCAGTAGCTCTACATTTCTCTGTAGATGAGGATAAGATAGGAGTTTGCTTTCAGATGATCGCATGTACACTTATATACTTTAAGATCTGAGTTGAGTTCTTGCATGTTATTGAGAACTGAACTTCTCAACTTCCCTTTTGACTGCAGATAAAATTACTATTTAGAATATTAAGATTTACAGTTCAACACTGAATTATGCACTCAGGAACATTCATAATGAATTGAATATTTATTCGAATCTGTGCAAGAGTCTTGAACTGCTAGTATTTATCATTTATCAAACTCATCAAAAATAAATTTTTGGGCAAAACCACAAATTGCATTTTAGCAAAGGTTGTTGAACTGCGTTGCCTACATGGTTGAATCATTAATCAGATGATCAATATAAATGTTTTGAAGGACCTCCTTTAACACCAGAGTCCCTTTAAAAGAGACGGTCCAGTTCATCTCATGACCTGTATGATCGCTCGTCATCATGACTCTGAATATGAGCTGCTGTTGGAAAGGGCTCCTTCTGCTCTCTTTCTTCCTGATCTGTGTCAATGGACAAACATCCGGGCCGTAAGTTTTTAACAATTTCTGCTGAGGAAGGCAGTGTTTTGCTTTCTAAGTTTGATAAATTATTATACCATTAGTTATTGTGTAAGGTAAGTCTTGATGATTTCTCCTGTATTGATTTAACGGATCTGTGTTGCACAGTATGGTTTGCTGTTTAAAAGACAACTTGAGGCATGTGTAAGATCATTCATAATTAATGACAGTGTATTTTTAAGGGCAATACTGTTCTGAAAAAAAAAAAAAAACATTAAATTAATTCACCAGACTTCATTACACAGTTTGCCCTTGTATTCTCACTTCTCATATAAATGATCAATAACAAACAATCTGTATTGATTTTCAGTCCCATTTTATTTCTTATTGTATCTAACTACTCAAGCAATATTGTATGATCCTTTTCTCTGGACAGATCTTTCATGGTGACGTTTCCTGCAGTGATCGGGTCTGGATCTGAGGCCAAACTGTGTGCAAGTCTTCTCAAGCCCAATGAAAGCCTTGTCATGACCGTTCATCTGGTTCATGGTAACCAGAGCACTTTACTGCTGCAGGAGAAAGCTGAGGAAGAGTTTCACCGCTGCTTTAACTTCAAGGTCTGCCATCAAAACATACACATGATGATTATTATCAAATCTATTTCACCATAATGCATCTATTTTTTGTGATGGCAGGTTGTAAATACAGTATATTATTTCTCATCAGGCTCCTCTGGTCGAAGCAGAATCAGTGCAGAAAATGAAGGTCGAACTACAGGGAGAAACTTTCAAGATGACTGAAGAGAGAAAAGTCATGTTCAAGCCTTACCATCCTCTGACCTTTATCCAGACTGATAAACCTATCTATATTCCAGGACAGACAGGTGAGCTTTGAATGTCTCAAAGGCTCAGTAAATAATGCTGGTGTCACTGACATCTAAACCCTGATCACAGCTTATGTAACACATATACATTAAGTAAAGCTCGCTATGATCATACAATGAGCTGATGATCAAAAATTACAAATGTTGCACAAACCGACTGATGGTAAAAGAGCATTAAGTAAACAGTTCAATGGATTTACAAACTTGTAAACAGAAAAGAGGAGCATAAGAAAATATAAGGAAAGAAGATAAGAATGAGTAGCTTTGAAATCTAACAGCTTTGGAAACACAAGAATGGTCATCTAGTGTGTGTTTGAACAATCCCCTCAGATTCAAACATATATTCAGCCTAAATACTGTAATTACAAATAACTGATAACGTAAATCACTTTTATCAGTGTATGACTTTATTTTAGATACTATAGGGGTGTTCTTGATGAGCCACTGCAGAGTTTAGCTTTAACCTTAAATGTCAGGATCAGGATCCAGCTAATAAAGTCCAGAAAGGTTTATCTGAAATCTACAGGTCTGTGTGTTGAAGCTGGGTTGGGACTAAACTCTGTGGCCCTTCAGGAGTTTGACACTCCTGCTATAGATCTTTACATGTGATAATAGCTGTCTGGTATGAGCCTACTTGATTCTAACTGGTCAGCTGGTGCAAACTGGTCAGAAATTCTTGTAAAATTATGTCTAAAACAGGCTACTGTGATAGTTTAATTTGGCTTAAAAGACACGTTCAAACCACAGCAGAATGCAGTTGTCAGCCCTGCATTTGAGTGAAATACTGACTGTAAGCTTTGTCCCTTGCATAAGAGCTGAAGACATCAAAAATGTCGTTTTTTGTAAATGCACATTTCTATTTTACAGTGCACTTCAGAGTTGTTACCATGGATACAAACCTTGCCCCCCTTGATCAGCAGGTCTGATGTGTTTATCTTGCATCTTTATTGCACTTGTTTTCTCTTGCATTGTTGAATACACGTTTAATAAATAAACACATTTTTGGCTTTTAATCTTTTACTACTATTTGCTCTTTTACAGTATAGCACAGTGGTTCTTGAGGTAAGAACACAAAACCTTCTGTGCAGTCATAACTTACACAAGTTTTAAATCTTATTAACACTACAGAAATTCTGTTAGGCTATTTTTGCAATTATTGTATTTTCAGTAGGCTAATTATACATTTCTCCATTGATAGTCAGGATATGTGTAGCTGACTGTAACTAAATATCTGCACTGTCTCTGGTATTAAACAGGACAGTCAAGGTAACCGGATTGGTCAATGGACAAATGTTTCTTCATCAAGATGGATTTTGCAGCGTTCTTATGAATTAAACCCAGAGGCCCGTCAAGGCATGTACAAACTGAAGGCTTTTATTGGTGACAGGATGATCTCACATGATTTTGAGGTGAAAAAATATGGTAAGTCATTAAAACAAATGATTTGCAATGTTGCATGGGAAGAATTTCAATAATATGTAGTAGCTTTTAGAAGGGAATGTCACGGGTTACTTGACTGTAACCCTGTTCCCTGAAAAAGCGGTAACGAGATGATGCGCTGAGCGCTATGGGAAAACATCTTTGTTTGACCGGTTGTGAAAATTTTGCTTAAATAACCTCTGATGACATCATTGGAATGCGCAAATCAGAGGCTATAAATAAACGTATGACAGGTGCACTTTCAGGTCACTGTCTGAAGAATGTCCTGAACACGCCCCCCAGTGTAGCAATGCAGCACAGCATCTCGTTCCTGCTTTGGGAACAGGGTTACAGTCAAGTAACCCGAGACGTTCCCTTTTAAAAGCTACTCTCAATGCTGCGCTGAGCGCTGGGAACGAGAATGCCAACTGCGCTGCACTGGAAGTGTCTGGAACCCTCAAGGTTGTGTAGTGTGTGCGCACAAACACGAGAATGGCCTCAGACATGAGTTTGGGATGTTGACTCAAGGACGTGTGAGCCTGGAGTAACATGAACATCCAAACTATAGAATATAATAAATGTGTGCGGAGAGGACCAGCCTGCCACATCACATACTTGCTGCAAGGCACCTCTTGCTAAAGCCCTGGAGGATGCAATCCCCCTGGTAGAATGAGCCCTAACGCCCAGAGGCGAAGCTTGACCGCTTGCCTCATAGGCTAGTGTGATGACATCTCTCACCCAATGAGACATAGGGCGTTTCTCAATACCAAGTATGCAAACTTCTGTCTTGCGTCCTTGGTAGTTCAGACTTGTCAAGTTCGACTCAGGAGAACCAATTATCGAAGACGCAAGTCTGGTAATTCTGCAAATGGAACAGCGCCGTTCTTGATAGCATCACTCAGCTCGCTCTGGCTACTCCGGTTATCTCAGGATGTTAAGTAGTTAAACTTGGATTTTGTTCTATGGTGGTTCTAATGTCTCTAGCCTTCCTCTTGGTGTGTCGATCAGAACACAGGAATGGATCAGGGCAGTTTGATTCAATCAAAGGGGTTTATTGAACGCTGAGAATTCATTGGTCTGTGTGTCCATGTGTGCGGTTCTACAATAAAACATAGATAAAAAAGTTTGTAGACAAACTTTAAGTTGGCATGAAAAAGCCTAGCCAGAAAGTTTGAAGTAGTTTTAAAAGTTTGAAGTTTGAAGGTTTTTAGTTTATAAATATTAGACAGAATGGAATCTTAAATGAGTCTCGATGGATTAGAAATAGTACATAGAAGGGCAGCTAATGGAGTCTAATGGGCCTCTCCAACTTTTACAAATTTTAATTTTGTTTGGAGTTAAAATGAAAGAAAGAAAGCTTCGTTAGAAAGAAAGTTTTAAAAGCTTGAAGTTTAAAGTAGTTTGTAGAAAGATAGATAGATAGATATATCCACTGTCAAAAGTTGTGAATGGTACCAAAATGCCAAACCGTACCGTACCACTTTTTGGTTACCCTTTTGTTGGGGAACCTAGCACAGTGGTACGGTACTAAAGGGTGGAGCTAGACTCACTGCAGAACGTTGATTGGTTGACAGAGTTTCGTCACTTGCGCGTGCTACTAAGGGAATGACAACATAAGAAGCGCCATTTTTTTAATATACAGTTGAAATATAATACTACTGTTATTGTGTCAGGAAATGTAGTTTTAAGAGTTTTTCAGGCGAGAATGTAGTTGTTTAAAGCTCAAATTTGTGGTTTATTTATAAAGATTTATGAAAATTTGATACAGGTTGTGAGATCCGGGCGATCACCGGGCGCTCTGCGCTCATGTACCCCGCCTGGAACAGCCTTTCCTCGGCTAGTCGTTCTGACGTTTGCCGCTGACTCTGACATCTGAGATATAATTCGTCTTGTGTATATCTAACGGATGATATTTGGTCTCGTGAATCTCTAATTTGTTCCTTGGCCAATCGTTTTGTGAAGTTTCATAACTTTATATCTTTAAGCTATTTAACTTTACCGTTGTAAGGTTAGACTAGAGCGCTGACTTTGTATGTTTGACTGAAATGTTTGCTTTATTTCTTATTGTATAGCTTCTTGTACCTTTTACTTTTGAAACTGAAATTTAACAAAAAGTCATTTTTGTCATTAACATTTTGTCATTTGTAATGTTGTTTAGTACAAATGCACATATTGCCTACCCTGGTAATCCAGAGTTCTCGTGAGAGCACAAGTTGAATTTGCTCAGCGAGTTACTCTGGTGTCGAGTAATGCTGCTCATTAAATATGCCCTTGTATCTGAGCTGCACCAATCACATCGGGTTATCTGATATAGGTGGGCCAGAGGTGAGATGACGACAGCGCTGTGACGTCGAAGTCATTAGTAAACATTGCAAGATGGCTATGGATGAACACCATTTGTTTGAAATGGCTATGGCTGCTACAATGAAAGATTTAGACTTTTTCTCTAAAAGAGGAACAGAAGACAGCGCCTGAATCGTTCCTTTGCAAGAAGGGCATTTTGACTGTTTTGCCGACCGGATACGGTAAGAGTATAATCTACCAGTTAGCTCCGCTGGTAGCTAAGCGGTAACTTGTTGTGATTGGTCGTAGAGTTATCCAATTGCGTGCAGTGAGATTTTCAAATGCATGCTTGGTGCCGCCCCTCGAGCTAGCCGATTTTCATTAGTCGACGCCAGACCATTAATCTTTTAGATTTAGGTCTGGATTTCCAGACTACATATTGCCTGGACTATATTAAAATGTTTAATATTTTTATATTATATTTAAACGAAAAGAGGCAGGGTTGTGTTTTATACTTCGTTTTGTTATAAATAGGCGTACGTTACATGCAGTGAATATAATCAATACGTGTTGCCTGAACCACATTTGTGTGTCTATAATGTTTAAGATTTCTTTAAATGAAAACGAAAAGAGGCAGAGTGGTGTTTTATAACATATTTCGTTTAATTGTTGCCTAAAATATACATACAGAGATAACCGGAGTAGCAAAGCGAGCTGAGTGACACTTTCAAGAACGCGCTGTTCCATTTGCAGAATTACCGGACTCGCGTCCTCATGAGTCATTCTCCTGAGTCGGACTTGGCAAATCCGAACTTTGCGTACTTGTTATTGAGAAACGCCTAATGTCGGCGCTTGGCTTCTTGTGACAAACATGTCGAGAAGCAAGAACAAGATCTGCTGTATGTCATCCATCGCTGTATGTCATCCATTGTTGTTTATGTCGCTTTCTTCTTCGCATGAAAATGACGTTGATCGCTTCTTTCCGGCATAGGCTACACCACGCCTATCAAGCAAGGGTACTGTTGGCAGTGGAAACGCAAGCCGATTCATTGTTTACCGACCCAAACCGTACCGTACCGTACTGTACCGTACCGCTCAGTGGAAACGAGCTATTAGAGCGCTCTGTTCAAGTTCATGTCTTGTTTTGAGTTTTCATACCACACCATGTTTCAAAATTCATTTTTCCCTGGCCCAGTATATTGACTATGCACTATTGTTAAGTGGCTCATCGTTCACGGTGGGTTTTGCGGATAAGGAACCCCGCAACCCAACATTACTGTCTAAGCCTGAGCCACTTCACGTCATGCCTGCCAAGCCTGAGCCACTTCACTTCACGTCATGCCTGCCAAGCCTGCCAAGCCTGAGCCACTTCACGTCATGCCTGCCAAGCCTGAGCCACTTCACGTCATGCCTGCCAAGCCTGAGCCACTTCACGTCATGCCTGCCAAGCCTGAGTCTCTTCACGTCATGTCTGCCATGTCTGAGTCTCTTCATGTTGTAAAGCCCGTGAAATTGGTCCAATGGAGGTTTTCCAATAACACAGGGAAGGTCTCACGTGCTCTGTCCTCACTCATGCGAAGTATTGGTTGGTTAAATGCAATATATATTAATCACATATTTACTCGTTTATTTCATCTGACTCCATAAATGAAAAGGTTTTAATGATATCTGTGGATCATTAATCATGAGTGAATGTTTGACTATTCCGTTTAACTCTTCAATGGAAATAATATCAAAGTCAGTTAGAATAATCAAATGTAACAATTTATTATGTCAGGTAAATGTATCATGCCAATTTCATAATCAATTCAAAGATAATCGATACAAAACATCAAATTCTCCGGAATAAAGAAAAGATGCAAACCCAACTTTAAGAAATACATGAGGCTGAGAGATCTCGGTCTCTCAGCCTCACGGGCCATCTGAAGTACAGAAAAAGGCCCCGAACTCTCTGCTGCATCTCATTAAATAGTCAGACCTCTTTCACATGGAAACATGTGCTAACAAAAGAAATTTGCATGCAGTGGTCACACCTTCATGGGGGTGGGTGACCATTTGCTTGAGAGACCACCTTCCTTTGTAAGTCAGTTATCCATAAACTCTTAAAACCTAATTACCTTTTATTTTATCTATCTGGAAATGAGATATCTGTACCACTCACTTTGAGACATTTCAAATGACACCAAAAACATAACAGTCAATGATAAGAATTCACATTAAACCATATTCTTGTGTGAGTTCTTAGTAGTTTGCGGAAGTGAGGTCGTATGGGGGAGGTCAAATGGTAATTAGACCTTTGTCTCAGACCAGGGCCTCAACCAGTATTTTCAGTCTTACAGATTCCCTCCTTGATCCCGTGGGTCACATTCTGATGAACACTTACGGGGTCACAGTAAGACGTTTGTTATAATCCTTGAAGATGTAGCACAAAAATTGTCTTTGCAATGTTGGCATCTGTAGAATCTCAGTGGGCTGTGTTCACCTGCAGAACACCTGTTCTCACCAGGTGTATAGCTTGAGTCCAGCAGGTGGATGGATGCATTCAGGTTCTCTTCCTGTAATCCTGTGACGTGAGCAAAGTTCATAGTCAATCTGGACCTCTTGTGACTTGATCAGTTGACGTGTCATTCCTTCATGGAGAAACTTCCGCTTCCCTGGCACCTTCTCCACGATGATGATCTGACCCTCCTTGACCCACCCTGTCACCTCCAGCGGTACGGTGGTCTGGGCAGACCTCAGTGGATGAAGGGGTTCTCCTTTGACACCTGAAAAGCATCTTAAATGTCCGCTTCACGATTGAGCACATATATGAACTTACAGTCGTAAGGAAATGCATAGGAACGCATAATGCAATAAAGCAAAATCATGTCATGTTCAATGTAAAATACCATGTTCATGTCAGCAAATGTGAGTGGTGCATTTGGTCTCATTAATTACCTGATTTTTAATTACCATGCCAATAATACTCCTATAGAGGGTCAAGGAAGGACAAAGGAAGATCTTACAAGCTCTTACCCTGTTCTTAGAAACATTTAAATAAATGACATTCTAACAAAACAACCAGTGCTAGGTTAAAACAACATTTCATGAAGAGTGTCAGCGAAATTTTCGTGTAACCAAACATAGAGATTCAATTGAATTGATGTCCAAAAACATTGTTGTGAGTAAAATGGACAATATACAAATAAGCAGAAATCAAAATAAGTTTCAGAAATTAAAATCAAAATAAGTTTCAGAAATTAAAATCAAAATAAGTTTCAGAAATTAAAATCAAAATAAGTTTCAGAAATGTTTTTCTGAATTACTCAAAGGAAAAATATGCAGAAATCAAAATAGGTTTCAGAAATGCAGCAAGAGGTCGGTGTAAACCAATCAATGGTTTTGTGTGTTTGTGTGTGAGTATTTTTTAGAATGTCAGAGTGTGTTTTTGTCTGTGAGAGTGTTTTTGTGTGCGTGTGTGTGTGTTGGTGTGTGTGTGTGTCTGTGAGAGAGTGTGTTTGAGAGTGTGTGTATTGATCTGGCTAAGTCACAGTTGATGACAGAGTTGAATTGTAAATTTTTGTACTTGATTGAATTGGTCTCACTTCAGATTTATCCATTTTAATTTTGTTTCTGTTATTAGTAGGTATGTTGAGAAATCAGGGGCCCTCTGATTTTTCAACTCCCACCAACAACCATGGAGTTTTTAAATTTAATGGCAGGTCTGCCTTAGAATTTGTCTTGATTTGTGACTGTAGCCATTCAGTTGTCCATGTGTGTTGCATTAGTTGGCAGTTTGTTGTGAATAGCGTATGCTATTCTCTGTGTCTCTGTTAGACCATGATCATGAGATCACCTCCACCTTGTGTGTTTGAAGCTATCTGGATCTGTTAGTGTGAAGATGACACATCTTCGTCTGATGTGCAGGGTATAGTGATGGAAGTGTGTGTTCAGTGTTCACTTCTAGGAGATGGGTGTACTCTAATCTATAACAATTGTGTTGCAAATTTAGTTCCAGTTCTATACTGGGAGGCCATATTTATGCAGTAATGTGATAGTGTGACGTGTGAAAAGGCCTTTTGTAATGTCTTTTCACCCATCTCCCGAGTCTCAATTCCGCTGTCCTGAATTTGCTCCAGGTGGGCTCCACCATTTTGCAGAAGTAGCCTAAGCCTGAGACAGAAAACAGAGGAGAGCGAACCACAGATAATTCCAATATTTCAAAAACATTAAATTCAGACGAATTTTAATTCCAGATGTCACATGAAACCGAGTTTCATTGACCAAGTCTGAATTGTTGCTGTTGTTTCAGTGTGTTGTGACACCTGCTTTTTCAGTTCAGCCTTCAGTCTGCTGCATGTGCAATGCTCATTGCTTTCTCTCATTACAGCCAGATCTGTTATGGTGTCGTTCACACATTTTAGTTAGTGCAGATATTTTTTGACCTGCAAAAAACTGTGGTACCCTCCTTGTAAATTTACTTCTCTGATTAGATTACATTTTAGTTGTTGCACAATTTGGTTTGCTATTACCTGTGCCACAATTCTAGCCGTGTTTTCTAACGGTGAAAAATAAAGGCATACCCCGCCCCTTTTTGGCACTGGGTAGCACACAAATGAAATTCTGTTTCAGAAATTCAGTTTTAATGACGAAAGTCACACTTCTCCAATTATTGTCCTGCTCGGCGAGTGTAATATAATGTTTATTATAATTCAAGTTATAATATAATTATATTCTTTAACAATACAAGTCAAATTATATTGTTTTCAGTCTCTGAAGAGTCTCTAGAACAACTTAACGCCTGGTCAAATCTCTGCTTGTTCTCATGTCAATACATTTGAATATTAAAAGGCTTTTTGGCTCAGGGCTGATAAGATGTACATTCGCTGTTTTTCTTTTTTCCTTTGCTAGGTTTCAAATACCCTTTCTTCTCATTTAGTCTTTTTAAATGGCCATTTTAACGTTTGATTCTTCTATTTACTCTTACTTTATATTTTCCGTTTATAGATCAGGGAAACTATATCGCTTTGCAGTCCTTCTCCTAAGGATGCACGACACAATCTCTCCAGTCTGATTCTCAAAACAGAGGTAATTGGCTAAACATCTGAGATTTGCCGTATTCACACGTACAAAATAACAGACACTTAAATAGCCCCCTTGAATGCCACCTCAGGAACTTAATCAAATTGTTTCACTTTAGTAGAGGTCATGACCACCATAAAAGACGTTAGTCGATCAACTTACTTTTCTTAAAATGGCTTTGGTTTAGTCAAGCCCGTGGTATAACCACGTACACGTATCTAAAGGAACATTTAAATGAGAACAGAGGTTATGGAACGCACCCGAATCCAGGTTGATCAAATAGCATTCGCTAATTCTGGACGGAAATAACTCGCCCCCCCTCATTCAAGTACACTTGAATCTGATATCAGTATTAGTTGTCACTAATGTCTAGCGCAGGCTTGTGGAAATATACGAATCTGGTAATCTATTTGGAAAAAATAATTGCAGAGATATCCAGAATGAGTTCAAACGTGACAATATTTTGTTCTCTGAAGCCTTAAATATGAAAAGGTTTTTGTTTCAGGATTAATGAGATGCATTCGCTGTTTCTGATTTTCAAATTCATTGTGAATCACATTATAGCCACCAAATTCAGCACAGACACACGTTTAATTCAGTTCACAGGATACATGGCCTAGAATACAACATCTACAACCTTTACCTAAGTGTTCCAAATACCCCCAAAGCAAAACAATAGAATACAACATCTATATCACCTTTGCTTAAGTATTTCAAATACACTTACAGTAAAGCAATCCTGTGTTAAAGAATAAACTTTAAATTAGCCTATGTGCATCTTGTAGCACAAACAACCAAATTGTGTTCTATGTGCACGATGTGTAGTGCACGATGTGTTAAGCACAATTTCAAATTTTGAAAATGCAGACAGGTTCAATGAATTTAGATGTTAAACTATTACGCTATTTGCTATTGGGCTGCTACCCAACTAGCAAATGACGCTAATAGCTGAGGGCCTTGAGTGACCAAAGTTGTCAGGTCAGTAAGAGTTTTAGATGCATTTGAGCTTTGGTTACTTGCTGAGTGCTGGTTCGTGTCATTAGATTGTGATTGTCTGCGTTTTATGAAATAGGGTGGAGGTCTGCCTCTGCCCAGTGACCAACACTTTTCCTCTGTATGGCCTGTTTTGTGACAGGAATTACAGAATCTGTTCAGTTTGCCACAGTGTGGCTTTCTGAATTCTCCTGTAGATGGAGGATTTTCATGACATTCTAACACAGCTACCTCACCATGCATTTGTTTCCGTGACTCAATTCTTGTTGCCCAGCTAACAATACCTTCGAATGTATTTTTTGCTGGAGAAACACCACACATGAGTGATTGCTGTACACGCGGCCCTGCATTTGTAAGCAGGAATTCAAGGAGAACTACATTGTTGTGGTTAACACCTTCAATTCCAGAATACTCCTCAAAAAGTTCAAACATATTTTCTGCATATGTCTCAAACGATTCTTCAGTACTCTGTTTCCGATTGAAAATCAATTCCCATCCAACAGGACTACAACCACGCAGCTCGCGAAGGCATTGTTTTAGTCTATTCAAGATTTCACTCTCAGGCTCATTTTGATGCATTGACTGCACAATGGTGCCCGTCATCAAAACCTGTGGTATCTTATAGTTCAGAACATCTGGAATTGAGCTGATAACAATTTGCCAAATATCTTTTGGTTCGAGCTGAAATGCATGTTTTAGACTAACAATGCGTCTCCACCATGGTTCGAATGGCCCTTTCAAAGGGAATGGTCCGATCTCTGCTTTGAACAAGCTACATTCAGTTACTGTTAAAGGACGCCGAATGGTTGACTCTGTGCCGTTTGGGTGCCGTACCACCTTAAGGGCTGAAACAGGCACTCTTTTCATAACTTTATCACATGCTTCATCTGTCTGGAAAGATACGAGATCATTAGAGCAGGCTGCCTCATCTAAGAAGTGTACATTTTTAGCCCAATCGCTGTTAAGCTTTTTGGGAGACTTGCTTTTAGCATTTAGCTTAGCCTTGAGATCTGCAATGGTCTCTTTGTGATTTTTACACTTTTCAGTCAGGGCTAATAGCTCAGCTAGTAATTTATCTAGCTGTGTTTGAAGATCGTGAATCTTTTCCTCAGACTTTTGTGCCTCTGCATTTTTAGAATGCACTTCTTCACATTTAGCATGCATAAGCGAAGATAGAAATTTTGTTGACTCATTTAGCCTTTTATAACTTATGAAGTTTAAAGCCTCAATTATTTCACCATGTTTTGATTTCTTCTGTTTACTACCCACTGCTTTCCACCAAGTGAAAATTTCATTGTCAATAGCATCCATGTTAAGACCTTTTCTACTTAGTTTGTACAGTGTAGGCTCAACCTTTTCAGCCCATAATGTAAACAGGACATTATCAGTACACATGATTTCACAATAATGGGACTACTTAGATTATTCTGATACTTCTAATCTCTGTATCATACAATTCATGCAAATGGGGACTTTCCCTCCCAGTCAGCCAGTGACACAAAACAAGGGTTAAGTGTTTTTGGGCGCAGCATGGCTTTAGCATTTAGCATTAAAGTTAGCCTTTAGCGCTTTGAAAGCAACATGGACAATAGCATTTAGCATTAGCCTTGGGCGCAGCATGGCTTAGCATTGACAATAGCATTTAGCATTAGCCTTGAGCGTTTTTAGCCTGTAAATCATATCATCCTGTTTTCCCAAAATTTTATTTTTATAAACAATGCATCGATCTGCCTTTTATTTATAAAATCACGTGTTTTCCGATCGTTTACAAACTTAGATTTTTCTTTCTCTGTTTTCTGTTAGTTTGCTCATTCTCTTCACGTGTTGCTGGTTTGTCTTTAACAAGCCCAGATACAACAATGGCCTGAAAACATGCGGTTGATTTGAAAACTTTTAGGCTTTACTTTTTCGGCTCTTCATCGAGTTATTAATTATTTGGAAGATGTTATTCTCACTTTAGGTTTTGCTTCCTGTTGCTTAGGCAAAACAAGGAGATCTTTAAAATCTAATCACTCTTCATCTGGCTGCGGCATCACGCTTACCCATAAACAATGCAAACATTTCTTCAACACTTCTAAGAATGCGAAGAAAATTGACTTACCACAACCACGGAAGAAAGAGATGATTTTCAAACCTCTTGTTGATTTTAAGATCCCAATACTTGCTGGAAAGGACGTTTCTCGCCTGTGTTGCGAGATCACGTCGCGGAGGTCACCACTTTGTAAAGCCCGTGAAATTGGTCCAATGGAGGTTTTCCAATAACACAGGGAAGGTCTCACGTGCTCTGTCCTCACTCATGCGAAGTATTGGTTGGTTAAATGCAATATATATTAATCACATATTTACTCGTTTATTTCATCTGACTCCATAAATGAAAAGGTTTTAATGATATCTGTGGATCATTAATCATGAGTGAATGTTTGACTATTCCGTTTAACTCTTCAATGGAAATAATATCAAAGTCAGTTAGAATAATCAAATGTAACAATTTATTATGTCAGGTAAATGTATCATGCCAATTTCATAATCAATTCAAAGATAATCGATACAAAACATCAAATTCTCCGGAATAAAGAAAAGATGCAAACCCAACTTTAAGAAATACATGAGGCTGAGAGATCTCGGTCTCTCAGCCTCACGGGCCATCTGAAGTACAGAAAAAGGCCCCGAACTCTCTGCTGCATCTCATTAAATAGTCAGACCTCTTTCACATGGAAACATGTGCTAACAAAAGAAATTTGCATGCAGTGGTCGCACCTTCATGGGGGTGGGTGACCATTTGCTTGAGAGACCACCTTCCTTTGTAAGTCAGTTATCCATAAACTCTTAAAACCTAATTACCTTTTATTTTATCTATCTGGAAATGAGATATCTGTACCACTCACTTTGAGACATTTCAAATGACACCAAAAACATAACAGTCAATGATAAGAATTCACATTAAACCATATTCTTGTGTGAGTTCTTAGTAGTTTGCGGAAGTGAGGTCGTATGGGGGAGGTCAAATGGTAATTAGACCTTTGTCTCAGACCAGGGCCTCAACCAGTATTTTCAGTCTTACAACGTCATGCCTGCCAAGTCTGAGTCTGTTCATGCCACGTCTGCCGCCGAACCAGTGTCTCCGGACAAGATGGCCGCCACTGAGCCAGTGTCTCCGGACAAGATGGCCGCTGCCGAGCCAGTGTCTCCGGACAACATGGCTGCCACCACGCCTGAACCTGAGCCCTCAGCAGAGATGGCCGCCGCCACACCTGAACCTGAGCCCTCAGCAGAGATGGCTGCCACTAATCCTGAGCCCTCAGTGACCGCTACCGTGTGTGGTCGGTGCACACATTTGAAGTTCACGTCACGTCTGCCGAGCCAGAGACTGTCCTGTACCTACCAAATAAACAGAAACAGACGCGACTTAATAAGTAAGTCTGTCCTCTTTCTTATTTTAAATAGACCTAACGGTAAACCACTTTTTTTCTTTGTGACTATTGTGCAGTTTTGATCAATGTATCAATGTATCACTTTTTATTGTAAACCTGTGGTAAAACATCGATTCTTGGGTTTTAAATATTCAAGTAATCAACAAAAATGCCAGCAAACAGTTACAATTTTAATTTATTTTTATTTTTATTAAAGGTCCATTTGTTGGTGAAATGATGGGTTAGTGTGACTTTGTTACAGAGAGGCGTGTTACGGGCATGTTTTAGTGAAGCACTGCAGAGTTTCTGGCCCGACAGTGGAAACGCAGTGTGTTTTGGGCTTGGTGCTACAGGCCCGGGGCTTTTAGCCTGGCACGGCCCGTTTAAATCCCTGGCTTGCACTGTCCTGACAGTGGAAACGCGGCTACAGAAAGGGTACAAAGCATGTGTCTCGTAAACCTTATTCACCTTTGGGGACTGGCCCTTGGATGAAATCCTTTGGCTCTGAGCCACAACTAAAATGGCCTCCTGTGCAGAAGGCCCAAAGGTATAACCATGTACGCAGCTGCCATAAGATGGAGAATTCTTTGAAAATGATGGAGTGTTATTTCCTGACCTAGCCTGACATTGCTCAGTGTTTAAGATGGACTCAACACGTGTGGGAGACAACTGTGCCCGCATGGTGACCGAGTCCCATACGACCCCTAAATACATTGTTCTATGGACCAGAGAGAGAATGCTTTTCTTGGCATTGAGTCTCAACCCCAGAGTATGAAGATGAGCTAGGACGATATCTCAATGTCGCACAAACTCTTAAGATTGGGCTAGTATCAGCCAGTCGTCTATGTAATTTAAAATGCGGATGCCCTGTAATCAAAGGAGCCAGTGCTGCATCCATGTATTTTGTGTATGTGCGGGGTGACAAGGCTAGGCCAAATGGAAGATCCCGGAATTGGTAAGCTTCGCCCCCAAAAGCGAAACTCAGGTACTCCCTGTGTTGTGGCAGAATTTTTATATGAAAATAATAGACGTTGGCCTAATAAACCAACATCGCAGGCACAAAGACACAGGAAGAATATATTTTATTCCATGGCCTTGATAGTTCATCATGGAGATCTTGAAAGAAGGGGAAGGACTGTCTCTCTGATGCCTCCCCTTGGCCACCCGACAGAAATCTGTCGTCTAAATTTGATTGTCTGGGTGTCTCTTGTTTCTGTGGCCAGTCTATTTGAAGACTGTCCACAGCATGAGTAACTACCTTGAGTAGATCATTGTATGATCTGTCATCACTAGAGGACCGTTCAGAGGCAGTGCACTCGATATCCATTTCCCCAAGAGAACTGAAGAGGTCTGAAGAAACGCTGGAGCATGCTCCATAAACGGGCTTGGGGACCTCACGATCTGGTGAAAGAAAAAGAGAAAGGGAAGGATGGAGCCTGAAAGCTCACCTAATTTAAGCCAAATTCTTGGCGTATTTGCCACACGTGTTCACAACCGGTCAAACAAAGATGTTTTCCCATAGCGCTCAGCGCAGCATTGAGAGTATCTTTTGAAAGGGAACTCTAATGTCTGCCTTCTGACTTCTAGTTTTGCCTAAGTTTGAAGTTACTGTAAAAAGCCCAAATGAAGTGAGTGTTGAAGAAGAGGAACTGATAATTGAGGTTTGCGGAAAGTGAGTGGTTTATTTTATTTCCTGCATTAAGCGAGCCATGTGTTCTTACAATTTTGGCACAATTAAGTTACTTTGATTTAATTGATAATTGTTTTCTTTTTTTCTTTTTAACTTTGTTGTTATTTATTTACAGTAACCCCCATCCTAATATATTAGTTGCTTAACTCAACCCTGGGCTGTAGATCAGTTGCTTGTACCTTTTTCACAGATACACTTATGGACAGCCTGTACCTGGTAAATCATGGGTGAAAGTGTGTCGTAATATTTTGTCCTACCAGAGGCTTTACACCACTCCAGTGTGTTTAGAGGAAACCATTGAGGTATGTGAGTTGAAACACAATTCATGTAAATTAATGGCACATTATCTTTCCTCAATTTATCCAGTTAAACCACTCTTTAGTTAATATGTTATG
Source organism: Squalius cephalus (assembly GCF_949319135.1). NCBI lineage: Eukaryota > Metazoa > Chordata > Actinopteri > Cypriniformes > Leuciscidae > Squalius > Squalius cephalus. The sequence continues at coordinate 15,148,407 of NC_137132.1, read as the reverse complement.
TTTGCGTTCATTCATTATAATTAGATAAAAAAGACAGGCTGTGCCATCCATACCTTAGAAGCATCAGTCTTTTTCAACGCCACACTAAATGATAGGCTGGAGAATTCTCTTCGTGTTGAGGCAATGGTTACAGAAGAAGGAACAGGTGAGCTGCTGGATTTGGTCAGATCCTGTTACCTACATTTCTTGAATTTCTCATTTTTTATGTTTTACTTTAATTTTATTTTAAAGAATATTTATTTAGGTGTTTTTACTGTTTACAGAGATCACCATGACAAAATCTGAATCTGTAGCTCTCACTTATGAAATTGGTAAAGCCACATTTACTGAGCTGCCCAAAACATATGAACATGGATCAATTATAGAAGGAAAAGTAAGTCTAAAATCAGTTTGTCTAAGTTTTTAAGAATTATTCCTTAATGTATTTCTGCAAAATCTTATTTTCAACAGATCAAACTCTCAAATTTCAAAGGTGCACCAATTCAAAACAAAGAGGTTTATCTTATGGAGGGTAACACTTGGTCCCCAAAACTGCTCCTAAATCTCACTACAGACAGCGATGGACTGGCTAGCTTCTCTTTTAATACATCCAGTCATCCTAAAAGTGATATTAATCTGATTGTAAGAGAGTTTTTTTGTTGTTTTTTTAGTTTTCTTTTGTGTTCCCTGAAGAGTTCAGTTGCATGAGTTATTTCTGATTCTTTATTATCAGGCAAGTGTCTCTCAAGAGCCCCGTTATTATGGCCACTACAAGCCTTACATCTCTGTGGGTATACAACCAGTCCAGCTCTTCCAGCCTGCCACTCCATACACCCCAACACTAAGTGAATTGATTATAGAGAATACTGAGCAACCATTAAAGTGTGACTCTGAGTTTACAGCCACCATCAAGTATTATTTTATTGGAGAGACTGTTGAAGACTTCAAAACGGACATTGTCTATATGGTGAGAACATGTGCAGTATTTATATTATTACAGAGATGTTTTTGTTTAACAGTATTATTTGGCTGCACTAGTCAGTTTTTTATTTGAGTGTCATCTGTCTGTTTCAGGTCTTGTCCAGAGGAGTGATCGTTCATCATGGATATGAGAAGATTGAAGTGAAGTCTTCTAATGGAGCAAGTGGCACAATGTCGTTCAAACTGTCTGTTGGTTCAGATCTGGCTCCTGTACTGCAGATTCTGGCATACTGTGTTCTGCCCAGTGAAAATGTTGTTGCGAGTAGCAAAAATTTCGACATTGAAAAGTGTTTCAAAAACAAGGTATGCACTGTAGCTTTAGAAAAGAGCCTCTTTACTGTATTACTGTATTACTAAATTAAATCCTATTCACTGTATTTCACAGGTGTCTCTGCAGTTTTCTCCTGCTAAAGCGGTTCCTGGTGAGAAAAACACTCTCCAGCTCTCAGCTCAACCTGGTTCACTGTGTGGCCTCAGTGCTGTAGATCAGAGCGTCCTGATCCTGAAGTCAGGAGAACGTCTGGATGTTGACAAGGTGTAGATGCTTTAAGATTTAGTATTGATTAACTGCGTCTTCATAGTGGGAATCTACAGTGGAAATTTAGTGATAACAGACTTTAGTTATTACTGCTATGATCTGTCGAGGAAAAATTACTTGCGTGAGGCCAAAATGAAATTCAGACCAGGAATTTGTCTTTTAAAACTTTATTCATGCAGCAAGAAGGTTATCTGACATACAGAACAATGCTCTGTCCTCAGTGAGAAGACACCATCACTTCCCCATGACCCCATCATATTTACACTCCCCATCCCATGACCTTGGAGGCCAGGCTGTAATCTCTTAGAACACAAGATATTTTGTACACTCTCACAAAAGACAAGTTTCAGCAAGTTTCAACACAGCATAGAACATATAGAAAACACCCTAATATGTTATTTAAAAACACTATATTATAGTGTTTATGACACACTACTCGTAATGACACACATGTGACACACATATTTGTAATTTTACATTAAAGATCCATCAGTGTTTAAGCTAAAATCCTGATCTCAGGAGATTTAACATGATTCTGTATTCTTTTCTCACCAAAATGGAATTAAAGTTTTGTTGAAAATACATAAATGATTTAGAAATCATACTGATAATGTGTGAACGTGGTCCCGTCACAGGTCTTCAACTTGCTGCCAGTGCAGTCGGGGTCAGATTATCCTTATACTGTTGAAGATGAGCAGGAGTGTCTGCATGTGAGACCCCGTCGAGCTGTGCAGACAGACAACGCCTATGAATCCTTAAAGGTAACAGGTGGATTATATGTGTGGCAGTGCACTAGATAATGATTGGGAGAGTATATACTGTATATGTGCAAGTAAATGCATAAAAATGTTATCTTGATTATTAGTCCAGTCATTTTAAGCTATAATGGTGGTCAACCTTGAACAAATTGCAACAGAAGCAAACTCAACTGATTTTGTATACTCAATATGTCCTGAGTAAGGAAAAAAAAGCCCCAAAGAATCCCATTAGGGGAAATGGGTTCCATTCAGACCTTAACATTAAGCATTTTACTGTTATGTGTCAACAAGATTCAACAAGACATTTTCACCTGGCTATACCCAATGTTTAGACCTGTTGTGGTATTTATGCAAATGAGCACATACATAATTAGATTATGCACCGTTTGTCCATGTTAACAAACAATTAAAAAAAACTTGTAATACATTTTTTGTTTGTCTTGATGTAAGTAATCAACTCAGTAATTTGCATGGTGATATCTAAAGGTTAAAACTTTTACCCTATTCACGTAAGAAAAATAATGAATAGTCGTATGAATAGGCTATACATTTTTTTTTTTTCAAAACTTTCCCCTAATGGGCTTCTTTGGGGCTTTTTTTCTTACTCAGGACATATTGAGGATACAAAATCAGTTGAGTTTGCTTCTGTTGCAATTTGTTCAACCTTTTTTCATAAAATGACTGGAATATACTGACAATTAAAAGTAATTTGTATTTTCATGACTTTTATTGTGGTTCATCATTATCATTTGACAGAGAGTGGGATTGAAAATGGCAACAAATTTGGTTGTGCGAGTCCCTCAGTGTCTGTCATACAGAGGCTTGATGTATCAACGATACCAAGGTAAATATAAATATAGGTACATATACTGTCATTGCAGTCCAATATATGTTTTAATATATAGGTGCTTGTTATGATATTTATAAAATATATATGTTAAATTTGTAAAATTGTGAAACTCACGCAATTTGTACAATTCCACAATTATAGTGATGAAGTAGTAGGAAAAGACAGTTTTTCTAGGGTCATTAGTTAACTTTGACTTTGACTGTTATTATTGGTACAACAAATCAATTATAAAACTTATATATAACTTTTGGAAAATAAAATGAACGCATTAACTTTGGGAACGATAAAATACTAAAACTAAAATGAAAACTAAATAAACTGAAACTAGAAAACTCTGACAACACTAAAATATATCTGTATATGAAAATAAAATTATGTGTATTAAAATTATGATCTGCCATCCATTTTCTGTTCACTTAGTGCTTTTCTGCTCACTACAAAATATAACTTTTTTTTACAGTGATGTATCGTTATGATCATGTTCCAGTGGCAGTAATGTCTTCACGACTGAGTGCTGATTATGATTCAAATGAGAGACTTTCTCCAGCAGTGACGATTCGAACCGTCTTTCCAGAAACGTGGATCTGGGAACTTGCTGAAGTGGGGTATATGAAGCGTAATCAGCACAATTAACATCATGTTTATCTTATTACTTATCTTTAATACATCATCTCCCCTCACACCCACAGGACAGAAAATACCTTGCTTGCTTTGCAGTTATTTTATCATATGTGTGCTGAATATTGTTATTTAATACAGGAAAAATGGCAGGGTCAGAATCAAATATGCCTATTGTTGTAATTCCTCCGCAGGGACTCTGGATCAACTCAGGTTCCTGTCACGGTTCCTGACACCATCACCTCTTGGGAGACGGAGGTCTTCTGTCTGTCCTCTGAAGGTCTGGGTCTCGCTCCTCCTGCTCAGCTGACAGTTTTCCAGCCCTTCTTCCTGGAGCTCTCTCTGCCTTACTCCATCATCCGTGGGGAGATCTTTGAGCTGAAGGCCACTGTCTTCAGCTATCTGTCCAAGTGCATCATGGTGAGATTTCAGACTCAGTCTAATCAAATCATATCAAATATGCCTCTAATCATGTGTGGTTGATTGACAGGTTAAAGTGACTCCAGCTCCGTCCTCAGACTACACTCTCAAAGCCTCCTCTGATGATCAGTATTCATCCTGTCTATGTGCTAATGGAAGAAAAACCTTTAAATGGATCCTCACTCCTTCTGTTCTTGGTGAGTTTTCCAGTCTGAATCATTGTTTCTCAGTGTTTGTGTCTGTTGTATCTTCATGTATATTTCTCATGTTTTAGGAGTCGTGAATATTACAGTCAGTGCAGAGGCAGAGGCGTCCCAGACTGTGTGTGACAATGAGATTGTGAGCGTCCCAGAGAGAGGACGCATTGATACGGTCACACGAAGTCTGCTTGTACAGGTCAGTGCACGTCAAATGTCTCTTAGATGTCATTTACCCTTTATCATAATGCTGCTTATTTCAAAATGTTGATGTGTTTATTTTATGCTGCAGGCGGAAGGAACTGAAAAGACAGAGACTCAAAGCTGGTTATTGTGTCCAAAGGGTTAGTCTGCAAATATTTCATATATTTTGGTGTATAAGCAACAGTAATGTTAGAACCCTTTTGCTTTTGTTCATTTTTTTTTTTTCCGGGGATCAAGCAGTGAAGCTTTTTCAGCTGACAAAAGTTGCTCAAAGAATTTTGGTTGTCAATATGTTTGGCAAATAAAAGACTAATTGGCTCTTTTTCTTATAAACACAAACTCTAACTTCATGAAAATTAGTACACATTGCATAGCGGACAATTTTAGGACACACCAAATTTGAGGACCAACAGAGGGAGCTAAAATATACAGTAAACAAAATATTCAATGTCTCTGACATTGTACTTGAGAAAGCTGAAATTTGTCAGCCTTTCATGACAAATGTAGTTTAGTAGTTCAGCTGTGCCACATTTTGAAATTGTGGCTATTTTCTTCCCTTTTCCAAAGTGCTTGAAACACAGTAATTCCTGCTTGTGATTAAATTATTATTATTGGGACTTCACAGATGGTATTAGAATGTTAATATTATTGCATTACTCTGTTGATGCGTTTCTGTCTGTCTGTTTCATACAGTAGGTGACAGTCTCTCAGAGGAAGTGGCTCTGACTCTCCCTAAAGATGTGATAGAGGGATCAGCCAGATCCTCTGTTTCAGTCATTGGTAACATTTACAAATACAAGCAGTATTGAGGAGATTGGGTTTTGAACTTATAAAATGTAGTGAGTTTCATGTGTGTATGGTTTATAGGAGACATATTGGGTCGTGCGCTGAGGAATCTTCACGGATTATTACGGATGCCGTACGGCTGTGGAGAGCAAAACATGGCAGTTCTTTCTCCCAATATTTACATTCTGCAGTATCTGGAGAACACAGAGCAGCTCACCTCAGCCATCCGAGAGAGAGCCACAGGCTTCCTGAAGAGCGGTGAGAGACATAAATCATGTCAAGAAAATACTGAGAAAATACTGCCAAATTATACATATTTCTATACACACCTGAATGTAATTCAGTAAAGTTGAATAATCAGACACATTGAATCAAACTGTTGAAGTGTTAACCATTATCACACCAAACAGGATACCAGAGACAAATGAACTACAAGCATTTTGATGGATCATACAGCACATTTGGTTATGGTGCTGGGAATACATGGTAAAAATATTTTCACTATTACTTTTGTTAAACATAAATAATATCAAGGTAATCTACAATAATAACCCAAGAGAATAGTACAAACTAAACACATTCAAAAATGTATCTCTCAGTTCAAATAATTTGTTTTGATATTTATGATGAATGGAATTCATTGAAAAACCTGATGATTTTTTTTAAATTGTATCTTCCACACCACCAGGTTGACTGCCTTTGTCTTGAGGTCTTTTGGCAGAGCACAGAAATACATATTTATTGATCCAGAAATTATTCAGAGTGCAAAGAATTGGTTAATAAGTAGACGAGATTCAGACGGCTGTTTTATCCAACAGGGAAGCTTGTTCAACAACAGAATGAAGGTCTGTCAACTTCTGTCTCTCTATATCTCTCTATCTCTCTTTATCTCTCTTTCTATCTAGAGCACAATAGCAGCCACCTAGAAATGCTCTAGTAACTATCTAGAAAACCTGGAATCTTAGACCTGTAAATGTTTAAGCTTTTTTAAAACATTTAGATATTCTCAAGCCAACATCAAAGTTTGTCTAGATAAACTTTCCTTTAATAGTTTGAGTGTGTTGCTTTATTTATCCTTCATTTCTCATATATTCCAGGGTGGAGTGAATGATAATGTGACCATGACTGCCTACATTACTGCATCATTGCTTGAACTGGAAACTCCAGTCACAGTAAGTTCATCTTCAGGAAACACAGTATAAACTAATAGAAAAATGACACTCACAGTGTCTGTTTCTCTGTTTTTGTCACAGGATCCTGTCGTCACTAAAGGTTTGTCATGCTTGAGGTCCGTCATTGAGGATGTCAAAAACATTTACACCACTGCTCTGCTCACCTACACTTTCAGTCTGGCTAATGACACGGACACTCGACAGCAGCTTTTCAAGAAACTGTTGGATGTTGCTATTTCAGACGGTAAGAGGTTTGTTTCTGATGATTTCTGTTGCCTTTTATGACTGTACTATTGTTTGTTTTTTTGTCATGCTCATTGAGTTACGCGTGTGTCTTTTGTCCTCAAGGGTCTCATCTCCACTGGTCTCAGTCTGCATCTGCTGAGGACTCTGATTCTCTGGCAGTGGAGATCAGCTCATATGTGCTGCTAGCTGTTCTCTCTGCAGATTCAGTCACTACAGCTGATCTGGGCTATGCTAACAGGATTGTCAGCTGGCTTGTGAAGCAGCAGAATGCCTATGGAGGATTCTCCTCCACACAGGTTACTCAAACTACTGCAATCAAACACATTATTAGCGGTGTGAATGAGTAAAAGTGACATGACTGAACACATTTATTTCCCAGGACACAGTGGTGGCTCTTCAGGCTCTGTCTTTGTACGCCACCAAAGTGTTCAGCTCTGACGGCTCCAGCACAGTGACTGTACAGTCAGCAGGAGACACTCACCACTTCGATGTCAATCAGGACAACAAGTTACTGTACCAGGAGAAGCAGCTGCAGACCGTCCCAGCCAAATACAGCATTGAAGTGAAGGGCTCAACCTGTGTGTCTGTGCAGGTCTGTAGTGCGTTCAGCTTCATTTACTCACTCTCTCTTTCTCTCTTGGCATTGTGGTTATTCTGCTGTGAAATGGTTTATAAATTTATTTTTGTTTGTGTTGACTCTCTCAGATAGCTCAGTTCTACAACATTCCCACTCCTACTGAAGCTAAAACATTGAGCATTGATGCAAAGATTGAGGGAGATTGCAAAACATTGGGACAAAATTTCATTTTGAAATTCACAGTCAAGTAAGAAAATTTGTATTCAAAAGACTTGAACATGATTATGACTTAAGATTTAACAAATAAATCTTTACTGAATATCATAAAAACAAAAGCAATATAAACTGAAATGGCATATCTTAGTATTTAAAACTGCAACACTAACTTGAGAAACAAGAAAACATTTTTTTATTATTGACACATTATGAGTGATGAAAACTCTGCATGTCTTGTAAATTATACTGGCTTTTGTTCTTGCTTATTTATAAATTTATATGAGGCATTTAAGAACCAAACATTTTAATTTGCTCTTATCCAGATACGATGGTCTACAGGAAAGGACTAACATGGTCATTGTGGATATTAAACTCTTATCTGGATTCACAGCTGATACATCAATGGTGTGTTTGAGTGGTTCTTCACAGAATGTGTAAAGTTTCTAGAGTTCACTATTTAGAAATTAACCAGCACTTTTCCCCACAGCTTGGAAGTTCTTCCGGATCATACGTACCACTTGTGGAACGGGTCGATTCTAAAGATGATCATGTCATTGTGTATTTGAAGGAGGTGAGAAAACAGCAACATTCATATTATTTTAATTAGGTCGATCCATAAACCTTTTATCCATAATGTCCATAACTAATGTGTTTGTTTCCTCCTGCAGATCCCACAAAATATTCCAATGAATTACCAGATACAAATTAAACAGATTCTTCCAGTGAAGAATCTCAAGCCAGCTGTGGTCAAAGTGTACGATTACTACCAAACAAGTAAGATTTAATAAGCCAGCGTTGAATGTTTTGATCATGCGATGCACATTGTTTATTCAGATTTACAGGTTTCCATTGTTGTATGAATGTGAACATCTTTCTTTTCCTTCAGGTGATCAGTCAGAGGCCGAGTACTCCTTTCACTGTGAATGAAGCTGCTGAAGTGCATCACCTCATAGTTCAGCTCGGATAAAGATGTTTGAACACTCTAATGCATAATATTATAATGTTTATTCTTTATCCTGTGCAAAATTATTTCCAATATCATCCCAAATTAGAACAACCCCCCAAAAATCAGATTTTGGCCACGTCTCTTGAGAACATGACTATACAATTCACAATTCATATGATTAATAAAAGTGATGAAAACAAGTTATAGTGAGCTGATTGAATTGTTGAATGTGTGGTAGCTACATGCTATGGCAACATTTTAGAATCAGACAAGATATGAATTAGATTTTTTTTTTATCTCAACTCTGCTTTATCTTGTCTTCACACACTGTAAGAGGGCTATTTAGGTCCATTGTAGGTCCTCATGCTGTAGAATATTTACTTTGCCCTTCATTTTTAACTGAACAGCAAACAACCAAAATATGAACAGATATCAATAACAAATCACCTTACCTAAAGTCATTGAGAGGTCAGAAACTTCACTCATCCCATCACAGCCAGGTACTCAGGAAAAGACAGACTATTATTTTTAAAAACCAGAAGAACTCACAATAACATATGTGACCAAACAGCTGCCGGCAAGAAAGAGTCAATTTAATCTAAAGGAATAATTCAAAAGAATATAATTGTTTTGTGTCGACTACGCCACCTAGGGACTTACACCCCAGGAATTCACTCACTCACTTTTGATGAAATCCGATGGCTCAGGAGGGGCTCCATTGACAGCGATTTAATTAACACTTTGAAGGCCCAGAAAGGAAGGAAAGACATTAAAATAGTCCATGTGACTATGGTTCAACTTTAATGTTATGAAGCGATGAGAATACTTTTTGTGCGCCAAAAAAGAAAAGAAAAAGTAACGACTTTATCCAACAATTTCTTCTCTTTCTCACGAGAGCACCACGACGCATGAGTGTGTGGTGATGACGCAGGAGCTGGTGTTCTGACATATGACCCAGAAATGCAGGGCTGTGTTTACAAGCAGAGGAAGCATATATGAATATGATAGCAGATTTCGACACAGAGGATGAATTGCATTTTTTTGCACAACCCTACTTATTCGAACCAGAATATACAGAGAACAAACTAAAAGAGCTAGAAGAGGCTGCAACACAGCCTCAAGCTTCTGAAAGACAGAGATCAAGGGAGAGCTGGTGGTGTAGATGTCATCAGTGCCAACGATGCCTACTGAACAGGAGAGTGTGTGCTGCATCGATTGTGATATTGTCATGCCACAACTTGAAAGTTTGGATAATTCAGACGATGAGACAACATGTATCTCGCTATATAACAGAGGATCCAGGCTTTCCACACGCATGCGTCATGCTGCTCTCGTGAACACGAGTCGGAGACTGATAGACTGACGAGTCGGAGACTAAATTAATAACCAGCTAACCCGAACCTGTATCCGGTTTTAAATGGTCCAAATGGTTACCTCCCAGTCTTTCCATTGCAGCACGTCCAGCCAAATATATATCTCATCACGCAAAAGGTGCTGCCCATTTAAATACCCTCTTCCTGATTTGGCCCTCCACACACAACCAATGGGTGGTGTGTAAGTCATCCCTCCCACTACATATAAGTTTGCCAATCCTTGTGCTTTTCCTGCATGTGTGTCGCACATGCCGATCTGCATGTAGATACAATGTTCCAAACATTTTTTTTACTAACATTATTAGTGGATCCCAGGCAGAAAAACAAACATGGTAAAATATTAATCATGTTGTATAATCTCAAGTAAAATTATAATTTAATTGCTCATTTAATAGATTTACTTCACATATTTTAATGATAAAATCTTTTCAGACCCCATATTAGAAGGGGTTTGCAAATCTAAACAAACATTTACAGTAACTCTCTCACTCTGACTGAGTGGGTGTATAGGTGATTCTTGACCCTTGATTTCAGTATTGATTGTTTTCAGGAAACAGGTCAATGGCCTTTTTTTTCTGTGTATGAGCCTATAGTTTGTTCAGATGATATGATGTGTATATTTTACTATTTTCTACAGAAAAAATAGTACAACAAATCTACTTTAACTGCAAATGCAATTAATATCAAATTTAAAAAATACATATTTTCTTATATAATGACTTAAAATTTTGAGTTGTTAAACTGTTAATGGAGAAGGTAGGAATTCTCTGTTTTGTAAAGAGTCTTTGTATTAGTAGATATTATATAATGTATATAATCTATATTTTACCGCATGCCTGAATACTATTTTTAATATTTGTCTCAAATGTATTTTTAAGGCTTTAGTAGTGCTAATTTAGCAAAAGTTTTCAAACTGCGTTGCCTACATGTTGAATCATTAATCAGATGATCAACAGAAATGTTTTGAAGGACCTCCTTTAGCATGAGAGTCCCTTTAAAAGAGACGGTCCAGTTCATCTCATGACCTGTATGATCGCTCGTCATCATGACTCTGAATATGAGCTGCTGTTGGAAAGGGCTTCTTCTGCTCTCTTTCCTCCTGATCTGTGTCAATGGACAAACATCCGGGCCGTAAGTTTTTAACAGTTTCTGCTAAGGAAAGTGTTTTGCTCAGCTGGGAGATATGACCAAAGATATGGGCGATATGGTAACATTTAAATATTCTGACTGATTGAGTTGTATTAAAATTAACCATTGGTCTTCCACAATAGTATAGCCTACATTCAGATCATGATAACCACAGTTAACACCACGGATATAGCACCTCAATACCATGGTAAAATGTAATGGTTATATGGTATTTGTATTTGTCTTTAGCCTAAATACAGCATAAATGAACAAGCTATAGCTTATTAAAAAAAATACTGTAATTAGCCAACTAATTTAATACATTTAATACATGTCTACATTGAAGAAGAGTGGCAGACAAAAAGCACCTTGGAGAAACTCAACAGCAGTGCAAAATATGAAAAGACAATGCAGAAAAGCAGAGCGCATGTGGCGGAAGACAAAACTTGTAGTCCATTACAACATCTACAAAGATAGCCTTCATGCTTTCAATATGGAACTAGGCAAAGCTAGACAGACTTTCTTCTCAAATATTATAAACTGCAATTTAAACAACACACACACTCTTTTTGCTACTGTAGAGAGACTGACAAACCCCCCAAGCCATATTCCCAGTGAAATGCTCTCAGACAACAAGTGCAGTGAGTTTGCTTCTTTCTTCAATGAGAAAATCAATAATATCAGAAAGGTGATCAGCACATCCTTGAGTTGCGCTGGGGTCAGACAGATCAGACCACCTGTGAAAGTAGTTACTATGTCTGATTTCAAAGCAATAGATGGCAAAATTTTGGAATCTCTCAGAGATTCTTTGATGTCATAAACCGATCGGCCTGTGCAGCGCTGGTTCAAGTCAAACAAGCCTAATATTTAGTCATCTGATACAGTTGTTTGGATTATTACAGAGTTTCTTGCAACTAGGCCTACATTTAATCTCTTTTTCTTCAAACAGCCAGACTAATAAATGGCTCGACACAAACCGTACCTGGACAGAGCCTAGACAGAGCTTTCTTCCGTGTAGTAGCCTAATTTGCGTGCCATGAAATACTCATTTTTATCATATTATAATAATTTAAGTGCCATCGGCTCTCACAACTACCCATAGCCTACGTATTTGGCACACCGCCTGTTTTATAGCGTGTAGGCCAGCTAAATGAAACAGGCAGTGTGCTAAATAGCCTACACAAAATCTGTGTGCCGAACCTGCGCGACGCACTGGGCAGCGCGGAGAGAATGCATAAACTATATTGTAGTAAATATAATCAATATTTACTTGAATATTCAAGCTGTTTATTCATTTTGGTTTTATTGTTTTTCCATTTGGCGGATTAGAACAAAGTGTGACGAAAACAAAGATAAAAATATGAAAAAAACTACGCAAGATTTGTTTATTTGTGTTCATGAAAAGAACACATTTGTGTTCATGTGTTCATATGGGTTCATATGTGATAAATGAGCGTTTTTTTTTTCTTCTTTCATTTTACCATTTAGAAGTCAAAAACAAAAAAACAAAAACAAAAAAGGACCCACCCCTTTCAATCCGATCGTAATTTCAAGGTGTTTACATAAAAGGCTTTTCAGTCCAATTGAGCGGTCAATCCGATTAAAAACTGATTATTTTGCGCAGTATATTGGTTCAAATGAGTAACGTTAGTGATGTTTCGTTCCGCTTTTGGTGCATCAACATTATATTGAACATTTTTCTAGCTCTTCGTTTGATCGAGGAAACTTATATCGCGATAATTGTTGTTAATATGTCGTTGTGTACGATAAGACTTGATGATTGAATTTATTGAAGTACTGTGTTGCTAGGTTTGCTGTTTGAGAGACAACTTAAGGCATGTTGTCTATAAGATCATTCATAATTAATGACAGTGTATTTTCAAGAGCAATATTGTCCTAAATAAACAATTCACCAAACTTCATTACACAGTTTGCTCTTGTATTCTCACTTCTCAAATAATTGATCAATAGCAAATTAACTTGATTTATTTTCACTCCCAGTTTAATTTTTTGTGTTTCTTATTGTATCTAACTACTCAGGCAATATTGTATGATCATTTTCTCTGGACAGATCTTTCATGGTGACGTTTCCTGCAGTGATCGGGTCTGGATCTGAGGCCAAACTGTGTGCAAGTCTTCTCAAGCCCAATGAAAGCCTTGTCCTGAACATTCTCCTGGTTCATGGTAACCAGAGCACTTTACTGCTGCAGGAGAAAGCTGAGGAAGAGTTTCACCGCTGCTTTAACTTCAAGGTCTGCCATCAAAACATACACATGATGATTATTATTAAGTATATTTCACCATAATGCGTCTATTTTTTGTGATGGCAGGTTGTAAATACAGTATATTATTTCTCATCAGGCTCCTCTGGTTGAAGCAGAATCAGTGCAGAAAATGAAGGTTGAACTACAGGGAGAAACTTTCAAGATGACTGAAGAGAGAAAAGTCATGTTCAAGCCTTACCATCCTCTGACCTTTATCCAGACTGATAAACCTATCTATATTCCAGGACAGACAGGTGAGCTTTGAATGTCTCAAAGGCTCAGTAAATAATGCTGGTGTCACTGACATCTAAATCCTGATCACAGCTTATATACATTAAGTAAAGCTCGCTATGATCATACAATGAGCTGATGATCAAAAATTACAAATGTTGCACAAACCGACAGATGGTAAAAGAGCAAGTAAACAGTTCAATGGATTTACAAACTTGTAAACAGAAAAGAGGAGCATAAGAAAATATAAGGATCGATAAGGATCAATAGCTTTGAAATCTAACAGCTTTGGAAACACAAGAATGGTCATCTAGTGTGTGTTTGAACAATCCCCTCAGATTCAAACATTCAGCCTAAATTCTGTAATTACAGTATCTATATGACTTTATTTTATATGAAATCTACAGATACTATAGATCAGGGGTGTTCTTGATGAACCACTGCAGTTTAGCTTTAACCTTAAATGTCCGGATCAGGATCCAGCTAATAAAGTCCTTCAGGTTTATCTGAAATCTACAGGTCTGTGTGTTGAAGCAGGGTTGGCCATCCAGGAGTTTGACACTCCTGCTATAGATCGTTACATGAGATAATAGCTGTTAATAGAGATAATTATGGCTAAAACAGGCTACTATGACAGTTGAATTTGGCTCAAAAAACACGTTCACACAGCAGCAGAATACAGTTGTCAGCCCTGCATTTGATCCTTAATACGGTTACGTTCACACACAGTTCGGTCATTTACAGGAGTGAAATACTGACTGTAAGCTTTGTCCCTTACATAAGAGCTGAAGACGTCAAAAGTGGAGTTTTTTTTTAAATGCATATTTCTATTTTACAGTGCACTTCAGAGTTGTTACCATGGATACAAGCTTTGCACCCCTTGATCAGCAGGTCTGATGTGTTTATCTTGCATCTTTATTGCCATTGTTTTCTCTTGCATTGTTGAATACACGTTTAATAAATAAACACATTTTTGGCTTTTAATCTTTTACTACTATTTGCTCTTTTACAGTATAGTACAGTGGTTCTTGAGGTAAGAACACAAAACCTTCTGTGCAGTCATAACTAGCACCTTTTTAATCTTATTAACACTTATTTTTACAATTTTTGTATTTTCAGTAGGCTAATTATACATTTCTCCATTGATAGTCAGGATATGTGTAGCTGACTGTAACTAAATATCTGCCCTGTCTCTGGTATTAAACAGGACAGTCAACGTAACCGGATTGGCCAATGGACAAATGTTTCTTCAACAAGGTGGATTTTGCAGCGTTCTTATGAATTAAACCCAGAGGCCCGTCAAGGCATGTACAAACTGAAGGCTTTTATTGGTGACAGGATGATCTCACATGTTTTTGAGGTGAAGAAATATGGTAAGTCATTAAAACAAATGATTTGCAATGTTGCATGGGAAGAATTTCAATAACATGTTTGTATATTAATATGTAATTTGATGACTAATAACTATAATTTCTGTCTTCTGACTTCTAGTTTTGCCTAAGTTTGAAGTTACTGTAAAAAGCCCAAATAAAGTGAGTGTTGAAGAAGAGGAACTGATAATTGAGGTTTGCGGAAAGTGAGTGGTTTATATTTCCAGTATTAAGAGAGCAGTATAGCATGTGATAAATAAAGCATGTGATTAAATATTAATTTTTAAATGAATAAAGCATTTATATATATATATATATATATATATATTAAGAGAGCATTCTTCCGTTCTTGTCACAATTTAAGTTACTTTAATTGTTAATTGTATTCTTTCTTTTTTAATATTTTTTACTTTGGGGTCAGTTATTTACTGTAATCCCCATCGTAATATATTAGTTGCTGAACTCAACCCTGGGTTCTAGATAATTTGCTTGTACCTTTTTCACAGATACACTTATGGACAGCCTGTACCTGGTAAATCATGGGTAAAAGTGTGCCGTAATAATTTGTCCTACCAGAGCCTTTACACCACTCCAGTATGTTTAGAGGAAACCATTGAGGTATGTGAGTTGAAACACAGTACAAGTAATGGCACATTATCTTACCTCCTCTAATCCAATTAAACTACTCTACAGTCAACATGCTGTCTTTTTTGTTAACTCATAATTAGATTAAAAAAACAGGCTGTGCCATCCATACCTTAGAAACATCAGTCTTTTTCAACGCCACACTAAAGGATAGGCTGGAGAATTCTCTTCGTGTTGAGGCAATGGTTACAGAAGAAGGAACAGGTGAGCTGCTGGATTTGGTCAGATCCTGTTATTTCTTGAATTTTTTATGTTTTACTTTAATTTTATTTTAAAGAATAATTATTCTGGTGTTTTTACTGTTTACAGCGATCACCATGATAAAATCTGAATCTGTAACTCTCACTTATGAAATTGGTAAAGCCACATTTACCGAGATGCCCAAAACATATGAACATGGATCAATTATAAAAGGAAAAGTAAGTCTAAAATCAGTTTGTCTAAGTTTAACACCATTGATATGTACATAATTATTCATTTATTTATGCCTTCAAAATCTTATTTTCAACAGATCAAACTCTCAAATTTCAAAGGTGCACCAATTCAAAACAAAGAGGTTTATCTTATGGAGGGTTACCTCTGGTCCCCCAAACTGCTTCTAAATCTCACTACAGACAGCGATGGACTGGCCAGCTTCTCTTTTAATACGTCCAGTCGTCCTGAAAGTTATATTAATCTGATTGTAAGAGAGTTTTTTTTTTTCTTTTTCTTTTTTTTCTTTTGTGTTCCCTGAAGAGTTCAGTTGCATGAGTTATTTCTGATTCTTTATTATCAGGCAAGTGTCTCTCAAGAGCCCCGTTATTATGGCCACAACAAGCCTTACATCTCTGTGGGTATGAAACAAGTTCAGCTCTTCCAGCCTGCCACTCCATACACCCCAACACTAAGTGAACTGATTATAGAGAATACTGAGCAACCATTAAAGTGTGACTCTGAGTTTACAGCCACCATCAAGTATTATTTTATTGGAGAGACTGTTGAAGACTTCAAAACGGACATTGTCTATATGGTGAGAACATGTGCAGTATTTATATTATTACAGAGATGTTTTTGTTTAACAGTATTATTTGGCTGCACTAGTCAGTTTTTTATTTGAGTGTCATCTGTCTGTTTCAGGTCTTGTCCAGAGGAGTGATCGTTCATCATGGATATGAGAAGATTGAAGTGAAGTCTTCTAATGGAGCAAGTGGCACAATGTCGTTCAAACTGTCTGTTGGTTCAGATCTGGCTCCTGTACTGCAGATTCTGGCATACTGTGTTCTGCCCAGTGAAAATGTTGTTGCGAGTAGCAAAAATTTCAACATTGAAAAGTGTTTCAAAAACAAGGTATGCTTTGTAGCTTTAGAAATTAGCCTCTTTACTGTATTACTGACTGTGTTACTGTATTACTAAAATAAATCCTATTCACTGTATTTCACAGGTGTCTCTGCAGTTTTCTCCTGCTAAAGCGGTTCCTGGTGAGATAAACACTCTCCAGCTCTCAGCTCAGCCTGGTTCACTGTGTGGCCTCAGTGCTGTAGATCAGAGCGTCCTGATCCTGAAGCCAGGAAAACGTCTGGATGCTGACAAGGTGTAGATGCTTTAAGATTTAGTATTGATTAACTGCGTCTTCATAGTGGGAATCTACAGTGTGAATCTAGTGATAACCAGAGGTGGGTAGAGTACCCAAAAACTGTACTCAAGTAAAAGTACAAGTACTTATAGAAATATTTACTCAAAGTAAAAGTAATAATCTTAATAGTTACTTGAGTAAGAGTAAAAAAGTATCCAATGAAAAAACTACTCAAGTAGCGAGTAACTTACTTCGGATCATATAGGCCTCTATATATATATATATATATATATATATATATATATATATATATATATATATATATATATATATATATGAAGACTTCAGATGCAAAAGCCTCTGAGTGCCATCTGAAACTTTCTTCTAAAACAAGCATTTTTATCAAGCTTGTATATTTAAGTTCAGTAATTTCACTTTAATGACAATTAATAGGTACTTTTCATTGCCATTTAAGTGAAATAACTGAACATAAACACAAGCTTGATAAAAATGCTCTTTTAGAAGAAAATTTCAGATGGTACTTATAGGCTTTTGCATCTGAAGTCATCATATATAAAAAATTATATTATTTAGATTTTTTATTTATTTAAATGACTATTGTTTTCATAAGTAGATTGGCTCTCTTTGCAACAAAAAGTAAAATCTGTAGCCCGAAAAAGAAAATCATTGCCTGTCCTTTGGTTTGTATAATAGTAACTTATACAACTACATTTGGATTATTAGACAATGTCGAAATAAAGTGAATCTGCAGAGTGTTGCATTCAAAGCATGTAATTGACAGAGAAGAAAGAGTTAAAACTCTTCACATGTGCTCGCGCTCATGACTGCTACTGAATATCTGAACACAAAAAAACAAACAAAAGTACATCGACGGATCTTCTTCTGTCGGTTCTCCAAAATATAATCAAATGTATACTGTATTTCTGCAAGCATGTTTAAACTGGTTAACTCAACTGTGTCGACGGCAGGCAAGGCATTCGTTTTCAAGTCGAGTTCGCACGCCACTGCGCAACAATACACACAAACTACCGCGGGATGGCGGGTGTTCATAAACTGTGAACAATGGTAGCTTATTTAATGTATAAATTAATGTATATGTCCAAAAAACGGGTAATGTCATACTTTCTAGTAGTGCTATCATGGCGTAATAATCTGTTTGGTTGTAAAATGTATTACCTGAGTGAAATGAAATCGAATATAGGCTATCGTCCTGACTCCTGTGGAATCATTCATTCACAGACAGCTTACGAAGATGTTCAACTAATAAAGATCTTCATCGCTGGCAAAAATATGATGCATTTGAAGATTTGCTCTCACTTGACTGTACTGTAGGTCCACAGCCACTTCATCCAACGCTCTTGATGTCCTTAAATCTTCCTGTTACGACTCCGAGTCGAGTGTGAATTGAAATCGCTTCAGACGATTCAGTGCGTGCAGGAACTGAACAGATTATTCAAACTGATTCGCGAACCGATTTAGACAGATCTGCCAACTTGTTTGATGAAGTCTTTGAACATAATCGACTCAAAAGAGTGATTCATTTGTGAATTGAGCATCGCTCAAGCCCAGAAAAAAATATACATTGCACTTACGCATTTAACAACACTTATAGAGCTGGTAAGTCCCGCCCCTTCTGTAAAACCCCGCTGGACCTCAAGGTTGAAAAACCGTCAATGCAAGTGAATGGGAGCAAATAATTATTTTCTGGTCCCGTTTGAATTGTGCCATGAATGTGAACATATGTTGTCTGTGATTTTTTTATATAATCTTTCATGTTACGAGTTTGACAGTATGTGGTATGATTCTTCGGCTAGCAGTTGTGGAAGAGACATAACGAGAAAGACTACATGTCGCCTATGTGACGTCACCCCATAAAGTTGACTTACCCGTGGTTTTCACCAACCTCAACGATTTTGTCCTCTCCCTGAAAGAAGGCGGTGAAGTGCACCAAAGACACAGTCATGTTTAGCGGGATCCGTGAGCTAGTGTCCGTGTGTGAGTGGTGGTGACGTTTCAAACGCGTCGAAAGCAGCGATGAGTTGTAGTCCACAAAGTGCTCTCACACAAAGTCTAACCGTATCAAACTTCTACCCGCTAAATTGTAGCATTCTTCAAACGAAAGATTATATAAAAAAATCACAGACAACATATGTTCACATTGATGGCACAATTCAAACGGGACCAGAAAATAATTATTTTCTCCCATTCACTTGCATTGACGGTTTTTCAACTTTGAGGTCCAGCGGGGTTTTACGGAAGGGACGGGACTTACCAGCTCTATACTACAGGGCCGTTGAATGCTTGAATCTGATTGGTTGACGAACGTTCTAAGGTGTGCATTATTTTCAGGGAAACGCACGGCTAAAGTAGTTCCAGGCAGGTCTTGACCGCATTACAGTTCCATATCACTTCGCGTAGTTAACGGCAATAACGGAAAATAGGATACAATTCATAACAATAAAAAGCATTTAGCCCCATGCGCTTGATCTGGAATTTTCAATGTCTAGCTTCACAATCAATAGAAACATGCAGTTTAATTTTAATAAATAAAGTATATAGTCCTATCTATATTATAATCAATAGAAAATTCAACTGAATAGGCTAAATAAATGGATAGTCCTGCAGTACGGATTTTTATTGCAGATAATAACAAATAAATAATTATTGATAGGCCCACTTGTTAAAAGGGTTTTGTGTTTCATTTATTTGGCTATAGTCTACTGTCATCTGTCAATGAAAAAAAAAAAAAAAAAGAATGAACGAATTAATTAAAACGAATTAAATTAATAAATAAATAATAATATTGACGCACATGCTTTTCTGTCTCATTATTGCAACATCTC
The DNA here is from genome assembly GCF_949319135.1 of Squalius cephalus. Lineage (NCBI taxonomy): Eukaryota > Metazoa > Chordata > Actinopteri > Cypriniformes > Leuciscidae > Squalius > Squalius cephalus. The sequence goes on along the minus strand of NC_137132.1, from coordinate 15,128,492 downwards.
TCTCTAATAACTGCATTAATAACTGCATAAAGCCGGGGACACACTTTAAGGCCGGTTATGAATGTAATTTGATACTTATGACTGATCATGCCCAAACGCGCGTTCAGCGCGTTCAGTCTGTGTTCAAAGTCGGTGTTTAAAATCTGCTGCAGTCGATGAAAACAGTCAGAGAATGTGTCAGCTAGTCGTGTGTCCCCAGCATTATTATACCTATATTAGTCTGCTATCAGTGGCTCAAACCTCCGTTACTAACTCTAAAATGACGTTTTGGAATTAGCAACGGAGGCATTGGATTAGATGCGTAAGAAATTAGTCCTACATACAAGAGCGTTTTAATGACAAAAACTTTACAAACGTCTTGAAATACATAATCTGAACAATGTTTCGAGGTGTAGTAACTGTAGTATAAGCGGAATAATTGACTTCAGGCCGTTGAATTATTAGAAAAATAATGCACACCGAGGTGTAACGGCCACTCCGCTTTGCGTCGTGACCGCATTACCACCTCGGGTGTGCATTATTTTTCTAATAATTCAATGGCCTGTCGTCAATTATTCCTTACATATTGCATTAAAATAAAGTAACGAGAGCAACGTCGCCCAACGTAACAAAGTAAAAGTACAGTTTTTTCATTAGAAATGTACTCTAGTAAAAGTAATAAGTAGCCACATTCAAATCTACTCTTAAAAGTACAATTTTTCCAAAAAAATACTTAAGTAAATGTAACGAAGTAAATGTACTTCGTTACTACCCACCTCTGGTGATAACAAACATTAGATATTACTGCTATGATCCATCAGTGTTTGAGCTGACATCCCAATATAAGGAGATTTAACATCTTCATTCTTTTCTCACCAAAATAGAATTAAAGTTTTCTTGTGTGAACGTGGTCCCGTCACAGGTCTTCAACTTGCTGCCAGTGCAGTCGGGGTCAGCTTATCCTTATACTGTTGAAGATGAGCGGGAGTGTCTGCATGTGAGACCCCGTCGAGCTGTGCCGACAGACAACGCCTATGAATCCTTAAAGGTAACAGGTGGATTATATGTGTGGCAGTGCACTAGATAATGATTGGGAGAGTATATACTGTATATGTGCATGTAATTATACTTGATTATACTGACAATTAAAAGTAATTTGTATTTTCATGACTCTTATTGTGGTTTTTGACAGAGAGTGGGATTGAAGATGGCAACAAATTTGGTTGTGCGAGTCCCTCAGTGTCTGTCATACAGAGGCTTGATGTATCACCGATACCGTGATATAGGTACATGTACTGTTATCACAATCCAAGCTGTAATGTTTTAATATGTAGGTGCTTGTTGTGAAATATATATAAAAAATATATATATGTATGTTAAATTTGTGAAATTGTGGATCTCTTACAATTCGTACAATTACACAATTATAGTAATGTAGTAGAATAAAACATTCACACTCAGTGTTATTATTGATACAAAAACTTAACTATATAAATTTTGCAAAATTAAATGAACACATTAACTTTGGCAGCCCTAAAATACTAAAACTAAAATAAAAATTAAATAAATTGAAACTAGAAAACATCTCAGGTTACGCATGCAACCATGGTTCCCTGAGAAGACGATGCGTCACCTATGGGTCGCTATGGGGATTGCCTCCGGCCATGACAGTTGTCTGAAGCAGTGTTTCCAACACCTGTGCCACTAGTGTCAGATGTGCCGTGGAAAATTATCATATTCCAAAAATAAATAAATGATGTTTGCGTAAGCACAGTGTTTTATTTACTCAAGAAACACTGTCCATAAAGGCTAAAAAAAAAAAATGTATTTGAAGAGCGGTGAATAGTAGTCTTTGCTGTCTAGTCTAGAAGCAAATATAGTGTTTTAAATATAGTGTAGCAAGTCTAAAGACTGTTTATGTTCAATATGATCTAGATGCATGTATTTTCTTTCATGTGTTCTGGTTGTATGGGGCTTTAAAGCTACACTGTGTAACTTTTTTAGTTGATTCTTAGCAAAAAACACTTAGTTCTTTCAAAAATATATGTGCTCATTAATGTATATTTACTTCTTTCAAGTAATAAAGTATTCTCTTAAGTTTATAATCTGCCATTGAAAGTACATACGGGTGAGGGGTTCGAATGCCGGTCGCCATGTTGCCCCTCCATCTTGAAACTACATTAACCAAAGAGGGACATGCCTGTAAATTCAAGCTTCGCCTTTTGCGTTTTTCACTCAGTGACACCGTGACGAATGCGAGGGGGAGATTACTCGCGAGCTCGCGAGTGCCGGCAGATTTGAAAGATAGTGTGGTGTGTGTGTGTGTGTGTGTGTACTCACATTTGAAAGAGAGAATTAAATTGTCAACGCGACAGACAAATCAGCAAGACCATAGTCAATATTGGAGTAACTTTTCCCAGATGGAAAGAGCTCATGAGGAGCAAAGATTTTAAAACGGACGCCGAGGTTGCCTGCTTTCTTCTCGACAGGTAATTCAGCCTGTTGTAATTCATTTGTGTAAATTCAAAGTTTTATAGTTGCTTGTCTAACCATAGCATGGTTGTGCATAACGCCAGAACGACCTCTAGTAACTTCATCCTCGCGTCAATGGTGAAAAAGTATTGTTTACCTTGTAACATAAATCTGTGCTGCGACGGATCACAGGTAATGAATAGTTTTAAAGGCGCAATTTTTTTAGCTATATAAAAAAAAGGACACTGTAAATTTTAGTTATTTTTAATTGCTTTTACTTTGTACACATTGTAACGTTAGCCTAATCTGATTATGCTGGGATAGCCGATTCCAAGGGTGACGTTTACCTCCTGACATCTGTCCTGTAGTTTTATTCATTTTAGACGTATTGTTTATTATTGTCATGGAGTCGATAACTGGAAGCCATGTTAATCTTGGAATAATACGGCCACCGTAGGAGTTAAAACGCCCTCGGAATTGAGAGGAACAGAAACTAATATTCACTGGGTAGTCATATACAATTTCACCGCTAGATGGGGGTAAAAATCACACAGTGTAGCTTTAAGGAATGGGCTTTTCTTCTAAAGAACAAGCCTGCGCAGTTAAGCGTGGGCGAGGTTGGAGAAAGGGGAGTTTGAGAAGTTTGTGGTTCGCTGGACTGTGTGAGGCAAGAGCATCGGTTACACAGGTGCTCACGTTAATAAAAGAGCATTAAAACTGTTAAGTGAGTCTATAATTTTCTCCGATCGCTACAAAATTGTGCATAGCGCTTCATCTTTTGTATCATGAGATTTTGATCGTGAGATTTCAACAACAAGAAAACTGAGCACCCATATTAAACTTTATCTCCTGTTCGTTGATGAAAACGTAATGCGATACAGACAAACTATATCTGTCATTCGCTGGTCAAAAACCTTGTAACTCAATTTAAGCTTGATTTTCTTGCACGTGTCTGACCATCCAATCCAATCCAATTTTATTTGTGTGACCCCTAGGGGGCGCTCCAACGCACACAATTTGAATATTTAAACTAGAAAACCCAAACAGCGCTCCCCTTTAACTATTTAGACAGGTTGTATCCAATGAAGGGATGGAAATGGGACTGATGTACTCAAATATAGTTTTATTAAACACTAGACAATACACTGATTGGCAATCGGAGCAGACAAATGTTCCCCGTAGGTAACAGTGAACAATTCTACAATAAATAAATCACAGTGAATAAAAGTCTCATAGTAAATGAGTTACAAGATATAAAAAGTCTAACAATACCTAGACTACAGTGAATAAAGTTGAATAAATAGATACTGTTCACATACACACACTCAAACACTGCAAGAAACACTTCAAACCAAATCGGCCATACATACATACAGTACATACATTAACACAGCATTTCACACAACACACTAATAAACATTGCAAAATAGACACTGTCCCCAAAGGAGATATTGCACAATGTCCATAGGCCGAATGTTGAATTATAATGATTGCCAAACAGACAAAAACACACAAACAAAACATTTAGATTAACAAGCTACCACTAGCAGAACTCCATCCCAGGCCCACCTAGATCCAGGTCATCACAAAACGGTGGTAGCAGATCCCCAAGACACACACACAAACATCCAAAGAAATAAAAAGTATAACAGAATGATTAAACCCAGGAAAAACTGGCTAGTGACCGACGAAGGCAATTCTCGTTTTTCTTTGGACACCAGCCTAGATGAATTAGAGCTATATGCCCCGTAACAATAAAGTTAAACGGTGTGGATGACTAATAGCTGTGCACTCTTCCCAGTGTTGCTTGTTGCTGCAAACCCGTATAGAATCACTACTCGCTATTATGGGAGCAAGTTTCTATAGACTCGTAACTGCTGGTACCATTTACTGGTCACCATACACACAGACGCCAGACCAAGGTTCTCCCGTTTACACAGCCAATACACCAAGAGGCTCACTCTTCAACTCACACCGCATTAATGTTTTTCTGTTCATGTGTCACGACACATTTAAAGGGACGCGTCACTTACGCCACCTGATCCAAATAATCAGTGCCAATGAGCAGGCCTTAAAGGTACACTTGCCATCTCCATCACCCTACCCGCTACATTTGTAAAGCACATTTAAAACAACCAAGGTTGACCAAAGTTCTGGACAATGACATGATTTCGGACAGATTATAAACACGAGTAACAAAAAACAAACTTTTAAAACAAGGGACAAACTAGAAGATAAAAATGCAGAATACAACTCTCAAGCAGGTTTAAATGCCAATGAATAAAAATGAGTTTTAAGTCGTGATTTAAAAATGTGAAGGCTGGGGGCCAATCTGACACACAAAGGCAAATACTTCCACAGCCTTGGGGCCACGACTGAAAATGCTCGATCTCCCCTATTTTTGAGCCGCATTCTAGGGACAAAAAAGAGTAGCTGGTCAGCAGACATTAATGATCTCAGAGGAGCGTGCCACTTCAGTAGTTCAGAGATATAAGCTGGGGCTTGACCATAAAGAGATTTAAAAACAAACAACAGAATCTTAAAATGTATCCTAAAGCAAACCGGTAGCCAATGAAGGGAGGCAAGAACAGGCGTAATGTGATCTCGTTTACAAGTTCCGGTCAGGAGTCGAGCGGTACCATTTTGAATTACCATTTGTAGTCTGGAGAGGGAGGCCTGGTTAATACCTACATATAAAGCATTACAATAATCCAGGCGAGTTGTGATAAAATCATGTATAACCCTCTCAAAATCAGTAAAAGATAAAAATGGCTTCAGTTTGGTAAGCAGCCTGAGTTGAAAGAAACTAGCTTTTAGCTATACAAGACCATAGCTATATAAAGCCACAATACCAACTTCGACAACAGTATTTAATTAATATATGTAAATTTGCTGTTTTATCATCACTAACAATATCATACTTATTGTGGGGTGGGTGCATATGCTTGTGCATATGCTCTGCCATTCAGCCGTGATGTAACATGGCAGAAACAGCGCCTTCAATGTGGATGCCTCTCCTACCAAGAGATAGCTGGCCAGTGTCTCTTCAAATGGAGGCATCGACGCATAACCATATTCCTGCATCCCTTCCACTTCAACATAGTTTGCCTGTGAACGATGGTTGCGATCAGAAAATGGCTTTCCCCAAGATCTCTGCACCTCAGTGTGAAGATCTGGGAGAAAGGGAAGACTCATACGAGCTGGACGGTTATGTCCCAACAGGAAGCGTTCATCGAGGCGGCTGTGAGGGAGCTCGCGCTTCTCGCGCTTCCACGGCAGATCAAATCTCTCCGTGGCGTGAGACATAACATCCAGCAGCTGGTCATATGCGGGGCAGGTGGGCTTAGAGTGCTCAGAGACATCCTCGATCTCAACACCCTCATCCTGCTCATCTTGGCTTGAGGCGAGGAGTTCGCTTGCTGCCAGATCAGATGATGTGAGGGATAACACATCATCCTCCAGGAGCTTGCTTTCGTCTGCCGCCGACAAATGAGAGATATTCATACCTTCCTCAAACTCATTGGAAACTCACAAATTGCTCGTCCATCTGTGAGCCCCACAATCTCAGTCTCCTACTCTCCTCAGTTGCTGCAGCGGGTCCCGTCCCGATTCCCTCGAGAAAAGGGACAAACGAGAGCGAAGCTTCCTCATGGGAAAGCATTGGCAATGCACGCAAACAGTTCCCTCAAGAATTGAGCTTGCATGCTCCTCACCCATGCACAGAACACATACAGTTACACGTGTGTCATCAGGTGTCAGGAAAAGCTAATATTGAGGAACACACTTCTTGAAACTCATGGTGCTAGTGTAAGCCATAGTTTTGGCTTTCTGTTTAGACACACACTCAAACAGACGGTCTCCTGAAGACAAGAAAGAGGATGACGTATTTCACAGGTGCCCTTTTATACTCATGGTCTCATCTTTGGTGACGTCATAGGCGGCCACATGCAAAAGTCAAGTTCATTGTCGTGTTTAGACTCATGCTTCAGACACCTGTCATGCCGGAGGCATTCCCCATAGCGACCCCTAGGGGATGCAGCGCGAGTTCCCTTTCAAAAGGGAACTCTGACAACACTAAAATAAATCTGTATATGAAAATAAAATAATGTGTATGAAAGTGATGATCTGCTTTCCATTTGCTGTTCACTTATGACTCTATAGAGACTTGGTTATTTTGCTTTTCACATACATATCACTCAAAACTACAAAATATCACTTTTTTTCCAGTGAGGTATAAAAATGCTCCAAGGAGAGTGATGTATGCAGAAGCGGGTGAATTTGGTGCAAATGACAGACATTCTCCAGCAGTGACGATTCGGACCTTCTTTCCAGAAACATGGATCTGGGAACTTGCTGAAGTGGGGTATATGAAGCGTAATCAGTACATTTAACATCACATCTATCTTATTACTTATCTTTAATACATCATCTCCCCTCACACCCACAGGACAGAAAATACCTTGCTTGCTTTGCAGATTTTGAATCCAGTTATTGTATCATCTGTGTGCTGAATATTGTTATTTAATACAGGAAGAATGGCAGGGTCAGAATCAAATATGCCTATTGTTGTAATTCCTCCGCAGGGACTCTGGATCAGCTCAGGTTCCTGTCACGGTTCCTGACACCATCACCTCTTGGGAGACGGAGGTCTTCTGTCTGTCCTCTGAAGGTCTGGGTCTCGCTCCTCCTGCTCAGCTGACAGTTTTCCAGCCCTTCTTCCTGGAGCTCTCTCTGCCTTACTCCATCATCCGTGGGGAGATCTTTGAGCTGAAGGCCACTGTCTTCAGCTATCTGTCCAAGTGCATCATGGTGAGATTTCAGACTCAGTCTAATCAAATCATATCAAATATGCCTCTAATCATGTGTGGTTGATTGACAGGTTAAAGTGACTCCAGCTCCGTCCTCAGACTACACTCTCAAAGCCTCCTCTGATGATCAGTATTCATCCTGTCTATGTGCTAATGGAAGAAAAACCTTTAAATGGATCCTCACTCCTTCTGTTCTTGGTGAGTTTTCCAGTCTGAATCATTGTTTCTCAGTGTTTGTGTCTGTTGTATCTTCATGTATATTTCTCATGTTTTAGGAGTCTTGAATATTACAGTCAGTGCAGAGGCAGAGGTGTCCCAGACTGTGTGTGACAATGAGATTGTGAGCGTCCCAGAGAGAGGACGCATTGATACGGTCACACGAAGTCTGCTTGTACAGGTCAGCGCACGTCAAATGTCTCTTAGATATCATTTACCCTTGATCCTAATGCTGCTTATGTCAGTATGATGTATGATTTTATGCTGCAGGCGGAAGGAACTGAAAAGACAGAGACTCAAAGCTGGTTATTGTGTCCAAAGGGTTAGTCTGCAAATATTTCATTTTCATTCATATTTTGGTGTATAAGCACCAATAATGCTGGAACCCTTTTGCTTTTGTTCAGTTTTTTTTCGGGGATCAAGCAGTGAAGCTTTTTCAACTGACTGTTGCTCAAAGAATTTTGACTTGTCAATATGTTTCGCATATACAGTCTGTAAAGACTAATTGGCTCTTTACCTTATAAAGACAAACTCTAACTTCATGAAAATTAGTACACATTGCATAGCGGACATTTTTAGGCCACACCAAATTTGAGGACCAACAGAGGGAGCTAAAATATACAGTAACCAAAATATTCTTATGTCTCTGACATTGTACTTGAGAAAGCTGAAATTTGTCAGCCTTTCATGACAAATGTAGTTTAGTAGTTCAGTTTTGAAATTGTGGCTATTTTCTTCCCTTTTCCAAAGTGCTTGAAACACAGTAATTCCTGCTTGCAATTATATTATTATTATTGGGACTTCACAGATGGTATTAGAATGTTAATATTATTGCATTACTCTGTTGATGCGTTTCTGTCTGTCTGTTTCATACAGTAGGTGACAGTCTCTCAGAGGAAGTGGCTCTGACTCTCCCTAAAGATGTGATAGAGGGATCAGCCAGATCCTCTGTTTCAGTCATTGGTAACATTTACAAATACAAGCATATATGAGGAGATTGGGTTTTGAACTTATAAAATGTAGTGAGTTTTATTTGTGTATGGTTTATAGGAGACATATTGGGTCGTGCGCTGAGGAACCTTGATGGATTATTACGGATGCCGTACGGCTGTGGAGAGCAAAACATGGCTGTTCTTTCTCCCAATATTTACATTCTGCAGTATCTGGAGAACACAGAGCAGCTCACCTCAGCCATCCGAGAGAGAGCCACAGGCTTCCTGAAGAGCGGTGAGAGACATAAATCATGTCAAGGAAATACTGAGAAAATACTCCCAAATTATACAATTTCATTCAGTAAAGTTTAATAATCAGACACATTGAATCAAACTGTTGAAGTGTTAACCATTATCACACCAAACAGGATACCAGAGACAAATGAACTACAAGCATTTTGATGGATCATACAGCACATTTGGTCGTGGTGATGGAAATACATGGTAAATATATTTCCACTATTACTTTTGTTAAACAGAAATAATATCAAGGTAATCTACAATAATAACCCAAGAGAATAGTACAAAAAAAACACATTTAAGAATGTATCTCTCAGTTCAAATAATTTGTTTTGATATTTATGATGAATGGAATTCATTGAAAAACCTGATGACATTTTTTTTTATTATATCTTCCACACCACCAGGTTGACTGCCTTTGTCTTGAGGTCTTTTGGCAGAGCACAGAAATACATATTTATTGATCCAAAAATTATTCAGAGTGCAAAGAATTGGTTAATAAGTAGACGGGATTCAGACGGCTGTTTTATCCAACAGGGAAGACTGTTCCACAACAGAATGAAGGTCGGTCAACTTCTGTCTATCTATATCTCTCTATCTCTCTTTCTATCTAGAGCACAATAGCAGCCACCTAGAAATGCTCTAGAAACTATCTAGAAAATCTGGAATCTTAGACCTGTAAATGTTTAAGCTTTTTTAAAACATTTAGATATTCTCAAGCCAACATCAGAGTTTGTCTAGTTGAACTTTCCTTTAATAGTTTGAGTGTGTTGCTTTATTTATCCTTCATTTCTCATATATTCCAGGGTGGAGTGAATGATAATGTGACCATGACTGCCTACATTACTGCATCCTTGCTTGAACTGGAAACTCCAGTCACAGTAAGTTCATCTTCAGGAAACACAGTATAAACTAATAGAAAAATGACACTCACAGTAACTGTTTCTCTGTTTTTGTCACAGGATCCTGTCGTCAGTAAAGGATTGTCATGCTTGAGGTCCGTCATTGAGGATGTCAAAAACATTTACACCACTGCTCTGCTCACCTACACTTTCAGTCTGGCTAATGACACGGACACTCGACAGCAGCTTTTCAAGAAACTGGAGGATGTTGCTATTTCAGAGGGTAAGAGGTTTGTTTCTGATGATTTTTGTTGTCTTTTATGACTGTACTATTGTTTGTTTTTTGTCATGCTCATTGAGTTACGCGTGTGTCTTTTGTCCTCAAGGGTCTCATCTCCACTGGTCTCAGTCTGCATCTGCTGAGGACTCTGATTCTCTGGCAGTGGAGATCAGCTCATATGTGCTGCTAGCTGTTCTCTCTGCAGATTCAGTCACTACAGCTGATCTGGGCTATGCTAACAGGATTGTCAGCTGGCTTGTGAAGCAGCAGAATGCCTATGGAGGATTCTCCTCCACACAGGTTGCTCAAACTACTCCAATCAAACACATTATTAGTGGTGTGAATGAGTAAAAGTGATATTACTGAACACATTTATTTCCCAGGACACAGTGGTGGCTCTTCAGGCTCTGTCTTTGTACGCCACCAAAGTGTTCAGCTCTGACGGCTCCAGCACAGTGACTGTACAGTCAGCAGGAGACACTCACCACTTTGATGTCAATCAGGACAACAAGTTACTGTACCAGGAGAAGCAGCTGCAGACCGTCCCAGCCAAATACAGCATTGAAGTGAAGGGCTCAACCTGTGTGTCTGTGCAGGTCTGTAGTGCGTTCAGCTTCATTTACTCACTCTCTCTCTTTCTCTCTTGGCATTGTGGTTATTCTGCTGTGAAATGGTTTATTAATTTATTTTTGTTTGTGTTGACTCTCTCAGATAGCTCAGTTCTACAACATTCCCACTCCTACTGAAGCTAAAACATTGAGCATTGACGCTAAGATTGAGGGAGATTGCAAAACATTGGGACAAAATTTCATTTTGAACTTCACTGTCAAGTAAGAAATCTGTATTCAGTTCCAAGTCAAAAGACTTGAACTTGATTATGACTTAAGATTTACTAACAAATAAATCTTTACTGAAAATCATAAAAACAAATTATAGCAATATAAACTGAAATGGCATATCTCAGTGTTTAAAACTGCAACAATAACTTGAGAAACAAGAAAACATTTTTTTATTATTGAACCATGAGTGATAAACTCTGCATGTCTTGTTAATTATACTGGCTTTTGTTCTTGCTTATTTATAAATTTATATGAGGCATTTAAGAACCAAACCTTTTCATTTGCTCTTTTCCAGATACGATGGTCTACAGGAAAGGACTAACATGGTCATTGTGGATATTAAACTCTTATCTGGATTCACAGCTGATACATCAATGGTGTGTTTGAGTGGTTCTTCACAGAATGTGTAAAGTTTCTAGAGTTCACTATTTAGAAATTAACCGGCACTTTTCCCCACAGCTTGGAAGTTCTTCCGGATCATACGTACCACTTGTGGAACGGGTCGATTCTAAAGATGATCATGTCATTGTGTATTTGAAGGAGGTGAGAAAACAGCAGCATTCATATGATTTTAAATTATTAGGTCGATCCATAAACCTTTTATCCATAATGTCCGTGACTAATGTTTGTTTCCTCCTGCAGATCCCACAAACATTTCCAATGAATTACCAGATACAAATGAAACAGATTCTTCCAGTGAAGAATCTCAAGCCAGCTGTGGTCAAAGTGTACGATTACTACCAAAAAAGTAAGATTTAATAAGCCAGCGTTGAATGATTTGATCATGCGATGCACATTGTTTATTCAGATTTACAGGTTTCCATTGTTGTATGAAATGTGAACATCTTTTTCCTTCAGGTGATCAGTCAGAGGCAGAGTACTCCTTTCACTGTGAATGAAGCTGCTGAAGTGCATCACCTCATAGTTCAGCTCGGATAAAGATGTTTGAACACTCTAATGCTTAATATTAAAATGTGTATTCTTTATCCTGTGCAAAATTATTTCCAATATCATCCCAAATTAGAACAACAACCCAAAAATCAGTTTTTGGCCACGTCTCTTGAGAACATGACTATTCAATTCACAATGCATATGATTAATAAAAGTTATTAAAACAAGTTATAGTGAGCTGATTGAATTGTTGAATGTGTAGTAGCTACATGCTATGGCAACATTATAGAATCAGACAAGATTTTTTTTTATGATTTTGTGAATTATTTTTTATCTCAACTCTGCTTTATCTTGTCTTCACACCCTGTAAGAGGGCTATTTAGGTCCATTGTAGGTTCTCATGCTGTAGAATATTTACTTTGTCCTTAATTTTTAACTGAACAGCAAACAACCAAAATATGAACAGATATCAATAACAAATCACCTTACCTAAAGTCATTGAGAGGTCAGAAACTTCACTCATCCCATCACAGCCAGGTACTCAGGAAAAGACTATTATTTTTAAAAACCCACAATAACATATGTGACCAGACAGTTGCCGACAAGAAAGAGTCAATTTAATCTAAAGGAATAATTCAAAAGAATATAATTGTTTTGTGTCAACTACGCCACCTAGGGACTTACACCCCAGGAACTCACTCACTCACTTTTGATGAAATCCGATGGCTCAGGAGGGGCTCCATTGACAGCGATTTAATTAACACTTTGAAGGCCCAGAAAAGAAGGAAAGACATTAAAATAGTCCATGTGACTATGGTTCAACTTTAATGTTATGAAGCGATGAGAATACTTTTTGTGCGCCAAAAAAAAAAGGAACGACTTTATCCAACAATTACTTCTCTTCCTCACGAGAGCACCACGACGCATGAGTGTGTGGTGATGACGCAGGAGCTGGTGTTCTGACATATGACCCAGAAATGCAGGGCTGTGTTTACAAGCAAAGGGTGGATAGCCTACATGAGTATGATAGCAGATTTCGACACAGAGGATGAATTGCATTTTTTTGCACAACCCTACTTATTCGAACCAGAATATACAGAGAACAAACTAAAAGAGATAGAAGAGGCTGCAACACAGCCACAAGCTTCTGAAAGAGAGATCAAGGGAGAGCTGGTGGTGTAGATGTCATCAGTGCCAACGATGCCTACTGAACAGGAGAGTGTGTGCTGCATCGATTGTGATATTGTCATGCCACATCTTGAAAGTTTGGATAATTCAGACGATGAGACAACATACTGTATGTATCTCGCTGTATAACAGAGGATCCCGGCTTTCCACACGCATGCGTCATGCTGCTCTCGTGAACACGAGTCGGAGACTGATACAGAAGAGAAGAAATTATTGAATAAAGTCGTTATTTATTTATTTTTTGTTGCACAAAAAGTATTCTCATTGCTTCATAAAATTAAGGTTGAAGCATTGTAGTCACAGGGACTATTTTAATGATGTATTTCCTACCTTTCTGGGCCTTCAGAATGTTAGTTAAATAGCGGTCAATATTAATCTTGAGTTCCTATAGAGTAGTAATGCATCCTTCATATTTCCAAAAAGTCTTTAGTTTTATTATATTTATAAAAGAAAGATAGGCTGTACCGAGTCTTTCCGGAAAAAAACGAGCGGCTGGAGGCGTGCCGTGTGGGCGGAGCTAAAGAATGACGAGCATACATACAGAACGCATTTTTGCTTAGAAAAACGTGAGATGGGCAGTGAAATGGGGGGAAAACACAAGGTCTCGAGAGTTTTTTAAAAGTAGAAATGATTTTAACTTGAGCACAGTGTTTTTAGAACACCATGGGCCCTATTTTAACGATCTGAAACGCAAGTGTCAAAGCGCAAAGCGCAAGTAACTTTGTGGGCGGGTCTTGGCGCTGTTGCTATTTTCCCGGCGGGATAAATGACTCTTGCGCCAGGTGCAAATCTAAAATGGGTTGGTCTGAAGTAGCTTCATTATTCATAGGTGTGGTTTGGGCGTAACGTGAAATAAACCAATCAGAGCGTCATCTCACATTCCCTTTAAGAGCTGGCGCGCTTGTTCTAAAGCGGATTCCTATTATAACGGCGGATTTGCCAGGCGAACGCCAGGAGCGGTTTACAGCCAAGGAGGGCAACGCTCTCGTCAGGGAGGTTGGGGATGGAGAAACCCACCCAAATTAACTTCGGTTAAAAAGGCGTATGATCATTTGGGTAAATGTGTAAGCTAGATGTATGCTTTTATAATAAATAAAATCTATCTATCTATCTATCTATCTATCTATCTATCTATCTATCTATCTATCGTAATAATGTATGATTTGCAAAAATGAAAACTGCTGCTTCTGTGTAGATGAGAGAATCAAAGTGTATGCGCGTTGTGCACACGCTACATTGATTATGGCCAAGCATGCGCCCTTAAAATAGCATTTGAATAACATGCGCAACGCGCCACTGACTTTAAACTATTTTTTCCTGGTTAGTGGCGCAATTGTTTTCTAAACCTGCAAAATAGCATGAAGGAACGTTTGCGCCGGGACACGCCTCCTTTTTTGCGCTGAACCGCCCAGGGAGCGCAAGTTCATTCCCTAGTTTAGCGACGTGCTTCTGTGGAGGGAAAATCGCGCTTTGCGCGGGTGCAAAATAGGAATGATACATGCGTCATTGTACAAAGTCAATTGCGCTGGGTGCAAGATAGGGCCCCATGTCATGCGCGAGTTTAACAACATTTGTGTGTGTTTACTCGTGGTTTATGAGGACATGAATTGGTTTATGGATTATTGTATGACTTAGCAGTAGCAAGCGGAACAGTTTTGCACATCAGACTAGTATTTTCATAGAAAAACAATGGAAAAGTAGCGCATTTCAATGAAGAAGCGCGCTTTGTGTGAACGGCCCCTAGGTTTATTATGAAATAATTCATTTATTTCAACATATTTTCACACTCTTTGTGTATTGTTGTTTGGAGTGGTTTTACAATAAACAAACAGACACCTACAGTGGCCAGCTAAACAAATGTTAAACACACACACACCATACATCGCATGCTCCATAGATACATTAACTATACGTGATCATGTTGTTTACTTGCTGTGCTTACGCGCCGATAGCTAACAACACACAGACATTTGAAGCAGTTTTACTCACCGCCTGCGGTTCCAACGCACGACCGTGAACCTTTATCGTTGGGACTGCTCCATCCTTAAGCATTAGATCTGCAAATCCGGCAAATACTTCCCTAAAGCCGAGCACAGCGCTTTGATGGGCGTACTACGTCTACGGGTGCGCGCGCGCCCTTCTGGGAAAAGTGCCCTTAGGACCCGTATAAGGAAATTCCGCCCCATCTGACGTCACACATGCCCATACTCGAAAAAAACTTTCCGAAACTTGTGACAAACCGGAAGGAGTATTTTTGGTACAGAAATACTCCATCAAACGTACAACTTAATTTTTGAAACTTTGTCCATGTTTAGCATGGGAATCCAACTCTTTCACAGTGTAAAAAACTCAGTATGCATGAAATAGCATTTCACCCCCCCTTTAAATCTGCAGTCCGCAGTTTTTCCTCTTTGTCGCCATCTCTGTTCGAAATCTGCAATTGCACTTATTTGCGGAATTATCAACTTTACGTGCGTTGTGCCTCGGCATGGCACAGCGCGGATGAATCCAATGTTTTGAGGGGAATGTGCGGCTGTCAATCACCGCGCTGGTGGTGTGGATACTGTCGTTCGCAATCACGGATTCTACTTTTTGGAAGCATGACCAACATAAGAATTTTCACCGGAAAATGTCGTCTGAACAAAGTGACATCCACTTTTGTTCTGACCAACTAAGGGGAAAAAAGCATTGCTGTAAATCGCGCCGATTAAATCTAACGATCGCTTATCACAGGGTTCACCAATCTCGGTCCTGGAGGGCCGCTGTCCTGCAGAGTTTAGCTCCAACCAGCTCCAACACACCTGTTTGAAAGTTTCTAGTATGCCTAGTGAGACCTTGATTAGCTGGTTCAGGTGTCCTTAATTGGGGTTGGAGCTAACTCTGCAGGACAGCGGCCCTCCAGGACTGAGATTGGTGAACCCTGGCTTATCATATCACGTCAAACCATGCAAATTATACTTTGTTCTCAAATTGCTAATGTTAACAACATCAGCATTGCGTGACTACATTTAATGCCCTTCCGATATTTCGCATGGGCCCGGTTACAGTCTCTTTTTTTCTCCGAAGTCCGAAGTCTTTCGCGTTTTACAACGGGTGAATCTCCAGTTGTCACTGGTGATTGTCGTTTGAACCTTTCCATCAAATTGATAAGTTTAATTATATCAAATACTGTGAGAAAAGGCTATAAATCTCCACCACCAACATCCTCACACGCAATATAGCCTACTTGCCGAGATAGCCTACTTGCGTCATTACGTCACATCTGTACACATAATGAAGGTAATGAAGGTGTCATTAGGCTTGTTTGAGATGCGCCTTGCCTCGCCTGAAATATATGCAAGAGTAGGCGGCTGCAGTGAGGGGTGGAGTGAAAAAAGCGTAGGCAAGACGGACAGTTCTCTCTTCTCGCAGTGGATCTGACACCTGTGAGATCAAAGATGGATATCGCGAGATTCACGCTCGTGCACAGTGTTGCTAATAAACTGGATGTAATTTAAGTTCTGTTGCTTTTATATGGAAATAAATATAATGAACAAGACATCCAAAGTATAGGCTACTTGTTATTTAATTCCATTCCAAATACATGTTTATCAATCATGTTTTCTTTAATACAGACAAATGTGTTTATATATATATATATATATATATATATATATATATATATATATATATATATATACATACACACATAACGTATACACATAAAACATGATATTACAGTTTTAAAATCAAACATTTTAAAAGAGAACAATACATCACGGTTGTTTAAACCAATGAGCATTAAGCTGTGTCGTCAGCGAGTCGTTTCCCATCATCCTTTTGATCAGCGCAGTCGGTGGAGAGAAACTGCGCGCGACTGCAGACTCCGACACGTGCGTCTTGCCTCGCGAGTGTTTTTTGACATACGTCAACATGACATCAGAGCCAGGCTGACCGCACTAGGACACATTTCTAACCGGCATGCATCTCGCACTGATCACTGGTGATCGGTTCTGCGCAGATTTTACTCATCTCAAACAAGCCTAATATGTGTACAGATGTGACGTAATGACGCAAAGACATGCTCGAATTTCCAGCGGAAATCCACCAGTACCACTGGAATTAAAAACATTATTACAAGCTTACCGTTTTGAATCGAGCTACCTACGGCAAGCAGATAATTTTGAACACTGGCTGGTTATGTAGGCCTACTTGCTCAAAAAATTATTTTGGATAATTTTTAACCCAAAAAAGCTACGGATTGCAGCTTTAAATAAATCAAACCGGGAGGAAAAGGACTCACTCAAACACACACAAAAAAAGGGAAATACAAACCAAGTTACTCAAATTCAATGAAAATATGCCTCTAGGCGAACAAACACACCAGATTAACTGAAAATAACAAATAAAAAAAAAGAAAACGGGAAAAAAAAAAAAAAAACGCAGCCGGGATTACAGTAGTAGTACACACGTCACGCTTACAGTAGTAGTCATGCCCAGCCGCGGATAAGATGATTTTCCCTGCATAAGTGAACCACAACTGGTGCACAGACGCCACTAAATGCCCTACGCCACTGAACGCTAAATGAATAACCAGCTAACCCGAACCTATCCGGTTTTAAATGGTCCAAATGGTTACCTCCCAGTATTTCCATTGCAGCACGTCCAGCCAAATATCTATCGCATCACGCAAAAGGTGCTGCCCATTTAAATGCCCTTTTCCTGGTTTGGTCCTCCACACACAACCAATGGGTGGTGTGTAAGTCATCCCACTGATTTGGAAAGTTTGCCAATCCTTGTGCTTTTCCTGCCTGTGTGTCGCACATGCCGATCTGCATGTAGATACAATGTTCCAAACATTTTTTTTGTACTAACATTATTAGTGGATCCCAGGCAGAAAAACAAACATGGTAAAATATTAATCATGTTGTATAATCTCAAGTAAAATTATCATTTAATTGCTCATTTAATAGATTTACTTCACATATTTTAATGATAAAATCTTTTCAGACCCCATATTAGAAGGGGGTTGCAAATCTAAACAAACATTTACAGTAACTCTCTCACTCTGACTGAGTGGGAGTAGGTGATTCTTGACCCTTGATTTCAGTATTGATTGTTTTCAGGAAACAGGTCAGTGGCCTGTTTTTTTTCTGTGGCCTTTTTTTTTTTTCTGTGTATGAGCCTATAGTTTGTTCAGATGATATGATTTGTATATTTTACTATTTTCTACAGAAAAAATAGTACAACAAATCTACTTTAACTGCAAATGCAATTAATATCAAATTTAAAAAATATTTTTTTTCTTATATAATGACAAACTTTTGAGTTGTTAAACTGTTAATGGAGAACTGTTTTGTAAAGAGTCTTTGTATTAGTAGATATTATATAATGTATATAATCTATATTTTACTGCATGCCTGAATACTATTTTTAATATTTGTCTCAAATGTATTTTTAAGGCTTTAGTAGTGCTAATTTAGCAAAAGTTTTCAAACTGCGTTGCCTACATGTTGAATCATTAATCAGATGATCAATAGAAATGTTTTGAAGGACCTCCTTTAGCATGAGAGTCCCTTTAAAAGAGATGGTCCAGTTCATCTCATGACCTGTATGATCGCTCGTCATCATGACTCTGAATATGAGCTGCTGTTGGAAAGGGCTCCTTCTGCTCTCTTTCTTCCTGATCTGTGTCAATGGACAAACATCCGGGCCGTAAGTTTTTAACAGTTTCTGCTAAGGAAAGTGTTTTGCTCAGCTGGGAGATATGACCAAAGATATGGGCGATATGGTAACATTTAAATATTCTGACTGATTGAGTTGTATTAAAATTAACCATTGGTCTTCCACAATAGTATAGCCTACATTTAGATCATGATAACCACAGTTAACACCACGGATATAGCACCTCAATGGTAAAATGTATAACTATGGTTATATGTATTTGTATTTGTCTTTAGCCTAAATACAGCATAAATGAACAAGCTATAGCTTATTAAAAAAAATACTGTAATTAGCCAATATTCCATTACTCATTTAATACATTTAATACATGTCTACATTGAAGAAGAGTGGCAGACAAAAAGCACCTTGGAGAAACTCAACAGCAGTGCAAAATATGAAAAGACAATGCAGAAAAGCAGAGCGCATGTGGCGGAAGACAAAACTTGTAGTCCATTATAACATCTACAAAGATAGCCTTCATGCTTTCAATATGGAACTAGGCAAAGCTAGACAGACTTTCTTCTCAAATATTATAAACTGCAATTTAAACAACACACACACTCTTTTTGCTACTGTAGAGAGACTGACAAACCCCCCAAGCCATATTCCCAGTGAAATGCTCTCAGACAACAAGTGCAGTGAGTTTGCTTCTTTCTTCAATGAGAAAATCAATAATATCAGAAAGGTGATCAGCACATCCTTGAGTTGCGCTGGGGTCAGACAGATCAGACCACCTGTGAAAGTAGTTACTATGTCTGATTTCAAAGAAATAGATGGCAAAATTTTAGAAGAAACCGTACAGCACCTTAAAACATCAACCTGCGCTCTTGACACACTTCCCACATCTTTTCTCAAAAGTGTGTTAAATAGTTTCCTGGAGCTCAAACAGTAGAGCGTTGGCGCTTGCAATGCCAAGGTCTTGGGTTCGATTCCCAGGGAAAGCAAGAAATGATAAGAATGTAAATGTGTACCTTGAAATGCAATGTAAGTTGCTTTGGATAAAAGCGTCTGCCAAATGCATAAATGTAAATGTATACAGTTTAGAAGCAGATCTTCTAGAAGTGTTAAATGCCTCACTTTTCTCTGGGAGTTTTCCAAACTCCCTGAAAACTGCAGTTGTCAAGCCCCTCCTGAAAAAGAACAATCTGGATAAGACCTTTCATAGGCAAGATCATTGAAAAAGTTGTCTTCAATCAGCTGAACAAATTCTTATGCTCGAATGGATACTTTGACAATTTTCAATCTGGTTTCCGACCGCACCACAGCACAGAGACAGCGCTCATAAAGCTCATAATAAACAATATTCGCTTAAATACTGATTCAGGAAAATTATCAGTGCTGGTACTACTCGACCTCAGTGCTGCATTTGACACTGTCGATCATAACATACTTCTTGACAGGCTGGAAAACTGGGTGGGGCTTTCTGGGATAGTCCTAAAATGGTTCAGGTCATACTTAGATGGGAGAGGTTATTATGTGAGTATAGGAGACCATAAGTCTGCGGAGTCCCTCAAGGCTCAATTCTTGCGCCACTCCTGTTCAACCTGTATATGCTCCCAATGAGCCAAATAATGAGAAAGAACCAAATCGCTTACCACAGCTATGCAGACGACACACAGATTTACTTAGCCCTATCGCCTAACGATTACAGCCCCATTGACTCCCTGTGCCAATGCATTGATGAAGTCAACAGTTGGATGTGTCAAAACTTTCTTCAGTTAAACAAAGACAAAACTGAAGTCATTGCGTTTGGAAACAAAGATGAAGTTCTCAAGGTGACTAAACATCAAGTCAGAAATCTCGGTGTGTCCCTAGAGTCAGACCTAGTTTCAGTAGTCATGTCAAAGCAATAAAATCAGCATACTATCATCTGAAAAATATTGCAAGAATTAGATGCTTTGTTTCCAGACAAGACTTAGAGAAACTTGTGCATGCTTTCATCACCAGCAGGGTGGATTATTGTAATGGACTCCTCACTGGCCTTCCCAAAAAGACCTAAGACAGTGTCAGCTCATACAGAACGCTGCCGCCAGGATTCTGAGCAGAACCAGAAAATATGAACATATCACACCAGTACTCAGGTCTTTACACTGGCTCCCAGTTACATTTAGGATTGATTTTAAAGTATTATTACTGGTATATAAATCACTCAATGGCCTATAGGACCTCAATACATTGCAGATATGCTCACTGAATATAAACCCAACAGATCACTCAGATCATTAGGTTCAAATCATCTAGAAATACCAAGGGTTCACTCTAAGCATGGCGAGTCCGCTTTTAGCTATTATGCCAGCCGCAGCTGGAACCAGCTTCCAGAAGAGATCAGATGTGCTCCTACTGTAGTCACTTTCAAATCCAGACTCAAAACACATCTGTTTAGCTGTGCATTTACTGAATGAGCACTGTGCCGCTGTTCGTCCGACTGTTTGTACTGTACTGTATTCGTCAACAACACGCGCTTGTACCCCCTGCTAGTGAGATCGACTAACAGCAGATGGATAGTATGCTCGGTAATCTACTGCTTTTCCTGCAGTTCCTGGATGTCAATGTTGAATTTACTGTCGAATTTGTGGAAGCGAATTTGCAAAGTAAAATGGACCGAAAATTGCCTGTTGAATATTATAGGTTGTATTTTTAAACAGTTTGACTATTTTGGAAGTGAAATATGAAAGGTGAATATGGATTATTGAAGTTTTTAATAATGAAAATGTGTTTGAAATGTTTTGAATTGAAATATTCACAGCTTAAATATTCAACCATGTTGAATTTCAGCCCATAAAAATGCAAGCCCTAAAAATACAATACATTAAAATGCAAGCATGGTTAATGCAATGCCTATTTTTTAGTAGTGCAATTCAACAGGCTTTTTTCTTTCAAAAACATTTGGCATTATTTTACTTCCATAATGCTCTGTCTATGCTCTGTCCAGGTACGGTTTGTGTCGAGCCATTTATTAGCCTGGCTGTTTGAAGAAAAAGGGATTAAATGAAGACATAGTTGCAATAAACTCTGTAATAATCCAAACAACTGTATCAGATGATTATTGTGTTACACGGAGCTGAACTGATGACAGCACGGCTTGATCTCTGGCTGACCAATCAGCGGAAAGGGGCGTTTTATTCCCACCCATGTAGAGATCGAATATTCAAGTTGTTTATTCATTTTGGTTTTATTGTTTTTCCATTTGGCGGATTAGAACAAAGTGTGATGAAAACAAAGATAAAAATATGAAAAAACGACGCAAGATTTGTTTATTTGTGTTCATATGTGATAAATGAGCATTTTTGTCAAATTTACTTCTTTCATTTTACCATTTAGAAGTCAAAAAAAAAAAAAAAAAAAAAAGAAGAAGAAAGAAAAAAAATAAATAAAAGAAAATTATCCGAAGGTACTGACCCACCCCTTTCAATCCGATCGAAATTTCATTTGGATCGAGCTCAACCGATTAAGGTGTTTACATAAAGGCTTTTCAGTTCGATTGAGCCGTCAATCCGATTAAAAACGGATTATTTTGCGCGGTATATATTGGTTCAAATGAGTAACGTTAGTGATGTTTCTTTCCGCTTTTGGTGCATCAACATTATATTGAACATTTTTCTAGCTCTTCGTTTGATCGAGGAAACTTATATCGCGATAATTGTGAATATGCCGTTGTGTACGATAAGACTTGATGATGAATTCTTTATTGATTTAACTGTGTTGCTAGGTTTGCTGTTTGAAAGACAACTTAAGGCATGTAGCCTATAAGATCATTCATAATTAATGGCAAAATAGTGTATTTTCAAGAGCAATATTGTCCTAAATAAACATAAAATTAATTCACCAGACTTCACAGTTTACTCTTGTATTCTCACTTCTCAAAAATTGATCAATAGCAAATTAATTTGATTTATTTTCACCAGTTTAATTTTTTGTGTTTCTTATTGTATCTAACCACTCTGTATTGATTTTCAGTTCCATTTAAAATTTTTCAGCCCCATTTTATTTATTGTATCGAACTACTCAGGCAATATTGTATGATCCTTTTCTCTGGACAGATCTTTCATGGTGACGTTTCCTGCAGTGATCGGGTCTGGATCTGAGGCCAAACTGTGTGCAAGTCTTCTCAAGCCCAATGAAAGCCTTGTCCTGAACATTCATCTGGTTCATGGTAACCAGAGCACTTTACTGCTGCAGGAGAAAGCTGAGGAAGAGTTTCACCGCTGCTTTAACTTCAAGGTCTGCCATCAAAACATACACATGATGATTATTATCAAATCTATTTCACCATAACACATCTATTTTTTGTCATGGCAGGTTGTAAATACAGTATATTATTTCTCATCAGGCTCCTCTGGTCGAAGCAGAATCAGTGCAGAAAATGAAGGTCGAACTACAGGGAGAAACTTTCAAGATGACTGAAGAGAGAAAAGTCATGTTCAAGCCTTACCATCCTCTGACCTTTATCCAGACTGATAAACCTATCTATATTCCAGGACAGACAGGTGAGCTTTGAATGTCTCAAAGGCTCAGTAAATAATGCTGGTGTCACTGACATCTAAATCCTGATCACAGCTTATATACATTAAGTAAAGCTCGCTATGATCATACAATGAGCTGATGATCAAAAATTACAAATGTTGCACAAACCGACAGATGGTAAAAGAGCAAGTAAACAGTTCAATGGATTTACAAACTTGTAAACAGAAAAGAGGAGCATAAGAAAATATAAGGAAAGAAGATAAGAATGAGTAGCTTTGAAATCTAACAGCTTTGGAAACACAAGAATGGTCATCTAGTGTGTGTTTGAACAATCCCCTCAGATTCAAACATATATTTAGCCTAAATACTGTAATTACAGTATCTATATGACTTTATTTTGAATGAAATCTAGAGATACTATAGATCAGGGGTGTTCTTGATGAACCACTGCAGAGTTTAGCTTTAACCTTAAATGTCCGGATCAGGATCCAGCTAAGAAAGTCCAGAAAGGTTTTTCTGAAATCTACAGACAGGTATGTGTGGTGAAGCAGGGTTGGGACTAAACTCTGTGGCTCTCCAGGAGTTTGACACTCCTGCTATAGATCGTTACATGAGATAATAGCTGTTAATAGAGATAATTATGGCTAAAACAGGCTACTATGACAGTTGAATTTGGCTCAAAAAACACGTTCACACAGCAGCAGAATACAGTTGTCAGCCCTGCATTTGATCCTTAATACGGTTACGTTCACACACAGTTTGGTCATTTACAGGAGTGAAATACTGACTGTAAGCTTTGTCCCTTACATAAGAGCTGAAGACGTCAAAAGTGGAGTTTTTTTTTAAATGCATATTTCTATTTTACAGTGCACTTCAGAGTTGTTACCATGGATACAAGCTTTGCACCCCTTGATCAGCAGGTCTGATGTGTTTATCTTGCATCTTTATTGCCATTGTTTTCTCTTGCATTGTTGAATACACGTTTAATAAATAAACACATTTTTGGCTTTTAATCTTTTACTACTATTTGCTCTTTTACAGTATAGTACAGTGGTTCTTGAGGTAAGAACACAAAACCTTCTGTGCAGTCATAACTTGCACAAGTTTTAAATCTTATTAACACTACAGAAATTCTGTTAGGCTATTTTTGCAATTATTGTATTTTCAGTAGGCTAATTATACATTTCTCCATTGATAGTCAGGATATGTGTAGCTGACTGTAACTAAATATCTGCCCTGTCTCTGGTATTAAACAGGACAGTCAACGTAACCGGATTGGCCAATGGACAAATGTTTCTTCAACAAGGTGGATTTTGCAGCGTTCTTATGAATTAAACCCAGAGGCCCGTCAAGGCATGTACAAACTGAAGGCTTTTATTGGTGACAGGATGATCTCACATGTTTTTGAGGTGAAGAAATATGGTAAGTCATTAAAACAAATGATTTGCAATGTTGCATGGGAAGAATTTCAATAACATGTTTGTATATTAATATGTAATTTGATGACTAATAACTATAATTTCTGTCTTCTGACTTCTAGTTTTGCCTAAGTTTGAAGTTACTGTAAAAAGCCCAAATAAAGTGAGTGTTGAAGAAGAGGAACTGATAATTGAGGTTTGCGGAAAGTGAGTGGTTTATATTTCCAGTATTAAGAGAGCAGTATAGCATGTGATAAATAAAGCATGTGATTAAATATTCATTTTTAAATGAATAAAGCATTTAAATATATATATATATATATATATATATATATATATATATATATATATATATTAAGAGAGCATTCTTCCGTTCTTGTCACAATTTAAGTTAATTTGATTTTTAATTGTTAATTGTATTCTTTCTTTTTTTATATTTTTTACTTTGGGGTCAGTTATTTACTGTAATCCCCATCGTAATATATTAGTTGCTGAACTCAACCCTGGGTTCTAGATAATTTGCTTGTACCTTTTTCACAGATACACTTATGGACAGCCTGTACCTGGTAAATCATGGGTAAAAGTGTGCCGTAATAATTTGTCCTACCAGAGCCTTTACACCACTCCAGTGTGTTTAGAGGAAACCATTGAGGTATGTGAGTTGAAACACAGTACAAGTAATGGCACATTATCTTACCTCCTCTAATCCAATTAAACTACTCTACAGTCAACATGCTGTCTTTTTTGTTAATTCCTTATAATTAGATAAAAAAGACAGGCTGTGCCATCCATACCTTAGAAATATCAGTCTTTTTCAACGCCACACTAAAGGATAGGCTGGAGAATTCTCTTCGTGTTGAGGCAATGGTTACAGAAGAAGGAACAGGTGAGCTGCTGGATTTGGTCAGATCCTGTTACCTACATTCTTGAATTTCTCATTTTTTATATTTTACTTTAATTTTATTTTAAAGAATAATTATTCTGGTGTTTTTACTGTTTACAGAGATCACCATGACAAAATCTGAATCTGTAACTCTCACTTATGAAATTGGTAAAGCCACATTTACCGAGCTGCCCAAAACATATGAACATGGGTCAATTATAGAAGGAAAAGTAAGTCTAAAATCAGTTTGTCTAAGTTTAACACCATTGATATGTACATAATTATTAATTTATTTATGCCTTCAAAATCTTATTTTCAACAGATCAAACTCTCAAATTTCAAAGGTGCACCAATTCAAAACAAAGAGGTTTATCTTATGGAGGGTAACACTTGGTCCCCAAAACTGCTTCTAAATCTCACTACAGACAGCGATGGACTGGCCAGCTTCTCTTTTAATACATCCAGTCATCCTAAAAGTGATATTAATCTGATTGTAAGAGAGGTTTTTTTGTTGTTTTTTTAGTTTTCTTTTGTGTTCCCTGAAGAGTTCAGTTGCATGAGTTATTTCTGATTCTTTGTTATCAGGCAAGTGTCTCTCAAGAGCCCCGTTATTATAGCCACAACAAGCCTTACATCTCTGTGGGTATACAACCAGTCCAGCTCTTCCAGCCTGCCACTCCATACACCCCAACACTAAGTGAATTGATTATAGAGAATACTGAGCAACCATTAAAGTGTGACTCTGAGTTTACAGCCACCATCAAGTATTATTTTATTGGAGAGACTGTTGAAGACTTCAAAACGGACATTGTCTATATGGTGAGAACATGTGCAGTATTTATATTATTACAGAGATGTTTTTGTTTAACAGTATTATTTGGCTGCACTAGTCAGTTTGTTATTAGAGTGTCATCTGTCTGTTTCAGGTCTTGTCCAGAGGAGTGATCGTTCATCATGGATATGAGAAGATTGAAGTGAAGTCTTCTAATGGAGCAAGTGGCACAATGTCGTTCAAACTGTCTGTTGGTTCAGATCTGGCTCCTGTACTGCAGATTCTGGCATACTGTGTTCTGCCCAGTGAAAATGTTG
Source organism: Squalius cephalus (assembly GCF_949319135.1). Classification (NCBI taxonomy): domain Eukaryota; kingdom Metazoa; phylum Chordata; class Actinopteri; order Cypriniformes; family Leuciscidae; genus Squalius; species Squalius cephalus. Next base: position 15,102,188 of record NC_137132.1, on the reverse strand, counting down.
TTGCGAGTAGCAAAAATTTCAACATTGAAAAGTGTTTCAAAAACAAGGTAGGCTATGCTTTGTAGCTTTAGAAAAGAGCCTCTTTACTGTATTACTGTATTACTAAAATAAATCCTATTCACTGTATTTCACAGGTGTCTCTGCAGTTTTCTCCTGCTAAAGCGGTTCCTGGTGAGATAAACACTCTCCAGCTCTCAGCTCAGCCTGGTTCACTGTGTGGCCTCAGTGCTGTAGATCAGAGCGTCCTGATCCTGAAGTCAGGAAAACGTCTGGATGCTGACAAGGTGTAGATGCTTTAAGATTTAGTATTGATTAACTGCGTCTTCATAGTGGGAATCTACAGTGTGAATCTAGTGATAACATACATTAGATATTACTGCTATGATCCATCAGTGTTTGAGCTGACATCCAAATATAAGGAGATTTAACATTAATCTTCATTCTTTTCTCGCCAAAATAGAATTAAAGTTTTCTTGTGTGAACTTGGTCCCGTCACAGGTCTTCAACTTGCTGCCAGTGCAGTCGGGGTCAGCTTATCCTTATACTGTTGAAGATGAGCGGGAGTGTCTGCATGTGAGACCCCGTCGAGCTGTGCCGACAGACAACGTCTATGAATCCTTAAAGGTAACAGGTGGATTATATGTGTGGCAGTTTATTAGATAACGAATGGGAGAGTATATACTGTATATGTGCAAGTAATTATACTTGATTATACTGACAATTAAAAGTAATTTGTATTTTCATGACTCTTATTGTGGTTTTTGACAGAGAGTGGGATTGAAGATGGCAACAAATTTGGTTGTGCGAGTCCCTCAGTGTCTGTCATACAGAGGCTTGATGTATCACCGATACCGTGGTATAGGTAACAGAGGTGGGTAGTACATTTACTTGAGTACTTTTTTAGAAAAATTTTACTTTTAAGAGTAGATTTGAATGTGGGTACTTTTTACTTTAACTCGAGTACATTTCTAATGAAAAAACTGTACTTTTACTTCGTTACATTGGGCGACGTTCCTCTCGTTACTTTATTTTAATGCAATATGTGTTGTTAAATGCGTTGTTTATTCCAAGCGCGCTGTATCTTTTTTTCTGGACTTGAGCGATGCTCAATTCACAAATGAATCACTCTTTTGAGTCGATTCTGTTCAAAGACTTCATCAAACAAGTTGGCAGATCTGTCTAAGTCGGTTCGCGAATCAGTTTGAATGATTCAGTTCCTGATTCTGTAAAGTTCCCTGCACGCACTGAATCATCTGAAGCGATTTCAATTCACACTGGACTCGGAGTCGTAACAGGAAGATTTAACTTAAGCACATCAAGAGCGTTAGATGAAGTGGCAGTGGACCTACAGTACAGTCAAGTGAGAGCAAATCTTCAAATGCATCATATTTTTGCCAGCGATGAAGATCTTTATTAGTTGAACATCTTCGTAAGCTGTCTGTGAATGAATGATTCCACAGGAGTCAGGACGATATATTCGATTTCATTTCACTCAGGTAATACATTTTACAACCAAACAGATTATTACGCCACGATACTAGAAAGTATGACATTACCTGTTTTTTGGACATATACATTAATTTACATTAAATAAAGCTACCATTGTTCACAGTTTATGAACACCCACCATCCCGCGGTATTGTGTGTATTGTTGCGCAGTGGCGTGCGAACTCGACTTGAAAACGAATGCCTTTACCTGCCGTAGACAGTTAACCAGTTTAAACATGCTTGCAGAAATATACATTTGATTATATTTTGGAGAACAGTCAGAAGAAGATCCGTCGATGTACTTTTTTTGTGTGTGTGTGTGTGTGTGTGTGTGTGTGTTCAGATGTTCAGTAGCAGTCATGACTCATGAGCGCTAGCATGTGAAGAGTTTTTAACTCTTCTCTGTCAATACATGCCTTTGAATGCAACTCTGCAGATTCACTTTATTTCGACATTGTCTAATAATCCAAATGTAGTTGTATAAGTTACTATTATACAAACCAGAGGACAGGCAATGATTTTCGAGCTATACAGATGGCAGAAATAATGCTTACGTCTCTCTTCTGTTTTTGTTGCAAAGATAGCTGATAATAATAGTCATTTAAAGAGGCTACATGCGATTTTCTGAAATTTAAACTCGCAACTGACACCTGTGGCCAAAAAACGGAACTGCTCTTCCTTTCTGCTCGCGCTCGTACGTGCACACTTCACAAGTCATCCGCTGCAAAGAAGTCAACATTATGTTTACAGAGGTAAGAACAGTCAAATACATTGTTTGAGACATGAACATGAACACACATGAACGCGCTTGACGTCACATCCGCAGACAGCGCGTGAAAAATCCGACCCGACAAAAAATAGGAAAAATAGGATACAGGCTTATAGGTGCACCCACTGTGAGCTGACAAGGTGTCAGTATGCTCATCAGGAGATGTTTGAGTCATAAATGGTCAAATAAAAAGGCTATTGTTATGTTTATTTTGGGGGAAAAGTTGCATATAGCCTCTTTAAATAAACAAAATCTAAATAATATCATTTTATATATATGACGACTTTAGAGGCAAAAGCCTCTAAGTACCATCTGAAATTTTCTTCTAAAAGAGCATTTTTTATCAAGCTTGTATGTTTATGTTCACACTTAAATGGCAATGAAAAGTAGCCTACCTATTAAAGGGATAGTTCAGTTTGAAATTAAATTTTGGTATGTTTTAGCTTACCTCAAGGGCATCTAAGATGTAGGTGTCTTTGTTTCCACAGTAGTTTCAATTTTGATATTTTTAGGTCAAACCGTTCTTGTCTGTCAGTCCTATAATGCAGGTCTGTGGTCACTGTCTCAAAGAGCATGCACAGAGTCCAAATTAGAACCAAAGAATATATGCTGTATGGACATAGAACAGGTATAGTTTAGTTTAATTATGGTTATAACTTATTTGTCATCTGCTTTTATCCACTAATACAAGCCTGCTGTAGCAAAACCCGTCCGAATGATGACCAGAATATACTGACGAGTTCAGTGAAGTTTATTGTACATCACACAAAAGATGAGCGTTAGTTTTACTCCAGAGAATCTCTGTAAGAGCTGAATAAACATAGTATAAGAAGTGCGCATTAAAGTCTTATCCATAAACTCTCACTCTCTCTCTCTCCCTTTCATTATCAACAACATACACAGCGAAGTACACAAAACACTCGTTACAACTAACAGTAAACAAATATACACACCTTTTCAGTGGGTGCTAAATAAACTGGTAAACCATCCGTAAAATGACTCGAAGAGCTGTCATAAAGAGCGCGCTCGCACTTTCATTTCTTCCGTGTCCAGTCACGTTAGGCCTGTTGCTCCGGAGACTGTAAGCTTGATCACAAACAGTACAGATCCATCCTTGAGTAACAACGGGAGTAAATGAAGACTGCTATGTTCATTCTTACATCCATCAACAACACACCTCAATCGCTTAGGAGACATTCTTGTCGACAGCTGCTCAAGCATCGAACAATGGCGGACTCTGTGTCCAGCTCACTCAGGGCGGGTCTAGGCTCAAACTGAAGTGTCACTCAACAGTCGTGGGAGGGGCCTGCTCAATTCTACGTCACATTGCGCCGAATCTGAGAACAGCTCATTCTGAGACAGTGCTTATGATTTATTGAGATTGTAAAAAAACCACTGGGTGGATTTTTATCATTCTAGGGTGGTTTTGCTCACACACTGCCAACACACATTTATGTTCAAACACCATGTAAAAGTGAATTTTGCATAATAGGTGCCCTTTAAAATGTATTCTAAAGCAAACCGGTAGCCAATGAAGGGAGTCAAGAACAGGCGTAATGTGATCTCGTTTATAAGTTCTGGTCAGGAGTCGAGCGGTACCATTTTTAACCATTTGTAGTCTGGAGAGGGAGGCCTGATTAATACCTACATATAAAGCATTACAGTAATCCAGGCGAGTTGTGATAAAAGCATGCGCTGCCTATGACGTCACCACTGGTGCAACTGTGAGTATAAAAGATCACCTGTGAAATACGTCATCCATTTCTTGTCTAAAGGAGATGTGTACAGGAATACTGGAAGCATGGCAAGGGGACGCAGCGTCTCATTCCCTATTCTCAGGGAACCATGGTTATATGCGTAACTTGAGACGGTGCCTTTCGAAAGGGAACTTGCGTGCATAGACAGTAAAAGAAATGAACACAGCGACCCCATTGGATTCAATGGAGAAAAGTGAAGTCAATTAGAAGCACTCACTTCCTGATGGCTGAGCATACTGCGCAGACTCAAACTGAGCTTGACGTCAACGTGAGCAACCTGTCTGTCTTCTAGTAGCTGTGCCAAGAGAAATCTTAATCATTCCCTTCCGAAACTTACAGAGACAGGGAGTGTGAGTAGGAGGTGTCCATGAGCTAGGAGCAGGAGCAACTTTTGCTAAGTATTCTGATTAATTATTTTGTCATTTTGCCTCCACGTCCCCCAGATTGCCCGCGAGCTTCTCCTCCTGTCCATCCGATAAGTTCTTTACTGTGTGACAGAGAGTCGCGTGGTTATGACGCAATCGTTAGCCTATTTTTACAAAAACTGCTTCTACGGGGCCATAACGTAAGATACAAGGTAATGGAGCCTTTTATACATTTTCGTGTTTCTTTAGAAATAAATAATGGACAAATGGAGTCTTTAAACGCCTCAGATGTAAAGTTATTCGCTGTCAAAGTGATGCCAAAATGAATGGGAGTCAATGCTCACTCATGAGTGGGGATGTCCGGCCTCGAGACGTGGACGCGGCGGAGAGACGGACGCGACCTTCTCACCCACCCGGAGAGGCGGGTTGTGGTATGCGCCCAGTGCCCAGCACGGAGGAGCCGTGTGTGGAGAGCAGGCCTGGTTTTCGTCTAGCCGGCTTCATGTACCAAGTTTGCAGTACTCTACCTTGTATATGCGACCGGAGGATCATACAAGTTTTACCTCTCGTCTTAACATCATTCCCCAGTTCGAACGGACAACCATTTCGACCCACGCTATCATCTTCCACCAGTGGGTAAATGACTTTGTTTAAACCTATGGGTACGAGAGACGCTACTGTAGATAAGCGCCAAAAGTCCTCATTAAGACTCTTACTCTCTGTTCTTTTATTTATCGGAAATATTGAGCTTAACCCTGGTCCGGGCAAAAATGCCTTTATGTCCGCTTTTCTATATTTCCTGGGATTTTATACTCATGTTTTAAATAACACTCTGGGCATGGGTTTACATGCAGGTGTCCCACGCATGGATTTATCTCAACCGCAGTGCTTTCAACAACCTGTAGGCACATCGATTACACCTCAGTTGCTATTTAATTCTCCTCTTGTTACACCTCAGTTGCTACTTAATTCTCCTCCTGTTATCCCAGGCTTTAATTCTAAACCTGTTAGAGCACAAAAAAGACCATTGTGTCTAAAGAAAAATCCAGTTACTTTATGCCAACTTGGTAGAATCAGAGGTTTCAAAGTTTGCCATCTAAATATGAGAAGCCTTGTTCCCAAACTGGATGAATTTAAAATCATGCTTACTCAAACAAAGGCTCATGTTATGGCAATATCTGAATCATGGCTGACTCCTGTTATATCTGATTCATTTCTTACGATTGAAAACTATTTATTATATCGCATTGGTTGGTTGGTTATTCATTTTACAAATCAACTTTCAGTTACTATTATTGTCACATACAAGCCTCCAAATGTCAGTCCAACTGCATATTTATTGCAGTTCTCGGACTTAATAAAATCGGTTAAAACTAATGAGCTTGTTATTCTTGGTGACATAAATTTAAATTGGATTGATAATTCATCTAAACTTCTGAAAACAACTGCCATAAAATATGGTCTTCATCAATTAATTAAAGATCCCACCAGATTTGGTAAAACACGAAATTCTATTTTGGACCTTATTTTCACTAATCAACCCTCCAAGTATGGCATATCAGGAGTGATAAACACAGCAGTTTCAGATCATTCACTCATATATGTCATTAGGAAATGTTTTAAACAGCCAAAATGTCATAAAAATAATTACATTAAAAAAGTCCCGAATTCAAAATTGTCTCAGTTTAATGCTGAATTTGCTGATACTGATTGGAGTAACGAGATGTTTCTGCAAAATCCTGATCATGTTCTGTCAAATTTCCATAGGAGAGTGGAGACAATACGTCAAAAATATACAACTACCTGTAAAATACATATTAGACAAAATACAGTACCTTGGGTAACTTCTGATATTTTACAGCTCCTAAAAAAGAAGGCCTCTTCCTTGAAAACCTACAGATTATTAAAAACACCTGAAGCTAAGCTTATTTTCACACAGTTTAGAAATAAGTGTAAATTTGAATTATACAAAGCAAAACAGTCTTATTATGAAAATCAAATTAGTCGAACAGTTTCCAACCCAAGAACATTATGGCGAGCATTGAAATCTATAACTGGTGAAAATAAAATTAAAAATAATAATAGTTTACAAATATCCATAAATGGTTCTCTTCTTACTGATCATGATAAAATTGCTAATTCTTTTAATGAGTATTTTATTGCATCTGTACAAGAATTATCCTCTAAATTTACTATTCCTCTGTTTCTCACATCAGTACCAGCATTATCTCAGCAATTCTCTTTTTCTGAAATTGTACAAAATGATATAACTAATATTTTGTGTTCTCTGAATGCTTCTCATGCTTGTGATACAAATAATTTAAACATGACTTTTCTTAAAACTCATGCCAGTACTCTTATACCACTCTTTCATCATTTAGTTAATCTGTGTATTAGACAATCAGTATTTCCTGCCTTGTGGAAAACGGCCCAGATCACCCCGATGTTTAAGTCTGATGATCCAACTAATATTTCCAACTACCGTCCAATTGCAATTCTCCCAACCATTTCCAAGTTGCTTGAAAAAATATTATATAATCAACTAATTAACCACCTTGAAAATAATAACCTGCTCAGTGATTGCCAGCATGGCTTTCGACCCTTGCGGTCAACTATGTCGGCTTTGCTGCTTCTCACTGAGCAAATACATGCGTCTCTAAACAAGGGTCAGATTACTGGAGTTATATACATAGATTTTCAGAAAGTTTTTGATACAGTCAATTAGGGGTGTAACGGTACACAAAAATCACGGTTCGGTACGTACCTCGGTTTTAAAGTCACGGTTCGGTTTATTTTCGGTACAGTAAGGGAAAGAAATGCAAACATTAAACTGCAGGTTGTTTATTACTATAAACTTTTTTTAACAATTTGTTTACACTTTTTTTAAACACTTTTTAATAAAATATAATAAAATAGATATAAAATAAAAAAAGAATAAGAAATAAAATACTGCTGCAAAGTTCTCCACTAAATAAAATACTCTCGGTCTCAAACCAATATCACATAATAAAATATAATGAAAAATATAAATAAATAACTATGATTACAGTGCAGGAACAGAAAATAGCCCTATATTAAAATAATATTAAACAAATATATTAATGTATTATTATTTTTCAATAATCAATCAACATAATCAATTTAAGATTTTTTTTTCTTCACTTTTTTAATAATTATCAAAATAAAATATAGTCCAAAGCTATAGTACAAAGCTATTATTACCAGAGCATGTGATCAGAGCAGGTCATTTTACCATTGTTGCCAGCATGACTATACCAGCTCAGCAAACAGAAATCTAAGTTACTACTGAGAAATTTCACCTTATTTGAGCGGACTTTGCTTTTCCAGTGCGTGATCGGTACATGATTGGAGTGTTTGGGCCGTTAACGACAGAGCAGAACGCGCAGCGCAAACACGGACTCGAACATTGAGCAGAGAGCGCAGCGGGCCGACACACACACACACACACACACACACACACACTCGCGCGCGCGCGCAAGCCACGGAACGGAGAGTGCGGCGGCGCACACGAAGCGGAAAAGCTTTTTTTCGCCATGCAGTCTATTTCATTGTTACAGTGACGACGGGTAAAACACGGGTAAAACCAGAGAATGTCTAATAGGAAAAAACATTAGAATCAGCTGCAGGGCGGGATTTGCGCTGAACGCGGAGACTTCCGCCACTTAATATGTTCGTGTGGAAACACGAAAATGTACCTATGTTCCGCACACAAAATATTGCATTCAGTCATTCGGTACACACGTGCACCGAACCGAAAGCCCTGTACCGAAACGGTTCGGTACGAATACACGTACCGTTACACCCCTACAGTCAATCATCAAATTCTGTTAAACAAACTTCTTTCTTTTCATTTGTCATCTTCCGCAATAGATATGTTTATATCATATTTAAGTGACAGATCTCTGACTGTAAGAATCGGCACAGTAACATCACAGCCACGAGTGTGTTCTATGGGAGTTCCACAGGGCAGCATTTTGGGTCCTTTACTTTTCCTTATGTATATTAATGATCTTCCTTGTGTTTTGAATTTTTCTAGTTCTTTGCTATATGCTGATGACACTGTTATTTTTCTTTCTGGTTCTAATATCGACACAATCAATTACAAACTTAACACAGATCTGCAGCATTTACATAACTGGCTGCAAGATAATCATTTAACACTTAATGTCAAGAAAACACAATGCATGTATTTTTGTTCATCTAGGAGACAGCTATCCATATCCAATCCTATCACTTTTTCTAATCAAATGCTTTCAATTGTATCAGCATATAAGTATTTGGGAGTCTATCTTGACTCACATCTTACTTATCAAGAACATGTTCAAACCCTAACCAGAAAGTTAAACCAAAAGTTATATGTTTATAGCAAAATTAGACCATATTTGTTGCTTTCTGTTTCAAAAACCTATCTTCATGCCATCATTCTGTCCACTTTGTCGTATTGTTTACCTGTTTGGTCACTAACAACAAATGAGATTATTGAACCAGTAATAAGACTTTATAATAGAGCTCATAAGATCCATGTCAGGCTTCCAGGCTGGACTCACCACTGTACTGCACTATCTTTGTGTAATGCCTTGACATTTCAGAACTATAAAATAAGCCATGGGATAAACTTGTTTTATCAAATCTTAAATGGACACACTGTAACTGCTCTAACCGAATTGGTTCCGAAACTTAGCTCAAGGTCTGAGCGCACTACGAGATCTTTTACAAATGGACTTTTGCCTTTACCGGCTTTTAGAAACAGTTATGGACAGAGATCTTTTTTTCATGTGCTCACTAAAACCTGGAATGAGATCCCACAGCACATCAGAACTATCACATCAAGAAGACTATATAAAATAACATTTGCTCGCCATTTAATGGACAGGTATATCTGTGACCATTGAGACGGCTCTATAGCCCCTCCTGTTGCCCAATATCTTGGTTTGTGTGTCTGTTGTTGTCTCTAGCTGTCTAGTGTGTGAGCTTTGTTGTGTATGTGGTTTTTATGTTCTGCAGAGCAGGAACCTGCTGAAAATCAGTTTTATACTGAGCCAGGCCAGATTGTCCTTAATCTTTTCCTGTTTTAAAAATATAAATAAATAAATAAATAAATGGAATGCTAACAGCAGGTGATGGTCTGCTAATCAATGACGCCCCCCGGGGAAGCTTCAGTTTTTTTCTGAAAGATTACCCCTTTGGCTTGTGCGGGGTCGCTATGGGAACGGTATACCCTCACTGCCATGCTGAAGAAATGAGAGCCCTATTGGCTGAGCTACGTCAAAGGACTCAAAGTAGCCCTCATCCCTATGGTGCACACCAGCAACGTGATCATAGACCGGAGCAGCACGGCCATCGTGTGCAAAGCTGCCCCAGCCTGACCCGCTGCTGCATATACTCTGCCATTCAGCCGTGATGTAACATGGCAGAAACAGCGCCTTCAATGTGGATGCCTCTCCTACCAAGAGATAGCTGGCCAGCATCTCTCCAAATGGAGGCATCGACGCATAACCATATTCCTGCATCCCTTCCACTTCAACATAGTTTGCCTGTGAACGATGGATGCGAGCAGAAAATGGCTTTCCCCAAAATCTCCGCTCCTCATTGTGAAGATCTGGGAGAAAGGGAAGACTCATACGAGCTGGACGGTTATGTCCCAACAGGAAGCGTTCATCGAGGCGGCTGTGAGGGAGCTCGCGCTTCTCGCGCTTCCACGGCAGATCAAATCTCTCCGTGGCGTGAGACATAACATCCAGCAGCTCGTCATATGCGGGGCAGGTGGGCTTAGAGTGCTCAGAGACATCCTCGATCTCAACACCCTCATCCTGCTCATCTTGGCTTGAGGCGAGGAGTGCGCTCACTGCCGGATCAGATGATGTGAGGGATAACACATCATCCTCCAGGAGCTTGCTTTCGTCTGCCGTCGACAAATGAGAGATATTCATACCTTCCTCAAACTCATTGACAACTCATAAATTGCTCGTCCATCTGTGAGCCCCACAATCTCAGTCTCCTACTCTCCTCAGTTGCTGCAGGTCCTGTCCCAATTCCTTCGAGAAAAGGGACAAACGAGAGCGAAGCTTCCTCATGGGAAAGCATTGGCAATGCACGCAAACAGTTCCCTCAAGGATTGAGCTTGCATGCTCCTCGCCCATGCACAGAACACATACAGTTACACGTGTGTCATCAGGTGTCAGGAAAAGCTGATATTGAGGAACACACTTCTTGAAACTCATGGTGCTAGTGCAAGCCATAGTTTTGGCTTTCTGTTTAGACACACACTCAAACAGACGGTCTCCTGAAGACAAGAAAGAGGATGACGTATTTCACAGGTGCCCTTTTATACTCATGGTCTCATCTTTGGTGACGTCATAGGTGGCCACATGCAAAAGTCAAGTTCATTGTCGTGTTTAGACTCATGCTTCAGACACCTGTCATGCCGGAGGCATTCCCCATAGCGACCCCTAGGGGATGCAGCGCGAGTTCCCTTTCAAAAGGGAACTCTGACAACACTAAAATAAATCTGTGTAAATAAATAAAAAAATTAAATAAAAACTAAAATAAAATAATGTGTATGAAAATGATGATCTGTTCACTTATGACTCTATAGAGACTTGGTTATTTTGCTTTTCACATACATATCACTTAAAACTATCAAATACAAAATATCACTTTTTTTCCAGTGATGTATCAAAATGCTCCAAGGAGAGGGATGGCAGGGAGTGCTTTTGGTGCAAATGACAGACATTCTCCAGCAGTGACGATTCGGACCTTCTTTCCAGAAACGTGGATCTGGGAACTTGCTGAAGTGGGGTATGTGAAGTGTAATCAGTACATTTAACATCATATTTATCTTATTACTTATCTTTAAAACATCATCTCCCCTCTCACCTTGCAGAAAACAGAAAATACCTTGCTTGCTTTGCAGATTTTGAATCCAGTTATTTTATCATCTGTATGCTGAATATTGTTATTTAATACAGGAAGAATGGCAGGGTCAGAATCAAATATGCCTATTGTTGTAATTCCTCCACAGGGACTCTGGATCAACTCAGGTTCCTGTCACGGTTCCTGACACCATCACCTCTTGGGAGACGGAGGTCTTCTGTCTGTCCTCTGAAGGTCTGGGTCTCGCTCCTCCTGCTCAGCTGACAGTTTTCCAGCCCTTCTTCCTGGAGCTCTCTCTGCCTTACTCCATCATCCGTGGGGAGATCTTTGAGCTGAAGGCCACTGTCTTCAGCTATCTGTCCAAGTGCATCATGGTGAGATTTCAGACTCAGTCTAATCAAATCATATCAAATATGCCTCTAATCATGTGTGGTTGATTGACAGGTTAAAGTGACTCCAGCTCCGTCCTCAGACTACACTCTCAAAGCCTCCTCTGATGATCAGTATTCATCCTGTCTATGTGCTAATGGAAGAAAAACCTTTAAATGGATCCTCACTCCTTCTGTTCTTGGTGAGTTTTCCAATCTGAATCATTGTTTCTCAGTGTTTGTGTTTGTTCTATCTTCACGTATATGTCTTGTGTTTTAGGAGTCTTGAATATTACAGTCAGTGCAGAGGCAGAGGTGTCCCAGACTGTGTGTGACAATGAGATTGTGAGCGTCCCAGAGAGAGGACGCATTGATACGGTCACACGAAGTCTGCTTGTACAGGTCAGTGCACGTCAAATGTCTCTTAGATGTTATTTACCCTTTATCATAATGCTACTTATTTCAAAATGATGTGTTGATGTGTTTATTTTATGCTGCAGGCAGAAGGAACTGAAAAGACAGAGACTCAAAGCTGGTTATTGTGTCCAAAGGGTTAGTCTGCAAATATTTCATATATTTTGGTGTATAAGCAACAGTAATGTTAGAACCCTTTTGCTTTTGTTTATTTTTTGGGGGATCAAGCAGTGAAGCTTTTTCAACTGAGAAAAAGTTGCTCAAAGAATTTTGGCTGTCAATTTGTTTGCCATATAAAAGACTAATTGGCTTTTAATCTTATAAACACAAACTCTAACTTAATGAAAATTAGTACACATTGCATAGAGGACATTTTGAGGACACACAATATCTGAGGACCAATAGAGGGAGCTAAAATATACAGTAACCAAACTATTCTTATATTTCTCTGACATTTAAATTGAGAAAGCTGAAATTTGTCAGCCTTTTATGACAACTTTTATGGAACATAAAAAAAAATTTTTTCTCTATTTTCTCCCCTTTTCCAAAGTGCTTGAATCGCAATAATTTGGACTTCACAGATGGTATTAGAATGTTCATTTTATAACATCACTCTGCTGATCTCTAATATGCACTTCTGTCTGTCTGTTTCATACAGTAGGTGACAATCTCTCAGAGGAAGTGGCTCTGACTCTCCCTAAAGATGTGATAGAGGGATCAGCCAGATCCTCTGTTTCAGTCATTGGTAACATTTACAAATACAAGCAGTATTGAGGAGATTGGGTTTGGACTTATAAAATGTAGTGAGTTTTATTTGTGTATGGTTTATAGGAGACATATTGGGTCGTGCACTGAGGAATCTTCACGGATTATTACGGATGCCGTACGGCTGTGGAGAGCAAAACATGGCAGTTCTTTCTCCCAATATTTACATTCTGCAGTATCTGGAGAACACAGAGCAGCTCACCTCAGCCATCCGAGAGAGAGCCACAGGCTTCCTGAAGAGCGGTGAGAGACATAAATCATGTCAAGGAAATACTGAGAAAATACTGCCAAATTATACATTTTTCAACACACCTGAATGTCATTCAGTAAAGTTGAATAATCAGACACATTGAATCAAACTGTTGAAGTGTTAACCATTATTACACTAAACAGGATACCAGAGACAAATGAACTACAAGCATTTTGATGGATCATACAGCACATTTGGTCATGGTGCTGGAAATACATGGTAAATATATTTTCACTATTACTTTTGTTAAACAGAAATAATATTAAGGTAATCTACAATAATAAACCCAAAAGGATGGTACAAAAAAACACATTCAAAAATGTATCTCTCAGTTCAAATTATTTGTTTTGATATTTATGATGAATGGAATTCATTGAAAAACCTGATGAATTTTTTTAAATTGTATCTTCCACACCACCAGGTTGACTGCCTTTGTCCTGAGGTCTTTTGGCAGAGCACAGAAATACATATTTATTGATCCAGAAATTATTCAGAGTGCAAAGAATTGGTTAATAAGTAGACGGGATTCAGACGGCTGTTTTATCCAACAGGGAAGCTTGTTCAACAACAGAATGAAGGTCGGTCAACTTCTGTCTCTCTATATCTCTCTATCTCTCTTTCTATCTAGAGCACAATAGCAGCCACCTAGAAATGCTCTGGTAACTATCTAGAAAACCTGGAATCTTAGACCTGTAAATGTTTAAGCTTTTTTAAAACATTTAGATATTCTCAAGCCAACATCAAAGTTTGTCTAGATAAACTTTCCTTTAATAGTTTGAGTGTGTTGCTTTATTTATCCTTCATTTCTCATATATTCCAGGGTGGAGTGAATGATAATGTGACCATGACTGCCTACATTACTGCATCATTGCTTGAACTGGAAACTCCAGTCACAGTAAGTTCATCTTCAGGAAACACAGTATAAACTCATAGAAAAATGACACTCACAGTGTCTGTTTCTGTTTTTGTCACAGGATCCTGTCGTCAGTAAAGGATTGTCATGCTTGAGGTCCGTCATTGAGGATGTCAAAAACATTTACACCACTGCTCTGCTCACCTACACTTTCAGTCTGGCTAATGACACGGACACTCGACAGCAGCTTTTCAAGAAACTGTTGGATGTTGCTATTTCAGATGGTAAGAGGTTTGTTTCTGATGATTTCTGTTGTCTTTTATGACTGTACTATTGTTTTTTGTCATGCTCATTGAGTTACGCGTGTGTCTTTTGTCCTCAAGGGTCTCATCTCCACTGGTCTCAGTCTGCATCTGCTGAGGACTCTGATTCTCTGGCAGTGGAGATCAGCTCATATGTGCTGCTAGCTGTTCTCTCTGCAGATTCAGTCACTACAGCTGATCTGGGCTATGCTAACAGGATTGTCAGCTGGCTTGTGAAGCAGCAGAATGCCTATGGAGGATTCTCCTCCACACAGGTTGCTCAAACTACTCCAATCAAACACATTATTAGCGGTGTGAATGAGTAAAAGTGACATGACTGAATACATTTATTTCCCAGGACACAGTGGTGGCTCTTCAGGCTCTGTCTTTGTACGCCACCAAAGTGTTCAGCTCTGACGGCTCCAGCACAGTGACTGTACAGTCAGCAGGAGACACTCACCACTTTGATGTCAATCAGGACAACAAGTTACTGTACCAGGAGAAGCAGCTGCAGACCGTCCCAGCCGAATACAGCATTGAAGTGAAGGGCTCAACCTGTGTGTCTGTGCAGGTCTGTAGTGCGTTCAGCTTCATTTACTCACTCTCTCTTTCTCTCTTGGCATTGTGGTTATTCTGCTGTGAAATGGTTTATTAATTTATTTTTGTTTGTTTGTGTTGACTCTCTCAGATGGCTCAGTTCTACAACATTCCCACTCCTACTGAAGCTAAAACATTGAGCATTGACGCTAAGATTGAGGGAGATTGCAAAACATTGGGACAAAATTTCATTTTGAACTTCACAGTCAAGTAAGAAAATCTGTATTCAGTTCCAAGTCAAAAGACTTGAACTTGATTATGACTTAAGATTTACTAACAAATATATCTTTACTGAATAGCATAAACACAAACGCAATATAAACTGAAATGGCATATCTCAGTATTTAAAACTGCAACACTAACTTGAGAAACAAGAAAAATTTTTTTTATTATTGACACATTATGAGTGATGAAAACTCTGCATGTCTTGTAAATTATACTGGCTTTTTTTCTTGCTTATTTATACATTTATCTGAGGCATTTAAGAACCAAACATTTTCATTTGCTCTTTTCCAGATACGATGGTCTACAGGAAAGGACTAACATGGTCATTGTGGATATTAAACTCTTATCTGGATTCACAGCTGATACATCAATGGTGTGTTTGAGTGGTTCTTCACAGAATGTGTAAAGTTTCTAGAGTTCACTATTTAGAAATTAACCAGCACTTTTCCCCACAGCTTGGAAGTTCTTCCGGATCATACGTACCACTTGTGGAACGGGTCGATTCTAAAGATGATCATGTCATTGTGTATTTGAAGGAGGTGAGAAAACAGAAACATTCATATTATTTTAAATTATTAGGTCAATCCATTAACCTTTTATCCATAATGTCCATAACTAATGTGTTTGTTTCCTCCTGCAGATCCCACAAAATATTCCAATGAATTACCAGATACAAATGAAACAGATTCTTCCAGTGAAGAATCTCAAGCCGGCTGTGGTCAAAGTGTACGATTACTACCAAAAAAGTAAGATTTAATAAGCCAGCGTTGAATGTTTTGATCATGCGATGCACATTGTTTATTCAGATTTACAGGTTTCCATTGTTGTATGAATGTGAACATCTTTCTTTTCCTTCAGGTGATCAGTCAGAGGCAGAGTACTCCTTTCACTGTGAATGAAGCTGCTGAAGTGCATCACCTCATAGTTCAGCTCGGATAAAGATGTTTGAACACTCTAATGCTTAATATTATAATGTTTATTCTTTATCCTGTGCAAAATTATTTCCAATATCATCCCAAATTAGAACAACCCCCCAAAAATCAGATTTTGGCCACGTCTCTTGAGAACATGACTATACAATTCACAATTCATATGATTAATAAAAGTGATGAAAACAAGTTATAGTGAGCTGATTGAATTGTTGAATGTGTGGTAGCTACATGCTATGGCAACATTTTAGAATCAGACAAGATATTTTATGATGATATCTTGTGAATTAGATTTTTTTTTTATCTCAACTCTGCTTTATCTTGTCTTCACACACTGTAAGAGGGCTATTTAGGTCCATTGTAGGTCCTCATGCTGTAGAATATTTACTTTGCCCTTCATTTTTAACTGAACAGCAAACAACCAAAATATGAACAGATATCAATAACAAATCACCTTACCTAAAGTCATTGAGAGGTCAGAAACTTCACTCATCCCATCACAGCCAGGTACTCAGGAAAAGACAGACTATTATTTTTAAAAACCAGAAGAACTCACAATAACATATGTGACCAAACAGTTGCCGACAAGAAAGAGTCAATTTAATCTAAAGGAATAATTCAAAAGAATATAATTGTTTTGTGTCAACTACGCCACCTAGGGACTTACACCCCAGGAATTTACTCACTCACTTTTGATGAAATCCGATGGCTCAGGAGGGGCTCCATTGACAGCGATTTAATTAACACTTTGAAGGCCCAGAAAGGAAGGAAAGACATTAAAGTAGTCCATGTGACTATGGTTCAACTTTAATGTTATGAAGTGATGAGAATACTTTTTGTGCACCAAAAAAATAATAAAAATAACGACTTTATCCAACAATTTCTACTCTTCCTGACGAGAGCACCACGACAGATGAGTTAGAACTGAAAATAACAAATCAAGAAAAAGAAAACGAAAAAAAAAAAATGAACCCAGCAGGGCGAACCCAGCTAACACAGTACGTTGTGACGACGTCGTTAGTTAGTCGTCATTTGGTCAGCGTGACATTACTTTATGACAACATTGTGAGGACGTCGTGGTAAAGTTCCATTTTTTATAATCTTGACTAATGTTCCAGAAACGTTGTGGGCACGTCCTCAAAAGACGTCGCTAGTTTATCCCATGGAAAACGTTGTAGAGACATGGTCCACTGGTCGCCAGGGGCGGAGTGTGTGATGTGAATCACACACGCCAATTCACTCCGTGCACAATATGGCGACCGTTGACGTTCGACCCATAGACAGTAAAAGAAATGGACACAGCGACCCCCATTGGTTTCAACAGAGAAAAGTGAAGTCAATTTGAAGCACCAACTTCCTGATGGCTGACCGTACTGCGCAGACTCAAACTGAGCTTGACGACGTAGATGTGACGTGAGCAACCTGTCTGTCTTCTTGTAGCCGTGCCAAGAGAAATCTGAATCATTCCCTTCCGAAACTTGCAGAGACAGAGAGTGTGAGTAGGACAAGGACGAAATTGTCAATCACACATTGGGGGGGACAGCTGTGGGACTTTTTGTGTTGGCGCATGCACACATTTTTTTAATCAAAATAAAATAAAAGTCAGAGTCCGAACACTTACCAGCATACAACAGTCATGCTGTTAAGTGTACTTGGTACTTCTAGGGGGGTCCGGGGGCATGCTCCCCCGGAAGAAAATTTTGTACATTTTAAAGGTAAGTTCATTAATCTGGTGCACTTTGAGTCACCCGAATCCACTGTTAAAAATAAATAATCCACCCGCAAACCGCCCGAACCTATGACATTCTCTGATTTAGATATCTGCATCTGATCATCACATTACAATTATTCAAATTCTTAGTGTTAAGCATGATAATATGGTAACATATCACACTGACATAGGCTGATTTAAAATGAACATTTATTTAAAATAAAAGTTCTTCTTTTGCCAAAATTATATTTCCTTAATAGCCTAAACAGAGGCTTTACTCAGTTTGGGCCATGCAAATTATGGGAGTTTCCCGGGAGAAATAACAAACCGGGAGGGGTCCGGGAGATGGGGCTAAAAAACGGGAGAAACCCGGGAAAAACGGGAGTGTTGACAGGTATGGCCAAATGTCTGTCAGATTTCGCGCTCCTAACTCTTCTTCTGTTTGGTTTTTCCTAACTCACTGACGGTGCACGAGCTACTAAAGGTATAGGGAAAACATGACATGGATTTCAGGAGAAATAGGTTTTGTTAATGTATAGTGTAAGGCCAGTCGAATGAATTTGGGAAATGGACCGGCCGGGATTTTATATTTTCGGAGCTCGAAAGAAAGACGTATTTGCAATCACATCGATATCGCCCGCATAATCATACAGTATGATCAAATATTGGGGGGGACAAATTGTCCTTCTTTGAATATTGGGGGGGACGTGTCCCCCTGTCCCCCCATAGAATTACGCCTATGGAGTAGGAGGTGTCCATGAGCTAGGAGCAGGAGCAACTTTTGCTAAGTATTCTGATTAATTATTTTGTCATTTTGCCTCCACGTCCCCCTGATTACCCGCAAGCTTCTCCTCCTGTCTATACGGTAATTTCTCTACTGTGCGACAGAGTCGCGTGGTAATGACGTAACCGTTAGTCTATTTTTACAAAAACTGCTTCTACGGGGCCATAACGTAAGATACAAGGTAATGGAGCCTTTTATTCATTGTTGTGTTTCTTTAGAAATAAATAATGGACAAATGGAGTCTTTAAACGCCTCAGATGCGAAGTTATTCGCTGTCAAAATGTATGGGAGTCAATGGAATGCTAACAGCAGGTGATGGTCTGCTAATGAGTGGCGGCCCCGGGGAAGCTTCAGTTTCCGGCTGATAGATTACCCCCCTGGTTCGACCTTGAGTGTGTGGGCAGAGCCCGTCTACGGAGAGCCTTGGCACTCCCTATTCAGCCCCATTGTATTGATTTTGGTTGCAGTTCCATTAGAATTCCACTGGGGGTGATCGTGAGCGAGTGTAGACTGAATGGGAGTCAATGGGGCTAGACGGCTAAATGTGTCTCTTTCACCCAAATGCCGTTGAGAAATCTCAGATTTTATTGTAGGTTTTGCAAGTTCAACATGGGTTATAGGTCGAAAGTTGAATGATCGAGTACTTATTTCTTTTCTATTTCTTACAGGTTGAGTTGTTGTTGCCCATAACACGCTAGCATTCTGCTAATGACGTCAGCATTCTGACGTCATTGACATTTTAAAAGACTTTTTAAACCAAATAAGTGACTCTAAAAAAATCTAACACCCAGCAATGTGTAATTTCTTTGCATCTCCTTTCGAATACAACATTCAAATTACTAGACAAAAAATTATATCCTGAGAAAAGTGGGTTTTGAGGGGTATTTCGCCATAGACCTCCATTCATTCTGCACTCGCTCGCGAGCGCCCCCGCATGGATAGAGACGTGTTACTGCAACCAATCCAGAACCCGGAAGTAAGCAGAGAGTGCCAATTCTCTTCCTATTAGACATTCTCTGGTGTGGGCCAGTACTTGCGGTGAAAACTTCCGGTGATCTGACAGTGAGAGCGAGAGACAACAGCGACCGAGTTCCATTGCCAGAGATAATTTTTCACAATGAGTGTTTTTAGGATTCAAGAGAGGCGACTTGCCTTTTAGACGGTGACAGCCTCAGCACTTCATTGTGTGCCGTTATGTACCGTTTCTTCACGTTACAACAAAGAAGTCAGCTTTCATGCATTCCCCGTTGACGCTGCAGTACGGGCTGAGTGGATGCAGAAGATCCGGAGGGATGACTTCATCCCGACCAAATTTTTAAATGCATATAATTTTCAGTGTATTTCACCTGTGCGTTTCTATGCTTTCTATTACTTCATTTATTTCATTTATGTTTCATAAATCATTATCTGTCTGGTGTTTATAAGCAGCACATACAATATTTTACTACGTGTAAAATATACACAAACTTAGCTATATTAAATTGTTTGTGGTACCTATTAAAAATGTAAAATATGTGATGATAATATTGATCGAGCAATATTATCGAGTAAGTATGTGAAAATATATGCGCAGAATTGAGAAAATAGTATTTATGGAGATAAATTGTAGCCTATCACTGACAGGGGCGGATGTTGTGAGGTTTTGCCTTCGTGCACAGCTGCCTATGACGGCTGCACGCTAAAACCTCACAACACCCGCCCCTGTCGGTCATTGATTGGAACACTATTTATTTTGGTTTTGAGTGGTTGGTGAAACCAATTGTTTTTGTGTGCAGATCTCAGAGCCTAGGCTGCCTACAGAGACACGTTTTTTTGACGGCCTGCTTATGGGGCGGGCAGCTAGCGGATCGTTAGGAAAGATTAGATGAATGTGATAATTTATGTTTGGGCCTGAAATCGCTGATACAACCTTTAAAGTCGTGTGTATTTTCACTGACTGCGGAACGGCTGCGTTCCGACTCCGGCGATTCGCAGCCCTCTGGAGCAGCAGATACGAGCTTCTATTTTTGTCGGATGCCGGAGAGCTCCGCAGCAATTCAGCACTTACAGTGAGGAAAATAAGTATTTGAACACCCTGCTATTTTGCAAGTTCTCCCACTTGGAAATCATGGAGGGGTCTGAAATTGTCATCGTAGGTGCATGTCCACTGTGAGAGACATAATCTAAAAAAAAAATCCAGAAATCACAATATATGTTTTTTAACTATTTATTTGTATGATACAGCTGCAAATAAGTATTTGAACACCTGTCTATCAGCTAGAATTCTGACCCTCAAAGACCTGTTAGTCTGCCTTTAAAATGTCCACCTCCACTCCATTTATTATCCTAAATTAGATGCACCTGTTTGAGGTCGTTAGCTGCATAAAGACACCTGTCCACCCCATACAATCAGTAAGAATCCAACTACTAACATGGCCAAGACCAAAGAGCTGTCCAAAGACACTAGAGACAAAATTGTACACCTCCACAAGGCTGGAAAGGGCTACGGGGAAATTGCCAAGCAGCTTGGTGAAAAAAGGTCCACTGTTGGAGCAATCATTAGAAAATGGAAGAAGCTAAACATGACTGTCAATCTCCCTTGGACTGGGGCTCCATGCAAGATCTCACCTCGTGGGGTCTCAATGATCCTAAGAAAGGTGAGAAATCAGCCCAGAACTACATGGGAGGAGCTGGTCAATGACCTGAAAAGAGCTGGGACCACCGTTTCCAAGGTTACTGTTGGTAATACACTAAGACGTCATGGTTTGAAATCATGCATGGCACGGAAGGTTCCCCTGCTTAAACCAGCACATGTCAAGGCCCGTCTTAAGTTTGCCAATGACCATTTGGATGATCCAGAGGAGTCATGGGAGAAAGTCATGTGGTCAGATGAGACCAAAATAGAACTTTTTGGTCATAATTCCACTAAACGTGTTTGGAGGAAGAAGAATGATGAGTACCATCCCAAGAACACCATCCCTACTATGAAGCATGGGGGTGGTAGCATCATGCTTTGGGGGTGTTTTTCTGCACATGGGACAGGGCGACTGCACTGTATTAAGGAGAGGATGACCGGGGCCATGTATTGCGAGATTTTGGGGAACAACCTCCTTCCCTCAGTTAGAGCATTAAAGATGGGTTGAGGCTGGGTCTTCCAACATGACAATGACCCGAAGCAAACAGCCAGGATAACCAAGGAGTGGCTCTGTAAGAAGCATATCAAGGTTCTGGCGTGGCCTAGCCAGTCTCCAGACCTAAACCCAATAGAGAATCTTTGGAGGGAGCTCAAACTCCGTGTTTCTCAGCGACAGCCCAGAAACCTGACTGATCTAGAGAAGATCTGTGTGGAGGAGTGGGCCAAAATCCCTCCTGCAGTGTGTGCAAACCTGGTGAAAAACTACAGGAAACGTTTGACCTCTGTAATTGCAAACAAAGGCTACTGTACCAAATATTAACATTAATTTTCTCAGGTGTTCAAATACTTATTTGCAGCTGTATCATACAAATAAATAGTTAAAAAATCATACATTGTGATTTCTGGATTTTTTTTTTTTTAGATTATGTCTCTCACAGTGGACATGATGCACCTACGATGACAATTTCAGACCCCTCCATGATTTCTAAGTGGGAGAACTTGCAAATACTTATTTTCCTCACTGTATATCGCGCGATCATACGTGAATTCGCGAGATCTCCTGGGTCCTCCTGACTTCAGCTGTCAGATCACGGCCGCAACTGTTCCGCAGCAAATCCGGACCTGGTGGGTATTGAAGGACAGCGGAGCACGGAGCCGACACACAGCCGTTCCGCAGTTGGTGGAAATCCGGGGTTAAACCATATTGTATCACGGCCTGGAAACAGTCCGACATCCTTCTCCACGGTAACCCAGTGACCAGAACACTGAAAATGCAACAAAATCCCGGGCCAAAACATGCATAAAAACACCTTTTACAAATCTATTGCATTTTTTACTGAAAGTAAAATCTTTCAAATGCAATTATCTAATAAGATTATCAAATGTAAATATGTTATTTTATCAATTTATCCGCATTATAATTATCAAGGGTTTGTTTGTGGCTCAGCTAAACATGCCAATTGGGTAAGAAAAAGAAATCTTGTTTTCCATTTGAATTAAGATTTTTTTTCTTGTTTTCAATTTGAATTAAGGTTGTTGTTTTTTTGGTAACTGTAAGAGGGGCGGCCTACAAACTCCTTGTGAGTCTTGAAGCTGACTTCTGCCTGATGATAGCCTACTGCAAACTCAGTTCAGTAAAAACTTTCTTCAATTTATTATAATTCTGACTCTTGTCTTAAATTGACTGCACCTCTAACTCCTGGTCCTAATTAATCCTATCTGGTCCATATATAATATATAATGTATATAAGATGGGCAGTATTTTAATTGCATGTAGGCTATTTGAAATTACACGTATTTAATTACATTTGAGTATTTTGTCATTTGTATTTTCCTCAACAAAACTAAATAAAATGTAATAATACTGTAATTAAATACTTTGAGGGAATGTAATTTGTATTTAAAATACTTAAAATTATATATTTAAATAAGTATTTATTTCGCATATATTAACTTTCATCACCAGGGGCCTGTTCTTCGTACGTCGCTAACTCAGTTAGCTGGATTTGATTGTTGGCGATTTGGCATGATCTTGGATTGTTTGGTTCTTCGACGCTCATCCTGGACTTGCTGTCATAGCAACAGGTGCGCAAACTTAAACCTGCTCGGGAGCAGGCTTATTTCATGTTAACAGGATTAGACTGCGGCTTCATAAGCGGAGCTGATACGGGAAGTCCAGCGCAGCGCGATAGTGCACTTTCTGAGATTTTTTTTTTTTTTTCTCGTGACTCGTGAGATTGTCGTTTACATTATTAATTTGTTGGAAACGCACATTTATTTTCAACTTGTCAGAGTCGGGCTTTAACTACAGCACAAACTGTTTGCATTGCCCTAAGATTATTTGCGAGTGGCTCTTTCTTTTACATATTGGAGATTTTGTGGCATTTCCAAGCCACTTAAGACCCAATGTTGTAAAGCAGTTTTTTTTAAAGCAGTTTTTTTATTTTTTTATTTTTTTTTAGGCTATCATAATTTTTTATGAAGATCATGCAATCATGACCATGCCAATTACAGTATACTGTATGTCACTCAGGCTTCACTAACGTGATTGGTACAGACTATTAGGCTACCATAGACTGCCATCAAGGCCTCAATGAAGGGGATTATGTGAACAGAAAGGGGGTTCACAATGTAAATGTGCAGCCCAGTTACAATTGTGATTCTTAATATTCCAGATTAGTAATATTATATCAAAAAAAACAAAAAAAACAGTTGACTAAAATCTTCCATATCACAAATGTGAAAGCAAAATGGCCAGGATCTGTGCATGACTTAAGAATTTTCAGAGATTCACATTTATGCACATTATTTGAAAGTGGTAAGGAAAGTTCCACAATTAAATATCAAGCTCACTGTATTACATACACTTATGCTGATCCTAACAGAACTGCATTTTTTCATAGGTGATTATGACATGTTCCTGCCTGCAGACAGGTGTTTTATGACAGTTACAATGCAGCTCTAGCCAGGACAAGGGCACACAATGAAATGAACTTTGGCTAACTAAAGGGGAGATTTCAGTGTCTGAAAAGTCTGAGGGTTGCACACCTGACAGGGCCTGTGACATTGTTGCATGTGCCATATTACACAACATTGCCAAAAAAACACTTTTCATTAAATGTTTAAAGAAGACATATCATGCTTTTAAATCGTTCCTTTTTACATATAAATCATACATTTGTAGTCTATATAAAGCGGAACTGCAATGCTTGGGTCTGAATTCCTCATTATTATAGCTCCACAGGCCCCTTTTCTACCCCTTTTCTGATGTGCGTCTGAGAGCAACTCGTTTTGGTGCGGTCTCTTTAAATACAATTGAGACACTTCATACCCCGCCCCCTCTCCAGGATGCAGAGGTTCAACTCCACCCCGTTCGGCCATTTTTGTAGTTTGATAGCAGAGATACGATTATCTAGCAGCACAGAAACTTTTTATTCACACGTTATTAACAAAATGCCAACAACGGAAGACTTGTCCAGCCAGCCTTACATGTTCGAGCCAGAGTCGGAGCCGGAGCGAGATGAAAATGAAGACGACGAACCTGCAGAACAACGTCTTCATATGGATATATTGCAATGGTGTGTTACTGTATTTACACATGAAACTTTGGTCTTCCGACCTTTTACCACCGTGTCGATTTATTTTGATCAATATGTGCGAGGGAGAGAGAGCAAGACAGCGCCTTGTTTGGAGACGGTGAAGTCTTGTTTACACTTTCGCCTGGCTCCGAAGAGAGAGAGAGTGCGTGCGCGCGACCGGGTCTCTCTCTCTCTGCTCGTTCTTTCAGTTAAACATGCGCCCTGTCACAAGCGCAGCAGTTCATCTACATTAGACGTGTAATGAAGCGTGTGGGTTACTACATCCAACAACCGAACATTTTAATTTACACTCTCGTAACTTCTGCATCTTTTAGCTTGGACTACAAAATTGCAGCGAGAAATAAAAATGGCAGATTGCTCGAAGTGTTGGGCCGGAAGTCAATGTCCTTATTTGGCAGTTCCGCTGCAAATACTGTGACGTAATAGTTCACAAAACGTCATAGATAACAGAAAAATCTGAACAGGTTGAAAAATAAGGCCAAAACAGAATATAAAGATATCAACGAAACACCTGAAGAGAATAATTTCAACTTTTCTGTACTTCTAAACACTCCAAATATACAACAAAATGCATTTAAGGGCTAAAAAAGTGGATTTAGCATGATATGTCCCCTTTAATAAAAGACAAATATGCTTAGTTCCTTGAGCTTTATTTCAATTGTTCTTTGTAAAGAAAAGCCAGTGGTCAAGTGCCTGCAACAAGAGATATTAGACACATGCCTCATGCAACAAATAAAAAGGAAAACTCTGTCTGTGCAGACTCTTCTGTAAGCCTTTCTGTAGATGTGGAATCCTGCAACTTATATTGCAGCCATAAAGCATACAAGTATAAATTAAGTAAAGTTATGTATGCACTTGCAGGTAGGCTAGTTCCTCCATAATGACAGTTATCTGAGAGAGTTTATTCACTGTCCAGTGCAATGGAAACAAATGGACATTACAAAGTCTTATACTTTCTTTCCTTTGGAAAGTTAGAAAATGTCCACTTACTGCACATAATTCAGCCACTACTTTCTTGTGAACAGATACAAGTGTTGGTGTATTATGTAAAAGTGCACAAAACAGGAAAACACAATGTCATTACAATGAACTACACTCGGGAAAAATGTGATCAATAACTCATGGCAAAATATTTTTACATTAACATAAGTTTATCAGTTTTCACTTTCACAAGGCAAAGCAATTCATCATTACTCAAGATTTAACAGTTGAAATGACTATACAGCCTTAATTTAATGCAGCAAAAATTATTTTACAGTGTAGGATACTAAGATCTTTTCTTTTTTTCTCTCGGGTGATTTTATAAACAGACAACCATTTATTTAACAGTGCCTTTTATAAAAGAGACTATAATATAACTAAAAATTACCATTATGTAGAATATTTTTGTACTTCACTTTTATTTGTTCCCATGTTCTAGTGTGGTGACTCTGACATTACAATAAACAAAGTAATTACCGTAAAACTTCAAATAATAGCCCGGGCTTCTATTTACCCAAATCGCCGAACTGCACCGGCTTGTATTTGAGACAGGCGTCTATAAGAGACAGGCCTTTAATTTAGTGTTGAGATGTTCAAGCATGACAGTAGGAGGTTACCACATTATATTATGTTTTATTTATAATTAATTCGAATGTGTGTAACAAATCATTTAATGTAAGAAATGTCTTTGGCTATTGGCAGCATAAAAAAAAAAAAAAAAAAACGATGTGACAGCAATGGGCAGAACACAAGTTACCGCTAAAATCCATCGAGCATATGAACTTGTTGCCCGAAACATATTCAACAAGAAAGAATGCAGACTACCCTGTAAAACAACTGCATTCATGTGATAGAAAATTACTCTATTCATCACTATCATCATCCCCGCGATCCTCAATTACAAGTTCATTGGCGAATTCCTCCTCCACGTCGCTCTCCTCCACTTCTCCCTCTCCAACCTCCGCTAACTCTGCCTGCCTTGCTTGCACTAACAGCTCCCGCCCAGATGCGCACGGCTCTCCCTCTTTAAAACAATGGATAAGGTGATCCTCGCTTCCATCAGAATCTACTGTCAGGCCACATACCTAAGGATAACATCCCGAAGTTAAATATATTAGAAATATAGTATCTCCTCTTTCTCCCTCACACGCGCGCGCGCGCGAATAGTGATGAGTCGTTTATGAACGGTTGCGTCTGTCACGTGAAATCTAATCAAAACATATAGGATAGAACAGACGAACTAGAACAGACGATCTGACGGGTTTTAGAAGATCATATACAACCCGATACTAAAAAACAGACCAGGGGCCCGTTCTTCGTACGTTGCTTATTACATCCGAGATCAAATGACACATCCAAGATGATATCATCGTGCGAATCATGATCTGGCTAACTCGGTTCTTTGAACACACTTGCCGGATATGATTAGTATAGCTGGATTGAGTTATCTGAGATAATTGCGCGTTCATGCGCTGGTTAAAAGGGGATATGTATCGATAGTAGAAACATTGATCAGCAACGCTGCTATTGGCTGTTCAGCGTGGCCAAAGAGCGCGCTCAGTTTTTCTCCTCAGCAGAGCAAGAACTAATAGTCGAAGTTTATTCGGAATTTTAATGTTTAATCAAAACGCCAGGGAACACCTCAAAGTCTGCAAAAGCCAGGAGAGAGGGCTGGCAAAAAGTAGCAGACAATTTAAATCCGTTAGAAGTGGCCATGTTAGATGTTTTTATCACTTAATAGCCTATATTTTTGTATTTTAATAATTGCATAATTACTTTGTGCATTGTAATGTCAGAGTCACCACACTAGAACATGGGAACAAATAAGAGTGAAGTACAAAAATATTCTACATAATGGTAATTTTTAGTTATATTATAGTCTCTTTTATAAAAGGCACTGTTAAATAAATGGTTGTCTGTTTATAAAAGCAACCAAGAAAAAGGCTGAGAAAAAAAAATATCTTAGTAGCCTACACTGTAAAATCATTTTTGCTGCGTTAAATTAAGGCCGTATAGTCCTTTCATCTGTTAAATCTTGAGTAATGATGAATTGCTTTGACTTGTGAAAGTGAAAACTGATAAACTTATGTTAAATGTAAACATATTTTGCCATGAGTTATTGATCACATTTTTCCCGAGTGTAGTTCATTGTAATGACATTGTGTTTTCCTCTTTTGTGCACTTTTACATAATACACCAACACTTGTATCTGTTCCCAAGAAAGTGGTGGCTGAAATATGTGCAATAAGTGGACATTTTATAACTTAAATTCCAAAGGAGAGAATGTATAAGACTTTGTAATGTCCATTTGTTTCCATTGCACTGGACAGTGAATAAACCCTCTCAGATAACTGTCATATGGAGGAACTAGCCTACCTGCAAGTGCATAAATAACTTTACTTTATACTTGTATGCTTTATGGCTGCAATATAAGTTGCAGGATTCCACATCTACAGAAAGACCTACAGAAGAGTCTGCACACACAGAGGACACATAGGCCTACAGGTGGGCAGTGTATAGACAACTTTTCCTTTTTATTTGTTGCATGAGGCATGTGTCTAATATCTCTTGTTGCAGGCACTTGACCACTGGCTTTTCTTTACAAAGAACAACTGAAATAAAACTCAAGGAACTAAGCATATTTGTCTTTTATTAAACATTTAATGAAAATTGTTTTATTTTATTTTTGTGGCAATGTTGTGTAATATGGCACATGCAACAATGTCACAGGCCCTGTCAGGTGTGCAACCCTCAGGCTTCTCAGACACTGACATCTTCCCTTTAGTTAGCCAAAGTTCATTTCATTGTGTGCCCTTGTCCTGGCTAGAGCTGCACTGTAACTGGTTTGGGTCAGGGAATGGGGTCATAAAACACCTGTCTGCAGGCAGGAACATGTCATAATCACCTATGAAAAAATGCAGTTCTGTTAGGATCAGCATAAGTGTATGTAATACAGTGAGCTTGATATTTAATTGTGCAACTTTTCTTACCACTTTTAAATAATGTGCATAAATGTGAATCTTTTCTAAAATGTGAAAATTCTTAGGTCATGCACAGATCCTGGCCATTTTGCTTTCACATTTGTGAAATGGAAGATTTTAGTCAACTGCCTTTTTTTTTATTTTATATAATATTACTATTACTAATCTGGAATATTAAGAATCACAATAGTATGGGCTGCACATTTACATTGTGAATCCCCTTTCTGTTCACATAATCCCCTTCATTGAGGCCTTGATGGCAGTCTATATGGTAGCCTACCAATCACGTTATTGAAGCCTAAGTGACATATCTGTAATCGGCATGGTCATGTATGATCTTCAGAAAAAATTATGATAGCCTAAAAAAATCAAATAAAAAAAACTGCTTTACAACATTGGATGCCACAAAAAAAACTAAAACTGTTTTTTAAACCTAAAAGCGACAAAAAACGACAATCTCACTAATCACGAGAAAAAATATATATCTCAGAAAGTGCACTATCGCGCTGCGCTGGACTTCCCGTATCAGCTCCGCTTATGAAGCCGGGATCTAATCCTGTTAACATGAAATAAGCCTGCTCCCGAGCAGGTTTAAGTTTGCGCACATGTTGCTATGACAGCAAGTCCAGGATGAGCGTCGAAGAACCAAACAATCCAAGATCATGCCAAATCGCCAACAATCAAATCCAGCTAAGTGAGTTAGCGACGTACGAAGAACGGACCCCAGGGGCTCGTTCTTCGTACGTCGCTAACTCAGTTAGCTGGATTTGATTGTTGACGATTTGGCATGATCTTGGATCGTTTGGTTCTTCGAAGCTCATCCTGGACTTGCTGTCATAGCAACAGCTGCGCAAGCTTAAACCTGCTCGGGAGCAGGCTTATTTCATGTAAACAGGATTAGATCGCGGCTTCATAAGCGGAGCTGATACGGGACGTCCAGCGCAGCGCGATAGTGCACTTTCTGAGATGTTTTTTTTTTTCTCGTGACTCGTGAGATTGTCGTTTACATTATTAAATTGTTGGAAACGCACATTTATTTTCGACTTGTCGGAGTCTGGCTTTAAATACAGCACAAACTGTTTGCATTGCCCTAAGATTATTTGCGAGTGGCTCTTTCGATGCAGAGAACTTGATGGAAAGTGCTGTCTGTCGTGTCATTTGGAGTTTACCTGGCGCTTTTAGGTTTAAAAAAGGTTTTTTTTTTTTTGTTTTTTTTTTTTGTGGCATTTCCAAGCCACTTTTTTTTAAAGCAATTTTTTTTAGGCTATCATCATTTTTTATGAAGATCATACAATCATGACCATGCCGATTACAGTATATGTCACTCAGGCTTCACTAACGTGATACCATAGACTATAGGCTGCCATCAAGGCCTCAATGAAGGGGATTATGTGAACAGAAAGGGGGATTATGTGAACAGAAAGGGGGTTCACAATGTAAATGTGCAGCCCAGTTACAATTGGGATTCTTAATATTCCAGATTAATAATATTATATCAAATAAAAAAAGGCAGTTGACTAAAATCTTCCATAATCACAAATGTGAAAGCAAAAAGGCCAGGATCTGTGCATGACTTAAGAATTTTCAGAGATTCACATTCCTGCACATTATTTGAAAGTGGTAAGGAAAGTTCCACAATTAAATATCAAGCTCACTGTATTACATACACTTATTGATCCTAACAGAACTGCATTTTTTCATAGGTGATTATGACATGTTCCTGCAGACAGGTGTTTTATGACCCCATTCCCTGACCCAAACCAGTTACAATGCAGCACCAGGACAAGGGCACACAATGAAATGAACTTCAGCTAACTAAAGGGAAGATTTCAGAGTCTGAAAAGTCTGAGGGTTGCACACCTGACAGGGCCTGTGACATTGTTGCATGTGCCATATTACACAACATTGCAAAAAAAAAAACCCAACACCTTTCATTAAATGTTTAATAAAAGACAAATATGCTTAGTTCCTTGAGTTTTATTTCAATTGTTCTTTGTAAAGAAAAGCCAGTGGTAAAGTGCCTGCAACAAGAGATATTAGACACATGCCTCATGCAACAAATAAAAAGGAAAAGTTGTCTATACACTGCCCACCTGTAGGCCTATGTCTCCTCTGTCTGTGCAGACTCTTCTGTAGGCCTTTCTGTAGATGTGGAATCCTGCAACTTATATTGCAGCCATAAAGCATACAAGTATAAATTAAGTAAAGTTATTTATGCACTTGCAGGTAGGCTAGTTCCTCCATATGACATGTTATATTAGAGGGTTTATTCACTGTCCAGTGCAATGGAAACAAATGGACATTACAAAGTCTTATACTTTCTTTCCTTTGGAAAGTTAGAAAATGTCCACTTACTGCACATATTTCAGCCACCACTTTCTTGGGAACAGATACAAGTGTTGATGTATTATGTAAAAGTGCACAAAAGAGGAAAACACAGTGTCATACAATGAACTACACTCGGGAAAATGTGATCAATAACTCATGGCAAAATATTTTTACATTAACATAAGTTTATCAGTTTTCACTTTCACAAGTCAAAGCAATTCATCATTACTTTTAATGCGGCCTTCATTTAATGCAGCAATATTTGTACAATTATTTTACAGTGTAGGCTACTAAGATCTTTTCTTTTTTTCAGCCTTTTTCTTGGTTGCTTTTATAAACAGACAACCATTTATTTAACAGTGCCTTTTATAGAAGAGAAGAGACTATAATATAACTAAAAATTACCATTAGGCTATATGTAGAATATTTTTATACTTCACTTTTATTTGTTCCCATGTTCTAGTGTGGTGACTCTGACATTACAATGAACAAAGTAGCCTAATTATGCAATTATTAAAATACAAAAAAGGCTAATAAGTGATAAAAACATCTAACATGGCCACTTCTAACGGATTTAAATTGTCTGCTACTTTTTGCCAGCCCTCTCTCCTGGCTTTTGCAGACTTTGAGGTGTTCCCTGGCGTTTTGATTAAACATTAAAATTCCGAATAAACTTCGACTAAAAGTTCTTGCTCTGCTGAGGAGAAAAACTGTGCGCGCTCTTTGGCCACGCTGAACAGCCAATAGCAGCGTTGCTGATCAATGTTTCTACGATCGATACATATCCCCTTTTAAACCAGCGCATGAACGCGCAGTTATCTCAGATAACTCAATCCAGCTATACTAATCATAAACAACAGGTGAGTTCGAAGAACCCAATTAGCCGGATCATGATTAGCACGATGATATCATCTTGGATGTGTCATTTGATCTCGGATGTAATAAGCAACGTACGAAGAACGAGCCCCAGGCCTCTATTTGAGACCGGCCTTTATTTACCCAAACCTGTCGTCACACCAGGCGTTTAAAAGAGACAGGCGTCTATTTGGGACTCGGCTATTATTTGAAGTTTTACGGTATGCAATTATTAAAATACAAAAATATAGGCTATTAAGTGATAAAAACATCTAACATGGCCACTTCTAACGGATTTAAATTGTCTGCTACTTTTTGCCAGCCCTCTCTCCTGGCTTTTGCAGACTTTGAGGTGTTCCCTGGCGTTTTGATTAAACATTAAAATTCCGAAATAAACTTTGACTATTAGTTCTTGCTCTGCTGATGAGAAAAACTGAGCCCGCTCTTTGGCCACGCTGAGCAGCCAATATCAATGTTTCTACTATCGATACATATCCCCTTTTAAACCAGCGCATGAACGCGCAATTATCTCAGATAACTCAATCCAGCTATACTAATCATATCCGGCAAGTGTGTTCGAAGAACCTAATTAGCCGGACCATGATTAGCACAATGATATCATCTTGGATGCTTTGTTCATTGTAATGTCAGTCACCATACTAGAACATGGGAACAAATAAAATTTAAGTACAAAAATATTCTACATAATGGTAATTTTTCATTATGATTTCGAAGATTTCAGTGTCTGAAAAGTCTGAGGGTTGCACACCTGACAGGGCCTGTGACATTGTT
Source organism: Squalius cephalus (assembly GCF_949319135.1). Classification (NCBI taxonomy): domain Eukaryota; kingdom Metazoa; phylum Chordata; class Actinopteri; order Cypriniformes; family Leuciscidae; genus Squalius; species Squalius cephalus. Next base: position 15,069,567 of record NC_137132.1, on the reverse strand, counting down.
GCATGTGCCATATTACACAACATTGCCAAAAAAACTCCCCACTTTTCATTAAATGTTTAATAAAAGACAAATATGCTTAGTTCCTTGAGTTTTATTTCAATTGTTCTTTGTAAAGAAAAGCCAGTGGTCAAGTGCCTGCAACAAGAGATATTAGACACATGCCTCATGCAACAAATAAAAAGGAGACGTTGGCTCTACACTGCCCACCTGTAGGCCTATGTCTCCTCTGTCTGTGCAGACTCTTCTGTAGGCCTTTCTGTAGATGTGGAATCCTGCAACTTATATTGCAGCCATAAAGCATACAAGTATAAATTAAGTAAAGTTATTTATGCACTTGCAGGTAGGCTAGTTCCTCATAATGACAGTTATCTGAGAGGGTTTATTCACTGTCCAGTGCAATGGAAACAAATGGACATTACAAAGTCTTATACTTTCTTTCCTTTGGAAAGTTAGAAAATGTCCACTTACTGCACATATTTCAGCCACCACTTTCTTGGGAACAGATACAAGTGTTGATGTATTATGTAAAAGTGCACAAAAGAGGAAAACACAATGTCATTACAATGAACTACACTGGGGAAACATGTGATCAATAACTCATGGCAAAATATTTTTACATTTAACATAAGTTTATCAGTTTTCACTTTCACAAGTCAAAGCAATTCATCATTACTCAAGATTTAACAGTTGAAATGACTATACGGCCTTAATTTAATGCAGCAAAAATTATTTTACAGTGTAGGCTACTAAGATCTTTTCTATTTTTTCTCAGCCTTTTTCTTGGTTGCTTTTATAAACAGACAACCATTTATTTAACAGTACCTTTTATAAAAGATACTATAATTTAACTAAAAATTACCATTATGTAGAATATTTTTGTACTTCACTTTTATTTGTTCCCATGTTCTATTGTGGTGACTCTGACATTACAATGAACAAAGTAATTACGCAATTATTAAAATACAAAAATATAGGCTAATAAGTGATAAAAACATCTAACATGGCCACTTCTAACGGATTTAAATTGTCTGCTACTTTTTGCCAGCCCTCTCTCCTGGCTTTTGCAGACTTTGAGGTGTTCCCTGGCGTTTTGATTAAACATTAAAATTCCGAATAAACTTCGACTATTAGTTCTTGCTCTGCTGAGGAGAAAAACTGAGCGCGCTCTTTGGCCACGCTGAACAGCCAATAGCAGCGTTGCTGATCAATGTTTCTACTATCGATACATATCCCCTTTTAACCAGCGCATGAACGCGCAATTATCTCAGATAACTCAATCCAGCGATACTAATCATATCCGGCAAGTGTGTTCGAAGAACCGAGTTAGCCAGATCATGATTCGCACGATGATATCATCTTGGATGTGTCATTTGATCTCGGATGTAATAAGCAACGTACGAAGAACGGGCCCCAGGATGAGCGTTGAAGAACCAAACAATCCAAGATCATGCCAAATCGCCAACAATCAAATCCAGCTAAGTGAGTTAGCGACGTACGAAGAACGGACCCCAGGCTGGGTTTCTTGTATACAAACAATACCGGATGCGCGCGCATCCAGGAGGCAGAAAACCGCTAGCTGTTATGCCGAGTTCTGTAAAAGAATAAAAATTATTTGTTCTTTAGTTCCTTTCCTTCCAGAATACACCATTACATCACTATGTAACATAACATGTCTTTATTTTACATGTCATTTAAATTCAACATCACTAAGCCCAAAGGCAGCAGGCATCATGCGCATATATATATATATATATATATATATATATATATATATATATATATATATATATATATATATATATAATTAAATATTATATTATTTTTTTTAGAAAGGATGTGAATTAAAACAACCACAGCAGGCAACAAGTTGATCAATTCTGTTAAATTTAAATTTACCAAATTATCTATTTGTTTTCTGACAGGAAACACATGGAACGAATACACCGCTCCACATTTTGATTGACAGCCGTCACTACTAGTGACCGTGTTTACTCCTTTCCTTTCAACCATTGGATAGGATTTAAAAAACGGCTGTTGTATTTATACTTCTGACGAAGCGCTGCTGTTAAATATAGGTGAAAAACTACGCCACAAAAAGAATAAATAAAACTTACTCTCAGCAATGGTGAGATCTTGCCGGATCCCTACGCAATACATGACGATCTTTGGATTGAGGATGATAAGAAGTGGCCAGCAATTGTATGGCCTGATATATAGCCATAATTATCTTATTCAAGCAAGTGTGTATACAAGAGAAATGATTAAAGCGTACAAATCCCTTGATGCATACAACTACGTGCTATGTGGTCATGTGCAGCTCGTCAAATTATGAATAGAAAGAATATAACATATAACTTCCTCCTTCTGTCCCACTCTTCCATTTGCCTACATTTGGAATTACTTGCAACATGTATAATTTAAATGAGCAGATAAAACACAACAGATAGGCCTGCATGTAAATAAATTACTCCTTGGTGTTTTGACTAAACCCTTTACTCCAGTACGAAGACCGCGGGTCTTTCTGCCTCCTGGATGCGTGCGCAAGCAGTGATGACGTCGCCGAGAAATCCATGTATAGGACCATGGAGAAAAGAAAAGCGCCACAACAGCGTTTTCACAACTTTCAAAAAAGATTTAAAAAATAAAGAGGGATTGATAATGTTTTTTTTTTTTTTGTAATATAATACAAATATAACTAGTGTTAAATGTTTACATTAAAAAAGAAAAGTAATATAAAAAAACTTTGCAGGATTTACGATGCTGATGACCGTTAAAACTCGCCATTAGTCTGTGAAAAAGGTCCAGCTGGCTCCTTGTGAACAAGGTCAGACGCAATTAAAGAAGCTGCTTTTGTGCTCAGTTAAACTGCTTTTGGTAAAGTATAGGCTAGTAGTAGTATAGTCTAGTAAAATATACCATCAGATATACCAGAAGATTGGTGCAACCAACCGTGCAACGCCAGAACTTGTGAATTGACTTGCTAGCTAAAGAGTGACGTGCGGTGCGCTGTCTAGTGAAGCGCGGATCACAGTCGCATCCGCGGGCGGGTCAAGTAATAAAAATAACATTCTGATTAAAATGCCCAGTGGCTGGAGTAATGATCTTCTATTAAAGGGATAGTTCACTTTGAAACAAAATGTTGGTATGTTTTACCTCAAGGGCATCTAAGATGTAGGTGTCTTTGTTTCCGCAGTAGTTTCAATTTTGATATTTTTAGGTCAAACCGTTCTTGTCTGTCAGTCATATAATGCAGGTCAATGGTCACCACCTCAAAGAGCATGCACAGAGAAGTCCAAATTAAACAATTCCCCATCGTAAGTAGCCTACACATTGATGGCCTAAGACACGAAACGAGCGGGTTGTGTGTGAGAAAACGAACGTCTTTGTATTATGTTCCATGTTTCTTTGTGTGGACTATTTGCCAGTTTCCAGGTTTGGAGTGTCAAATTTTTTGCCTTGTTATTAAAACTGTGCATTTGGATTCTCTCTCTGCTTCGTCTCTTCAAAACGTAATGACTTTAAGTAGCCATAAGTTTAGTCGTATTGTGAAGGCAGAGAATTTACAAATGCAAACAGCAGCTTACAGTATCTCCCTCTCATTTTGAGTGGGTGGGTGCATGTATGTGCACTGGATGTTAATGATCAGTTGTCTTGGCCCACTGTTTGTCTACATGAAGTTAAAGGTCAGTAGCTCTACATTTCTCTGTAGATGAGGATAAGAGTAGGAGTTTGTTTTCAGATCACATGTACACTTATGCTATGTACTTTAAAGTTCTCAGTTGATTTCTTGCATGTTAAATGACTATGAACTAGTTCAGTTCTTAGTCATATAACATGCAAGAATACAAGAATTCTCTTTTGACTGCAAAAAAAGGACTATTTAGATTTACATACTTGAATATTCCAACATGCAACCTTAAAATTGTTCAACCCTGAATTATATGCAGTCAGGAATATTCATAATTAACTGAATGTTTATTATGATCTGTGAAGGAGTAAAGCTCTTGCATGTCTTTACTTGAACTGCTTTTTTTATATATAATTTATCAAACTCACAAATGAATTTTTGGACAAACCAACAAATTGCAAATCACAGGTTGCTGAACTGCCTACATGGTTGAATCATTAATCAGATGATCAATAGAAATGTTTTGAAGGACCTCCTTTAGCATGAGAGTCCCTTTAAAAGAGATGGTCCAGTTCATCTCATGACCTGTATGATCGCTCGTCATCATGACTCTGAATATGAGCTGCTGTTGGAAAGGGCTCCTTCTGCTCTCTTTCCTCCTGATCTGTGTCAATGGACAAACATCCGGGCCGTAAGTTTTTAACAATTTCTGCTGTTTTGCTTTCTAAGTGTGATAAATTATTATACCATTAGTTATTGTGTAAGGTAAGTCTTGATTTCTCCTGTATTGATTTAACGGATCTGTGTTGCACAGTATGGTTTGCTGTTTAAAAGACAACTTGAGGCATGTGTAAGATCATTCATAATTAATGACAGTGTATTTTTAAGAGCAACAGTGTGAATAAACATGCAAAGATAAAGAATTAAGTCATTAGACTTAATTACACAGTTTGTCCTTGTATTCTCACTTCTCATATAATTGATCACATTTTTTATGGTTCTTATTGTATCTAACCACTTTTTGCAATATTGTATGATTATTTTCTCTGGACAGATCTTTCATGGTGACGTTTCCTGCAGTGATCGGGTCTGGATCTGAGGCCAAACTGTGTGCAAGTCTTCTCAAGCCCAATGAAAGCCTTGTCATGACCGTTCATCTGGTTCATGGTAACCAGAGCACTTTACTGCTGCAGGAGAAAGCTGAGGAAGAGTTTCACCGCTGCTTTAACTTCAAGGTCTGCCATCAAAATCTGCACAAGATAATGACTAAATAATCAAATATGTTAGTTTCACCATAACACATCTAGTTTTTGTGATGGCAGGTTGTAAATAAAGTATGTTATTTCTCATCAGGCTCCTCTGGTCGAAGCAGAATCAGTGCAGAAAATGAAGGTTGAACTACAGGGAGAAACTTTCAAGATGACTGAAGAGAGAAAAGTCATGTTCAAGCCTTACCATCCTCTGACCTTTATCCAGACTGATAAACCTATCTATATTCCAGGACAGACAGGTGAGCTTTGAATGTCTTAAAGGCTAAACCTCAGTAAGTAATTCTGATGAAAATGCATTACATACATTAAGTAAAGCTTGCTATGATCATGCAATGAGCTGATGCAGTACCATAGGTCAAAAATTACAAATGTTGCACAAGCCAGAAGATGATAAAAGAAGTAAACCGTTCAATGAATTTACAAACTTGTAAACAGAAAAGAGGAGCATTAGCATTAGATGTTGAAGAAGATAAGGAAAGAAGATAAGGATGAGTAGCTTTGAAATCTAACAGCTTTGGAAACACAAGAATGGTCATCTAGTGTGTGTTTGAACAATCCCCTGAGATTCAAACATATAGTCAGCCTAAATACTGTAATTACAAATAACTGATAATGTAAATCACTTTATATCAGTGTATGACTTTATTTGAGATACTATAGGGGTGTTCTTGATGAGCCACTGCAGAGTTTAGCTTTAACCTTAAATGTCAGGATCAGGATCCAGCTAATAAAGTCCTTCAGGTTTGTCTGAAATCTACAGGTCTGTGTGTTGAAGCAGGGTTGGGACTAAGCTCTGGCTCTCCAGGAGTTTGACACTCCTGCTATAGATCTTTACATGTGATAATAGCTGTCTGGTATGAGCCTACTTGATTCTAACTGGTCAGCTGGTGCAAACTGGTCAGACATTTTTGTAAAATGACAGTTAAAACAGGCTGTGGCAGTCGAATTTGGCTCAAAGACATGTTAACACAGCAGCAGAATACAGTTGTCAGCCCTTTCACTGTATTTTATCCTTAATACGGTTACGTTAACACGAGGTCTGGTTATTTACACGAGTGAAATACTGACTGTAAGCATTGTCCCTATACATAAGAGCTGAAGACATAAAAAAGCAGGTTTTTTTTTTAACACGCATTTCTATTTTACAGTGCACTTCAGAGTTGTTACCATGGATACAAGCTTTGCCCCCCTTGATCAGCAGGTCCGATGTGTTTATCTTGCATCTTTATTGCCATTGTTTTCTCTTGCATTGTTGAATACATTTTTAATAAATGAACACATTTTTGGATTTTATTCTTTAAAGGCACACTATGCACTTTCCATTTTTGTCATTCTTTAATTGCTATTTGCTCTTTTACAGTATAGTACAGTGATTATTGAGGTAAGAACACAAAACCCTCTGTGCAGTCATAACTAGCACACCTTTTAAATCTTATTAACACTATAGAAATTCTGTTATATTTGCAATTTTTGTATTTTCAGTAGGCTAATTATACATTTTTCCATTGATAGTCAGGATATGTGTAGCTGACTGTGACTAAATATCTGCACTGTCTCTGGTATTAAACAGGACAGTCAACGTAACCGGATTGGTCAATGGACAAATGTTTCTTCAACAAGATGGATTTTGCAGCTTTCTTATGAATTAAACCCAGAGGCCCGTCAAGGCATGTACAAACTGAAGGCTTTTATTGGTGACAGGATGATCTCACATGTTTTTGAGGTGAAGAAATATGGTAAGTCATAAAAACAAACTATTTGCATTGTTGCATGGAAAGAGTTTCAATAATATGTTTGTATATTAATATCTAATTTGATGACTAATAACTATAATTTCTGCCTTCTAAATTCTAGTTTTGCCTAAGTTTGAAGTTACTGTAAAAAGCCCAAATGAATTATGTGTTGAAGAAGTGGAACTGATAATTGAGGTTTGCGGAAAGTGAGTGGTATATATTTTGCCTGCATTAAGCGAGTTCTTCCATTCTTGGCACAATTAAGTTACTTTCATTTAATTGTTAATTGTATTCTTTTTTTTTAAACTTTGGGTCAGTTACTTACTGTAATCCCCATCCTAATATACAGTCATGTGAAAAAGAAAGTACACCCTTTTAATTCTATGGTTATACGTATCAGAACATAATACAATTTCGTGGTCTTTAGCAGGTCTTAAAACATCAGCCTCATATGAACATCAACACATGACATATTAATATTGTTATTATGTTATCATATTAATATGACATATTGTTTCGTTATTTATTTTACAAAAATAAAGCCAAAATGGAGAAGCCATGTGTGACAAACTAAGTACACCTTATGATTCAATTACTTGTAGAACCATCTTTAGCATATAACTTGAAGTAAACATTTTCTATTTTAGTCGAGTCCCAAAATAGATAAATAGCCCTGGATAAGATGCAGTAGGCATTTTTGAGGAAAAGTACTTCAAGTGTTGTTTCTATATGATTTTTAGGTGCTGAATCCATTTCTGCCATATAGCAAGTTGTAAACATCACTGTTTTGGCATAAACAATAAAAACAAAATGGCTGCCAAAATTAAACTGCAAAAATTTATTGCAGTTTAAACATTAAACATTAGAACTAAACTATGCATTTTCAGAATATTTAAACATGTAAACAATGAAAAAACAACATTAACATGAAAGGGACAGTTTTTAATGGCTGCTGGAATTATGCCAAGGTACACTGGTAAGCATATATCAGTGGAAATATGACCCCAGGGGGCTGCATATTGAGAATCACTGGGGTGTCTAGCCGCAGGTGGAATATTTCAAACCCAGGGGTGGCAAGGTGGCTTGCCGAGGGAAAGACACATGCTCAGAGAGGCTTACAGTGGAATACACATGTGGGGGTCGCCCAGAGGCCGTGTTAGGTGTCGCCCAGCCTGCAGCTCTACAGATGTGTCTGTTAGCGAGGCGCCATGCTGTTAGCGAGGCGCCAGGCGCCATGAGAGAGCCTTTCCCTTCAGCTTCCCACCATAACAGACAAAGAGCTGGTCTGAGGTCCTGAAACACTGCGTTCTGTCTACGTAAGCACAGAGGGCGCGTACTGGACAGAGCAGTGCCAAGGCTGGGTCTGCCTCCTCCAAGGGCAGCGCTTGCAGGTTCACCACCTGGTCTCGAAAGGGTGTGGTGGGAACCTTGGGCACATATCCAGGCCGGGGTCTCAGGATCACGTGAGAGTTAGCCGGTCCAAATTCCAGGCACGCTTCGTCAACCGAAAATGCCTGCAGGTCCCCTACCGTCTTGATGGAGGCCAATGCAACCAGGAGCACTGTCTTCATTGACAGGAACTAAAGCTCCACTGATTGCAGAGGCTCAAAGGGAGCACACTGCAGAGCAGTTAAACCACTGAGAGGTCCCAAGAGGGTATGAGAGGAGGGCGAGGAGGATTCAGTCTCCTCACTCCTCTCAGGAACCTGATGATCAGGTCGTGCTTTCCAATGGACTTACCTTCAACTGCGTTGTGATGTGCGGCAATGGCGGCAACATACACTTTCAGGGTGGAGGGAGACAGAGTTCGCTCCAACCCTTCTTGCAGGAAGGAAAGCACAACACTTTCGGGCTTGACTTATGCAAAGGGCCTTTCGTGGGTTCTTGAAGTTTAGAAGAACACCAGTTGACGAAGAGGTTCCACTTCAACGCATAGGCATGTCTCGTGGACGATGCTCTAGCAGAAGTGATGGTAGCCGCCACCGCTGGTGGTAGGGTATTCAAACCTGCCTCGTCCCATCCAGGAACCACACTTGGAGGTTTCAAAGATCGGGACGAGGGTGCCATAGGGTGCCCCGTCCCTGAGAAAGCAGGTTCTTTCTCAGAGGAATTGGCCAGGGAGGTGCTGTCGCGAGGAGTACTAGTTCTGGGAACCAGGTGCGGTTGTGCCAATACGGGGCAACCAAAATTACCTGCTCCTCGTCCTCCCTGATCTTGCGCAAGGTCTGCGCAAGAAGGCTCACTGGGGGAAACGCATACTTGCAGAGGCCCCGTGGCCAGCTGTGCGCCAGTGCATCCGTGCCGAGCGTGCCCTCGGTCAGAGAATAAAACAGGTCGCAATGGGACGAGTCGTGGGAGGCAAACAGATCTACCTGTGCGTCCCCGAACTGATCCCAAATCAGCTGAACCGACTGGGGATGGAGTCTCCATTCTCCAGTGAGAGGCCGAAACCGAGACAGATCGGCTGCACGGTTCAGGTCTCCCGGGATATATATGGCTCGAAGTGACCTCAGATGCTTCTGACTCCATATGAGGAGGTGGCGGGCAAGTTGCGACATACGGCGGGAGCACAGACCACCTTGTCGGTTGATGTACTCTACTGTCGTGGTATTGTCTGATCGGACTAATACGTGCTGACCCCTGAGCAACGCACGGAAGTGGTGCAGGGCGAGACGTACAGCCTGCAACTCGAGGCAATTGACATGCCAAAGGCGCTGGGGTCTTGTCCAGGAGCCCGCGGCAGCATGTCCATTGCACATGGCGCCCCAGCCCGTTGTGGAGACATCTGTTGATACAACAACATGCCAGGAAACTCGTTCTATGGGCACTCCAGCCCATAGAAAACTGAGGTTCATCCACGGGGTGAAGGTCTGACGGCAGGTCGAAGTCACTGGGACTCGGAGCGTGCCGTGTTGCCATGCCCACCTCGGGACTTGATCGCGAAGCCAAAGCTGAAGCGGTCTCATATGAAGCAAACCGAGCGGCGTTACTGCGGCTGCGGATGCCATATGCACCAGGAGCCTCTGAAATAGTTTCAGTGGAACCGCACTCTTGCCCTCGAACTGACGAAGGCAAGTCAGCAGTGACTGCGCGTGCTCGCTCGTAAGCTGCGCGCACATGACGACCGAGTCGATTTCCATACCGAGAAAAGAGATCCTCTGCACGGGGCAGAGTTTGCTCTTCTCCCAGTCGACCCGAAGGCCCAGACAAGCTAGGTGCCGGAGCACTAGGTCCCTGTGTTCGCAAACCTTGAGCTAGGATCAGCCAGTCGTCGAGAGGAACAAGGGCTGCCTCGACAACCTTCGTGAAGACGCAAGGAGACAGGGCTAGCCCGAAAGGGAGAACTGCGTACTGGTATGCCTGCCCCTCGAATTACAATTATATATATATATATATATATATATATATATATATATATATATATATATATATATATACTGGTATGCCTCATTTGCATATGTAAACATGACATTTCAGAAAACTTGTAATACAAAAAATGTCTGTCTCTATGTAAGTGAAAAACTGGAAAGGTTTTATGGTGATATCTATAACTAAAAAATTTTACCCTATCCACCTGTAGTGTTTCGGCTGTGAATAATGCACCTATTGTTTCGATAACAATTACAAGAAAATGGGACCCTTATTTCAATGTTATACGGTGGATCCTTATTCAGGAGACATTGAACTTTCTAAAGATGTGGTATAACAACTTTTCCTCAAAAATGCCTACAGGGTTACACAATCTTCAAGATTCGGACCTGACTATTTGACTTCATCAGTCTCTCACATCGTTGTGGAGGAATTTTGGCCTTCTATTCTTTACAACGTTCCTTCAGTTCATTGAGGTTTGTTGGCATTTGTTCATGCACAGCTCTCTTAAGGTCCACCCACAGCATTTCAGTCGGGTTGAGGTCTGGACTTTGACTGGGCCACTTTTTCAGCCATTCAGTTGTACATTTGCTGGGTGTGCTTGAGATCATTGTCCTGTTGCATGACCCAATTTCAGGCAAGCTTTAGCTGTCGTTCAGATGGCCTCACATTTAACTCTAGAATACTTTGGTATACAGAGGAGTTCATGGTCAACTCAAAGACTGAAAGGCGCCCAGGTCCTGTGGCTGCAAAATGCCCAAATCATCACCCCTCCACCAGTGTTTGACCGTTGTGTTTTGGTATTGGTGTTTGTGCTGATATGCTGTGTTTGGTTTTAGCCAAACGTCTTGTCTGTCCAAACGACATTGTTCCAGAACTCTTGTGGTTTGTTCCCATGCAATTTTGCAAACCTAAGCCATGCTGCCAGTTTTGTAAAAAAAATTTAGAGAGAAGAGGCTTTCTCATGGAAACCCTTACAACATGTCATCCTCCACCTGAAGCCAATTTCGGTACTTGGTTTTCAAGGCAGTCAATTTTGAAAACCCGGCCTCACACAGACAGCTTAAGGTGAATGGAAGAAGTAATTAAACTGAGGATATTCAGTCATCACACTCGACCAAAACGAAGGCAGAGAGCAAGAGCTTTGTCTGAAACATACAAAGTGTAGGCATCTCTCCCTTGCATCTATCTGTTTTAACAAATTCAACCTTTCCAAAATGTCTACAACTTAATGTATGACAACTGCACTAACCACAGGAGGTCAACTAGGTGCTGTGCAAGGTCGGACTTCGCATCAACAAGAAACATATTCACTTCTGAATGCAATTTGTAGAGGCGATGTAAAAGAGGTTCTGGACAGCCAGTGTTTTTTTATTTTTTTTATTCATGTACATTCTACTTGAAAATCAATCAAATACAGTCCCTGCTTGATGCCCTGTCTGTTTTTGTTTGTTTTGTTTTTAGTTTTTGTACAATTTGCGCCCCACACTTTGCGGTTGAGGGACATGGGGGCCCATCAGGACTGCCTATAGGGTCTGGGATCTTGTGCTAGGCCCCTGCACATGATTTCTCCATTTTTGCCTAGTTTTTGTTAAATAAACATGACACGGTGTAATGTCATGTGCTGTTGTTCATCTGAGGTTGTATTTACCTAATTTAAAGACCTGCTAAGGACCAGATGATTTTTTGGTATTATGTCCTGATACACAAAACAATATAATTCAAAAGGGTGTACTTTCTTTTTCACATGACTGTATTAGTTGCTTAACTCAACCCTGGGCTGTAGATCAGTTGCTTGTACCTTTTTCACAGATACACTTATGGACAGCCTGTACCTGGTAAATCATGGGTGAAAGTGTGCCGTAATAATTTGTCCTACCAGAGCCTTTACACCACTCCAGTGTGTTTAGAGGAAACCATTGAGGTTTGTTAGCTGAAACACAGTACAAGTAATGGCATCTTTACTTTCCTCCATTTATCCAGTTAAACCACTTTTTAGTTAAAATGCCATGTTTGTGTTCATTCATAATTAGATAAAAAAGACAGGCTGTGCCATCCATACCTTAGAAACATCAGTCTTTTTCAACGCCACACTAAATGATAGGCTGGAGAATTCTCTTCGTGTTGAGGCAATGGTTACAGAAGAAGGAACAGGTGAGCTGCTGGATTTGGTCAGATCCTGTTACCTACATTTCTTGAATTACTCATTTTTTATGTTTGGCTTTTTTATTATTTTAATGAATATTTATTTTGGTGTTTTTACTGTTTACAGAGATCACCATGACAAAATCTGAATCTGTAACTCTCATTTATGAAATTGGTAAAGCCACATTTCCTGAGCTGCCCAAAACATATGAACATGGATCAATTATAAAAGGAAAAGTAAGTCTAAAATCAGTTTGTCTAAGTTTAACACCATTGATATGTACATAGTTATTCATTCATTTATTCCTTCAAAATCTTATTTTCAACAGATCAAACTCTCAAATTTCAAAGGTGCTCCAATTCAAAACAAAGAGGTTTATCTTATGGAGGGTTACCTCTGGTCCCCCAAACTGCTCCTAAATCTCACTACAGACAGCGATGGACTGGCCAGCTTCTCTTTTAATACATCCAGTCATTCTAAAAGTGATATTAATCTGTTTGTAAGATAATTTGTGTTCACTTAGTTTTTTGTTCCCTGAAGAGTTCAGTTGCATGAGTTATTTCTGATTCTTTGTTATCAGGCAAGTGTCTCTCAAGAGCCCCGTTATTATAGCGACAGCAGGCCTTACATCTCTGTGGGTATACAACCAGTCCAGCTCTTCCAGCCTGCCACTCCATACACCCCAACACTAAGTGAATTGATTATAGAGAATACTGAGCAACCATTAAAGTGTGACTCTGAGTTTACAGCCACCATCAAGTATTATTTTATTGGAGAGACTGTTGAAGACTTCAAAACGGACATTGTCTATATGGTGAGAATATGTGCAGTATTTATATTATTACAGAGATGTTTTTGTTTAACAGTATTATTTGGCTGCACTAGTCAGTTTGTTATTAGAGTGTCTTCTGTCTGTTTCAGGTCTTGTCCAGAGGAGTGATCGTTCATCATGGATATGAGAAGATTGAAGTGAAGTCTTCTAATGGAGCAAGTGGCACAATGTCGTTCAAACTGTCTGTTGGTTCAGATCTGGCTCCTGTACTGCAGATTCTGGCATACTGTGTTCTGCCCAGTGAAAATGTTGTTGCGAGTAGCAAAAATTTCAACATTGAAAAGTGTTTCAAAAACAAGGTATGCACTGTAGCTTTAGAAAAGAGCCTCTTTACTGTATTACTGTATTACTAAATTAAATCCTATTCACTGTATTTCACAGGTGTCTCTGCAGTTTTCTCCTGCTAAAGCGGTTCCTGGTGAGAAAAACACTCTCCAGCTCTCAGCTCAGCCTGGTTCACTGTGTGGCCTCAGTGCTGTAGATCAGAGCGTCCTGATCCTGAAGTCAGGAAAACGTCTGGATGCTGACAAGGTGTAGATGCTTTAAGATTCAGTACTGATTAACTGCGTCTTCATAGTGGGAATCTACAGTGTGAATCGTCTCGTGTGCTGTTCCCTGAAAAGCGGGAATGAGACGCTGCGCTGCTTTTCAGCGCTTTTGGGAATACACTTTGTGTGTGACCAGCTGCAAAATATGTGTTTAAACACGCCAACGAAATTGGCCTTGAACTTGGCAGCCTCTGATGGTGATGTCATTGGAATGCGCTCTTGTCAGAGGCTATAAATAAATGTGAAACAGGTGCGTTTTCAGGTTTCTTTGTCTGAAGAGACGTCCTGACACATCCTCAGTGCGGCAAAAAAGCGCAGCATTTCGTTTCCGCTTTTTCAGGGAATAGAGTTACAGTCAAGTAATGTGAGATGTTCCCTTTCAAAAGTTACTCTCAATCTTGCACTGCTTTTCAGTGTTTAGTGGACCAGCATATGTACTTGCTACAAGGGGGCGCCCCAAGGCGAGCATGAAGCAGCTTAACCGAAACCTTTCGTAATGCTCGCACTAGCCTTGTTCCAACCCACAGGCAGCATGCTCTTTTCCAAAACAGACAAAACAGAACTGAGGTGTGTCGTTCATTCAGGCAAGGGCCGTGAACACTGAGACACACACTGTCTGCTTTGACTCATAATTTCTCTTTTCTTCTTTCGCTTCACATACAGAGAGAATTTCTGCACACTGCCAGTTGAAAACTAACTATTAACAAGAGTGACAGACAAAGAGGTGAAGCACACAGAGACAAACGCAGCATGGTCTCGAAGACAAAGAAACCTGAAAACGCACCCGTTTCACATTTATTTATAGCCTCTGACAAGAGCGCATTCCAATGACGTCAGAGTCTGCCAAGTTCAAGGCCAATTTCATTAGCGTGTATACACACATATTTCGCAGCTGGTCACACAGAGTGTATTCCCAAAAGCACTGCAGCATTGATAGTAGCTTTTGAAAGGGAACTAGTGATAACAGACATTAGATATTACTGCTATGATCCATCAGTGTTTAAGCTGACATCCCAGTCTCAGGAGATTTACATTAATCTTCTCTGTTGGAAAATATATGAATTATTTGGATATCATACTGATAATGTGTGAACGTGGTCCCGTCACAGGTCTTCAACTTGCTGCCAGTGCAGTCGGGGTCAGATTATCCTTATGCTGTTGAAGATGAGCGGGAGTGTCTGCATGTGAGACCCCGTCGAGCTGTGCCGACAGACAACGTCTATGAATCCTTAAAGGTAACAGGTGGATTATATGTGTGGCAGTGCACTAGATAATGATTGGCAGAGTATATACTGCACATGCATAAGTAAATCCATAAAAATCCCTCTTGATTATACTGAGAATAAAAATAATTTGTGTTTTCATGACTTTTATTGTGGTTCATCATTATCATTTGACAGAGAGTGGGATTGAAGATGGCAACAAATTTGGTTGTGCGAGTCCCTCAGTGTCTGTCATACAGAGGCTTGATGTATCACCAACACCGATACCATGATATAGGTACATGTACTGTTATCACAATCCAAGCTGTAATGTTTTAATATGTAGGTGCTTGTTATTAAATACATTTAAAAAAATAAAATGTTCAATTTGTGAAACTTGACAAATTACACACAAATTACAATTCAAACAATTGATGTAGTAGTGATGCGTTGTTGTTTTTTTAACAACAGTAAAATAAATCTCTAACGTGTATGAAAATGATGATCTGACTGCCTTCACTTCTTACTGCATATAGACTTATTTTGACGTGCTTTTCACATACATATCACTTAACTACAAAATATCACTTCTTTTCCAGAGATGGATTATGCTCCAATGGTGATGTCTTCTTCAAGACTGGGTGATAGTTTAGACAGACATTCTCCAGCAGTGACGATTCGGACCGTCTTTCCAGAAACGTGGATCTGGGAACTTGCTGAAGTGGGGTATGTGAAGCGTAATCAATATTTAACGTGTATCACATTTAACATCATATTTATCTTAGTTACTCCTCTTTAAAACATCATCTCCCCCTCACACCCACAAGACCTGCAAGAAAATACCTTGCTTGCTTTGCAGATTCTGAATTCAGTTATTTTATCATCTGTGTGCTGAATATTGTTATTTAATACAGGAAAAGTGGCAGAGTCAGAATCAAATATGCCTATTGTTGTAATTCCTCCGCAGGGACTCTGGATCAGCTCAGGTTCCTGTCACGGTTCCTGACACCATCACCTCTTGGGAGACGGAGGTCTTCTGTCTGTCCTCTGAAGGTCTGGGTCTCGCTCCTCCTGCTCAGCTGACAGTTTTCCAGCCCTTCTTTCTGGAGCTCTCTCTGCCTTACTCCATCATCCGTGGGGAGATCTTTGAGCTGAAGGCCACGGTCTTCAGCTATCTGTCCAAGTGCATCATGGTGAGATTTCAGACTCAGTCTAATCAAATCATATCAAATATGCCTCTAATCATGTGTGGTTGATTGACAGGTTAAAGTGACTCCAGCTCCGTCCTCAGACTACACTCTCAAAGCCTCCTCTGATGATCAGTATTCATCC
The DNA here is from genome assembly GCF_949319135.1 of Squalius cephalus. Lineage (NCBI taxonomy): Eukaryota > Metazoa > Chordata > Actinopteri > Cypriniformes > Leuciscidae > Squalius > Squalius cephalus. Next base: position 15,053,506 of record NC_137132.1, on the reverse strand, counting down.
TGTCTATGTGCTAATGGAAGAAAAACCTTTAAATGGATCCTCACTCCTTCTGTTCTTGGTGAGTTTTCCAAGCTGAATCATTCAGAGGAATTTTATTGCTAAGTGGCTGCTTTTCCTAAGCTCAGGAGACTTGTGATTCTCATTTTAGTATCAACAGCATTTCACCTTAGGAGAAATTAAAATGGGCACAAATGAGAATTATTTGAAAGACAAAGAGTCAAAACTGAGAATGTGGTGGAAGAAACATTGAACATCTATTTATTGTCTTGCTGCAATCTCTTACAAGACTCCAGTATAGGAATATTTTTATTGTTCAAAGGTTTCTTTTTTTTTCTTTTTTTTTATCTCAGGAGACTTAATTGTGATTCTCAAATATCTCTCATTTTAGTATCAACAGTGACTCAAATGTTTCTCCTAAAATTCCTTAGGAGAAATAAAAGTAGGCACAACTGAGACATGAGAAAGTTCTGAGAGAAAGGAGTTCAAAATAAGAATGGGCTGTGGGAAACATGGGAGATCTCTTTATTGTCTTACGTGGGGGCGCTTTTTATGACTGTAACGAAAGTTAGTTGTAACAAAAGTTAGTTGTTGTGGGAAGGAGGAGGCGGGAACTGGCGAATATTTATAGACTTTAATCATGTAAAATAAACAAACAACAAAGCGAAAGTAAAAGCGGCGGCCCCTTATGGATGACTGCCGCCACATATAAACAAAACCTATCATAAATAGTCCAGGCCTGGTCCTCCCTCGTCCTTCACTGTCGTCGCTCCTCCTTTTATGCTTCCGTAGCTCCTCCGTGAGAGATACGAGACTGGTCTCATCAATCACGCCACCGGCCTCGCACCTATCTCCCACTGCTCTCAGCCTCGCCCTGCTTGCCACAATGACATTGGAGTTTTTCACCTTTAATGGACAGAACAGTAGTAGGAGAGACATTAAAGGTGCTCTAAGCGATGTCACACGTTTTTTAGGCCAAAACATTTTTTGTCACATACAGCAAACATCTACTCACCATCCGCTAGCTACCTGTCCCCTGAACACACTGTAAAAAAACGCGGTCTCTGTAGACACCCCAGGCTCCACAAACGGCAAGAAAAACAAACTGGGCTAACCTGCACCACGAAACATAACAAACTGTTCCAGCCAATAACTGACAAGAAGGATTTGGGGGTGGGGTTTGGGGGGTTAGTGCGCGGATGAGGAGGAGGGAGGGTCTAGTCATAAATGAGGTAACATTACCATAAAAATGGAGACTTTTGCTCGAGTTGCTTGAGTTTGCTTTGCTGGGTCCAAAAGTCAGTTTTTTTTTCAGTATGCATTAAGACCTGAGGGAAGTGTTGTAAACTTTTTCAGCAAAACCAGGAGACGTTTGGGATACGTTCAAGAAGTTATATTCTTTATTGAGGACGTTGCTGCATTTCTTCCAAACAGTCTGAAGTACATAATTGTTTATGGTGTCTTATAGGCTTTTTAGGAGGAGGGACTTTTGAAGGTGGAGACAAATTCAAACAAAGCATCTAAATGAGTATACAGGTTTAGGTATCACACCCTAGACTGAGGGTCTGGCCAATCCTAATTCAATCAGCATAACAGTCTATTGCATTGCAAATTGCATAGACGAATCATTCATCTGCTAATCCCATCAGTCTGAGTGAAACTGGGACTCCAAGAGCCATTGAAGACAATAAGGAGAAAACAGGAAAGGCAACTTTGCTGAGCAGAATCATTATCTTACCCTTAAACACTAAATACAATATTCTTTACCGTGATGTTATGTAAGGAAGCATATTTGAAATAGATTCTTAAATTTGGAATCCTTCAGAAGGATGAGGGTTTTAGAAGAGACCTCAACATCACACACTGTCCTCATATTTTTCTCCTTAGCTAGAAGTCTAGAAGAGTCTAGAAGACATCTCAACAACTTTACAAATCAAATCTCATTATGAACTCAAACATTTCTACCATATAATATGTATTAATAATCAAATTGGACAAAGAATGAGTCGTAAGCCTTTAATGTGCCTTTCAGCAAAGAAAGCTCCAGGGTTACTGTTCCTGTAGTGAGACTTGTGGACTGTAAGTCAGTTGTGGAGGTCTCTTCTAAACTTTAAAAAAGAGAAATGTGAGCTTCTCTAGCTGAGAAAATCTGTTTTTTTTTTTTTTTCTGGGATGGTTTCTCTGTGTTTGTGTCTGTTGTATCTTCACGTACATGTCTTGTGTTGTAGGAGTCTTGAATATTACAGTCAGTGCAGAGGCAGACGCGTCCCCGGCTGTGTGTGACAATGAGATTGTGAGCGTCCCAGAGAGAGGACGTATTGACACGGTCACACGAAGTCTGCTTGTACAGGTCAGCGCACGTCAAACTTCCACTAGACGTCAATTACCCTTTATCATAATGCTGCTTATGTCAGTATGATGTATGATTTTATGCTGCAGGCGGAAGGAACTGAAAAGACAGACACTCAAAGCTGGTTATTGTGTCCAAATGGTAAGTCTGCAAATATTTATACATTTTGGTGTACAAGCCCTGATAATGGTGGGTCCCGTTTGCTTTTGTTCATTTTTTTGGGGACCAAGCAATGAAGCTTTTTCAACTGACAAAAAGATGCTCAAAGAATTTTGACTCATTAATTTGTCATACAGACTGTAAAGATTAAATGGCTATATCTTCTAAACAAAATCTCCAACTTCATGAAAATTAGTACACATTGCATAGAGGACATTTGAGGACCAATAGATGGAGCTAAAATATACAGTAACCAAAATATTCTAATATGTCTCCGACATTTTAATTGAGAAAGCAGAAAAAAATTGTCAGCCTTTCATGACAAATGTAGTTCCCTTTCGAGAGAACTCAACGCCGCATCAGCTGATGCAATGGGGACGCAGGACCTAGTGTCTGAGGCACGTGTAACAACAGCCAATTATGGCCGATGCAGTGCTGACATCGCAAGGTTCTCCACAGTGTATAAAACGTTTTTTTTCTCATGATTCTGACGAAATAGAAAGCACGGAGTCAGTAGAGACAGATATTTGTAAAAGATCTGTTTCCCGCACCATGCCGCAAAATTCGAAATACTATGAGCTAGTGGAGCTTATGACTCGTGCTACAGCCAGACTGTGCTTGGAATGGTCCGGCCCATTCCCTTGAACAATCTATGGCCGCTCTGGTGACAACAGAGGCATCTGTGGCTTCATTTGTAACATAACAGTCCTCCTAGATGCCCGTGTCTCACCCACTGGTCTGTTCGGCGCAGCCGTTGAGACGGTAGTGAACAGGTTTTGAGAGGCGAGGGCAATTGACCCTTCGCAGGGAGCTTGATTGACAGGTGATCTGACCAATCATACTTCGCCATCCGCCATTTTGTCCGACAAAGCAGTGAGGAGAGTTAGTAGATTAACATGGGAGGATTTGAACTTGAAAAACGGAGTGTACTAACGTCTTTCCGTGGTTAAAACAACATTCCTTCTTATGTTTGTTCATGTTTATTTGATGCTATAAATTAACTAGAAGGAAGAGATGATCGGTTCACGAGCAGCTTTAACTGATGCTCTACAGCGATCTGTCAGACACATTTAAGAGCCACAAAGCAGTATGTATCATTTAAATTAAAAAAATGACCAAATTTGAAAGGTGAGACTTTGTTTAATATGTTTAATATCAAAAGTAACCGAAAAGTAACCTGGTCTGTCCTGTCTGTCAGCGTGTTGTCAGTCTCCTCTCTGCTCCGCGATGTATTTTTCACTGCGTGAGAACATGGTGTGGCGTGAGAGCAGCGTAGCTTGTCGGACATAGCGACAGTCACTATGGGGGGGCGGGTCTTTGCGAAGGGTCAATTGGAAAAATCATTCCTCGACGGGGGCAGACTCCTCCTATCGGACCAACCAAGCAACTGCAAATTGTTCATGTAGGCCTAGGTGTCAGGCATGATGCACACTTTTTAAATGGTTGACATTAAAATAAATATGAGCTCATGCGGTACTGAAAAAATAGCAATATTTACACATGATTTGACAGTTTATTTGATTAAAAATCTAAAAGGTGTGCATCATGCCTGGCACCTACATGAACATTTTACAGTTGGTTTTATTACTGTAAGTCATTCTCTTCAGATGCTATTGAAGTTAGAAACGCGTGTACCAATGTCGTATGTAACTTTAGAGACGTCCCTAAATGTGTGAATATTGAATATCCAGTGTCAAGCCAACTTTATGCCAGTATTTCACTAGGAATCGCTTAGCGTGAAACTTTGTGCGTTACATTCATATTCTGAGTCCACTTGCCTGTTCCTTTATCTAGGATAGCCTACATCCCCAATAAGGTGAGAGTTTGGTCTTTTATATCACTGTATTAGTCCATTAAGCGTTAAAGGGCACCTATTATGCCCCTTTTCACAAGATGTAAAATAAGTCTCTGATGTCCCCAGAGTGTGTATGTGAAGTTTAGCTCAAAATACCCCACAGATAATATTTTACAGCATGTTTAAATTGTCATTTTTTGGGGGCTGAGAAAAACGCACCGTTTTAGTGTGTCTCCTTTAAAAGTTAATGAGATGCGGTTCCACGCACAGGGGGCGGAGCCAGAACCAGCTCGCACTCAGAGCCAGGACAATCTCATCTCACAGAAAGATGATAATATCAAAACAGAAACTCACAGTAAGGGTGTTCGAGTCGGACAATAATGCCCACAGAGCTAGAGAATATATGCTGAATAGAGATAGAACAGGTATGTTTATTTTAATTACGTTTATAACTTATATTATCATGGAACATAACGTTACACAGCGAAGTACACAAAACACTTGTTACAACTAACAGTAAACAAATATATACACACCTTTTCAGTGGGTGCTTAATAAACTGGTAAACTTTATATCTGTAAAACGGCTGGATGAGCTGTCATAAAGTGCGCGCTCTCACTTTCATTTCTGCCGTGATCAGTAACGTTAGTCCTGTCGCTCCGGAGACTGTAAGCTGGATCACGAGAGCAGTTGTACTGAGCAATCCTCGAGTAACAACGAGAGTAAATGAAGACTGCTATGCTTATTCTAACATCAAAAAAACAAAACACCTCAATCGCTTTAGGAGACATTCTACAGCTGCTCCAGCGTCGAAACAATGGCGGACTGTGTCCAGCTCACTCAGGGCGGGTCTATGCTCAAACTGCAGTGCCAATCAACAGTCGTGGGCGGGGCTTGTGCAATTCTACGTCACATTGCATTGATTCTGAGAACAGCTCGTTCTTAGCCTGGGAAAACCCAGACTACTTCCGGCGAATTTTAATTCTCTCTCCAGGATAGTCTGGAGAAGAGCCCATTCAAACTCATTTCTGTGCCGCCGAAATCGCGGCACCAATCAGAAACGTTTGGGGAGGGATTTACATGATGACGACAGCGCAGTGATGCTGAAGGAGTTCTCACGCAGTGAAAAATACATTGCAGAGCAGAGAGGAGACTGACAACACGCTGGCAGACAGGACAGAGCAGGCTACTTTTCGGTTACGTTTGATATTAAACATATTAAACAAAGTCTCAGCTTTCAAATTTGGTAATTTTTTAAAAGAAATTTAAACAATAAATACCGTTTTGTTGCTCTTTAATGTGCCGTGACAGATCGCTGTAGAGCATCAGAAGCTGTTCTTGTGAACCGATCATCTCTTCCTTCTAGTTAATTTATAGCCTCAAATAAACATGAACAAACATAAGAAGGAATGTTGTTTTAACCACGGAAAGGCGTCAGTACACTCCGTTTTTCAAGTTCAAATCCTCCTATGTTAATCTACTCTCCTGACTGCTTTGTCGGACAAAATGGCGGATGGCGAAGTATGATTGGTCAGATCACCTGTCAATCAAGCTCCCTGCGAAGGGTCGGAATTTGAGCTACGTCGGTTGGTGACGCCCCTTTGGAAATGATTTGTCTACATAGCTTCTCCAGACCCTACACTCAGTTTCAACTGAGAAGGGTCTGGTTTTAACCAGGCTAGCTCGTTCTGAGACAGTGCTTATGATTTATGGGGATTTAAAAAAAACACTGGGTGGATTTTTAGCATTATAGGATGGTTTTGTACACACACTGCCAACACACATTAATGTTCAAACACCATGTAAAAGTGAATTTTGCATAATAGGTGCCCTTTAAGTGTCCTGACCGCAGGTGAATTCTGGAGAATGACGTATTCCGCGATATATGTCTCTCGGTTATTAAGTTCTTAGCTTTATATGTCTACTACCTCAGATTTAACGTTTTATCTGTACATCAGTGTCGGGGAATAACATTATAATCTCGTTCACGGTAGAGAAAACTGCTTACATGTGCAAAACTCCCTGTGAAGACTTAAATGTAAACAGCTTTTGTGTCTCTATCAGCTTTTCCATAAGTCACTGTGATAGGGAGGAGCGCTATTGTGCATCCACGTCTTAAACTGTTATCAGTGTCCATTATTAATGAGACTTTCGCACACTAAGGTTCTAGATTATTTTTAGTCTCTAAGCAGGCACTGGTCAGCATGGCGTAGTTGGTATTGTCGTTGCCATTGCGTCAGCTGATGAAGCATTGAGTTCTTTCTCAAGGAAACGTTATTACGCATGCAACCATGGTTCTCTGAGAGAGGAACCAGACGCCACGTTGCATTGCCATGCTTTGGTTGTGCCTGTGCAGTCTTCCTTCAGACATTTGAAGCTGATGATGTGTTTTCAGGTTTCCTTTTTATACGCTGGAAAGCAGCTTGCAACATCACTGCATCTGCCGGCCATGATTGGCTAGTTGGTACACATGCCTCAATTATATTGGGACTTCACAGATGGTTTTAGAATCTTTCATGAGTTTGTTTGTTCATTAATCTTTAAGCTAATAAGGTTAAGCGTATTTGGCATGCTGACCGCAGTGGAGGGGTTCGAGGAAGCAACTTCAACTCGAGCTTAGATATACCCCCCTGTGATCAGTATGGCAACAAGATGCCTAATTATGTTGGAGGAGTTGGGGAGGTGGAGGGATGCCGCCAGAGTCAGGTAAGCGGCTGCTTATATGCTCCAGCAGTTAATTAAAAGATTAGATGGGTTCACTCCTCCCGAAATTACCTTTAGGAACTTCGCTAAATTTATAGAGTTACTTTGCTGATCACTGATATGTGTTTCTGTCTGTCTGGTTTTTAGGTGACAGTCTCTTAGAGGAAGTGGCTCTGACTCTCCCTAAAGATGTGATAGAGGGATCAGCCAGATCCTCTGTTTCAGTCATTGGTAACATTTACAAATACAAGCATATATGAGGAGATTGGGTTTGGACTTATAAAATGTAGTGAGTTTCATGTGTGTATGGTTTATAGGAGACATATTGGGTCGTGCTCTGAAGAACCTTGATGGATTATTACGGATGCCGTACGGCTGTGGAGAGCAAAACATGGCTGTTCTTTCTCCCAATATTTACATTCTGCAGTATCTGGAGAACACAGAGCAGCTCACCTCAGCCATCCGAGAGAGAGCCACAGGCTTCCTGAAGAGCGGTGAGAGACATAAATCATGTCAAGAAAATAAAAAATTATGCATTTTTCAACACACCTGAAAGTCATTCAGTAAAGTTGAATAATCAGACACATTGAATCAACCCAAACAAACTGTTGAAGTGTTAACCATTATCACACTAAACAGGATACCAGAGACAAATGAACTACAAACATTTTGATGGATCATACAGCACATTTGGTTATGGTGATGGGAATACATGGTAAATATATTTTCACTATCACTTTTGTTAAACAGAAATATCAAGGTAATCTGCAATAAACCCAAGAGTATGGTACAAAAAAAAAAACACATTTAAAAATGTGTCTCTCGGTTCAAATAATTTGTTTTGAAATTGATGATGGATGAAACACCTGATGACATTTTATTTAATTGTATCTTCCACACCACCAGGTTGACTGCCTTTGTCCTGAGGTCTTTTGGCAGAGCACAGAAATACATATTTATTGATCCAGAAATTATTCAGGGTGCAAAGAATTGGTTAATAAGTAGACGGGATTCAGACGGCTGTTTTATCCAACAGGGAAGCTTGTTCAACAACAGAATGAAGGTCTGTCAACTTCTGTCTATCTATATCTCTCTATCTCTCTTTCTATCTAGAACACAATAGCAGCCACCTAGAAATGGTCTAGTAACTACAAAACCTGGAATCTTAGACCTGTAAAAGTTTAAGCTTTAAAAAAAAAACATTTTAGGCCTGGTTTCACAGACATGGTTTAGATTAAGCCAGGATCAGGCCTTAGTTAAATTAGGATATTTAAGTACCTTTCTAAAACATGCCTTAAAAAAACATTTACTGGTGTGCATCTTGAGACAAAACAATGGCAGTGTAATATTTTATTCAAGTCCCCCTGTAGTCAATCATTTGATCTCTTAAAACTCACCCTTGATCACCAAAATTACATATTTAACCCTCTACCGCATGGTGTTGCCATATGGCAACATACTCTTTGTATTCACTTCCTTGCCATTGTCTCTTTAAGAAAACATTCTCGTGTTTTTGTTGGAATGAGAAGACCTTAGTTTAGCCAATGATGTGCTTTGGTTAAGTCACATGACATGCAGTTTTTTTCTGTGGCGCGATTTTTAACAGACTGCGGCCTCTTGTCGGTAGTTGCTGAAGAAAAAAAAAAAAACGTCAGTAACAAACCAGCCCATATCACATACACAAAAAAATCGGAAACATCACCTCAGGTAAGTTAGTTTTTGGTAAATTGACCAAATGTTTGTGTTGCCAAGCGGCAACAATGTGCAATAGTGGAATGACATTATTGCAATAGTTTAGCTAGCTACACTTAACAAAGTTATAAATGCAATACTTATGTTTTTGCCCCCATTTTTCATGAGCTGAACTCAAAGTTCTAAGGCTTTTTCTATGTACACAAAAGGCCTATTTCTCTCAAATATTGTTCACAAATCTGTCTAAATCTGTGTTAGTGAGCACTTCTCCTTTGCCAAGATAATCCATCCACCTCTCACAGGTATGGCATATCAAGATGCTGAAGGCAGCATGATTATTTCACAGGTGTACCTTAGGTTGGCCACAATAAAAGGCCACTCTAAAATGTGCAGTTTTACTGTATTGAGGGGGGGTCCGGGGGGACCCAAAAACCAGTCAGTATTTGGTGTGACCTCCATTTTCCTCACGCATTGCAACACATCTCCTTCGCATAGAGTTGATCAGGTTGTTGATTGTGGCCTGTGGAATGTTGGTCCACTCAAATTTAAATGGCAATTTTTTTCTAAACATTTCCACTATTGTATGTTGTTGCCGTAGGGCAACATATCATAAAGTACCTTAAAACAATATTTTTTCCAATTTTTTTTTTATTTATTTTTTTACAGTACTTCAAGTTAAGCCATTCTAAGAAAAGAAAGAGTAAAATATTTTTTTCTATAGGTCGCATCATAATGCGTGTGGTAGAGGGTTAAATGTGTTTTCCTTGAAAAAACATTTGTCATGCCTTAAAACAGCTTGAATGTAACTACACCCTTGCCTCATTTAGTATACGTGGTTCTATGAATATGCAAATGAACCCCACCCCCAGTCAATCACGCCAGCTCAGAGATCCACTCGTTGACATCAGAAACACCAGCAATTTCAAACCTCGTTTTTGAGACTGTCTGGTTCACTGCAGTTTTAAGGAGAAAATGCTCAGCATTGGTGTTGTCTTAAAGCATTTAAAAACCCCACACAGACATATAAACAACATTAAAAGCTTGTTTTTCAGCACAGGGGGACTTTAAGATATGTCAACGCAAGTTGTTTTCAGTGAAGACAGCTCAAACTTGCATTTTAGTCTGGGACTAGCTTAAAGCTTGTCTGTGAAACTGGCCATTAGACTTTCTCAAGCCAACATCAAAGTTTGTCTAGATTAACTTTCCTTTAGTAGCCTAGTTTGAGTGTGTTGCTTTATTTATCCTTCATTTCTCATATATTCCAGGGTGGAGTGAATGATAATGTGACCATGACTGCCTACATTACTGCATCATTGCTTGAACTGGAAACTCCAGTCACTGTAAGTTCATCTTCAGGAAACACAGTATAAACTCATAGAAAAATGACACTCACAGTGTCTGTTTCTGTTTTTGTCACAGGATCCTGTCGTCAGTAAAGGATTGTCATGCTTGAGATCCGTCATTGAGGATGTCAAAAACATTTACACCACTGCTCTGCTCACCTACACTTTCAGTCTGGCTAATGACACGGACACTCGACAGCAGCTTTTCAAGAAACTGTTGGATGTTGCTATTTCAGATGGTAAGAGGTTTGTTTCTGATGATTTCTGTTGTCTTTTATGACTGTACTATTGTTTTTTGTCATGCTCATTGAGTTACGCGTGTGTCTTTTGTCCTCAAGGGTCTCATCTCCACTGGTCTCAGTCTGCATCTGCTGAGGACTCTGATTCTCTGGCAGTGGAGATCAGCTCATATGTGCTGCTAGCTGTTCTCTCTGCAGATTCAGTCACTACAGCTGATCTGGGCTATGCTAACAGGATTGTCAGCTGGCTTGTGAAGCAGCAGAATGCCTATGGAGGATTCTCCTCCACACAGGTTACTCAAACTACTCCAATCAAACACATTATTAGCGGTGTGAATGAGTAAAAGTGACATGACTGAATACATTTATTTCCCAGGACACAGTGGTGGCTCTTCAGGCTCTGTCTTTGTACGCCACCAAAGTGTTCAGCTCTGACGGCTCCAGCACAGTGACTGTACAGTCAGCAGGAGACACTCACCACTTTGATGTCAATCAGGACAACAAGTTACTGTACCAGGAGAAGCAGCTGCAGACCGTCCCAGCCAAATACAGCATTGAAGTGAAGGGCTCAACCTGTGTGTCTGTGCAGGTCTGTAGTGCGTTCAGCTTCATTTACTCACTCTCTCTCTTTCTCTCTTGGCATTGTGGTTATTCTGCTGTGAAATGGTTTATTAATTTATTTTTGTTTGTGTTGACTCTCTCAGATAGCTCAGTTCTACAACATTCCCACTCCTACTGAAGCTAAAACATTGAGCATTGATGCTAAAATTGAGGGAGATTGCAAAACATTGGGACAAAATTCCATTTTGGACTTCACAGTCAAGTAAGAATTTTTATTGAAATAAAAAGATTATAACGTAAGATCAACTAACAAATAAGGCTTTACTGAATATTTGTAACATCTTAATAAACACAAAAGCAATATAAACTGAAAAGGTATATCTCAGTAGTTTAAATTGCAACACTAAACACTTACTTGAGAAACAAGAAAAGATTTTTATTATTGACACATTATGAGTGATTTGAGTGATAATCTCTGCATGTCTTGTAAATTACTGGCTTTTGTTCTCGCTTATTTATTAATTTTTGAGGCATTTAAGAACAAAACCTTGCTCTTTTCCAGATACGATGGTCTACAGGAAAGGACTAACATGGTCATTGTGGATATTAAACTCTTATCTGGATTCACAGCTGATACATCAATGGTGTGTTTGAGTGATTCATCACAGAATGTGTAAAGTTTCTAGAGTTCACTATTTAGAAATTAACCAGCACTTTTCCCCACAGCTTGGAAGTTCTTCCGGATCATACGTACCACTTGTGGAACGGGTCGATTCTAAAGATGATCATGTCATTGTGTATTTGAAGGAGGTGAGAAAACAGCAACATTCATATTATTTTAATTAGGTCGATCCATAAACCTTTTATCCATAATGTCCATGACTAATGTGTTTGTTTCCTCCTGCAGATCCCACAAAATATTCCAATGAATTACCAGATACAAATTAAACAGATTCTTCCAGTGAAGAATCTCAAGCCAGCTGTGGTCAAAGTGTACGATTACTACCAAACAAGTAAGATTTAATAAGCCAGCGTTGAATGTTTTGATCATGTGATGCACATTGTTTATTCAGATTTACAGGTTTCCATTGTTGTATGAATGTGAACATCTTTCTTTTCCTTCAGGTGATCAGTCAGAGGCCGAGTACTCCTTTCACTGTGAATGAAGCTGCTGAAGTGCATCACCTCATAGTTCAGCTCGGATAAAGATGTTTGAACACTCTAATGCTTAATATTATAATGTTTATTCTTTATCATGTGCAAAATTATTTCCTATATCATCCCAAATTAGAACAACAACCCAACCCGTCTCTTGAGAACATGACTATACAATTCACAATTCATATGATTAATAAAAGTGATGAAAACAAGTTATAGTGAGCTGATTGAATTGTTGAATGTGTAGTAGCTACATGCTATGGCAACATTTTAGAATCAGACAAGATGTTTTGATTATATCTTGGGATTGTTTTTTATCTGGTCTCAGCTCTGCTTCAGTTATCTTGTCTTGTAAGAGGGTTATTTATGACCATTAAAGGTCCTCATGCTGTAGAATATTTATTTTGTCCTGCATTAAAGGTGAACTAAGTAACTTTTTTACCTTAACTGAACAGCTTCGGAGTCATTGGAATGGTTACATTACTTATTTCGGGTTGAATGGTGGTTGTTTCGCACCCCCCTGGTGCCCGTGAGCGGAAAATTCGCACTTGCAACTTTGAGCCGGCGGGCCGCCGGCCGCCGCGTCAGGAAGTCTCGCGTGATATCAGGTCTCGCGATGTAAACAATTGCTTTACGGCCAAAAGAAATCTGCTAAAATTCTGTCATTATTGCGCTCCCTCTCGCTGTTTGAACCCGAATGAAGAAGACTTTTTAAAGAATGTCCCATCTGCTTTGATGTCGTTGATCTACTAGCCTCTGGTGTCCGAGAATCGCCTACGAGTTTTTACAACAGTGTTGTCAAATATCTATTCCGAAGCTGTGGGGGGAGCTCTAGAGAGAAACCTGCGAGCAAAAAGCGAGAATACAGCGAAGAAATCCCGAAGTTACTGAGCCCCGCTTTAACTGAACAACATCATCAAACAACTAAATTATGAAATATGAACAAATAACAAATCACCTTCCCTAAAGTCATTGAGAGGTCAGAAACTTCACTCATCCCATCACAGAAAGGGTAATCAGGAAAAGACAGACTATTATTCTTAAAAAACAGAAGAACTCACAATAACACATAGGAAGTTTGCCAATCCGCCGATCTGCATAGCATATCCATACAATGTTACACTCTAAAAACTGCTGGGTTGTGTTAACCCAATGTTGGGTCAAATATGGTCTCACCCAACGTTGGGTTAAAAAATGCAATTTAAATGCATTTTGGACAAAATCAAAAATGGACAAAAATGCAATTTAAAAATGGACAAATTGCATTGGTTACATTAAAAATGTAAACCAACGGCTGGGTTTGTCCATTTTTAAATTGAATTTTTAACCCAACCTTGGGTGAGACCATATTTGACCCAAAATTGGGTTAACACAACCCAGCAGTTTTTAGAGTGTACTAACATTATAAGTGATCCCAGGCAGAAAAACAAACATGGTAAAATCTTAATCATGGTGTGCAATCTAAAGTAAAAGTATCATTTAATTTAGCTCATTTAATAGATTTACTTGACATTTTAATGATAAAGTCTTTTCAGACACAATATTAGAAGGGATCAAGGGATTTGCAAATCTAAACAAACATTTACAGTAATCTGACTGAGTGGGTGTAGGTGATTCTTGACCCTTGATTTCAGTATTGATTGTTTTCAGGAAACAGGTCAGTGGCCTGGTTTATTTTTCTGTGTATGAGCATATTTATTCAGATGATATGATATGTATATCTTACTATTTTCTACAGTACAACAGATCTACTTTAACTGCAAATTGCATTAATATAAAAATAATATATATTTTCCTAATATAATGAAAATATTTTTTTATATGCATTAACTCTTGTTGTTAAACGTTAATGGAGCTAAAAAATGCTGGGTTGTGTTAACCCAATGTTGGGTCAAATATGGACTAACCCAACGTTGGGTTAAAAATTCTATTTAAAAATGGACAAACCCAGACGTTGGTTTACATTTTTAATGTAACCAATGCAATTTGTCCATTTTTAAATTGCATTTTTGTCCATTTTTGATTTTGTCCAAAATGCAATTTGACCATTTTTAAATTGCATTTTTTAACCCAACGTTGGGTTAGTCCATATTTGACCCAAAATTGGGTTAACACAACCCAGCAGTTTTTAGAGTGAGTAGGTAGGAAAAAAGGCTGTGTATTAGTAATTATATAATTTCATCTATATTTTGCTACATGCCTGAATACTATTTTTAGTATTTGTCTCAAATGTATTTTTAAGGCTTAAATAGTGCTAATTTAGCAAAAGTTTTCAAGCATTGCCTTGTTGAATAATTTATCAGATGATCAATAGAAATGTTTTGAAGGACCTCCTTTAGCATGAGAGTCCTTTAAAAGAGACGGTCCAGTTCATCTCATGACCTGTATGTTCGCTCGTCATGAAGAAAACTTTTACTGAAGATAGTTTGCAGTTTCATCAGCAGAAGTCAGCTTCAAGACTCACAAAGAGTTTGTAGGCCGCCCCGTTTACAGTTACAAAGATCACAGCAGTTATATCCTACACCAAGGTCTAAGCTACGTCCTTGCTTCAGGTTAAATCATTCTCATTGGCTAAGAAATAGATAAACATAGTAATTTTCCACAGATAGACTGAAGCATATCCATCGTTTATGCAGCTGACACTCGGACCCTGAAGTTAGGCACGTCGTGACCTTCCAGGTCGCAGATTTGGGTTGCTGGGCGCCAGCATGTCCAGAACAACAACTCAGTCAATCTCCAATAATGAACAGATGTCAGTGTTGATAATTTTCTCAGATTATGGAAAAAAAAAACTAAAAGAAACTAAATCTCTGGTTACACAGAGATTTGTCTCTCAAGGGTAGAACTTTACTTTCCAAAGCATCTTTCACGTCTTGCTTACTCTGCCACATCTCTTTATGTTGATGCTCAGACTTCCAAGATAGTTTACCAATGTTTATTTAATTTCTTAAGGAAAAATAAGAAACACTAGAAAATCTGTAGTTATGAATTTTTATGAACATAGGCTACTTATATAGAATAGACTTAATTTTATCCACTTCTCTACTCCCATCTCTTTGTGGAACTTTATACAAAATTAAACTTTTTCTAAATTAGGGAGTCTAATTTTTTATCTGACAAATCCTGACAAATTCCTTCCAAATTATCTTACTTTTACAAACAACGTCTCTTAATGTGGTCTTTAATTTACAAGCATAACTTTTCTCCGCACAGTTATATAATTTGGCAAAACAGAGGTTTGCTGTACAAAAAATAAATCAATTCACTTTGATAATTGGGTTTAAAATAATATTATTTTAGTGAGTCAGTTATTTAATGACCAAGGAATTCCTTTAAAATATGAAGAATTTTTGTCACATTATAAAATCCCAATTACAGCAAAGGAATATGCAAATTTTTTTTAGCTATCCCTTCTGGGGTTGTTATTTTTATGAAGGGATTTAATAACAAGCTCACTCAGATTGTGCCACATCTCAATGTATGATACATATGTTGGTAAATTATCTCTTACCACCAAATCAAACAACAGGAGTATTCGTGCTCTGTTCCAGAAAGATGTTGTCTCTTGTCCTAATGCGATCTTTTATTGGAACAGACATAGGTGAAATTAACTGCTTGAGTGTGTGCTTTGCCACAAAAATGATTTTTGTATACAATAGGATCAAAGAAGTGTCTTATAAAATGGTACATCGTTGCTACACTCTAAAAACTGCTGGGTTGTGTTAACCCAATGTTGGGTCAAATATGGTCTCACCCAACGTTGGGTTAAAAAATGCAATTTAAATGCATTTTGGACAAAATCAAAAATGGACAAAAATGCAATTTAAAAATGGACAAATTGCATTGGTTACATTAAAAATGTAAACCAACGGCTGGGTTTGTCCATTTTTAAATTGAATTTTTAACCCAACGTTGGGTGAGACCATATTTGACCCAAAATTGGGTTAACACAACCCAGCAGTTTTTAGAGTGTATCCCACAAAACTTTTTTTTTTTTTTTTTTAAACAAAGGTTTATTTCTGATGACTTTGAAGATTTATCTAATTTATTTAGGTGTTGTGAGTATACTAAGAATTAAAAAAAAACAAAACACATTTTTAAAAAATGTGTGGTATAATTCCTGAAATCTCATTGAAATATGAAAATGTTATTCTGGGTTATTTACATTGTGAAAGAGAACAGTCAGATGTTTTTTTATTTACCCAATCTCATTTTGTTTCTCAGCAAATATCTTGTACACAAGAGTAAATATTGAAAGTGTAAGCCTTTCTTTAACCTTTTTCTGGAAGAGCTAAAACAGTATACAGTGGAGAAAATAATTATTTGATCCCCTGATGATTTTGTAAGTTTGCCCACTTACAGAGAAATGAAGGGTCTATAATTTTTTATGGTAGGTTTATTTCGAATATCAACCAAAAAAAACAGAAAAAAACACATTATATAAAGGTTATAAATTGATTCGCATTTTATCGAGTGAAATAAGTATTTGATCCCCTACCAGCCAGCAAGAATTCTGCCTCCCACAGATTGGTTATGTGCTCATGTGGAACACAGATTAGTCCTGTCACTTTAAGACCAAAAAGCTGTCAAAGGACATCAGAGACAAGACTGTAGACCTGCACAAGGCTGGAATGGGCTACAAGACCATAAGCAAGAAGCTTGGTGAGGAGGGGACTTGTTGGTGTGATTATTCGGAAATGGAAGAAATCGAAAAATGAAAAATCAATCGCCCTCGGTCTGTAGCTCCATGCAAGATCTGGCCTCATGGGGTAAGGATAATCATGAGAAAGGTGATGGATCATGAGATAGGTGATGGATCAGCCCAGAACTACATGGGAGGAGCTTGTTAATGATCTCAAGGCAGTTGCAGTCACCAAGCAAACCATTGGTAACACACTACGCCACAATGGATTGAAATCCTGCAGTGCCCGCAAGGTCCCCCTGCTCAAGAAGGCACATGTAGAAGCCCGTCTGAAGTTTGCCAATGAACATCTAATGATTCAGAGAACGCTTGGGAGAAAGTGCTGTGGTCAGATGAGACCAAAATTGAGCTCTTTGGCATCAACTCAACTCGTCTTCCAGCATGACAATGACCCAAAACACACCGCCAAGGCAATAAAGGAGTGGCTCAAGAAGAAGCACATTAAGGTTTTAGAGTGGCCTAGCCAGTCTCCAGACCTATAGAAAACAAACTAGCTAAGCTGTCTACATCCACTAAGCTAACAAAAATTATAACTGTTTCTAAATAAATGCACACAAGCTTGAATTCGCTCCCTAAAAAGTCCCACAATGCACCACCTTGAAAACTAGGGCGCATCAATAGCATGCGTCCAGAATCGCATGTTCTCTTGAGTATAGGTACTTCTTTTGAAAAAGTTTGATTGTAATCCTGACACACTTTCCTCATGTTGCCATTATTATGTGACCTGCCAGCATCAGTTGCGTTGCTTCACCACCATTCACAAATACTATCCCATGGCCTCATGGGGTAAAGTTTATTCATCAGTATTAGTCATATAATTTATGTGCATGTTACGTAAAGTGAGACTGTGTGTGTGCTTGATTAGTAATATTATAAATCAATCGGTAGTATAAAATATATCATAAAATGGAGATAGGGCATTAAATATATCACAAAACAAAATAATTTAGAAAAAAACAATGCTAAAGCTATTGAAATAAATAGACAAACATATTCAAATGAAAAAAAAAATGGACCTGGTAAATGGAAACCATTTACTAATTATAAAATACAATTTTGAATTGTAACAGTTGTTGTTGTTGTTGTTTAATAATTAATCCTACAGTCCATGCCTCATACTGAACAGTTAATCATCACCAAGGTCATGTCCAGTCAAACAAAAACGGTATTTGGAAAAGGTTTAGAATATACAATGATTGATGCTTAAACAGTCTACACATCCCTTTATGATGGCTTTTTTTCTTGTGTCACTCAAAAGAGGAATATTAATAACTTGCGTTTTATTGCTTTGTCTCTGTCAAGGAACCTCTGAGCCGTAAGTGAACCTTTTTAGTCTGTATTTGAATGTCCTTTCATGTGTGTGTGTATACTCTTATATCTCAGAGTAACGCAACTTAGTTTGCCCCTTGAGGCATTTAAAAGGGGACGGGGGGTTATTTAGCACATACTTTTTTTCTTCTTGTAGGTTGTTCATGGTGATGTTTCCAAGCATGATAAGTACAGGCTCGGAAGTTAAACTATGCGTGAGCCTTCTAAAACCAGAAGAAAATCTGCAGATGACCATTTCTCTGGTTGACAATAACCAGAACAGAACCCTTCTACAAGAGAGTACTGAGAAGGAAATCCACCGCTGCATTGACTTTCAGGCCTGTCATTAAGATTAAATTATTCACACAATGATCTACTGGAGTTGTTGAAAACAGCATATTCATGGTCTTAAAAGAATATATTGATTTAAAAAAACGTATTTGTTAATATAAAACAAATCTGAGCACCATAGGACGCCATGAATGTCAACAATTATTTTTTCATTTGTAATATAGAATATGATCTATCAAGACTGGCAAAAAAAAAAAAAAAAAATTCCATGTTTAATATCTAAGAAATAATTGCTCTCTAGTAAAGATTTGTAATGCAACTGCATGTGTTCAACAGGCGCCTGAATCTATTTCAGTGCAAGTGATCCAAGTGGAAATTCAAGGGAAAAACACTCATGTGATTGAAAAAAGAAAAGTCCAATTTGCATCCTATAATCCAATGACAATAATTCGGACAGATAAACAAATATACAATCCTGGACAAACAGGTATTTTCGCTCTATTTGGCTGCAGTGTTTGCTAACCTCTTGCTGCTTTTATGCACTTTTATGCAGATCTTAATATGTTTTATGTCTTCCTCAATTTTACAGTCCAATTCAGGATTTTCACAGTGGACCAAAACTTAAAACCAGTTGATGAAACAGTAGGTTGCAATTTAATTTTCGCATTCAAAATTTAATATCAGAATTTTAATCGTGAGTAAAGAAGGCATGACCTTGGTTCAGCGTTCAGACGACTTCATGTGTACATATGAATGTTTAGACAAATATATTTGAAATGTGGACTTATACCTCAGAGTAAACAGCTGTAGGTTGCAATCCAATTCTTTTCTGAACTACTGTTATCTGTTTACATCCACAGTACAAACTCATAGCAGTGCAGGTAAACTTCATTTCTTGTTTTCCCCCTTTCACTAACACATTTTTTGGTGGATAAATATTCCTGTCATTGCTATGCCAATGCTTTCTCATAAAAACAGGACAATCAAAGGAATAGAATCAATCAATGGATTAATGCCACATCCACCCATGGCAAGATTCTGCAACTTTCCCATGTGCTGAATCCAGAGGCTTCTGTTGGTTCATATGAGCTGTCTGTTGAGACTAGCAAAGGAACATTCAATGAAAATTTTCAGGTTAAAGAGTACGGTGAGTAGTACCATCCTTTTTAAAGTGTGCCCTTAAAAATAAGCAGTGCTATAGAATAATAATAATTTTTTCCAAAGAACCTTTTGTGCAATGGAAAGTTTTAATGGATAGGTTAAAGGCTCTTCATGAAAATGTAGAGAAAATGTTTTCTTTTCTTTGTCCTTACTTTGCCAAAAAAAAACATCACATCTTCTTTTGTGGTTCAGTTCTACCGAAATTCGAAGTGATATTAGAAAATCCAAAGACAGTGAAAGCGAATAAAGAGGAAGTAAATCTGGGAGTATGTGGGAGGTGAGGTCATTTGAACACCTTATGTGGACAATAACCATGAACACATTAAGCAGAAAGATTGGTTAACTTTCAGTATGTCTTACCAGATACACCCACGGACGGCCTGTTGTGGGTCGTGTGACGATGAGACTCTGCAGTTCCCTAATGCAATCAATCGGTTTTTATACAGTTCCGTATAGGACTCCACTCTGTCTTAATAGGTCAGCAGTGGTAAGGATGACTAAATGTTCTATTTAATAAAAATAAGCTATTCATTATTTCTGAATAAAATAATTATTTGTTTCTAGCTGAATGAGACTGGGTGTGTCTCTCAGAAGTTCCCCATGGCAGTCTTTGTCAAAAATTCAGAAAGTTACATATATAACATGCCACAGTCTCTTGAGTTCACTGGATCAGTAACTGAAGAGGGGACAGGTTAGTACTGCAACAAACATGAAAACAAATCTGGCCAATATGCTGACAAAACATAATATAATTGTGCTTACTTGATGGGTTGTGCAAAAGATTTCACTTTTTTTATGTTTCTCAGACATCTCAATGGAAAGGACTGAAATAGTGTTTTTGTCCTATAATCTCGGAAGCTTAAAATTTATTGACCTGCCAGAGTTCTTTGAGGCCGGTTCAGTCATACAGGCAAAGGTACACTATTCAATTCAATCTAATTCTAATTTAACATGCTGATTGCATTTTATTAGTTAAATCAAATATTTGTAACAAAAATGGGAGGTTGTTGTTATGGGTGAATATATGCACATGCATAACCATGCTATTATTAATATTAATTTATACAATTTAAATAGTTTCACAGCATATACATTATCAATTTGTGAAGGTGCCATGGAATTCGTTATTATTGTTCCTAAAGATTTTGACTATCATCATTTTAACTTTGCTTATGTTTTTCATTCAGTAATCTTTATCTGTGTTTTCTTTGACTGTACTGTATGTCCTTGATGAATTTCTGTTTTTCCTCCAGGTTAAAGCTGAGTTCTCCCATGGGACCCCAGTTTTTAACTTAACGATTTTTGTTCGTCACGCCTATTTTCAACATCCTCAAGTACTCATCACAGACATCAATGGTCTGGCCAATTTCACCATTGATACGTCCTATTTAAGAGCACCTATTACCGTATCGGTGAGCTTTTTATTTCTATGCGTGGGTATATTAGTTCTGTGCCGCTTTGCAGATGTTTCCATTCAAAAACACATGTACATGAATTTAAGAATAAATGCTACGTTTAAGGATTTGCACTGGTAATTGGGTATCACATTCGATTATGTCTGTGTTTTAGCCAGTTGCAGCTGGTTTCTCTGACCGTGTGTTGTTTGATCTGCTCATGACAGGCACATGCTTCATTAGACTATCAGCCTGGACCTCCATTCAGTTTTGACCCTGTGTACAAAATTCTGCAAATAAAACCCAAAGAAAGCCGAGAAAAAAAGAGTAAACTGGCTATAAAGGCTTTAGAAGAACCGCTGAAGTGTGATATGGAGATTCCAGTAACAATCCAGTACACTATTGCTGGAGAGACTGTTGAAAGTGGTTATGTTACCATAGTCTACCTGGTGGGTGCAGAGATGAAGCAAAACACTGCACATATTTTTTTTTCCCTTGCAGTTATTTTATTCACTGCTCTTTTCTCTTTCTTTGTCAGGTTTTATCCAGAGAAGAGATAATTGACCAGGGGTATAAGAACGTGGAAGTAAAAGGCTCTGATGGAGTGGTGGAGGGAGAAGTGGTGTTCAAAGTTTTTGTTCGCAAGCAGATGGGTCATAATATAGGGTTTCTTGCTTACTGTGTGCCGCCCAGTGAGATTGTACTAGCTGTTTCCAGAACATTTCAAATTGAGAAATGTCTTGCAAACAAGGTAACTAACAATATGGAAATTGTATCTGCATATTATTTTCTGCTAGTACAGTGTATGAAACAATAGCAACAAGACAAACACTGCAATAATCTTACAGTAATATTATTTGTTTATTATCATGAGGATGATGATGATTCATGAACAGTTTATCAAGTAAAAGAAATTACACTGAGTCTGATTTGTTTTATTAAACACTAGTAAGCAAATATATACATATTTAAAATTAATGTTGTTTGTGTGTACTTAGAATATTATATACAGCATTGCCATGGATGATGACGAATATTAGGAAATATGACACCACTGAATGCCATATCAGAAGTGTAATAATTAGTGATAGTAATTAGTAAATTTCGGTTGAAATACTTTTGTTTTGAAATGAAAGATTGCACTGTATTTCACAGGTGTCCCTGCAGTTTTCTCCTACTACTGCTGTTCCAGGTGAAGAAAACACTCTCCAGCTCTCAGCTCAACCTGGTTCACTGTGTGGCATCAGTGCTGTAGATCAGAGCGTCCTGATCCTGGAGAAAAATAAACGCCTGGACCTTGACAATGTAATATCCATCTTAGACCGGTCTTCAACTTCTTCAATGACAATTTTAAAAATGACTGTATTCATGCCATCCTTCTACAGGTTTTCAGCTTGTTGCCTCCCAGGTTATTTCACTTTTACCCTGAAGATCAAGAAGAATGCTTTAAAATCAGATCCATAAGAAGTATTATGGTTGATTTACCTCCATATGTACCAAATATACAGTCCTACCCTTACCCTATGCCTAACCCAGCAGATACTGTTCATGAGACTTTCTCTGTAAGTATTTAGGTTTTATGTTTGCGTGTGATTTGAAAGGTTTATTGTGATTAATGTTTTGGGACAAAACAGTTGCAGCTGAAATACTTTTTAAGGTACTGACTTTGTTTCTTGCATACCTTTTTGCATTGTCATCTGGACAAGAACATGGGATTGAAGGTGGCAACAAATTTGATTATTAAAATGCCATCTTGTATTCAATTCAGAGATGCAATTTATAGGAGAGTGTTTGGCGGCGGTGAGACGTCTGTTTATTTTCTCTCTATATATACTGTATGTAGCCTATACATGAACTTGTTCTAAAATTAAACTGAAATAGTAAATCTCCTGCTGAATTCCAGGCTATGGTCCTGTTGGTTTACAGCCAGGGATGAGTGTTGGCCCAATATATCCTCCAGCAGCAGGTGTAGTTTATCATAGAGCTGGAGATCTGGGTTCAATACCTGTAGGAGCTGCTGGACTCGCAGGAGGTCAGGGATGTAAGTATGACCCACATGAAATCTCGAAATTGCCTTCAACAATTAGTGAAATTGCAAAATGCTTGCCATTATAATTTGACAGGTTCTCTCGAGAATTTCATAAATGTGGTAACCATAAGTTGACTATAAATGGACGTTTTGTTCTACAGTGTAAATTACACACACCCATATCGAAAACGAGAAGTAAATAGGAATGTTTGGGGTGCGAGTATGTGTAACAGTTATGTGTACGCTGTAGAGCAAAACATCCAAGTATCGTCAACGCATGTTTGCCACAGAAAAATCTCATATAAAAGCCCAAAATCTCAAGGGAACCACTAAAGAAATTAGTCTTCCAGGTTTTAACATCAATTCCCTGCACCAATCTATTTCTTAAATATATAGTTTGGCTCGCTGCGTGCCACTGTTTTCATTTACACACGTGCAGTCTATAATCCGGTGTCTTCAGTGTCTCAGAGTGACTCGGTTTGCAGTGAATGCTGCTCCACACAAACTCTATCTCTGCAAGTGTTGTGAGATTATGCTGCTAAAGACATGCATTTGAAGGCAAATGTGTCAACATGCACCAACCATCCTCCTACATTTGTAATGAGAATAGTTTATAAATTGGTTGTCAACAAATTAGAAGCTTTGAGTTTGAAAAAGTTATTAGTTATTAATATTATTAGTATTGTTATTTTACAGTACAATATGGGGTGATTCAGGTTTTCCTTCTTTTTTTTGTGTGTGTGTAGTTAATCAAATTGGACTTGGAGGATCCTTATTTACAGGAACTCTAAACATACCTCTCATATCCGTAGAAACAATTCGCACATTCTTCCCAGAAACATGGATTTGGGAACTTGTTGAAGTTGGGTAAGTGAATGAAAAGTGTTATATAGGCGCTGCCTGTCCCCTTGCAAATATGATTGGCACTCTTGTGGTAAATTTTGTGACAATAAATGCAAATTTCTCTTCAGGGACTCTGGATCAGCTCAGGTTCCTGTCACGGTTCCTGACACCATCACCACTTGGGAGACGGAGGTCTTCTGTCTGTCCTCTGAAGGTCTGGGTCTCGCTCCTCCTGCTCAGCTGACAGTTTTCCAGCCCTTCTTCCTGGAGCTCTCTCTGCTTTACTCCATCATCCGTGGGGAGATCTTTGAGCTGAAGGCCACTGTCTTCAACTATCTGTCCAAGTGCATCATGGTGAGATTTCAGACTCAGTCTAATCAAATCATATCAAATATTCCACTAATCATGTGTGGTTGATTGACAGGTTAAAGTGACTCCAGCTCCGTCCTCAGACTACACTCTCAAAGCCTCCTCTGATGATCAGTATTCATCCTGTCTATGTGCTAATGGAAGAAAAACCTTTAAATGGATCCTCACTCCTTCTGTTCTTGGTGAGTTTTCCAGTCTGAATCATTGTTTCTCAGTGTTTGTGTCTGTTGTATCTTCACGTATATGTCTTATGTTTTAGGAGTCTTGAATATTACAGTCAGTGCAGAGGCAGAGGCGTCCCAGACTGTGTGTGACAATGAGATTGTGAGCGTCCCAGAGAGAGGACGCATTGACACGGTCACACGAAGCTTGCGTGTAAATGTGGGTAGAAACAAATTATGCAAATATGTTGCATTATTGTTTGTTACAATGTTATATCTAAAACTCTACCTTCACATGTTACACTATACAGCCAAACATCATAAAAAGCTATTGTGCTAACATTAACCTGTATCTCCCAGGCTGAAGGAATCGAAAAAACTAAAAGCCACAGCTGGCTGCTTTGCCCCAAAGGTAATGGCTGTGCACATTTATGCCGTGCACATGATTTTAAAAAAGATTTAGATTAACTTTAAATCTACTTCCAGCTTTATGGATTATTTATTTTATTATTTTATTTAATGGATTATTTATTTCCAGCTTTATTGTTTTGTTTTGTGCCTCAATCTACAGGGCAAAATCTCTTGGAGGAAGTAGAGCTGGCATTTCCCAAAAATATGATAGAGGGATCAGCAAGATCTACTGTTTCAGTGCTTGGTAAATTTGAAATCATACCTTCACT
Organism: Squalius cephalus; assembly: GCF_949319135.1. Lineage (NCBI taxonomy): Eukaryota > Metazoa > Chordata > Actinopteri > Cypriniformes > Leuciscidae > Squalius > Squalius cephalus. The sequence continues at coordinate 15,028,571 of NC_137132.1, read as the reverse complement.
GCAATACTGTTTTGTTTTGTACACTGAATCACATTCTCTGGTAGGAGACATATTGGGTCGTGCTCTGAAGAACCTTGATGGATTATTACGGATGCCGTACGGCTGTGGAGAGCAAAACATGGCTGTTCTTTCTCCCAATATTTACATTCTGCAGTATCTGGAGAACACAGAGCAGCTCACCTCAGCCATCCGAGAGAGAGCCACAGGCTTCCTGAAGAGCGGTGAGAGACATAAATCATGTCAAGAAAATAAAAAATTATGCATTTTTCAACACACCTGAAAGTCATTCAGTAAAGTTGAATAATCAGACACATTGAATCAACCCAAACAAACTGTTGAAGTGTTAACCATTATCACACTAAACAGGATACCAGAGACAAATGAACTACAAGAATTTTGATGGATCATACACCACATTTGGTTATGGAGATGGGAATACATGGTAAATATATTTTCAATCACTTTTGTTAAACAGAAATATCAAGGTAATCTACAATAAAAAACACATTTAAAAATGTGTCTCTCGGTTCAAATAATTTGTTTTGAAATGTATGATGGATGAAACATTTTTTTTATTATATCTTCCACACCACCAGGTTGACTGCCTTTGTCCTGAGGTCTTTTGGCAGAGCACAGAAATACATATTTATTGATCCAGAAATTATTCAGGGTGCAAAGAATTGGTTAATAAGTAGACGGTATTCAGACGGCTGTTTTATCCAACAGGGAAGCTTGTTCAACAACAGAATGAAGGTCGGTCAACTTCTGTCTATCTATATCTCTCTATCTTACTCACCATAGACACGGCTCAATTCGAGGGGCGGGATAAACGGCTGTCTTTGAAATTCCCTCTGCAATAGGACAGCGCTTCAACCAACCAGAGCGTTTTCCCAACAGCGGAGCTTACGTTAGTTGATAGATTCAACTTTTAAATCTGGCCGGCAAAACTACGAACACATCTTCCTTTTTTAAAAATGACTTAAGTGCCGTTCTTTGCTCTTTTCTCAAAGAAAAACGTAACTCCAAGTCCTCCAGAGTCACGGCCAAAGCCGATTTGAAAGACTGTTCTCCAGCAGCAGCTCTTCTTTGTTTTCAATAGTAGGGAACCGTCGCAACTCTGTCGTCATTATGTTAAGCCCGCCCCGCCTACTCTATACGCGTCGCGTATAATTTTAGTTTTTTTTAAAACCCAATTTAGGTTTTTACAGCTCCGAAAGTCAATGGAGAGTTGCTAGACTACCCTGGCTGCAAAATACATTTTGCTGCCGCTAGGGTGCGTCTAGATTTCTAGGCTATCTCTATCTCTCTTTCTATCTAGAACACAATAGCAGCCACCTAGAAATGGTCTAGTAACTATCTAGAAAACCTGGAATCTAAGACCTGTAAATGTTTAAGCTTTAAAAAAAACAAAAAAAAAACATTTAGGCCTGGTTTCACAGACATGTTTTAGAATAAGCCAGGATTAGGCCATAGTTAAATTAGGATAATTAAGTACCTTTTTTAAACGTGCCTTAAAAACATTACTGGTGTGCATCTTGAGACAAAACAATGGCAGTGAAATATTTTGAAGTCCCCCTGTAGTCAATAATTTGATCTCTTAAAACTGACCAAAATTACATTTTTAAATGTTTTTTCCTTGAAAAAACATTTGTCATGCCTTAAAATAGCTTGAATGTAACTCTACACCCTTGCCTCATTTAGTATACGTGGTTCTATGAATGAATATGCAAATTACACCAGCGATTTCAAACCTCGTTTTTGAGACTGTCTTTGGTTCACTGCAGTTTTAAGGAGAAAATGCTCAGCATTGGTGTTGTCTTAAAGCATTTAAAAACCCCACACAGACATATAAACAACATTAAAAGCTTGTTTTTCAGCACAGGGGGACTTTAAGATATGTCAACGCAAGTTGTTTTCAGTGAAGACAGCTCAAACTTGCATTTTAGTCTGGGACTAGCTTAAAGCTTGTCTGTGAAACTGGCCATTAGACTTTCTCAAGCCAACATCAAAGTTTGTCTAGATGAACTTTCCTTTAATAGTTTGAGTGTTGCTTTATTTATCCTTCATTTCTCATATATTCCAGGGTGGAGTGAATGATAATGTGACCATGACTGCCTACATTACTGCATCCTTGCTTGAACTGGAAACTCCAGTCACTGTAAGTTCATCTTCAGGAAACACAGTATAAACTCATAGAAAAATGACACTCACAGTGTCTGTTTCTGTTTTTGTCACAGGATCCTGTCGTCAGTAAAGGTTTGTCATGCTTGAGGTCCGTCATTGAGGATGTCAAAAACATTTACACCACTGCTCTGCTCACCTACACTTTCAGTCTGGCTAATGACACGGACACTCGACAGCAGCTTTTCAAGAAACTGGAGGATGTTGCTATTTCAGACGGTAAGAGGTTTGTTTCTGATGATTTCTGTTGCCTTTTATGACTGTAATATATATATATATATATTTTTTTTGTCATGCTCATTGAGTTACGCGTGTGTCTTTTGTCCTCAAGGGTCTCATCTCCACTGGTCTCAGTCTGCATCTGCTGAGGACTCTGATTCTCTGGCAGTGGAGATCAGCTCATATGTGCTGCTAGCTGTTCTCTCTGCAGATTCAGTCACTACAGCTGATCTGGGCTATGCTAACAGGATTGTCAGCTGGCTTGTGAAGCAGCAGAATGCCTATGGAGGATTCTCCTCCACACAGGTTACTCAAACTACTCCAATCAAACACATTATTACCGGTGTGAATGAGTAAAAGTGACATGACTGAACACATTTATTTCCCAGGACACAGTGGTGGCTCTTCAGGCTCTGTCTTTGTACGCCACCAAAGTGTTCAGCTCTGACGGCTCCAGCACAGTGACTGTACAGTCAGCAGGAGACACTCACCACTTCGATGTCAATCAGGACAACAAGTTACTGTACCAGGAGAAGCAGCTGCAGACCGTCCCAGCCAAATACAGCATTGAAGTGAAGGGCTCAACCTGTGTGTCTGTGCAGGTTAGGGAAGTACAGCAAACCAAACCAATGTGAAAACAGATTAAAGACACTTTATAAACAGATTATGCCTTAAAGAGATGTTCTAACGTTATGTGACTTTCTTGTAGATGTCTCTTTTCTACAATATTCCCACTCCAAAGGAACATAATGCATTACTCGTATTTGCTGAGACAATGGGAGAATGTAACAAAACGACAGGACAAATTTTGGATGTCGAAATAAGAGTTGTGTAAGGACAGATTGTGATTCACACATTCAGTGTTACGGTTTAATTCTTTACTCCCTTATTGCATTACTATATTATACCATTTTTTATTTTTCTTATTAGATATACTGGGACGGAAGCGAGTTCAAACATGGTCATTGTAGATATGAAACTCTTGTCAGGTTTTCAAGTAGAACCCTCTTCCCTGGACGAGGTAAGGCACTTTAAGCCAGCGTCTATGAGAGTGAGTCCCCAAATTTTTACTGAATATTTTAGTCTATGCTAAAAAAAAAAAAAATGTTTTCCACAGTTAAAGAGAGTAGCACATCGTGTTGAATCCAAAGACGATCATGTCATCGTATATCTACAAGAGGTGGGAATATGTAATGACTACCATTATGATGTCAATGACAATGAACTATTAAATCCATTTTAAATCCTACTATATTACAGCAAAATAATTATCACATTCTCACAAAAAAAAAAATGTTTTGCCATATCATAGCATTGATAAATCTAATTTAATTATAATGAATGACTAATGTGTTTTATATTTTTTTACAGGTTCAAAAGAACATTGGCTTCAGCCAAACACTACGCATTAAACAGGACTTCTCAGTCAAAAACCTCAAGCCAGCAGTTATAAAAGTCTATGACTACTACCAGACCAGTAAGACTAAATTACTCAGTGCTTATTTATTTATACACTTACGTCTTCACACCTTTGCAGCATATTTAAATCTTGTTTCCAGGCGAACGGGCTGAAGCAGAGTACTTAAATCACTGTGCCTGAGGACTGACGCTGCAGAAGAAGCAACAGATATCAACACACAAATTTAATATATAACTGTGATATATATATATATATATATATATATATATATAATTATATATAATTTGCTTTCATTTACTTATTGGCTTATAGGTTCCCATTTATTTTATACACGTTTAGGTCTTATCATTTGTGTTTTATCATTAAAAGGCACATTAATAAGACACATGAGATGCAGGTAGGCTTAGCTTTTGTAGGCTTTATCATTTTAGAGAAATATTATTCTTGTTGTTAACATGCAATAACACTATCTTTATAGTTAATATAAATGCTTTGATTACTGTATATCTATTCTCTATATTATGAAAAGAGCAAATAAAATGATCATTATACAAAGTCCAGTAAAAGTATCATTTGCCCATCAGACGTCTTTTGTAATACAATTAACATCCTTGTATTATTTAATATATTCATGTGCATGACCTCATATATGCTAATAATAAAGTCATGCTGGAGTGAAGTAAACTTTAGTTTCGAGAGAAATCCATATCAGTGTTATTTATACTATAATAGTATTTATTAATATTTTTAATGTGCTTTTAGTTTTATGTTCAGTTTTGTTTTGTTTTTAGTTATTTTAAAGGATTTATTATTTCATTTGATTATTTTTTATGTAATGTATTTATCTCAAATATTATTTTAAGTTATAATTTTAGTGCATAAAGTTATTTCAGTTAATTGCCAAGACAACATTTCTAGTTTTCGTTTAAGTTTTTCATCAGATTTTTATATTTAATTTTATTTCAATTACTGAAAACTATTTGTAGAAGTTTTAGTTAACAATAATGCAACCGTTTTAGTTGCAATGCAATGCAAACCAGCACCTGTAAGAAGTTTTCCAACCGCTAGGTGGAAGCATTGATCAGTCCCTGAATCACCACTTCTGTTATCAAAGAAGCTTCTGTTGGTGTCATGCCATGAGCAGTGATGGTAAAGCAGACTCTCAAACAACCCATGATTCATGACTGAGTCACCTTTTCTGTTATTATAAAAATTAATTATAAAAATTAATTGACCCTTTTCTACATATTATAAAACAACACATGAACACTACTCAGCCAATACATTTACAAAGTGAATGTAGTAAATTGCGGTAAATATTCTCCGCTCCGCGAGAGAGGGCGCTCAAGTATTCGTACACAACTGAACGGTCCAGTCACGAGCGCCCAGCTGGACTGACGTCACTTCCGTGACAATAGGGTCAGCGTGACAGATTTATCAACAATAACAAGAGCGACTTGTAACAGCCTGGCGTTCAAAGTGCGGGATTTCAAGTGAAATGACGTAGATGAACTGACCGTTAGGAGTCGGTGGGAATTACAGCGCCTTTCCCCAAATCTCTTCGAGGAGCTGCTCATTCAATGTAAGACACTTTGTAATGATGGAGGGATGTTTTCGGTTCAAGCTAGCTACATATTAGCAGAAGTATGGTCAGTCACTGGTGTTGACATTCTCTTTTCGAGTCATTTAACATTTTAGTGGTCCGTTTTGGGGAGTGGTGCTATCAGATTTGATATATGTATTGTCATGCAGAAGCTCAAGTTAGATTCATCTTTGATAATTATCAATTATAAATGACCTGTGCTCTTATAAAATCACAGATGAAGGTGACCCACCTTTATAACTTTGCCATTGCGTTACTGTCATGTGATGGTTTGAAAATGTAGGAATGCACGATAGACTAAATGAATGTGGTTTTGGACAGTGTTGGGTAGATTGAGGTGAAATATTAGTAGTTGTTTGGTGGTGTGTGTGTGTGTGTGTGTGTGTGTGTGTGTGTGTAGATAGATAAAACTACGTGTCAATAACACAAAGAGCCTTACAGAATTCTTACTGCATGTTTTGATAGAAATTGCGTGACCATTTATGCAAAAAGAAAACAGAAACTAGTTAAGTCAACTAGTAAACTAGAATGTTTTGTTTTTATGGATATAAGATGTTCATTTTGTAAGGCAAGAACTGCATTGCACAGATATATTAAATTAAGGTAGAGTCATTCTGTACGTTACAAATGAAAATAATTGATTGCAGATGCTTACATAATTTAATACATAGCCTATCTAATTATGTAACTCAACTCATTTGATCAACGATTTCAGCCATATGTTTAGAACTTCTGCTCCCCATACTTGATATCATTTGGGCATTATAGTTTGTTAGTTTGTTTGTTTTTTCATCTGTTTTAAATGTGCAACATGCTGTAAAATAGGAGTTAGGCCCATTTTTTTTTTTTTTTTAAAACAGCTCTTGTTCTTGTAATTTGACACTCAGACTCTAGACTTTAAGGAAACTGCTTCTGGAACTGTATTGTCTTGGCAACTTTTTGTTTCACTAGTCAGCTATTGTACTTTTAGCATCATTATATGCACAGCTGTCTAAAGAATGCTTACATGGTTTTGGTCTCTTTGTCATGTATTTTCCTTAAGAGTCTGTAAACTAGTAAGCGAGTTGTAACTATCGTAAGGTTTTTCAGATGCATATTGAGTGTGTTGACTTAAACAGAAACTCTGGCTGAGTCAGATTAGTGTAGTTACAACTGAAGGTGAATCGGTTGTCTGTCCTTCTTGCTGACCTGGTGTCTTCTTTCTACAGAGTGCTGTTATCCCTGAAAATTGTGGAGGACGCTGAGCAGTCTCTGCTGGTGTGCATCCACGTTTATCCACTGAACCTTGACACTCAATGGATGAATAACTTTTTGTAGTAAAAGTAAGCATTATTTTATGGCGCTGCTGTAACTGTGGACCTGTGAGGATAAATCGCATAGCAGGTGAGACCCCTTAAAAACTCAGGCTTCTCATATTTATACTGGTTAATTTAGGAAAAACATATTCACCGGACATGTTTAGTCATCAGTGGATTAACATATTTTGTGTTATAAGCCAGTATTGCCGTGCTCAGTAAAGCTGCTGGTTTCATTTCAGCAAAGAACATGATTTATTTAGCCAGCAGATGGTTAAATCTAGGCCAGCTCTGTTAAAAATGGAATTTTTAACCCAGAGGACTGCAGTTCCTGACTATATGTTTAACTGAGGTTGTCTGACACATGGGTCAAGGCATAACACTCATTATTGTCCTATTTATGAATTTTTCATAAATAGGACATTAAATGCAATTCATACATTGCAGTGTGATGAGCTTCTGCGATGAATGTGTTTTTATTTTTGTATATTTGTATGGGGGTGGGGATGTTAGGGGCATAAATGTCAGGATGAAAAGAAAACCTTTAGTAGTTTGGCACAGTGTTGTTATTTTTATCTGAAACTAAAATTGTTTTAAAAAAAAGATAATTGAAATAAAGCTGAAATAAAAATATTAGATTAATATTTTACTTAAACTTAAAAATGAGAAATGTTGCAACTAACTGAAATAAATAAGCTCTAAAATGACTAAAAGTGAAATAAAAAATAATGAAAGCTATATAAAATATATAAATAAATGAAAATTAAACCAATAAAAATGCCAAAAGCACATAACTAAAATAAAAAAAGCTATATCAGTGTTGTTAATATATGTTTGTTGCACTATATGACTTTGAGTTGGCAGATTTATATTGCTGCTATATGTTATATATTGACAAAACTGCTTTAATTCATACAGGTTTGGAACAACTTGAGGGTGAGTAATTGATGACAGAATTTAATGTTAGGTGAACTATCCCTTTAATATTTGAAAAACTTTTATCTGCCAAATGGAAGTCATGTGGTTCAACAAACATGCAATAACAAAAATCAAAACAGGAAATAATGACATATTGCCCTTGTAGATTCTCATGTCTATATGGCAAGGTCTATTAGTCTCTTCAAATATCAGATAATTTGAACATTTCATTGCAACACAAGGCTAGTTCAGGGTCATTTAAACAAATGGGTAGTCCCACCTAAAACTCACGCCATTGGTTGAGATAGAAGTTGACATAAGGACTCCTCAATCACCATTTTGAAACCACCGTTTTATGAAATTAACCTACAAATGGATTGCCTATCTCTGCACATTGAACTAGGAACTATTTAGAATTGGGAAAACAATGGCACTTTATCTTTAGATAAAACATTTTGATAATTGTGTATCCACAGCTGCATAAGGTGCGTGGCGTGGGACAGTGCAATGGAAGCTTCTGAGATGGAAGGCCGCACCTTTATGCAGGCGATCAGTGAGAAGTACAGCCCGGAGAACTTTCCTTGCCGTCGGGGTCCAGGCATGGGAGTCGTGGTTGTGCCATCTGGACCACAGGGATCACCTATGAAAGGTGAGGCTTGGGTTAATTAAAAAGTTATGTAAGGTTCCTTCCTAGGTGATTTTTAGTGTTTACTTTGGCAGCTGTTGCTGTTGCTGTGTTTCATAGTTCATTAATTGTGTGGTCAATCTGCCTTCAGACCGTCTGAACCTGCCCAGTGTTCTGGTTTTGAATGGCAGTGGAATCAGTCATGCAGGAGAGGAGGGAGAGATCGCTGCCTTCTGTGCTCATGTTGTTGAACTTGATCTGTCCCACAACAAGCTCCAAGACTGGGATGAGGTAAGTCAGTTCATCTGGGGAGCTCATTGTTTCCGATTTTGTATAATAATACAGATTCAAATGGCCAATTTTGTTTTAAAAGATTTAAAGGGATAGTTCACCCAACAATAAACATTCATCATTCTCACATTGTTCTTTATACCATAGTCTGTCTGAATACTCGATTCTGATTGGTTGGAAGTTGTGCAGTAAAACTATTAATGCACAGGTAGTTCCAAGTCCATTTAATCACCGTTCTATATTAACTGCGCTGTTTTCATTGAAGCGCACACACGCATACGTCACTTGTAGAGCGTGCTGCACATAACATAACATCACTGGTTTTGAAGTAATGAAACTAACAGATTCGTTGTTTAAAGAGAGAGACGCTGAACAGACACAGGTAATTCACACACGCATCTCTCATCTCTCTCTCTATAGATAATGTTCAATTTATTTATAAAGCACATATTAATACAACGAAGGTTGACCACAGTGCTGTACATAGGAAAAAGTAAAATAATCATAAAATCACATTCAAATTCTGTAATGAATTCAAATAAATGTAATCTTATGCACTACTTCATGTTTGTGTCTAATTCAAAGCGTGCAGAATGCTAGATCTAACGACGAGTCATCATAGCTGGTGAAAGAAAATAACCATTATTTTTAGCCTTCCGGTCAAATATTGCACTGCAAACATCAATAACAGCTTTAAGTTGTCGACGCTGGCAAATGACCATGGTATAAGTGGGATAATCCACTGATAGCTGTGTATTAAATGATTTGAATGCTCTTAATTTTTGCTGCATAATATTTTTGTGGAAATAGTGCTAAAAAAAATTTCAGGATTCTTTAATGAATTTATTTGATCAAAATTACAGTTAAACAGTTTAAAAGTAATATTGTGATATATTATTACGACAGCATTTATTTGAATAGAAATTTTTGTAACATTATAAATGTCTTTACTGTCACTTTTGATCATCCTTGCTTTCTTTAAAAAAGTGTCAGGTATATATTTTTTATATATAACGATTCTTTAGATATTTTAACTGTTGTGTCCACTGAAAAAAAAACATAGCATAACTGGTTTAAAAATTACATGAGAATGGTTAAATGATTTTTACTCTTGTTTTAATCTGTTCCAGATCCGCAAGATTGTTTCTAATATCCCGAACCTGGCGTTCTTGAACCTCAGCTCTAATAAGCTGAATGATGCAGTCTTAGATCCAGGCTGCGCTAAGGCCTTTTCTGGCATCCGTCGCTTCGTTCTTAACAATACCCAAGTGTCCTGGGACACGGTGCACACGTTCACACAAGAAATGCCTGAGTGAGTCACTTTGAACTTGTAATGTTTCTGCATAATTGAAAAGAAAATAGACTGGCATCCTTTATAACAGATAGTGAAGGTGTATGTGGTGTATAGCAGGGTTCCTCAAATCCAGCCCTGCTGTCCACTGTCCTGCAAAGTTTATGTCATACTCTGATCAAACTCACCTATCTGCAATTTTCTAGTAATGCTGAAGATGTATTTGATTAGGGTTGGAACTAAGCTCTGCCGATCGGACCGGATTTGAGGAACCATGGTGTATAGTATTGATTGCTCTTGCTAGTTTGAGATTTTTGAGACATTATGGTATTGATTTTATATCTTTTTTACCATAAAGAGTATTTTAATGGCTGTATACATGCAATCCTGTGAACAAAACTTGCATATTTTGATTATTGGGTATAATAGAATAGGTTAATATGCTTTAAAATATATATTTATATTTCCCATACTGTACATTATTGCAGCTCTTCTATTCCCAGTCTGACTCAAACATCCTGATTTCTACAAAGCACCTCCTTACGAAAAGCTCAGAGTACTTTGATTGGCCAGCTGACCCAGTGCATTGTGATTGGCCACACACCTCAAGCGTGTGGACATGTAACACCCCTTACCATAATTGCAAGCTTCAGATTCCAAGACTTATAAAGCATTTGTAAACAGTAAACACTGTTAATAATAATGTCGTCGTTACCATATAAGTTCGAGCCCGAGTCAGATTCTGAAAAAATACAGATGATCAAGTTGGTCGATCGGAACCAACTTTGCAAGCACGACTTGAGCTGGTTCTCAGTGGTAAGTCAGTCTTTGTTTATAGCCTGTGTTGTACTTTCATAGATTCAGGAAGCTGTCCTCTGGAAAATGCACAATGCACAAGCAAACATTTGAATGAATGAATGAGGCATTTATATAGCGCTTTCATATGTACTACTGTACACCCAAAGCGCTTTACAATTATATCAGGGGATCTCTCCTCAACCACCACCAGTGTGCAGCATCCACTTGGATGATGCGACGGCAGCCACAGTACAACGGCGCCAGTGCGCTCACCACACACCAGCTATAAGTGGAGAGGAGAGAGAGTGATAGAGCCAATTCAATGTATAAGGGGATTATTAGGAGGCCATGATTGGTAAGGGCCAATGGGTGGAATGTGGCCAGGACACCGGGGTTACACCCCTACTCTTTACGAGAAATGCCATAGGATTTTTAATGACCACAGAGAGTCAGGACCTCGGTTTATGTCTCATCCGAAGGACGGTGCTCTTTGACAGTATAGTGTCCCCGTCACTACACTGGGACGTTAGGACCCACACAGACCACAGGGTGAGCACCCTCTACTGGCCTCACTAACACCTCTTCCAGCAGCAACCTAGTTTTTCTCAGGAGGTCTCCCATCCAGGTACTGACCAGGCGCAGCCCTGCTTAGCTTCAGTAGGTAACCAGTCTTGGGCTACAGGGTGATATGGCTGCTGGCAATTGCTGGCATTTGGGTTGTACTGCTGAGGAACAAATAAGTCTAACCTCTGATTAACCTCTGAAAGCAAAAGCGGTTTTGCTTTCGCATTCAAACATACGGTGTTTCCGTGACATGCCAACAACACTTCAATTCATTGAAACCTCGCATTCTTTCTTTGCTTATGCCTTTGGCTGGTATTATGCTAACATTTTACTTTGTGATGTGGACGTTTGAAGAAGTTATATCTGGATCGTTGTATTTAAGGCAGGTCTGGTTCAGCGTTCTCTGTTAGAATAAATCACATTGTGGAAGACTATGAGCTTTGTAACTTTTCAGATCATATACATGCACAAACAGATATATTACACAAAAGGAAAAGGAAAACATTAAAAAGCATCATATGATCCCTTTAAAGTTCATGGCCATGCTCCATTTCGCCGGTTCTTTGCTTCATATGTTTCACACCTGACCTAATGAAATGTCATCATTTAACATTTAGGGAAAAACAAGATTGCTTGTCCCAAATATCATCTGATCCATGATATTTAACGAAATTATCTCTGGTATGAGAGCTCTCCACCAATATCGATTGGTTTTGTCCAGGCTTGAGGAGTTGTTCCTGTGCCTTAATGAGTACACCACTGTGACACCGGCTGCCATGCCCTGCCCCACACTGCGTCTGCTCCACATCACAGACAACAGCCTCCATGAGTGGAACGAAGTAAGAAAATTTGGCTCCATGTTCCCTGCACTGGACACTTTGGTCATGGCCAACAACAACCTGAGCTCCATTCATGACTCGGGAGAAATCCTTCAGCGGCTCTTCCCTAACCTACGAAGCATCAATTTGCACAACTCTGGTATCATTTATTTTGTTTGTGACAGTGTTGAAAAATGTCTTAACGTATGCTGGAAGGGTCTAAATGATCATACCATGTGATTAATTGCTTAATTTAGCATTATTACTATTTTATTACAGTGTAATTACATAAACTCCATGAAAACTGTTTTTTCTTATAACTTTGTGTGAGTCAGGACTTAAGCAATGGGAGGACATTGAGAAGCTAAACTTTCTGCCCAAACTGGAGGAGGTGAGGTTGCAAGGCATTCCTCTACTGCAGCCTTACACGAGCATGGAGCGTCGCAGTCTAATGATAGCCCAGTAAGTCCAGTGTGTATAACAGGGTTAGTTCGCCCAAAAATAAAAAATTTAAATTTACCCTCATGTCATTCCAAACCTGTATGACTTTGTTTCTTCTGTGGAACACAAAATAAAAGATATTTTGAAGAATGTTTGGTAACCAAACAGTTCAGTGACAATTGACTTCCACTGTATTGACGGAAAAATAAATAAAACAGAGATATTACCCAAAATATTGTATCTTATGTTCCACAGAAGAAAGAACGTCATACCAGTCTGAACATCATGATGATAGAGTAAATAATGACAGAATTACCATTTTTGGGTGAATGATCTCTTTAGCTTCATTACATTAGAAACTGATAGTTATGCTCTAGAAATGTTGATGAGATGATCTCATTGCACTCGTCCGCAGGCTGCCATCAGTGACCAACCTAAACGGGAGTGTTGTGACGGATGGCGAGAGAGAGGACGCTGAGAGATTCTTCATCCGTTATCACTTGGATTATTCAGAGGAGGAGCTGCCTCACAGGTAAATTTCAGACATGAATGCTGTAGTATATAGTATGGATGATGGCTGACTAGTCACCTACTAACCTAGTCGATTAGGTTTCTTTTCCACTAATTTTTAAAAGTATCTTAATGTACTTTTCTGATCAAAAGTTTAAGGTTATGATTTTTTTCATGTTTTTGAAAAAAGTCTCTTATGTTCACCAAGGCTGCGTTTATTTGATTAAAAATGCATTTGTGATGGCAAAGCTGAATTTTCAGCAGCCATTACTCCAGACTTCAGCATGATCCTTCAGTATCATCCATCATTCTAATATCAGGGCTCCAGACTGCGACCAGATGGTCTCATTTTGCTAATAAGGTGCAAGCATTTTTTTCATTGCGACCTGCAAATTTAGATGTTTTTTAATTCATGTTGAAAAACGAGTAGGGAGCGAGTCCACCAGTGTAGGCCTGTGTGTGAGAGGGGAGGGTCCGGGAGTGATTAATTCACTGTGCTGATCACGAGGCTTTGGTGTGTCTCAGTGTCATTGTGTCTAATATCACAGCTCAGTCAAAAATGGCAAAACAAACCATTGCAAGTCTGTCCGACTTCACACAGTACTGCAGACTAACAAATTACACCCTCTATAACAAGTTACACCCTTACAATAAAAATCGCCAATAGCACATCCCTCTAGAATCGCTGATGTCTGTACCGATCAATCTTCTACTTCACTTTCCTTGCTTTTTTTAAGCTTCACTATTGCCACCTAGTGATAAGGCATACAGATCGTACTACATTGATCAGCAGTCTCTGTAAGTCATCCTGTTTGTTTTTCCTCAGTTTTTAAAGTAGTTTTTATTCTGAAACTCGACAGTACATTTTAATTATGGTAGGGTACTATGGTTGGTGCAAGGTTTAAGGTTGAAGGTAGGTTTTTAGTAAAGAATATGCACCAATACTAAATTTGTCAGCCAATACCGATAGCCGATTATTCAGAATGATATCTGCCGATACCGTTAGTTTGATTTTCTTAAGGAAAAAAAGAATGGTCTCCCAAATAATGCTATACTACATGCAACTATACAGGGAACCCTCTCATTTGGTACATTACTATAATATTTGAGGTTAAAATTAACAATAGAGGTATTTTATTCGACTACTCTTTATTTTCAGATGTAATTACACTCAAATAAAAACTGAAATGGGTATTATTTTGGCTTGACCATATAGTGGAAAGCTGAATACAGATTATGTATTTGCATTTTGTTTTGAAGATATCACTGTTTGGTGACCAAATATGGGAAACTGGCTCCCCTGGCTGAGATTGACCTGCGACCGCGTTGCCACGCCAAGGTGGAGGTGCGCTATGAAGACAAAGTGGAGCAGGTGAACATCCGTTTGGACCAGACTGTCGCGGAGCTGAAGAAGCAGCTGAAGACTGTGGTGCAGTTGCCCACCAGCAAAATGCGCCTTTACTACATCGACAAGGGCACTGCCTTCGGCCCCGATGAGTTGAAGTACAGCGCACTGGCCTTGCACTCCTACAGCATTCAAGACGGGGATGAGATCCTGGTAGTTCCCAAAAAAAAATAAATGTCTTTCACCAGGTTCACGGAATGCTATATTTAAATAACCAAATCTGCTTTGAACTAGCGCTATCTAAGCTCCACAGAGTGATTGAGACTGTCTTTTAGGGGAAAACTCCTAGGACTTGCTGGGGCTTCAGTTGTACTCAAGCGGCACTTCATGTGTCATGTCACTACGCGGTCATAAGAAACACCCTGACTCGTGTGCACCTCTGGTTTTGTTGCTGTTATTAAGGTTTCAGTTTTGTCTTAGACTTCACGAGCACCCCTGTATTTTCAAAGGCCCGTTTATTTTTAAATAGAGCACAGCGAAGGGCTCTGGCAGGATGTGCTTTTTACAGATCTTAAGACAATCACCCATAGCTGAAAGAAAACGTTGCACTGCACTGATGGTCATGGATAATCATCGCGTGCTGATGTGTGTCGTTTGCTGTGTCATCCATTAATTACACGCTAAAGACTCTCAGGCCTTATATGCTGTATGGGCAGTGCTGTATTCACATGAGGAAATATTTGCGAAACATCTTATTCTCAAATGTTTTAAAATATCCAGTTCATTTGAGCCTTTTTACAATCTGATTGATTCCAGAAGAGAATTGCGAAGCCGCATGCCTGTACTATTTAAATTGTGGTATTTATTTTGCTCCTTTTTTGATATGTCTAATCTCTATTAGTACTTTCTCTGTTGTTTTGGAAGTGGGCGCTCAAATTTGTACCTCCAAGACAAAGCATACGCTGGGAAAAGTGCTTATTTTTATTTCACCAATGTACATATTATGGAGTGCATTGATTTTGACTTTTTATTTTCAGAATAATTAGATCTGTAAAGTGACAAAAAGTCAACACAGTCCACCAAAGATTGTTAAGATTATTATTAAGTACAGTATTTATTATGATTTCACTGATTGGTGTTATTTATTAAAGACAAAACAAAAGAAATCAGTAGCAAACCAATCATGGTGTAAGACTGTATCCGGGCCAGTATAATATAACCAGGAATTTGGGCTCTTGTGTTAAATTAAAAGCATAGTTCCCCCAAAAATTAAAATTCTTTAATCATTTACTAATGACGTTTCAAACCTGTATGACTTTCTCTCTTCTGTGGAACATAAAAGAAGTTATTTTGAGAAGTCAATGGTAAATCAAAACTGTTTGGTTAGCAACATTCTTCAAAATATCTCTTTTTGTGTTCCTGCACAAGAAAGAAAGTCATACAGGTTTGGAACGACATGAGGGAGTGTAAATCATGACAGAATTTTCATTTCTTTGTGATCTATTCCTTTAATTATACTGCAGCTTGACAAAAATGTGCATTGAAATGTGCAACGCAAGAAAGTGGTACGTTTATTCTGAGAGACAGTATATGAAACCAGCAAATTATTTATTTATACCTGGTACTTTGATCAAATCGGTGCATGAACCAATTTATTTGCTTGTCAAACTTAATTCAATAAAATCCCCCATGTTTAGCAACTAAAACTAGCAAAAACTTGGACTGAATGGAAAAGCACTGAGATCATTTCGGCGTAACTGTCAGTGTGCTTTTACACTGACACGTATTGTCAATTCTTAGGTTAGTAGATTACATTTTCTATTATGTACTGGTATATAAAAGTGTATAAAAAGATGTGAGAGAATGTCTAAGGCTTTTTCTCATTAAACATTTCAGGTTTCAGACATACAGTGCTGGTCAGAATTATTTGCCACCTTGGTAAATATGATCAAAGATGGCTATAAAAAATAAATCTGCATTGTTAATCCTTTTGATATTTTATTTTAAAAAATTGCAAAAATCTAACCTTTCATTGAAGTAAAAGAATTGAAAGTTGGGGAAAATCACATTATGAAATAAATGTTTTTCTCCAAAACACGTTGGGAACAATTATTTGCCCCCTTTTATTAAATACTTTATGCAACCTCCTTTTTCCAAGATACCAGCTCTGAGTCTTCTCCTATAATGTCTGATGAGTTTGGAGAACACCTGACAAGAGATCAGAGACCATTCCTCCATACAGAATCTCTCCAGATCCTTCAGATTCCCAGATCCATGTTGGCGCTTCTCTTTCCACTTATTTTCTATAGGCTTCAGGTCAGGGACTGGGATGGCCATTGCAGATGCTTGGTTTGATGCTCAGTGACCCATTTTTGATGTTTTCTGCCAGTTTCTGCCAGAGGTCCTGGACATCTTGTTCAGAGACATGGCATCATGGATTCGATCAAATACCAAACAAGATAAAAAATCAAAACCTGACAACATGTTCTAGAAATCTTTGAAGGATCTTCCAACAGGACAGTGATCCAAAAACAAACATCAAAATCAAAACAAAAATGGGTCACTGAGCACAAAACCAAGCATTTGTCATGGCCATCCCAGTCCCTGACCTGAACCCTATAGAAAATAAGTGGAAAGAGAAGCACCAACATGGATCTGGGAATCTGAAGGATCTGGAGAGATTCTGTATGGAGGAATGGTCTCTGATCTCTTGTCAGGTGTTCTCCAAACTCATCAGACATTATAGGAGAAGACTCAGAGCTATTATCTTGGAAAAAGGAGGTTGCAAAAAGTATTTAATAAAAGGGAGCAAATAATTGTTCCCAACGTGTGAAAAACATTTATTTCATAATGTGATTCCCCCCCCCCCACTTTCAATTCTTTTACTTCAATAAAAGGTTATATTTTTGCATTTTGTTTCAAATAAAATATCAAAAGGATTAACAATGCAGATTTATTTTTTACAGGCATCTTTGATCATATTTACCAAGGGGGCAAATAATTCTGACCAGCACTGTACATATTACATATACTCATCAATAAGACAGGATCTTTA
This sequence comes from Squalius cephalus, assembly GCF_949319135.1. Taxonomy (NCBI): domain Eukaryota; kingdom Metazoa; phylum Chordata; class Actinopteri; order Cypriniformes; family Leuciscidae; genus Squalius; species Squalius cephalus. The sequence goes on along the minus strand of NC_137132.1, from coordinate 15,011,197 downwards.
TCATTTTATAATCAAAAAGAGTCAGTCAGATAGTCAGAGATTTAATAGACTTATATGTGTATAACTTATACTAAAGTGGAACATATAATGTTAAAATCAGATCCCTAATAGTTGTAGAAGTAATTTAAGGGTTGTTGTTTGATCGAAGAAAGATGATGAAGTTTATATATATGAAGGTTGTACCATGCCTTTAACACTCTTAATGCCTTTACCTGTGAACCCCTAATCAAACATTAAAGCAGAATGAAGCACTGTTTTTCTCCAGAGAATTCCCCTTTACAGTATCAATATTTGATGTTCTGTGCCCACACAGGACATACTACTGATATTAGTGTTTCACTTTTGCATAATTATTTAATGTTTTTTTTTTCTATATGTATGCATTATTAATATTCCAGTTTTACTACCATTAAGGTAATGCCACTTGAACTGTGACTGACAGGTAAGAAGTGTGAAGATGAAAATTCTTAAATTTACCACTGAAGACAATGTTTACCAAGTGAAATTTACTGCATTTACTTTTCAATCAGTGTGACGGTACACTATTTTTTTTTCTATTTGTACTTTTTACATTTATTTTACTCTCTTTGTTCGGATGTTATGTGCTGAGTGTAGTTTAAAAATTGTGTCTCTCTCAATTTACATTAAATGTTGTACATTAGCAGTTCTTAATCTTCAGTTTAAGTTAATTTGTTAGGGGTGCGTAAAAGGCTGTTAAGTGTCAAAGGGATGTGAATTCCAGCAAGCCATTTATCTAATGGATGCATTAAGCCTGTTATTGTAATGAAGACTTGCATACTTCGAGTTGAGTTGCACACAGTCACACCATTAATGCATTATTATTCTGAATCAGATCTGAGTGTTTTATTCCATTGATTTACCAACATATGTGCGCACTAATGTATCTACTGTATGTTTGTGAGTTGAATGGCTTAAAGGATTAGGGAAAATAAACTTTTACTGGCGGTCATTACAGTGTTATTTTGTGTAATATTATAATATTTCTTAATACTTTGAATCGGTTTTATTGCATATTTTCAGTTGTCGTTTTAGTAATTTTGTAATAGGCTTTTCTAATTTCTATTAGTGGTATTAAATATTTCTGTTTAGCTTTAATTTATTATGCTATAATGCTATAATTTATTGGGTATTTGGGGGTTTAGAATATAGCCTTGCAGAATAAGGCATTATATTATGCGTGCTGCGGCGGTTCGTGTGACACTAACAGGAAACCAGACTTTATTCGCCCCAATGGGAAGCATATTCACACTATCTGAATTGTTTCCTGCCCCCTATAAAGTGGATTATGTGTCATTCACCATGTAGAAAATTGTAAATGATCGTGTGAACAAATGACTGATTTCAGCTGCAGCTTCAGCATCTATTTATAATGTAGGGGGCTGGATGCTTCAGATTCTAGAGAGCATTTGATTGAACAGAAAATCTGAGAAGCTGAAGTGCTGAGTGATGAAGTACAGATTGATCCATATTGGTGGAAGTGAGAGACTAAGTTTTCAATGCTTATATCTTCTAAATGCGAAGTTTGTCATTGTTTTGGAGCACACTAGCTTATAGATAACAGTAAGGCTAACATACTTAAACTAAAAGCCAAAAAACTTCAATTTTGGTTTCATGGGGACTTTATTAGTCTATATAATCTGTGCATATCATTCCTTCATACATTCAAGTCATACAGGTTTAGAACAACATGAGGGTGAGTAAATTATGACATTTTTGTTTTTGTTTGAACTACCTTTAAATTGGACCAAGCACTGCTACCATTGACTACTACCACCACTACTAATCTCAAAGTGTTTATTCCCTTCGCCATGGTGACCGTGTGGGCGGTGGCATTGAGTTGACGTTCGAGAGCAGGACCCACCAATCAGCTGAAGGAAAAGCTCGCCGACGTCACCGTTAAAGTGAGAGACCGTTTTTGACTAGAAGTCAAGAGCTTGTAATATTACAAGGACAGAAACAACTAAAATGTCTCAGTTATTGTTTGTACTGACTTGAAGAGCATCGGTGAACTATCGTGTATCGGTTGGAAGAGTTCAAAGTGGCTTGCGTGGAGGGCTCACTTACGGTGGGCTTTCCCTTGATGGAGCGGGTAGGGGAGAGGAGAATGGTCTCGCTCACTCCGGTGAGTAATGCATGAATGCTCGCACTGCACATTCTTGCTTTGCCGACCGTTCCCACTAATTTACTCTCACGATTTGGAAGCTTCCAGACGTTTCACTAATTACATAACATCGGCCGGCGAGTTGTGCTGTGTAAAAATGAATGAAATGACACTGTTCTGCACTGGTAAATCGCGAGTTAGGTCTTTATTTCTCCAGACCCAGTCCCGCAGATTTAACGTATTCTTTAATGTATTCATATGTATGCAAAGTATATATATTTTTGGCTTGTAAATGTGATGAACGTTAAGTACTGTGTAATTGTATGTCAGTCGGGTGCATTCTCTCTCTTCTTTTTAAGCAAATATAAATATACACTTGACATTTATTCCAAGTGCTTCTTTATCGAGTACTTGGCGAAGTTTCGTGATGTAACGCTGCACACTGCAGCCATCAGCGCGCACTCAATCACGTGACACGCTGCTCTAGTACGAGAGATGGGCAGTAACTCGGTGTTTCCTCAAACCTTGATTTTCCTTTATTTGTCTGCTTCTAGTTGAATTTGTTTATAAATCTAAAACTTATTAATAAACTGTGTAAATTAGTGTCATCATTAGTTACAACTTACCTACCACACAACCAGGAGTAGTATATTATAAAAAAAATTCTGTGAATTTATTTTACTTCTTCAAAATCTTGCTGTTTTTTTTTTTTTTTTTTGTAAACGTAGGACTGAACAAAGATTAAATATAAAAGGGATAGTAAATATGATGACATTTGCCACAATTATGAGATTATTTATAAAATAAATCCTTAATATTTTTCACCCAGATAAATACGGAGGTTAAACTGATGGTGTTCAAACCTATGTTTGTTTCAATAGTGTTACAGTAAGTCATGGGTGTGTACTTTTGGTTACAATCTCCTATAATTACTGAACAATTAAACTCTTCCATCATTACTTAGCCTAACTCTTACGCTCCCATATTTATCCTGACTGGATTATCTTGACCTTTGTAATGCAGGTATACTCCTTTTAGTACTTGTGTTACTCTATTATTGAGGTATTAAGCCCAGTTAAACAAGCCATAGACATCAAAAACTCAAGATGTCATTTTAGCCTACCGGTTTCTCAGTGCTGTACCAAATTTAATTATCAAGATCATTTAAGATGTAGCATTTAAAATGTAATGTAACTATATAAATACAATATAAAAATAAAATACATATATGAATAAACTAAATAATTTCACTATTTTATATAAAATGTTGTTTAATTATTTTTATATAGATATCAACATTTAATTATATACTTATAAACATGTACAAAAAAATAACTATTAACAAAATTATTTAAAATGATTTATTATGTTTATATAAATGAATTTTAACTATATGTAATTATTATAATAATATTGTAAAACCAGTCTTGCCCATGAAAAGTCTTAATGCGATTCCTCCAAGTACAAATTGGAATGCAGGAGTGTTGAATGACCCACGGAGGTCATAGGCAATCGCTATATTTACCAGCTCAGTAATATGATCTCTAGCATTCTGGATCACTGTGCTCATGCAATCCGTCCCTGGTCCTCTCACTCTGGGGCTACAGCCTTTAAAGCAACACACTGTCAATGGAAAATGCTACCGGTGAGCCTCTTCTCCACTATACTCGCTCTTTTCTTTAACTTTAAGCTGTTTTGACTGGTATCCAATGCTATGAGGTCTGCGGGGGAGAGCTCATGACATTCTCAAGTCATCATTTATTATGTTCTCTATTGTTAGCCGTAACCAGAATCTGAATTGTAATGGAAATCTGGCATTTTAAACTGATGGCTGAAAATACTGAATATTAGTTCACTTAGTTTTAAAAGATGGTTTATTTACCTAGGAAAGCTTTTATATTTCTTGTGTCTCATAGGCTTTATTTAGGCCTATTTCATTCATATTTGTCTAGTGCTATTTCATTAATATGTTGTCTTGGCCAAATATTTCTAAACTCTTCTCTGTATTATAATATTTTTTTTTGTCTCTTTTAGGTTTGAGCAGTGAATAATGGAATAATGAACAGCCACCTCTGTTTTTCCGTCCGCTAGAACCGAGAACGGCTCTACTTACAGTAGGTACCCCTGAACCTAACACCCACCTGCTAGCGGAGCGCACTCTGCACACATGATACCAAAAGAGAGCCGTGGCACTTAAAAACAACATTCAGGGTTGCAGTTTGTCTCTGGAGATTTTTAGGATGTGTTAATCCAATCCTAGTTATTGGGTTCATCCTTTGAAATTGAAAAACACCAAAGCTGTTTTGTATGTCTGCACACTTGATTTGCAGTTTTAGTTGTACACGTTAATCCCCATGTCGTCAATTTCATCATCTCCTTTTCATTGACAGTGGCCCTAATGTTAGTCTGTTCCAAAATCGGTGTTCCACGTTCTTAATTCAGGTTGTCTACGCTTACTGTAAATGATTTAAAAACTTAAAATGATTTGTTTAAATTTGTAGTCTAATCTTTCCAGAATGAATAAGCTTTAAAAACCCATGCTGGTCCTGTACACATTTGATTTGCGTAAAGGTCCTGTTTTATGACTGGATAGCTGCAGATATAAAAGGTAGATTTTGAGTTTGGTTTGGCAGACTGAGGATTGTTGAGAGGCGAGTCTTGCCAGATTGCGTTTGGTCAAGTGGTGGGGGTGGGTTGGGGCGATGAGGGCTGAGGCGTCAGTTTGGTCTTATCTGCTCACATTTCAGGGTAAATATAGCTGTACCCTAGACTTTGCCTCAAGTCTTTATCATATTGTTTATGTTGCTAACAAAAACACCTGCACGAGTTTCTAAATTACGGAAGTATGAATGATATTATGTCACAATTAATAGAAATAAAGTCACAGTTACCTTTTTATTTTTTTACTCTGAGGTAGAAACTGGCTTTCATTGCTTTCCAATTGTGGAAGAGCTAAAAGTAGGTAATCTGACGTGTTTAATGTGAATGTTAAGGAGCAGTGGTGTTGTGCATGTAATGACAGCACATCTATCAGCGTGGATGCAAGTGTGGATGTCTGTCAGGCATCACAGGCTGAAAATTCCCCACCTGTCACATGTTCCCAGTCAGAGACACTCCCACAGCTTAGACACTGACCACTGACTAAACCCCCATTTCACAGTGGACTTGACTTCCTTCATGCTGAACCAGTGGGAAATGTTAGTATTGTAATACTACCAAAAAATATATAATTTTTTTGGTATTCTACTAAAAAGATTGTTTAATTCTTTTTAGAATGTTTCTTTATTATGAAAATGGATTTATTTGTAATTCATTTTTCATTGCAAATATTTCTCACAGAAGATGCAACAGAGCCTGCTTCTATGAATTAGCTAAATACAGTAGCTGAAGCGTATTTATATTTATTGAGTGACACAATATTGTTGAAAAGTTTTGTGGTCATTAAGATTTTTTCCAAGAAATGAAAACTTTTATTCAGCAATGATGCATTAAACTGGTCAAAAGTGGCAGTAAAGACTTATATTCAGGAAGAAAAATAATTGATTTCAAATAAATGCTGTTATTTTGAACTTTCTGTTTCGTGAAACCTGTGAAGAAGATGCCTATGGATTAAACTTTTTTTCTGTTGTTTTGTAATGAACACACAAACTAAAGATCTTCTACTGTCTCTTTTTAGACTCATTTTTGTGGTATTACAGCAGTTTGAATATAAAGGAGGTTCCTCAATATTATTTTGTAGGGTTCTTGTGGCTATTGTTATTGTAGGCAAAGAAAGGGAACACAATGTGAAAGCAGCGGAAAACTGTCTTAAGTTCCCGTCTGGTAAAAGCATGTTAGCGTCGGTATGCCATGTGCTTTGGACTGCTTCCAGTGTGCTGCCTACCCCAGATCTACGTGTTGAATTATTGATGCATCTGTGAACGCTGTACTCAGAGAGAGAGAGAGAGTGCTCAGAGAGACAGATTAAAGAAATAAGAGCCATCTCACTGAACCCAACACGGATCAACAACACCAGATACTTTTATTTATTCAGACGCTGCACTGCCTTGTGAACAAGAGCCCGTCTCTCCACAAGAACAAACTGTGCCACCTTAAAGGGATATTTCACCCAAGATCGAAAATTCTGTCATCATTTACTCACCCTATTGTTGTTCCAAGCCTGTATGAATTTCTGTCTTCTGCTGAACACAAAAGAAGATATTTTGAAGAATGTCTGTAACTTCCATAGTACTTTAGTACTGTGGAAGTCAATGGAGCCTATTAACTGTACTTTCTACCCTTCAGAAGAAAGAAATTCATACAGGTTTGGAGCAACTTGAGGGTGAGTAAATTATGACAGAATTTTCATTTTTGGGTGAACTATCCCTTTAACACACATGGGAGCTCTCGTTTCATTCAAACAGCGGGGTCTTCAGTGCTTCACTCGGGCTGTAGCCAGGGCTCTATGAAAACAATGGCACTCATTTTGTTCCGCAGCTTCATTCAGGGTCCTGTGCTAGCAGCGAAGCCCCGTAGGTTGTGTAATACGTACCCCTCGCAGTGTGTGCTGTGTTTAGACAAGAGTCACATGCTGCTATTCATCGAATACGTTTTCAGGATCAAGCGCACAGAACACAAGAGACCTCAGGGCATGACACATAGTCATTCAAAATTCATAACAGGTCGTGTTTATATCCTACCATTTCTGACTAAAATTGCCCAACTGAAGAGAGACGCTCTTCTCCTAAGGCTGAAGTACACACGTAATGAAACTGCCACTGAAAGTGAGTTCAAAGGGATTTCGAAGAATTTGTTCTAATACAACTTGTTGTATACGCTAAAATGATTGTTTCGTCAGTAAGTGTAGATGTCAGATGGTGCCACTTCGACAAGTGTTTGAACTTCTTTTACTTTCACATAGAATACACATAAAAATAACTATATTTACACATAGCAGATATGAATGCACAATATATTTGTGCCATTTTGGGTCGATTAGATGAGTTTTTTTTATCATATCGGCTGGTATTGGATATTAAATTGTGCGTGCTAATAATTTCCCCTATTTTTACATTAAGATTATCTTTGCTGTCTAATCTAACGCTCATACAGTATATTATAATGTTGTGATGTCCAAATTCAAAACAATTTAAAACAATTGATTTTAGCTTTTAGTGTATTTACGTGTTTATTAGATGAAGGCAGATCTGAATGTGAGCTTGCAGTCGATTTAAGAAAGGGGAAGTGTTTAAGCAAACTTAATGATTGGAGAAGTCCAGCATACGTCACCAGAGAGAAGTCTGTCATTTCACCACAAGATCGAGTTATGACATTTTGATTAAAAATTACAAAGTCCAAAAAAAAAGAAGAAACGTATGCATGGATGATTCGTTCACAATAAGATAACATACATTTAGAAGATCGGTAGGGTGAACTTTTTTAATTCAAGCTGAATTTAACATGAAAATAATGTGTATTGGCCAGAGTTTTGCTGAAAAAAACACACATTTTCTTATTCCACTTCTCTTTTTGTTCACAGATTCCATGCGGCCTGAAATCGCTTCACCTCCGGCTGAGCTTCCAGCATGTCTCGTGTCTCCTCTACGGCGAAGCGCTATGGCGGCTCTTCTTATACCAATCACTACAGCTCATATGGCTCCTCCTTGACCCCGTCTCTGGGCTCCTACGAGAGGGATAAGCTGCCCTACAAGAGTTCCTCCTCAGGCTACTCCTCCAGCTACCTGAGCTCAAGCGCCAGCCGCTCCCGCAACTACAGCTCATCGTCCGAGCTGGACCGGGGTCGGCCTATCCCTCGCACAGATTTGCTGGCCGGCCGGCGCAGTGAGAGCCTGAGCCGCACGCCGGCAAAGGGCTATGGCTCAGGCCTCAATGGGGGCTCAGGATACAGCAGCTACAGCTACTCTCCGGCCTCCACCAGCTACCTCTCCACCTCACCCGTGTCCTCCAGCATCTCTCTCAGTCGCAGGAAGTCGGTGAGTCAGAGCGATTTGACGCACGATCTGTCAGCTCTGGGCCTCAGCGAGACCTCCAGCAGCAGTGGCCTGAAGCAGTCCTACCGGAGCCGAGGCTCTGACGCATCTGACTCCTACAGCAGCGCACGCTCCAGCTACGGCCTCTCGCGGAGCTCCACGCAGGACGCTCTTGGCAGCAGCGGCCTGAAGAGCAGCAGCTATCGCAGCTATCGCTCCACGTCACCAGTCAGAGAGGTAAGAGCATGCTACAAAATTCTTGGTAAAACTGTTTTTTTATTATTATTTTTTTATATTTCCATATCATGCTTATGTTAGGCTTGCGTTTTTCAAGTCAAGTGTTACACAAGAGCCCTTTCTCTCAGAGAGTTTGTGCTGAAAGGCTTCAAAACTAAGGAATGTGTAGCATTCAGCTGCGTTTCAAGTGTCTCTTGTGATATAAGTGAAAACATCTTAGCAAGCTGCAGATAAAATGATTGATGTGGTCACATATATTTGGAATGTGTATTTAGTGTGTTTACTGTGATTTGGCCCAAATTGTTAAAGTGAAAGGGAATGTGAAGGACAAGTATGATATCCCATACTTGGAATTTGTCCTCTGCATTTAACCTATCAAAGTTAGTGCACACACATTACGAGTGGCGAGTAGTGAACACACACACTGCAAAGCATGGACTCGCACACACCCGAGGCATTTCCTGCTGGTATTAAGACTCGAACCCGCAACCTTCGGGTTACCAGTCTGACTCTCTAACCATTGGGCCACAACACATTACAGGGCATGTTATTCTGAACATAACCTATGCTGCTTTATACAACCCTGCTGGATTAATAGAGCTTCTAAAGATTAATTGAATTGTCTGCTTACTTTATGCCGTGCTAAATAAGGCGCTTTGGAATACTGTCTGTTTTGTGGCTATTCTTTTAAATGAATTGCTGTTTATGTCATTCATTTAGCTACTTCTCAACAAGGGAGTCCAGGCTAAATGAGGAGTGCTGAGCAGTAATGTCTATCTGACTGGGAATTATTAGTCTAGACTACATTAGTTTACACATGAGCGTTTCAGAAAGGAATCAGCTCAACAAGTGCAAGTCTGAACGCTTTTGTCAACTCGATTTAATTAGCGCACTAATGCTTCAGATATCCTGGCCATTTATGCCTTATTACTCCAGGCTATTGTGGACTAGGCCTAATGCAAGAATTGGAGGATATGCTCTGATACTTTCAGTGCTTCCCTAAAGCGTTCAAGACAGCCAGACTATCACCAAGCAGACCGTTAATTATTACTGTTGTAAAGGAGGAAAATATTTGGTTTGACTTTGTGCTATTTTTGAATGGTAGGATATAGGATGAAAAGGCTTTAGATTTAAGTGGTGCATTCTCAGTGTTGCCACAAGAGGTGCTATAAGGAGCATTAGTGTAAACTGTCTTCTTTTATGGTCAGTGTTATTCTTGCAGATCTTGGAAAATACTGAATTTTAACAGTTGGCTGAGAAATTAAGTGTACCTCCACCCTGGTCCATAAATCTATCTGTCTGTAAGGTACAAAAAACCTTTAGACTTTTTAAACTTTTTTTTAACCTTCTTGATAAAAAAAACAAAAAAAAACACTTATTATGGTTAGATGAATTTGAGCTTCAGCTGATTTTGCCTACTTAAATTTTAATTTTAATTTCAATCCTAGTTCCTGTTTGCCACTTCAGTTCAAATTCAAAACTCTTATTTAAATTTTTGAATATACTATAAAAATAAAAAGACATTCTTCATTCAATTCTGAATAATGCACAATCCTGAACTACTGACATGGTTAAAGTTTGTAAAGCTGTTAAAGTATTGTTTATTTAAGTTTATTATTATTGTAGTAGTGGCACAGACATCTGAAGGTAATTGTATAATCAGCCTCTTGAGTACTGACGTTTGTAACCACCACAGTAATGCAAGAACACACGATAGGCATACAGGATTGCACACTTGTCGGTGTATTTATCCTGGTTTATTCAAAGTATTTTTACTGACCAAATCAGTTTTATCAGTGTGAGGAAGAACACAGGCTGCAGCGGGTTTACGATTGGCCCCGTCTCCATCATTAATCTTATCTTCTGGTCTCCCAGCCGATGGTAGGTTAGTGTTACTGAGAGTCTTTGCATGGCTGGGCCAGCATTAACACAGTTCTCCCCACCACAATCTGACTCCTTACATTCAGCGTTTTTATTAATGATGCCAGTTGTTCACAAACAGAGACACTTTTACTTCTTAAACTCAGGAGTAAACAATTCCTGTCACGTTTTCTACTACTTATTCATTGTGCCAAGATGTTTTATATAACAGGTTTGTTAGTATGTAGGCTGATCCACAACAATAAGTAACCTATTTTTTAAGCTTATTGTGTCCTGAAAACTTTTCACATCTGGTTTGAGGTTTACTCACTGCAGAGTTGAATTTCACTCGCTCAATTTTAATCACCACATGTCCTCTTTTATCATGAGAATCCGAAATGTGTGCTGCTGTTTTATAACGGGTCACCTGCTATTTTTAAGGGTCTTCACACATTTCAGCAGTTTGTATTAAATTAAACTTTAGTGGTGCCCTGATGCACATCAAGTATTTGGGCTGAAAGCCAAGATGTAACTCTGGCACTCATTCAAAGTGTCCAATTACACATTTCAAGAAATGCATTAATCCATCCGGTTGCCTTTACCTTTTCACCCTTATGGTGTTCTGTAGCTTGTCGAGGAAATGTTGTCTTCGCTGTTTTTTGTGTACATACACTTTAGTCATAAGACTGGAAGGGACAGAGTGATCCTTCTCCCTCTCTGAAATGGCACTTCAGTAGCAAATCACCAAACTTCCTGTTTCTATATAAACAGATTAACACGCTCAGCATTCTGTGGGTTTCTTTACTATTAAATCCGCTTCGGTGAAATATGGCATGATTAAGACAGATAAAGATGCATTTTTGCGTAGTAAAAAATGGATTCACTAAACGACATAGCACTAAACTAAATGCAAAGTAAGATTTTATGTGTCTTCGTGACATGCAACTGCAATATCTTACTAAAAAATGATGAGTTTGTCCAAATGGACTATGAGATGCATGTAGTATGGCCTTCAAAGGTGACCTTGTTCTCATTTAGGTAACTTTCATGCTACATTACGTGCAGTTAAAGTGTTTTTGCCGTATCTAGAACTGGGCTGCAGCTGATGACATTTGACCGACCATCTCTTAAGAGCATAATGGCCTCAGTCTGGTGTTCTCTTTTGGGGTTTAGTGTGTTTCATGCCCTGTTCCAATTTCTCTGCCACTTCTACAAGCAAAGTTTAATGCTTCTCTTTAATACTTTAGTGAGGGCGACCGCTGAGCTGATTTCAGCATGGAGCCAAGCCCAAAAGATTAGACATATTGTCCCACTTTTTGTTGCTCTCGCCATTGTTGGTAGTTCTGTTTTAAATCTGATTATGTGTCCTCAGATTGAGAATGTAGCAAATAACCAGTCTTTTCCCCCCGTCCCCCTATTCTTTAATGTAACTAACTTTAATGTTTGTTACAAAAACAATTTGAAAACCTTGATGAAACGAATGTTTATAAGAATATACATTTTTGAAGTCCTTTTAGCTTTCATTTAAAGGGGGTAATTCAGAGCCCCACCACTAAACTGCGTACTCTGTCTGAGGTGCGATATAGGAATGTTGAAACTGATTTAGTGTGTTCCGTTTTTAGAGCTGTGAAAGGTTGTTTGAAAGTGGTCCTTTTAAAATGAGTAATGCGTCTTTGACGGCCACATGATTATTGTAAATCTCTGTCAAGTGTGGCGTGTTTAACCCGCTGCCCTCGGTGACGTCGGATTCGCGCATCAAGCTCGTGCCCTGAGCTCGTGTGGGCGGGACTGGGCACTAGTGAAAAGAGATGGACCCGCGCGCTGTCTCCAGCCTGCAATCTGACAACTTTAACTCGAACTCGTCTTCTTTGACACATGAAGGAATTGTTCTTTGCATTCGGGAACAACTTTCTTTGTTATGTTTTTTTTGTATTGTGAAAAGCGCGATGCGTTTTATTCGTCCCCATTGCTGCCTCGCGCCGCTGTAGAGGTCGTTTCCTGATCAAGTTTCTTACCTGAAGGACCGTTCTTGATTGGAAAAGGACACTGGAATATTTGATGCTAGAAAGTCAATAGTGGCGATTTCTTAAAATCGGTGTTTATACACCACAGAAGGATTTTATTGATTATGTCCAGGATGCGACATTCATATACAGTTACAGTACCAGAGGAGCCTCCCGCGACTGCGTTCCCACTTCTAAAACAGGACATGCGGAGGAAAAACTCTACTATGTCCGGCTCCATGCTGGTCTCTACATTCGTTGGGCTTCTGATTAATCATGCCAAGGTATGAATACACGCTTCTTAGGCGTATTACGGCAAGCAGTTTTAACATTTATTCCTTTAAACTCACTAGTATCTATTTTTGTGCTACTAGCATTTATTTTTAGGCCCATTTATTATTTTCACTGCTACTTGTTCATAACATACCAGTAACAATTCTGTTGTTACCGGTAACTAATAGCATATTTTTTTGTCATTGAATACTTTCTAACTTTCTTACTAGCATGTATTGTAATTGTTGCTGGTACAGTGGTACGTGTTCCATATTGACTATCTATTCATTAGGTACCAGTGCTTATTTTAGTTGCAGGTAGCAAACATACTAGTCCACTTAATTGGTATTTGTAAAACGGAAATAGACCATTTGATAAGTGAATTGTTGATATCTGAACCACAGGTAGTAGGTGAACAAATTCAAGTGACTAATTGAAAGATATAGTCATTACTGGAATAAGTACTAGTGTCTAACTAGTGAAAAAGTAGTACTCATCAGATTGCTAGCAATAAACGTATGCATTAGTTACATAAAAATAGATGCTAGTTAATTTCAAGGGATAAATGTTAAAGCATGAATGGGGCTTATTGAGGCCCATTGAATAAGCCTTAAAAAGTAGTTCATGGTGTGATGTCATTAATATTGCACTTGCCACCATCAGTAAGCTCTAAGTCATTCTAAGGGATCAGTATTGTGACAGGTCACTGCTTATATAATAGTACATTAAACTTGGATTTCTTGGAAAATTGATAAATCAGTCTTATTGATCCTATAATTTTTTTTTTTAAGTTTCAATTAGCTTGCCTTACTGAGTGTAACAAAGTGCACACCATTATTTCTTTGAAGTGAAGCAAAGCAGCACAATGCAAATCAGCAGCAGCCTGCATGCATCTGATGTACAGTATGACGCATGAGGCAGTTCAGAATGGCCGTTCATTGTTACGTAAGGAGCAGAAATCCCATTAGAGCTCACTCCTGTATCCGGCAGCGCTCTCAGTTCCACCCCATGCCACTGAGGTCAGTACCGGCCTGGCGTACCGGCTTTGCCGCTGAGCCTCCATTATCTGCCATGCGATTAGTTTCAGCCTCATGGAATGCACTTTAATTTTCATCAGGACACTTATATATTAAAGGACCCATATATTTAGTGCCTAAATGTTACATAATAGAGCGTCTTTTAATTTTTTTTTTCATACACCTGCAATGATTGGACTGACTATTTGTAAAGCCTTATTAAACAGGCACAATAAAACAAACATGATTCTGTATGATCATGATATGAGAAACATGATTGTACACATGATTATCTCCATGCACCTTTTGTGAGTCACTTTCCCTGGTCACCCCTTTTTGACCTGGCAGTGTGACATGCATTTATGTGATTGTGAAGGACATGGACTACCAGCGGTGCATTTATCTTATTTATAACAGGATCGTCTAGATGGAGTGTTTTGTACCAGTATAACACCTAGACACAGCGTCAGGACATGGGACAGAACCCAGTGCTCCCATTCATATTACACACACTTGTTAAAGTCATGCAGATTCTGTCCTCTACTGTGGTGAACTCGGAGTTAATAGAAAAAAAAAAGTGTTTCAAGGAAAACCTCAGCCAACACACAGCTGTGAGATATGTGGAATTCTTAGGCTGGGAGTGTAGGACAGGAGACAAAGTTGACATAAAACAGAGACGGTGTAAACTCTAAACAGTACCTGGCGGGTTCATCTTTAAACCATCTTTAAACCAGAGCACTTCAACTAAAATTGATGTGGGTCAATTTATGCTGATGACTGAAGGCCGTCAGTCTGGACGTTTTATCTGGGCTTTTGCTCCACATTTTCCTTTCACAGTGAGCTGTTATAAAAGCAGGATTAGTCTTCCCTCACCTCTTTAACGGGGAGTACGGTGAACAGAACACCGTGACCCACTTCCACAGTCTCCGGCCACCAGAGAAATAGAGAAAAAAAGTGTTATAGAGGAGGATTTGACATCTAAAATCACTCTGTATCAACAACATAGAAGGCAGAACCCAATATCAAGTAATTATATTATGTTCTAATGCTTCATTAGACGTGGAAATAATAAAACGGTGTTAAAACTATTAAACTAATTCAAACTAATGCATTGAATTTCCTCACCCAAAGTTTACAGCTTTGCCTTGCTGGAGCAATTTCAGTTTGGACTTGACTCTCATATCATTTGGGCAGGTGTTCTTTTAACAGGTTCCTCCAGGGTTTTTCTCCAGGGCACTTTTCACACTGCGACCAAGTGTTATAAACTTATCAGAAGGTTATTAGCTGTATGACTATATTGAGAAACAACCACAAGCTCTTTGGCAACAACAGCAGCATCGCAAATGATGTCTGCTTCACAGTGAATCACAACGGCCTAAAATAGACCTACTTTGTACAAATGTTCTCTGGACAAGCCATAAGACATGTATTCCCCATTTGACGTCTTAATTTTATTATAGTATAAGGTTGAATGTTGATATTTGGATGTCCAATTTTTCATGTGGACTTGTGGACATGTGGTTTAGTGCATGTAAAACTCCTATGAGAAGATGGGGCTATCAGAGATGGCTGCCGGGATGAGTGTTGCCGTGACGATGACAAGTCAGCCAATGAGCGGACAACCATGTGAAAGGATGCTATTTTTGGCAGTGCTGATATTACTCAGCAGAGTAGGACAAACTGGGCTGGTGAGCCCATTTCTGTGAAATATGT
The DNA here is from genome assembly GCF_949319135.1 of Squalius cephalus. Lineage (NCBI taxonomy): Eukaryota > Metazoa > Chordata > Actinopteri > Cypriniformes > Leuciscidae > Squalius > Squalius cephalus. The sequence continues at coordinate 14,996,004 of NC_137132.1, read as the reverse complement.
GTTCAACAAGAATTTTCCATGGAAGAGTGGATTAAGATAATACCCAGTTAATGAGTTTGTTAAACATTACTGGTGTGATATTTAACTGTTTGTTCCCCAAATATTGACTGCAGTGCCAGGACAAATGTGGTCAGTGTGAACGTCCTGGCCAGCACCGAGTAAGTTCGTCACAGTTCCAGCACAGGGCAGATCATGTTCCCCCTCCCGTGCATTGGCACGACAGAAAACAACATAGTGTCAAATTACTTGCCAGTCGGCTTCAGCACTCTAGCACCTCTACCAAAACACAGATTATATGGAAACATGGATCTCCATTTCCTGAAACAAATGAGAAACTTGACTTAAGGTGCAGACATATTCAACGTTGCTTGGCAGAATCTCGAAATCCAGTCATTTTAATAGGAATCGACATGATTAGGAGTTTTGCATAAAGGGCGAAAGATTTCTCCACGCAGATTTCACTCATATTTAAGTTGGTCAGGCGAATTCGCAACGTTGACCAAAATTTGTTTTTGAAAGTGACTTCTGTGCAGTGCTTAGTGCATCACTTCACTAGTGACAAAAGACAATAGACTTTTTGCAAAATTTTGACTCATTTGAAAGAGAGAATAATGTTTCAGTGCATTTTACAGCTTACTTGAAATGTGTAACTGCTGACATCTTGCCTTTAACCTGTGCTAATGTTCCCCCTCTCTCTCTGTTTTTCAGAACTCAAAGAGTGCCCAGGGCCTGGTGGGGCTTCGTAATCTGGGAAATACGGTAAGTGTTTTTTAATGGGATGTATTGGCTGTTCTTAAAGGTAAAGTGTGTAATTGGATTCTCTGGGACTTTTTTGTCAACTTTTGTCTCAACCACTGGTGTGTCGTTTGAGCTGGGCTACCTGTTTGTCCAACAGTGGGAGACGTGTTGAAGCTCCTTGTGATGCACAAATGGCACGCTTAACCTTGAGAATGTGATAACTGTAATTCCCATGTTCACACACACCAGCAAATCAATTCAAATTCATTCCAAAAATCTCCATTAAAGAGTATAAGACAGTGGTTCTCAACTCCAGTCCTCGGGACCCGTTGCTCTGCACATTTTGTATGTCTCTCTTATCTGACACACTCAGTTCAGTTCATGGAGTCTCTCTTAACGAGCTGATGATCTGATTCAGGTGTGTTAAATAAGGGAGACATACAAAATGTGCAGAGCAATGGGTCCTGAGGACTGGAGTTGAGAACCACTGGTATAAGGTCTTCAGTGTTTTCCCATGTCCTCATTTAGACTTGTGTTTTTGTCATATAGTATATATAGGCCGCATACAACACATCAAACATGCTAGAAATAGATAAAAACTGTGAAATCTGGTTGACACAACTAAGTGGCAAGAAGCAGAGATGTTTTCATATCGCTTTTACATTCCTCTGTCTATTTCCATTTGGCGAGATTATTTTTCATGATGTCTCTTCGCTCTTGCACTCACTAAACTTGCTTTTGCCAAGCAACAGTATGTGTACAGTCCAAAAATAAACCCTTACACATTGCAGTCAAGTCTGCTGCTTCTATGAAACTCTAGACTTATGTCACTTGTTTTGTAGCTATTTTCTGCCTAGTGAACATGTACACAGAGTCTTTTTTGTAGATTTTTGTAAATATTTGTATGCATTTAAATATATATAATGAATTGTCAATTGTCAAAAAACTAAGTTTATAAAAAAAAAGTTTGATCATGCCTAATGTCTATTTAGTGCTTAATTTGAGTTTAAAAAAAAAAAAAAAAAAAATTTATATTTGATTACATAATCAGCATGTCATGTAATTCATTAAATCAGTTATCAGCTTAATATAAATATTTTTTTCCTCCTTTGTCTCTTTCTTTCCCTCGCTAGTGTTTTATGAACTCCATCCTCCAGTGTCTTAGCAACACACAAAGCCTGCGAGACTATTGTCTTCACAACTCCCACCGTCGAGACCTCAACAACAACAGCCGCACAAACACTGCTCTCATGGAAGGTGAGTGCGCATCGGCACAACGCGGTTCCTGCCGGTCTTACAGCGGCCAATGCTTTTTTTCTTGTAAACCGCAAACCTTACTGAAAGCCTCTCTTTGTCATGACTACAGAGTTTGCCAAGCTGATCCAGACAATGTGGACTTCTTCAAGCAGTGAAGCCGTCAGCCCCTCTGAATTCAAAACACAGATTCAGAGATTCGCCCCCAGATTTGTGGGCTACAAGTAAGTCTTATCTTACATGTGTCTTTTTCTGCTCAAAGTGGAAGCACAGGGTGGTTTTACACAGACAAGCACCACTCACATTTCATTTGTTTTTATTCAGAAAATGTAAAATACTTTGCTAAATACTATATTAGTTATCTGCCGATTTAATTGATCTGTATCGCTTTTCATATTGTACGTTGTGATTTGGTGGTGCCTACATTCACTTTTTTTTTTTACAAAATAGCATAGAATTTTATTGATTATCAGTAATAATGTAATGTCTTATCAATATAATGTAGTTCAGGTTATTTATGTTTATCAGTAGCTGATTGTGGTTTTGTAAAGTATTGAGATGTTTATGTAATCTTTCCAGTCAACAGGATGCTCAGGAGTTTCTACGTTTCCTGCTAGACGGCCTGCACAATGAAGTGAACAGAGTCACGGTCCGGCCGCGGGGAAACATAGAAGACTTTGATCACTTGTCGTAAGTGTACTCTCTGTATGAGTGTGGGTAGTTCTTGAATGACTTGTTGTGATCACAATTTTGTAATTTATGTCTTGTTATTTTTCTTTAGTGATGAGGAAAAAGGGAAAAAGATGTGGGCTAAGTACTTAGAGAGGGAAGACAGCAAAATTGTAGGTAAGTGTACACTGTATTAATTATGTACTGTAATAGTATATAAATAATAGTGTATATATATATATAGTTTTAGTTAACAAAAACAACACTGCACTATGCACAGATCAAAGAGTTTTGGGTTATCATTGTGCTCCATTACTAAGCACAATTCTGCCGTGTCTCTGTCTGTCCTCAGATTTGTTCGTAGGCCAGCTGAAGAGCTCTTTGACCTGCAGTGAATGTGGCTATTGTTCCACTGTGTTCGATCCCTTCTGGGATCTTTCCTTACCCATCTCCAAGGTCAGTTCATTGAAGTGTACATGCACATTCAGGCTTTATAATGCACACTTTGAAAACTTGGAGAAATGAGTGGGTGTTAATGGAGTTCCTCTGCCTAGAAGGGCTATGGAGAGGTGAGCCTAATGGACTGCATGAGGCTCTTTACTAAAGAAGATGTGCTGGATGGGGACGAGAAGCCGGTAATTAATTTTGTTCATTCCTATCATTTTAATAATGTGGAAATAGATATATAACAAAGCATCTAATTGCTCTATCTTTTCATCCAGACATGTTACAGGTGCAAAGCCAGGAGACGATGCACAAAGAAATTTACAGTTCAGAAGTTTCCTAAAATATTAGTTCTTCGTATCCTTTTCTAATGCAATCTGATCTTAATGTGGTGTCACTGGGATGTCATCGGAGTGTTTGTTGACAGTAAGCACAGATAAGATCGGGACGCCGTGTGTCTGTTCAGGGAATGTGCTGATTGAAGCGTTCTGTGAAAGGTCTCTCTGAGATCAGCAGTGTGGCGAGTCTCTTCTCCTTAACCGCTTCACTTGTTCAGATCTGAAGCGCTTCTCAGAAGCCCGCATCAGAACCAGCAAACTGTCGACTTTTGTCAACTTCCCCATGAAAGACCTGGACCTCAGGGAGTTCGCCTCTGACAGAAGCAGTGAGTGAAGACACTTCTATCCTAGAGTGAATGTGCTGCGGCACTTGGCCACAAGTCTGTTTTCTAAATGCATGTTATAGATGTTATTGTGAACAATTCATCTATTGATATGTTTCATAAAAAATAAAAAAACTGGATCTTCCAGTGAAGTGACATCGCCAACTACTGGCCTGGCATGCAGAATACAGCGCTGTTGTGTAAACGTACCCTAAGTTCGCTTAAACCCAGCCCTTTCCTACATTCAGATCCACCTCCATACAATCAACAATCTTTTCTGATAATCCATTTTACGTGGATGTATGTCACAATACAAAAGAAAAGATCTATAAATCTGTTGCCTCTTCAATTTCATAGCAACTTTAAGCATGGAAAATTACTTCACAGTCCACAATGTGATATATCCATTGCAGTAGTAAAATTTTAGTACTTATCTTTTAAATAAATAATGAGTTATACAGTATGAATAGTAATAAAATTCAAAATATTGAAATATATATTGTGTCAATATGTAACTTTTAGATCCATTATTGGCATACACAGGGTTCCCACGGGTCTTTAAATAGTCTTAAAATGTCTCAAATTCAGTTTGGTGGAATTTAAGGTCATTAAAAGTCTTAAATATTTTAAATGGTATATCAGATTTCTTAAATATAATTTTAGGAGGTCTTAAATACTCGAATACTTCAAAAGAGTCATTTTATTAAATTAATGTGAAAATTTCCAAATGTGAGGTTGTTTTATGTTCTACAGGCTCATGGTTTCAGTCGAGGAATATCGCACATTTATGCCAAGCGATTTCATTTGATCTACTGTTGATTCATTTTGACAATGTTTACCTTATGGTATTTACATTGTAGTTTGTTGCATATGGTTGAATGAGCAGCAGGAAGTAGTAAAGCACAGACATAGTCCTGGTGTATTTTTGGCTTGTTTATAGTTACTGCAGTATTTATATATTTCTCTAGATATTATTGGTATTTTGGTTCACAATAAACTGTATCTGCCATTTAATTCCACCCTGACTGTCTATTCATCTTCCTGTTCCAGGTAGTGCAGTGTATAACTTGTATGCAGTGTCCAATCACTCAGGCACGACTATGGGAGGCCACTACACAGCGTACTGTTGCAACCCTGAAAACGGGGAATGGTACACATATAACGACTCCAGGTACTTTCTTCACCTTCACCTCCTGCTCTTTCTTATCCTGTTGCATAACTGTGTAGAGTACCAGCTAGATTTCCCAAATGTATATAGCACGCATTAGCTTTCAGAGAAATGATCCTCATGGTTATAGCATGTCAGCAGAGCTCTAGCTTCCATTATTTTCCTGTATCCCGTCCTCCTCCCTCACTCCTGCTCCTTCACCTCCCTCCCACACACTCTTCCTTAAAAGTGACGAATCTCACACGCACGTCTTCTTTCTGTTATATTGGCTAGGCTGAAAAATTGGCTGATATCTTATTTGTAATTTACTAAAATCTATATAATCTAAATCTTATATGTGACCCTGGATCACAAAACCAGTCTTATGTTGCACGGGTATATTTGTGGCAATAGCCAACAAAACATTGTATGGGTCAAAATTATAGATTTTTCTTTTATGCCAAAAATCATTAGGATATTAAGTAAAGATCATGTTCCATGAAGATATTTTGTAAATTGCCCACCTTAAATATATAAAACATTTATTTTTGTGAATGGATGCAGCACTATCGCCAATAGAAATGGACAACTTTAAAGGTGATTTTCTCAATATTTCGATTTTTCTGCACCCTCAGATTCCAGATCTTCAAATAGTTGTATCTTGACCAAATATTGTCCTATCCTAACAAACCATACATCAATGGAAAGATTATGTATTCAGCTTTCAGATGATGTATAAATCTCAATTTTAAAAAATTTACACATAAGACTGGTTTTGTGGTCCAGGGTCACATATAGGACATCATACTCAAAGAGGGGGAAAAAAAGACCAACATTTTATTCAAAGGCCCAAACCGAGCAAAAATAAGCATTTTGGTGCAGTTGCTGATATTTATATGGGCAAAAAGTAGATACAATTCTGATGGCTTGTAATGTAAATCAGTACAACAGACTACTTACATAAAATGCATATAAATACAGTTGTCACTCTATATCTGCCAATAATATGTCTTAGTAAAATTATATTTAAATTAGAGGTGGGCATAGATTAATTTTTTTAATCTAGATTAATCTAGATTAATTTTGAAATTAATCTAGATTAATCTAGATTAAAATGGCTCATTTGAATTCTGCCGAAGGCATTCAGAATATGTGTGCTACCCAAATAATGACTATAAAAGTAAGTCTTTGAGAACGGGTTTCTCAAGCCAGGTGGCGCATTAGACCAGGGGCTCATCTCCTGTTTCCAAAATGCATCACAAACTGCTTGAGAAAGCTGTTCTACTCATAGACTGTAAAAGGTTACTATACTGTACTGTACCGTCCGTAGGCAACATTAGGTAGGCCTATGTTATTATCAACTACTATAGGCTATCAATTAGGGATGGGCGATATGGCCTAAAATCCATATTGTGATATACATTGCAGCCTCTTGCGATAACGATATTAAAATAAAACCATTTCAGAACAGGTTACACAGACCCTGCTAAACAACTGCTAAAAGTTTTTTTCTTTTTTTTTTTTTTTTTTTTTTTTGAAAGGGTGTATGTAGTTTTGAGAACATAGCCTATATTGTGCAAAACTGTAAGTATACAACATAATTTTGCAGATAAATAAAATTTAAGTACACTAGCTGCAGAGACTTAAGTAGGTCTAATGTTTATTATGGCTTGGAGCTTATGAAACCCCAAATTTAAAATTAGAATATTGTCTAACTGATGTCTTACAGTTAAAAAGAAACACAACAACGATTCTTAAAATCGGGCGCTTTTAATAAAAAGAGATTATGTGCTACACCACTCACTAAGATATATTGGGAATAATACGCGCGCGCTGGTATTCAGTGATATGTTTCGTTTTGAATTTGAGGTGGTAGAACGGATTAGTCGTGTGTTAACTTACCGAACTGTTACCCCACACAGTCTACATCGGACGGCTTAAATCCGAACCAAGTCCAAATAAGGGTTGCACCGATCTTTTTCACCAGCTTTCACTTTCAGCCGTGTTTACTTAAGATGACGACGAATATGATGCGTTGCAGCCGGGTGTACCTCGCGGCCGCGGGTAGATTGCGTCATCATAGCTTGTGTAGCTTGAGCCAGCTCCCAACGCTCCCAACCCAACTTGGAGAATAGATTAACGGCGATATTTTTTTTATCGCGCGATAAGAGTCTCGCGTTAACGCAGCGCGTTAACGCCGATAACGGCCCACCACTAATTTAAATGCTTAGCTTTATAATCAAAGCTCTGTAGTTTTTATTGTGTGTGTGTGTGTGTGGGGGGGGGGTTATCCAAAACATAATGGAACAGAATGAGGATTTCAAGATGTACAAATAAACGCTCCTCAAAAGCCTGAGGTATCATATTTGATACTCACATTTTTTTTAACATGATTAAAAAAAAAAAAAAGATGTTTGGATAATCCAATAAACCTAAGTCGCTTCAGCCCAGCAAGTGTTGAAATATTACCAATATAAAAATCAGTGAAGATTTCACAGCAAAAAGGACACGTGTAACAACCTGAAGGTGGACATGTTTAGATTTATACTTTATACTAGTGGATTGTCAACTAAATAAGAGTGTCAATTTCTTCTTCCAGAGTCACGCCAATGTCAACCAGCCAAGTTCGCAGTAGCGACGCCTACGTGTTGTTCTACGAGCGAGCTGGACTCTGAGGACGGACTGTGGACAGAGAAGCCCCTTGGGCTGAAGACACTACACAAATGCTGCTTCCTCTGGCCCATAATGCAGAATGAACATCGCTTTCTGCTGGCCATCGGGAGAAGCGCACACAATGCCCTCTCGCACTCCACCACTGTGTTAAAGAGGTCCTCACGCCTCTGTGTGTTTGTGTGCGAGTGTCCGGGCGGCTCGTCATCAGGCAATAACCCAAGTGGCTCCGACTCAGACGTCTCTCTATGCACTGCAACCAAACTCTCATCCCGATGCGCCTTCCTCTTGATTAAGAACGCCTCAATACAAAAAAAAACCTTTGTTTCACTTGATATTTGTTTTGACATTTTTCTTCATGCTTTTTTAAGTATTTAACCTGGGAGATAAACCGGATTGAGGCGCCCCCTAGTGGGCTGCCGAGGAGTTACAGAAGCGCACTGTTCAGGCCTGTTACGGTACAGTTTGTTCTTTCCATCACCTCTTCCGTTCACCGCCACCCATCATCTTTTCTGTGTATGCTTTGTTCTCTCCTCCACTCTCTCTTTCTTCTCAACTTCCTGAAGGAGTCACGGGAGTTTGTTGTGAAAGTCTGTGGTGGTGAGAGAACGGCGTGTGCCGTGACTTTTATTCAGTGTGGCTGCTACTGATCTTTGAAGTGCTGTGAATGGAAATGAGGACGGGAGGAGAAATGATGCTGACAGTATATGGATCCTTGATCTCATGCCATTTGAACAACATGGAAAGAATGTTTTGCAAAAGAAAATCTGTATATTTTTATAAATGATGCAATATAGAGAATGTACTATATATACAGTGGTGCTGAAAATGACCCATTACTGTTGTCAGTTAATTTAACAGAGGTAAGAGAACAGCATCTATTTATGCTTACAGGTCAGGAAATAATGTGATACGAGTCACACTGTGGCAGTCAAAGTTTAAATATACATATATATATGTATGAATAAATTTGAGAAGAATGAACTGTTACAATCCTCTCATGAGTTTGTGTTTTGTCTTTGCCTTTCGGTTCATTTGACAAGAAGATGTCTTATGAATGAAAAGGGTTTGTGAACTGTTTTATTTGCCATTTTATAACCCTGTCACCAAGATTTGGGACATAAAGTTTAACACCTTAGATTATATATGTATACAGTAGGCTACAGCTCTGGAAAAAAAGAGACTGTCTGGAAAATTAGCAGTTTCTCTGGATTTACCAATTTATATGTATGTGTTAATTAACATTTTGTTTACTACTGACAATATTTCATCCAAATTTTAAGTAAAAATGTTGCAAATTTATCCTAAATTATGCTGTTTCTCAGTAGAGGTTAGCTAGTTTGAGAGCAAATGTTGGTTTTACTGTTAAACATAATTATCAAGATTTTTTTTTCTTGCAATAATTTGTTTGAAAGGATGCAAAAAATAGTCAACATTTCTATATATATGAAAACCACTGTTGTTTTATTAATATTTATAGTTGGATAGTATTTATTAACATTTTGAAATGGCTTTTAGTAATTTTGTGCTTTAGTCATTTTTGGTTGTTTATATTTCTCAGTTTTATTTTATATCTTTTTTTTTTTTTGTATTTTTTTTCCATCTAATATTTATAGTTTATTTTAGCTTTATTTCAATTAACAAAAAATATTTTAGCTTAGATTAACTATAACACTGGTAAAAATGGAATGATTGTCTTCCCTCCATGCTATAAAATCCAAGTAACTTCACTTTCAAATTGTCAATTTTATGAAATGTTCCACTTTTAATTGAATAAATCATGCGGTAACAGTTGTACACAAAATATGGGACACATGCAGCTAATTATAGTTTTTAGTAATGGAAATTTTTTTTAAATATTTTGAACAGATTAAGTCAGAATTATGACACTTGTAATTGTTAAATAGAGTAAAGAAGGTCAAGACCTCTAAGGTGGTGCAAACCAAAATTACTATTTTCAGAATGGAAAAATTAGCTAGTTAATTATAGAAAAGCTTATATAACTTACCTAATAACTATCCCTCTAACGAACCTTGGATTTGTTAATAATTGCTTTAGAAAAGTGATAGGACACCAACATATAGGCTACTCTATCTTTGGAAATGTCCACATATATAGCCTTTCTAATTGTTTTATTATTAACTAAACTGACCTGACTGTCCCATGTTGAAACATGTGCGTCACACGCTAAATGACTTCCACAGAACTGAGAAGTGAACTTTGAAACTTTGTAAACAGTTCATTGTGTGTTAAATGGACTTAAGTTATTCAAGCAAACAGTTAAGCGGATATACTGTAGGCTATGCAACATAAAGATCGGATCAATTGGGTGGAGGAATGAAGAATGGCAGTGAGCTCTGTGACAACATATGGTAAGTTAGTGGACACTTCACATGTGATATGGGAACAACAGATTTGTACTCGGTGTATTAGGCTATATGACTTTTGGCAAGGTATGTGGTTAAAATGTATAGCCTTATGACAGAAACAGGCAATTGTAAACACTCAGGAAAAAAGGTATAAAAGCTGTCGCTGTGGCGGTAAAGTGAACCTTTTGAAAAGGTACCGCCACAGCGACAGCTTTTATACCTTTTTTTCTGAGAGTGAAGGTTCAGGAAAAGATGATAGTTTTTTTTTCAACTTTCAACAACATTAACCAGTTCTGCTTATCGGGATTCGGGAACATTCGTTACCTTTAATTTGACTTCTCTCTGTCTTGGTTAGTCGGTCCGGAGTGTGGTTCTGTGATGGGACTCTTGCTGCTGGGTCGAAGGCGTGCTGGTAAGAGCTCGGTGGGAGACCTCATCCTCGGACGCAGTGAGTTTGAGCACGGGAGGAAGACGACTCGGTGTGTGAGGAGATTTGGCTGGGTGGACGGCGTGAGGCTGGCCGTGGTGGACACTCCAGGCTGGAGTCTCTTCGGTTTGTCTAACGCCCAACAGGTGAAACAGGAGATCCTGCGCGGTGTGTTGTTGGCCCCTTCTGGATGTCAGTTATTTCTCCTCGTTATCCCTGTGGACTCTTTCAGCAAGAGAGACGGACGTGCGATAGAGAAATATCTGGGTGTCCTCGGGGACGCGGTGTGGTCACACGCTCTGGTGCTCTTCACGTGGGGAGACGAGTTAAGAGGAAAGAATATTGAAAAGCACATTGAAACGACGGGTGAACCTTTGCAGAAGATCTTGAGGAAGTGTGGCCACAGGTACCATGTTGTGAACAATAAATGTCCAGAAGACTATACTCAGGTCACTGAGCTGCTTAACATTTTAAAGCGCATGAGTGCCAGCACTGGTTGAACACAGAGAATCAACTTATATTTATGAAATGTAATCTCATTGTAATTCATTATTGAGCTTTTCATTATTTAATCTGTCATTTACTGTCCCCTAGCCCTATATCTGTTACGAACTGCTCTGAGACAAGAAGGTTGAGATCCAAATGCATCTTTTTATAATGGGGCAATCCAGACACACAATCCAATGTACAGGCAACAGGTCAAAACACAGGTAGACAGTCCAAACAAACAAGGCAAACAAGTAATCCAAAGGCAGGCAGAGAGTCCAAAAACCAACATACATGTAACCAGAGAAATGCTCAGAGATGCAGTAACAACATACAAGACTTCACAGGGAATGAATGAGTGTACGTGGTTTAAATAGGCTGAGACTGACAAGGTAATGAGACACAGGTTGATGCAATCAGGGATGAAGAGTCCGGGCAGTGAGTTATGGGAAATGTAGTTTGTTATAGGGAATGACAACAGTCCAGGCCCGGGGTGGGTAATCGGGAGAATCGGGAGAATTCCCGGTGGGCCGCTTCACTTTTGGGCCGGTCGAGGATTTGTTTTGTTTTTTTGTTTTTTCACATTTGTCACGTTAGTTACAGTAGGCTACACACGTTCCGCATTCTGACACCGCAGCGCGCAGCCTCTGCATGGGTTGTACCATGTGAGGGAGTTCTCCCCTCCCATAGAGTTGGTTGGGTCCATAGCCCGTCTTTTCCAAAACGTTTTCTCAGGTATACCGCGGCCGCGGCACCGCCGGCGCCTACCGATAGCTGGGCCGGCCCTAACGTAACGGTACGCGTCAGGGAGGATGGATGGGAGGAAGAGGCCAGGAGGTATGGAAGCTTGTTTCCGCCACAGAATAAAACATTTTAAAAGATAATTGCGACTTTTTATCTCACAATTGCGAGTTTACACGCAATTCTGACTTTATATCTCGCAATTCTGAGAAATAAAGTCAGAATTGCGAGTTATAAAGTCAGAATTGCGTGAAATAAAGTCGCAATTGCATGTTATAAAGTCAGAATTGCGAGATATAAAGTCAGAATTGCGAGATATAAAGTCAGAATTGCGTGAAATAAAGTCGCAATTGCGTGTTATAAAGTCAGAATTGCAAGATATAAAGTCAGAATTATGTGAAATAAAGTCGCAATTGCTTCTTATAAAGTCTAAGTGAATTATTATTTAATCTTTACATTATTTGTTGAACCACGGTATTAACACAAACTACACAATAGTAAGAGCTGAACTGTTGCTTAATTTATCCAATTTGGAAAAAGTGCTAATTTGGAATTCCACCATGGAAAAAGTGGGCCGGTCTTGGGCCTGAAACTCCCGGGCTGAAAAGTGGCCCCACTCCGGCCCTGCAACAGTCTGATGTGGAGTGCCCTCTGGTGGCTCTCAAGGGCACTCCAGCTGGTGACCGTTACAATATGATACAAACGGGCAACTAAAAAGATGTTAACACCTAGCGAAATGTAACATTTTGTTAAATAGTGCACTTTTGTATCTTGTGCGGTCAGTACTAATTTAACTTATGATTAAATTATTCCAAAAATAAAAATGTCCAACAACAGAGAAAATACATCAGCATGTGATCTTTGCATGTCTCACCTCATGTGGCGACCCGATCCATGTCAAATCCTTATCTCATATGAGTGTAGATAAATGTAATCATAAGTTTGTTCGTGTGTCGGTCCATTCTAAGGTGTGTCAGTGTGTCAATTCTAAGTATACTTGGCTTAACTCTTTTGATTGAGGAGCCTATTAAATACTTTGTTTAACACATAGTTTTACGTACTGTCTTATAAACTTAGCCTACATCGTTTGAAAATATTGATTCATAAAGAAAGCAGATATGCTCCTAATTCTGAGTATCTGCATTTTTGTGTAGGCTAGTTCACTGGTAGTGTCCATTATTACTTCACCTCTACTTAAAATACAGTTAAATGTAGCCTATATTTCAAGTATAAAAATGAATACCTAAATAGAAACATAGTAGTATACTTAAAGTGCAAAAATAATATATAAATAGTAATCTATAGGCTTTGTTAAGTTCACTTAAAGACTTAAAACAAAATATACTTGTCGTATAAATCTACTAAACCAGTAGTTTACCGAGTTTACTTACATAAACTAAAAAAATTTGCTACAAGTATTTGACTAGTAAACTATCAATATACCTATAAGTTCACTTGTATAGTTGCAGTACAAATGAAAAACGTAGTTGTAAACTAGGTGTATACCTACTCAGTTTACTACTGTTACACTTAAAGTATATTTTTATACATTAAAAAGTGGGCAAATTTAATCCCACAGTATTGAAACAATACACTTACAAGTATACTACTAGCACAAGGATATTAGAATACTTACTACATACAGGATACTGACGTATAGCCTACTGAATAAATGTAACTTATAGTTATTTTTGTAAGGGTGGGGAATTAGGGAGGTAATAATCTGAAAGGGGTCAGAATTTGGCACAAAAAAGCAGCACTCCAAATAGGATTTATAACTGTAAATTGTGTGAACGAAGATACCTCAATGTGTAGGCCAAAGCAAATTTAGCCAAGCATTAAAGTTTCACCTTACCATCAATAATATTTCTGAGGTAGTGAAAAATTCGGGACAGTCCCGAAATCTAAGCTGTTGTCCCGAATCCCGAATCCAGTGAATGTGCAGGCAGCCAGTCGTAAAGGAGTGATTGATTGATTGCAAAAAAATACTTTTTTGTCGGGTTACACAAAGCAAATCATCTACACAATTATTTAGTTTTCTTATTTAATGACCGACAATTTAGTTGGAATAATTTTGGCATGAGGCTTTAGCCTGAAAGGTCTGATTTACGCAGTTACAACATTCATTGTTTTTTTGTTTTTTTTCACAATGACATTTGAGTTCATAATTTTAATGTTGTTGTTTTTTGTGGCAGACTAAAGACTAATGACAGACTGTTGATCTTTGAATAAAAATATGTTTGTTTCAGATTTGAAATGCATTCTTTTATTATTGGCCATGTAGTCTAATATCATAGTAGGCCTACCATGTTTGAAAGTGATTCCAACAATGTCGTTTCTCTGTGCAGTTATTGTTATAGCTTTAGTTTGGTGTGAAAGCTGCTATTCTTTAATACTGAGAACGATTTTTAGAACTATATCATTATCGTCTCTTCTTCACCCTGTAAAACCATATCTGTTTTCTGCTACTGCTGTCACCTGTGCTGCACTTTCATTATTTCCTTTGTAGCAAATACAGCAGTATACCTCTGCAAAGCACATAATCGGAGACTCCGGTAACAGGATACAATTGATCTGTTTAATAAAAGCTGTATTTCTACAGTTTCAGACAACATAGATGCCCTTGGTAAAACACACATTGATTAAAACATTTTGTCACTGAAAGTCAAGGGATCATGAACCTTCAGGCTGCATCGACCGTGATCATGTGGTGTTGGGCTGTGATAGGCTGGTTTATTCGGAAAGGGAAATTTGCAAATGGAAGGGCAAGTACATTCTAATGTTCCACAGGTACATGTGCTCTGTACTAGTCTTCTCTAATGGATCACCTGTACACAATTCTGCTCACACCTGGATAAGGAAGTCCTACAACTACAGATATGCATGGATTTTGTATAACAAAGTGGCAGAAAGGACATCAGCCTTCTCTTTCTGTACAGTAAAAGGCTTTGTAGGCTCACAGCGGGCCGTTATTAAAAATAAAAACAGGCAGAGTGCAGGAAAGAGGGAGCGAGGTGTTCAAAACACGTACAAGGGAAAGTAGACTACCCGAAGTCATGCTTTCAGTTCTTCAGTATCCTGAAACTGGCCACTGCGTCTGGGAAGAGCAGTTACACAAACACTGTCCTGAGCACAGTGGATGAATGGGGAAAAGCAGAGCCTGGCAGTGGGCCGCGCTCTCTCCCATTTACCTGCAACATCCACGTCCCGCACAGTCAATGTATTGTCGTACACGAGATATTCAGGGGCGTTAGTCAAGAGCTGCCATGCAAAGTGAGGTCTCGAAGAACCTGTGGAAGTTGTCCTATTACCTCTACAACAAAATAAAAAACCTAAAAACAAGGAAATCTTGTGCTCTTCGTTTGAGAGGCAGGGATGGCGGCGGCAGCATCTACCTTCTTCAATCAAGCTGTGCTCGCTCGCATTCACTCCGAAATAAAAACACACATGTAGAATGTACAAGTATTTACAGCTCACGCACGTCAGTTAAAAAAAGCTACAGTATTAATATGAACATAAAAACGTTTCAGTACGGCTGAATCAAAAGGTAAGTAACGACTCAAGTATTTTGACCATTATGTCTTGATTCACCACGAGGCTGTTATGAGACGCCAATGTCCGACCTGCTGCTCACGGGCCTTCCAGACACTCATTTTCAGAGGATTATAGATATGGAAATGAGAAGGACCTGGAGCCACACGCCGATCTTGGAGACGGATGGAAGGATCAAGCGTCCACAAGCGTCTTCCACATCTGCCTCAATAAAGTGCATTTGCTTCAAAACTGATTTTGTAAATACTACAGATTCCTCTTAAGTTTAACCACGTGACTGTGTATGTGTGGTACCAGTAATTACAGTCCAACATTGGGCTGCACATCCGCCCCATGTCGTCTTTCAACACTATCATCAATAACACTAAAACCAATAAATAATCAGAGCAATAGAGTGCAGTATAAAACAATAAGATGAACTGATTTGCATTGACGTTCATTGTTGGGCCTTTGAAGATTCCCAGTCCAAAATCCTTTCAGTTTATGTAAAAAAGAGGAAATGATGTCGTAAAAACAGAAGATGAATCTGAATGCGGGTCCAGAGGCTTTTTTTCGTACTATAAAGTCTCTGTTTAATTTTCATCTTTGGTAGTGAACTTGTGCACATCCTTCTCGAAATGTCATCTGCAAAAAAAAAAAACGTAATACTTGGTCTGTTGCTTGTGATTGAAAAGAATCAAAAGGAACCGAAAGTGCTTTGACTGCTACAAAACAAAAACAAGGGATTTGTTTAGTCTTCTTTGTAGTTCGAGAAGATGATGGTCCCTGGAGTGAAAGTCTTTATTCGTACAGGGTAACGGTGCAGTAACACAAAGCTGAGATCCTCCGGTCCACACTCGCCTTGTCTGTGCAAAGGAAACACAAAGAGAAAAGATGTAAAAGTGGTAACACATGAACGAGATGTTTTAACAATCCTGGATCGAAATGATTCCAGCAGTGTTGTTTTAGTATTATTTATATACTATTACGACTCGGTGTGCGTTTAATATGAATCTTTTTTAATAATATCAGTTTGCATTTGAATTTTAGTGTAAATTTTAGATCTTTTGTCATTTTATTCATTTTTGTTGACTATATCTATTTAGCTTTTAGTACTTTAACTTCGACTTAGTTTAAGTAGCTGCCAAGGTAACATTTTGTTTAATTTTTCATCTAATATTGAGTTAACAACAATGGGTTACTGCGACATTCGTGACGTTCGTCTGTTACAGGACAACTTAGTTTGAATAAAATTAATATTTGTGTAGTGTTCAATGTTGTTATCAATATAGATACGCGGATGGGGGTATTAGTTCATCCGCAACCGCATCACATGACTCATCATCCGCACCAACGTTTTTTGACCAGATTTCAAAGCCGCACCCGCCCGCCATCCGCTGATTGTTTTGTGGTCTATGGACGATGCAATGCTCTGCTGATGCGAGCCGCAAGAAAGCCTTTGTCTGTTCTAGAAAAGAAGCAGCAAAGATATTTAATGCTAATGTATGAGGCATAGGCCTACACTGAGTTTCATTCATTTACGATGAGATGCGCTCTAGTTCAACTTCACAATGCAATGCAAGTGAACATCGGAGCCTCCTATATTTGCTTTTTATTTATTAAATACAAGCAATTGGTTGATGAAACATTTATTAAAATTAAGATACAATTTGTACAAAACGAAATTCGCTTTAAAGAAATGCTTTCTACAAAGCAAAACTTAATGAAGTGGTAAAAACCATGTCTCCCGATTGCAAATGTTCATTGCTAATGTTTATTATTGCAAATGTTTTTCATTTGTTTAATAAATCTCATAAAGATGGCACATCACTATATCATAGCTTTTATTTCTATCTCAAATGATTGGCGGTCACTTGGCAAAGAATCAAATACAGTTGGAAACGACGTAGATCATTAATAACACAGACTGTTAACAATTGTTTTTAATTAGTATTTAAACATTCTCTATGTTAAAAAATGTTTTACCGTCGGTCTCACGGTTATATGCTAACCGTCACACCCCTAGGTACTGCACACAAACAAAGTCTTACAGAAAGCAAATTTTTTGAGATATCAAGCTCAAATATGGAGCACAACTTGTTTAGATGTATGGCTTTGATTTTCTCACAAACTAAATCATGTTTTGTAAAATATATATTTCATATAACATTTAAAAAAAATTGCATTTTTCATAATAATAAACTTAAACTTCTATACCTTCATTTTAGTTTCACTTTTAAAATAAAAATCTGCCAAGTGTCTTTTTTAAAAAGAGACCAAATTTAAGTCTGAGCTCCAAAGCTTTCAGGAATTAGGTCAGTTTCATTTTCAGGTCTATGCTCAAAATGTGGTTAACAGGTGATAAATGGATCATAACTATTCCATAAATATTATTTAGTACCATGAATTCCCCTAAAAATACAAAGTATGAAATAAAAAAACATTATTGAACTAAAATATAGTACAATCATTTCATTGAAATAAAAAAAGTCATTTTTGACTGTCACGTGAGCAGCACCAGAGGATTAAAACTGATTTTTAAATTCACTCACATTTGATGACGTTCTCAACATCAGCTGGGTCCTGGAGGATCTTGGACAGGCCTTCCAGCAGCATGGATGCCTTGTTGTAGCGATATGCGATGTCCTCTGTCTGCTGAAACATCTCGTCTAGTGCGGCCGACTGCACCTGTAACGCACATACACAAACATGACACCAATGTTAGCCACTCGTAAAATCACGCAACAAAGCTCAAAGTTAGGCTGCCATGACCGTCCTCACTCACCAACTCTACAGCATGGTTATAAATGAGCTTCTCAGCTGTAACGCTGTTGATCTCGTCCACAAATCGCTGCTTGTCAGAGAAGAAGTGGTTGAGTTTGTCCGTGAGGCGGCGGCACAGGGAAATGCAGCTCTTGTAGCGCTCGTTCAGACTCTTGACCACTGAAGTTCAGAGAGAAAGTACGTTATTCGCTACATCAGTGATTCTCAACCTTTTTGACTCCCAACATTTGAAGGTTGCTGTTTTATTAACATCATAAAAATATCTTATTTGAAATCATTTATTAAAATCATTTTAACTAAATATCATACATTTTACTAAATAGTTTTTACTATTTTCATATTTACTATTGTTTTAAAATCCATTAGTCCACCAGGCCCATATTTTTTCTTGATAATGAGAGCCCTGCACACCCAAGTCCTAATAATAATTTTAGGGCTCAGGGGAAGTGGTTGACTCTGTAACAATTCAACCTCACGTATACATACACACTTTTTGTCATCCGAGTCATGAAATGCATCAGCTCACCTTGTTTGACGGCCGAGGAAGGATTGAGCTTGGCAGACTTGATCTGAGCTTTGGCCAGGTGCAGCGAGGAGGCCAGCAGCTGTGCGGCTTTCATATACAACACCAGCTGCTCCACCTGCCTGTGTGAGATGATGACCAAAACATTATATACTGTACGTTATGAGGTCTCATTGTTAAAGGTCCCGTGTGTTCGTGCGCACTGTTCTTACCCCCACTCCTTACTGAGCTGACTGATCTGGTCCACCACCACGCTGTCCTGAGGAGGATAGAGAGAGGCGGCGGACGCACCCAGATCAGGTCCTCCGGCCCGTAGAGAAGCGATCTCCAGCACACAATCCGTAAAGGACAGCATCATCCGCAGGTGCATCAGGGTGTCTGTGTGCTCACGCTGCCGAAAACACACATAAACCTGTTAGTGTTTCCCAAGAAAAGCTTTATCCAGTACAGACTGTTCTATGTGTGTAACAGGATGAATTGATGTGCTTTAACTGAAATTCTGAGCTATATGACCAGTATACAGGATTGAGCAACTAGATCACCAGTGTTATTTAATTTTAGTATTATTTATATACTATTATAGTATTTATTTAAAAAAAAAAAGTTTTTATTTTATTTTTATTATTTTTGCAACGTGCCTTTTTTACTTATTTCTATTTAGCTTTTATTTCAGTTTTAGTTTAGTGATTTTAGCACTTGAACTTAACCATAATTTATTGCAAACTTGTTTTTCCATCAAATATTCATATTTTATTTTATTTCAGCTTTGTTTCAATAGTTTTAGTTAACAATAAATACACTCAGTACACTAAATACATTGAGTAATGGTCTGAGTAACCTAGTCACAGGACTTTAGTTGGCCAATATTAGAATTTTTTATTTATTTATTTATTTATGTATTGGTATTGGCCAAATATTGAATATACAATTCACTCCATTGACAGCTGCGCAACTACCACTTTGACGCAGAAGCTCAAACGTGCTGAACGTGGGTTTAGAACAACATGAGGGGGGGTAACTCATGAGAATTTTCATTTTTGGGGGAACTATCCCTTTAAATGTAATATTTAGCTAATCTCAAAATTAATATCCATTTTTCATAATCTGCATTACAATGTTGTGATGCCTAAATTCAATTGTAGCTTTTAAAAAGACCAATTTGAGTTTAGCATTTTATTAAATAATGTGGAATTATAATATTTGGTCTTGGTCCATTCCCAGTCCCACTCCCCTCTCTCTGCCCCTATCACTAATGTTCTCTCAAAATAAAGGGAAAAAAGCCCAGAACATACTTTTAATATATGACATTTATCAGTTATTGGTCATTACATGAAAACAATTATTGGATTATCTGTATCAGCCCGAATTTTAATATCTGCATCTGAGACTGTTGATATTATACGGCATATTGTGAGTCAATGTCTTAAAATGAACACAGACTAAATTACGTACCGGTAATTAGAAAAGTAAAATCAGTGGTGCGAGCCCTACTCTACACGTCAGCGCTCTCACCTCCATCAGCGTCTCCTCCGGCAGTTCTGGCGCTTCAAAGGTGATGAATCCATCCAAGCTGGGGGGGGAGGTGCCGTAAGGGACGTAGCGCAGGCTGCTGGGAGCCGCGTCCACTCCTGGCGACGAGCTTCCGATGGTCATGCCTGGGGGAGAACCCATGTACACCTTACCACTGGTGGAGCACAGCGAGCCAGCAGAGCTGTTGGAACCTACTGCGGACACATAGACACAGAAATCAGCCTTAGTGACTACTTGAGTTAGGAATCTATTAGCTTTAGGTTAATCTTTGAAAACAGTGGCAGTGTCACGGCATTAAATGTGGTGTGGCAGCTGAAGCAGTGGTGTATGGGGCGGGTTTACGAGGCCAAGCCCCTCACCTGAGGTGGTGCGCGGGCGGGAGGCGAGATGGCTGCAGGTGGGAGGGGTGCTGCTGTTTGGGGGCGAGCCCACTGTGAACACAACGTTGCGGGGACTCGCCCCGCCCGCTGCCAAACCGCAAATCCCTGCCGGGGCTGGGAAGGGATGCACACACAGGGGTCACTCACAGACTAACACATACAAACACTGGCAGCCAATCACAGCACTTCATGCAAGCCAGAAGCTTTCAGGAGAAGCTCAAATGATGTCAATGGGGTTGCATTTAGCAGAAATAATATTGGCATGAAAAACTGGACTTATAAAAAACTATAACAAAATGAGAAAAGGGGGCCACCTGTGTCCATGGGCCTCTCTGTGTTCAGGCTGTCTGTGCTGCCCTTGTACGGCTGTCCTCCCAAAGTGATCCGTACCGGCTGCTCAGAAAGTCTGCCAGCACTTACAGACCTGAGGAAACAAACAAGTTCAGCTTGATTTTATACGCATATGGAATTTATAATACAGGAGTCAATGACATGACACTTATTTCTTGTCCAAATAGATTCATTTATTCAAATACATAAAAAATGCAAATGATGACATCAATACAATCTTTCTTTGAATGTTTATTCATTTTTCTTTCTTTTTTTTTTGAGTTTTTTGAGTTTTATGATATTTGTGTGGGACATAAAGTCATAAATGTCCTGATATATAATAATGTTATAATAAGCCTGAAACGAAAATATTAATTAATATGCATGTTTCTTTAAAAAATGAATAAATAAGCAGTTGTTCTGGTGAAATTTTCTAAAATCTAAAGTAAAAAAATTAAATATCAGATCATTTTTGTGACAATGCAAGGGTAGTTCAAGTTATAAAATGTTAAGTGCAACACCCCAAAAGATTACATTTATGAATTCATAATTCATCATATAATACTTTTATACACAGATGTTTAAAATATAGGGTCAGTAAGATTTTTTAATGTTTTTGAGAGAAGGCTCTTATACTCACCAAGCCAGCAATTATTTGATTAAAATAACTGTTTTCTGTTTCAATATATTCAATATATTTTTTATGTATTTTATTTCTGTGATGGCAAATCATTTTAGCATCATTACTCCAGTCTTCATGATCACATAATCATTATAATACGCTGATTTGCAGCTCAAAAAACTTTTTTGTGGAAACGGCTACATTTTTTTCAGAATTATTCGATAATTAGAAAGTTGAAAATATGCTTGCTGAATAAGAGTATTAATTTCTATAAAAATAATAATAATGTAACTGACCACAAACTTTTGAACAGTAGTGTATATTATTATATTAATATATAATATTATTATGCATTATGCATCAAATGCTGTAAAATATATCAAAACCTTTGCCGACCTGCCAAAGGAAGTCTTGCTGGCCTCTGGAGCAGGCTGTTGGCTGCTGGGATACGCCGAGCAGTGATGTGCACAGAGGTCACGTCCATCCATCAGCATCCTGATTGGGGTGGGGCTGTCGGCTATACCCTGCTGCGAGGCCAGGGCCAGGAGGTTGCACGAGGCTTGAGTTTTAGGGATTTTGAATGGAGCGCTCACCTAAATGAGAACAAACGAGATTAGTAATGTCAAAAGCTCTTGATCTAGGCCAAAAAGACGTTTAGCCGACAACTCCTGCAGCTTACCTTAGTGGGCGAGCCGATGATGGTGGGCAGCGGCGACTTTGTTAGCCAGTCAGAGGTGCGAGGGGAGGAGCCAAGGAGCTTGGTTGGGGAGGTGCCTAGGTTGCCGGGACGCCCGAGCTGAGGGGAGTGGCTGGTGGGGTAGGCGGATGAGGAGGGGTGCACTGGATCAGACATCTGCTTGTGTAGCTTCTGCTTGTTCTGGTAGATGTCAGTCAGCGTGGGCGCACTCTGAAGACGAGTGCCCAGTAACTGAGAGGATGGCACAGGGGAACCTAAAACATAAAAAGTGTCCAAGTTGCAATGAATGAAATTAACAACAGATCTTTTCTTCCACATAGTGACATACATACGAGTGTAACGGACCATTGAAAAAGAAATAAATGTAGGGCGGGGTTATTTCCATCAGCTATTGATTGGATTTTGAGATGTGGTCATTGCACTCAAAATTGAAGGCAGATGAACCTTTAGAGAAAGGGGCGGGGTTTAAGCAGACTAAATGATTGGAAAAGATCTGTATACATCACCAGAGAGAAGTCTGTTGCATTCACCAGAAGGTCCAGTTTTTAGGTTTCTCTTTAACGTATAAGGTATTTGTAATTGCACATTTAGGTGCTGAGTAATATTAATTAACAAAATGTACTTAAGGTTAGGGTTTGATTTAGGTTAGTTGCATGCGATTATGCATTATTTACTGCTGTTATTATTATAGTAACTACATGCAACATGTAACAAGGACACTGTAAAACGTTACCCATTTTTAAAAATGAAAAATACACATGGATGAATTTAGCTTACAATGAGATCTATAACATTCATTTCTGAAATAGATAGGGTGAATTTTCATTAGAACATTTTGCTGCTCTTGCTCATCAGATGCTACATGATTCAACCACTAGGTGCCACTGCAGTTTATATATTTAAGATGTGCACCATAAGACTTCAGTGAACTGAAAGAAGGTCAGTGAGTTTGTCTGCTGTTTAGACATGATCAATGAGTTCACAGTTTTGAAGGTCTATAGGTTTGAGGAGGTTTCACACAAAAGCTCACGTGTCGCACAGTTTGTTACAACAACATGCATTGTTCCTGATTGCTTGTTGAGTTCTCAGTCATAACGAGCAGCTGTCTCCATGGAGATTAGAAAAACGCAGGCATGCTGTGACCCACCGGGAGAAAGCCACTGTGGCTACTGCTTGTGGGACTGTTAATGGTGCCAATTTGAAGAGGAAACAGCAGTGCTGTGAGTTCTTTGGTGTCCATTTTTGACATATAAACTCACCGCCTGAGGAGCTGCGACTGCGGGCCTCGTGGCTCTGGGGGTGTCCGCAGCAGCAGTGGCCAAGCTGCTCAGGAATAGTGCCCACTGGGGAACAATTACACAGAAACAGACAGACACACATCAAATGGGCACGGCAGGACATGTCAGACTTTAAAAATACAGTTTTCCAGTAAACATAAAACAGGAATGACAGAGACAACTCTTACCCAGTGGAGAGGGAGAGTAGGGCCTGGAACTGCCTGTAGAGAGACGTCGCCCAACAGTTTGGACCGTATCTGCAGGGCTTGGTGACCCAGACACCATTTTAGGGAAGCCCATGGGGCTTGTGTTGGAGCGCCGCACTGTGCCTGACCTGTAGAAATAAAATAAAAAAAACATGGTAACACTTTAGTTTAGGGTCCAATTCTCGCTATTAACTAGTTGCTTATCATCATGCATATTATTAGGACATTGGCTGTTTATTAGTACTTATAAAGCACATATTTATGCCTTATTCTGCTTGACCATATTCTACATCCCTTAATCCTTCCCAATACCTAAACTTAACAACTACCTAATTAACTATTAATAGCAGTAATTAGGAGTTTATTAAGGCAAAAGTCATAGTTAATAGTTTGTTAATAGCGAGAATTGGATCCTAATCTAAAGTGTGGCCTAAAGTGTGGTATTTGACAACCGTACAATTGTATTTGACTGAAACCTTTTCTTAGCACAAATGACACTTTTCATAACCAACAATTATGCAATTATGTTAAACCAACTGGTCTCGATGTGATTTTATTGGATACATGATGTCAGTTCTCCTCAAGATCACACAGGTGTAGTTTATCACATTAACTATGAATTAAATTGATCAAAAGTGACAGTAGAGACAGAAAATTTATATTTCAAATACATGCTGTTCTTTGAACTTTAAATTCATCAAAGGATCCTGAAAAAAATTGTGGTTTCCACAAAAATATTAAGCTCCACAATATTGTTGATACTAAGAACTGTTTCTTGAGCAGCAAATCAGCATATTAGAATGTTTTCTTAAGGATCATGTGACACTGAAGACTAGAGTAATGATGCTTAAAAAATTCAGCTTTGCATCACAGGAATAAATTACATTTATACAATTAAAATTGCAATAATATTTCACAATATTACTGTTTCTGTATTTTTTATTAATAAATGCAGCTTTGTTGAGCATAATGGACTTCTTTTTACCAACCCCAAACTTTTGAATGGTAAGAAATTCATACATTTGACTTTTTTAGGCCCTTGTATATGAAACAATTTGCAGGACGTCCTCTGTCATCAGCGTTGTTACGGTAAGAGTTCCTTGCATTTTCTTTAACTTTAAAGTGAGATACTCAATATTCCTCCTAAACAATTCATAAATGAGCTTAGTGACACAAAAAAAAATCACTCATGTCAAAACTTGGTAAGCTCAGAAATGCTAAATAGTTCAGTGCACTGGCACCTGGAAGACAGTTATGACTCAAAGATCAGGTCTGAATTTGTGCCCGGGGCCACTACACCATCACCGTGCCCGAGCTGACTAACAGGGTAGTATAATGTGAACCAGCCTGGCCCTGGGCACAAGGACAGCAAGGCTGATGTGATGAGATTAATCACTTTTTGAGACGCAGGG
Source organism: Squalius cephalus (assembly GCF_949319135.1). NCBI lineage: Eukaryota > Metazoa > Chordata > Actinopteri > Cypriniformes > Leuciscidae > Squalius > Squalius cephalus. The sequence continues at coordinate 14,971,106 of NC_137132.1, read as the reverse complement.
CAGGTCAGAGTGATGCAGTCTAAGCAGCTGCTGAGGTCTGGCGTGACTAATAGGGGACAAGCAACAGTCAAAATCTCCAGACTCTACTAAACACCTGCCTGAAGACCCTAAACCCATCTGTTCTCAAAGCCCACTTAGAAAATTCTCAGCTATACAAGTGAGCAAGTTTAGGAAACAGATGCAAATTCGAGAGTGAAAAGAAATCTTTACATAGCATCATAAAGACATGAATATGCCATACAGTAAGTAGCAGAGTTAAACATTCCCTTTGTTGGATGTCTTACCTGGGAGAGCCATAGAGTGTTGTGGTTGGGCTGCTGGAGAGGTTCTGTTTGATCCGCTGGTAGTTTCGTACCTGTGTGGGCACAGGTATTGGCGTGGTCTCGCTTCGTGGCGACACCATTGGGGTCTGTCCAGTGGATGGCTGCGGTGGCCTGAGAAACCCAGAAAACAAGGTTTCAATCCAGTCAGAATGCTTTTCCAAACCCATTTAGGCCATAAAACCTCGACAAAATCCTCAAGATCAAAGTCTCATTCAACATGCGATCGCTAAATGTAAAGCGCGAGACGTTTCCAACTTTGTCAAACGAGTTCAGCAAAAGCCGTTTCTGCTCAGAGGGCATGGCCGGACCACATAGGGCGGAGCTACAGTGTAAACACAAAGCCCTGGCCAATCAGTAAGGAGGAGGGAGGAGTCATGGGCGGTGCTTCTTAGGCAGTGACACGTGCTTGGTCCACCTACCCTCACCAGTCACAGACAAAGAAAACAAAACAGCTCGTTCTTATTTTATCAGGAACACAATGTTTTTTCACAGATGTCATGAATGGGTCAAGTGCGCGCACCGTGCAAAGGTCTGATAAGAAGGAAGGGGAGCTAAAAGGGAGAAAGGAAGCTGCACATTACTGTTTGAGCTCCAGTCTCCTGGATTATGTAATGAGCGAGGGAGGAGTGTGGGCTACACGTGAGCGGTTAACCAGGCTGCACAACAACTGCACACAAAGAGAGTTTCTTTGTTTGACCCAGAGTCAGTTCAGCATGGCACAACAAACCAAACAGGACATAAATGATGAGGCTATATATACGATAATATATCTATATATATTATATATGACACTGTTGTTCAAAAGTTTGGGGTCAGTAAGAAATTGAATACAGAAAAAATATTTAAATTGATCAAAAGTGACAGTAAAGACATTTATAATGTTACAAAAATGTCTATTTAAAAAATAATGCTGTTCTTTTGAATTTTCTATTCATCAAATAATCCTGAAAAAAAAAAAATCTATCACCGTTTCCACAAAAATATTAAGCAGCACAACTGTTTTCAACACTGATAATAGTAAATCAGCAGATTAGAATGATTTCTGAAGGATCGTGTGACACTGAAGACTGGACTAATGATGCTGAAAATTCAGCTTTGCTATCACAGGAATAAATACAAATTTTAAATCTATTAAAACAGTTATTTCACAATATTACTGTTTTTACTGTATTTTTTATCAAATAAATACAGCATAAAATACTTCTCACTTAAATCTTTAAAAGCACAAATAATCTAATAACATTGTTATTTTTTTTGGTAACACTTTACAATAAGGTTTCATTAGTTAACATTAGTTAACTACTTTAGTTAACATGAACTAAAAATGAACTGCACTTCTACAGTATTTGCAAATTTTATTAAATGTTCATTTCAACATTTACTAACATTATTAAAATCAAACGTTGTATTTGTTAACATTAGTATATGCACTGGGATGTAACATGAACAAACAATGAACGACTGTATTTTTTTTAACTAACATTAATAAAGATTAACAATGAACAATACATTTGTTACAGTATTCATTAGTTCATGTTAATACATTAACTAATGTTAACTAATGAGACCTTATTGTAAAGTTTTACCTTTTTATCTTTAGCAAATCTCAAAATGAACATTTTACACACTGCATTATAATGCTGTTGAGTATGGAAGCTTGTTTCCGCCACAGAATAAAACATTTTAAGAGATAATTGCGACTTTTTATCTCACAATTGCGAGTTTACATCTCGCAATTCTGACTTTATTTCTCAGAATTGCGAGATACAAAGTCAGAATTGCGTGAAATAAAGTCGCAATTGCGTGTTATAAAGTCAGAATTGCGTGAAATAAAGTCACAATTGTGTTATAAAGTCAGAATTGCGTGAAATAAAGTCACAATTGCGTGTTATAAAGTCAGAATTGCGAGATATAAAGTCGCAATTGCGTGTTATAAAGTCAGAATTGCGTGAAATAAAGTCACAATTGTGTTATAAAGTCAGAATTGCGTGAAATAAAGTCGCAATTGCGTGTTATAAAGTCAGAATTGCGTGAAATAAAGTCACAATTGTGTTATAAAGTCAGAATTGCGTGAAATAAAGTCACAATTGCGTATTATAAAGTCAGAATTGCGTGAAATAAAGTCACAATTGCGTGTTATAAAGTCAGAATTGCGTGATATAAAGTCGCAATTGCGAGAAAAAAAGTCAGAATTCTGACTTTATAAGACGCAATTGCGACTTTATTTCACGCAATTCTGACTTTATATCTCGCAATTCTGACTTTATAACACACAATCGCGACTTTATTTCACGCAATTTTGACTTTATATCTCGCAATTCTGACTTTATAACACGCAATTGCGACTTTATTTCACGCAATTCTGACTTTATTACTCGAAATTCTGAGAAATAAAGTCAGAATTGCGAGATGTAAACTCGCAATTGTGAGATAAAAAGTCGCAATTATCTCTTAAAATGTTTTATTCTGTGGCGGAAACAAGCTTCCATAGTTGAGACTAAATTCAGCTGCAGCATTTAAGTTTTTAGTGTTTTATTTTTAATTTATTTAAACAAAATAGTATGAATTTTAATATTTGCCATTTATTGGTTATTATCAGTTTTTATTTGGGTGCATCTCTAATATATATATAAAAAAATAAAAAAAATCGTGAAATCAAATTCAATCAAGTGTGTCCAAACTTTTGGCAGTTAGTGTTTAAGTGTGAAAAAGAATAAGCAGACAGAGAGGAGACAGTGAAGGTGGAGTATGCCTCGCTTGTACAAGAGAGGGAAACAGAAAAGCCACAGAGCAGAAGGAAGTGACTCGGAGAAGATGCACCGACTCTCACAACAGCAAAACAGCTTCTGTTTTACATGAGTAACAGACAAAAAATGAACAGCATATGAATGTTTTAACTGTCAATGTCAGATCCACTGCATAACTGCACAATAACAAGGGTCTAGTCACAAAACAGCCAATGCGATGGATGTTTATTTCTGCACCTCTGGACAAAAATAGAGGTCGGTTCACAAGTAAACGGTGTGGAAACAGTTTTATATCACATGCAGATGGTAAGAAATGACAGCAGGGTGTCTATTCTTAGGGCAGGAGCACAAACACACACACACATTCGCTCCCACAGGACTCATTCACCAGCCATGTGATTCACCTCTCAGCTTCCTCCTGCAATAACAACAGACACTCCACCCAGAGTCACACAACCGTGAACTCGCCCTGGCTTTCACCTCCATGATTAAATAGTTTGGGAGTAGAAGGCACCAAAAATATCTCCAATGACATCAACGAAACAAACAGATCAGTGTGCTAATCCATAACTCCATATTTCCATGGTGCAAACAGCCAAAAAGGATTAAGATGATTTAACCATTGTTAATATTCCTGTCCGCATGTCGGACTTTACAGTGAACTGTGTATCTTTGGCCTTTAAACCTTGTTTAACATTTGACGCAAGTAAACATGCATGTGTGAAAGCATTGTAATGCATTGTGAGTGAACCATATCAGTGATGTCACACTCACCCTCCACACAGAAGGAATTCACTGGACGGCCTGCGGCCCACTGTCCCCATTGGAAGGTCATCTAAGGAGAAGAGAAAGAAAGTCATGAGAACTACAAATACACACAGTCTCACAAACACCAGCAAATCACAGCTTGTGAGAGCGCAATCAGCGCTGGAAGGCTTTCATAGCGCTGACTCAGCAGACGCCTTTCTATACTCTAAAACACACGCAATCAGCTCCAGCAGCTGCTCAAATCTAGTGTGTGTGTGTGTGTGTGTGTGTTTTTCAGGTATAACATATGTTATGGGGACAAGATGCCCCCGCAATTTCCAAAATCCTTGTCCTTGTGGAGACATTTTTTGATCCCCATGAGGAAAAGAGTTTACAAATCACACTAAATTATGTTTTTTGAAAATCTAAAAAAAAATGTGTGATATTTCTGATATCAAATATTTCTTCAATAATTGTATATTTTGTAAGATTTATTGTAAAAAAAGGGCTTATTTCAAGATTGTTTATCTGAAAAGTTTTCCAGTAAAAATTTTTAAACATACCATTCTTAAAATATTGTACTTAAAATTAAAATATTAATATTTTACTAAACTGTTTTAAGATATTAATACTTGTTTTCAGAAAATATAAGTGTTTTTCACCTTAAACCTCAAATTTAGCTAGATTTAGGATTCAAATTACATTTACAACAGTTTTAAAGTATATTGTTTTGCTTATAGAGGAATAATAAATCTTTAATTATATTATCTCCCATTAATGGACAATACAGTTGAAAAAATTAAATAAAAACCTTTTTGCCTCTCAAATAAATTGATCTTGTTTTAAGGATGTTTAGACTTTTTTTTTACAGAAAAAAAGAGACAAATGTACTGATTATGAAAAGTTTTTGCAGTGTAAGCGTGTGACGTGTTCAGTGATGTAATGTGACTCACAGGACTGCTCTCCGGAGAGATGTGGCACCAGCACAAAGTCGTCCGTGTCACAGGAGGAGTTCTTGCTGCTGGTGCTGCCGCCCGACTCTTTGGACAGCTGCAGGTAGTTGGGAGGGCCGAGAGGTGGAGAGGAAAGCACGTCCTCGGGGAGAGTCTGCATGTCTGGCAGGGACTGCAAAACAAAGGTGGAGGTAAACACTGGATTACCTTGAGCTGAGTCAGTGCTATTAAACTTCTCAATGCCGCAATCATCTCATGCAACACCCTAGTTTAGGAACTGCTCATGTCTGTGACAGCGCATTCAGCAATGACAATGTAAGGTGCTTACCGGAGGAGACACGTAACGACAGGAAGGAGAGCTGCCACACGTGCTGTCTGAGACCAAGCCAGAGCACGTTGGCACTGGCACAGGTGATGCTGGGTAAAAGAAAAAACTGGTTTAGTGTCCAGCCACACCTTATTCATTAAATTCGCTCATCAAATGTTCTTACTTACATTTTTTAATAGTTGATGTCGGTTCCATGAAAGGATGACTGAAGAAAGTGTCTGCAGATAGACAAATATGAGAATGAGGAAAGGGAAAAACAATGTGGAAATCCTCCAACAATGCACTGAAACAACAGAAATACACTGACCAAAATCCATACGATCCTTCTGGTTCCTCTGGAGCAGCCCCAGCAGCAGATCTTCCAGTGGAGGAGACGTCTCTCTCGGGATGCTGTGAACAGAAAGCTTTGGTTATTCAGTAAATAGGGCCTAATGATTGGCCATATCGAGATTATTGGCTGAATAATAAAATATAATCAAAAATCTGTTTTAATTTTTCAGTGAATTTTGAGTTTTGTCATTTCAGCAACTTTGTGTACACACACTACTGTTCACAAGTTTAGGGTTGGTAAGATTGTTTTATGTTTTTGAAAAAAGTCTGTTGTTCTCACCCAGGCTGCATTTATTTGATTAAAAAAACTGTAAAAACAGTAATATTGTGAAATATTATTATAATTTTAAATAAATGTTTTCTATTTTTATACATTTCAAAATGTAATTTATTCCTGTGATGCAAAGCTGGATTTTCAGCAGCCATTATTTGAGTATTCAGTGTCACATGATCCTTCAGAAATCATTCTAAAGCTGTGTTCACACTGCCAGTGACTGGCATGTCGCCAGTGGCTGGAGGTGGGGTCACTAGTGGCCGTTCCCACAACCGATTGCCTAGTAACGTTTATGAATGACATTCACGGATGTTATTCCATGCTGTAGACACTGAATTCGTTTTCTTGGAGGGAAAAGACTAAATATAAATGGTATCAGTACATTAACTGCTTAATACTAAAAACGAACAAGAAACAGCGAGTGCTCTTTGCCATCTCGGCTATTTATCTGCAGCGAAAGTGCAAGCGCCGGTCTATCTGGGTTTACTTGGGAGTCAGCACAGAGATATATAATAAATTATAGGAAAGTTGCTGACCACTAAAATAACTTTTCCTCCATCACAACACTCCACTCAGGATCTAGTGACGGCTCTTTTCCTCAATCACACCTGACTTCACTCCTTCTGGTTGTCGCTCCTGAAAGTGGCTCTTCATTTGCATACAGTTCAACATACAGTTAGGTCCATATATATTTGGACCTAACAGTATCTCAACTTTGACGCACCGCTAGACAAACCTACATTCTACATTCGCTCATGTCATTGAAATCATGTCGCTTTGTCACTGCGTGTCGCTGGCAGTGTGAACTCAGCTTAATATGCTGATTTGGTGCTCAAGAAACATTTCTCATTATTATACATTTTTTAAACAGTTGTGCTGCTTAGTTTTTTGGGGGAAAACAACAATCTTGAGCATTATGACACATATGAAACACAACAAAAGAAAAAAGAAAAATAGTCAGTGCTCTTACTTTGGCACCAAAGTCTTGTTCTTCTCATAGAACATCCTCAAGTCCTGGGGACTGTTAGCCTGGTCATTTAGTATATACAAACATAAAACACCATTAAAACATCATCACAACAAAAAAAACAGCAAACTCTTCAAATCAGATAATTAGCTCCTATATGATCTCAGTTTTGCTTCATTGTCATGAACGTCACCTGGAAAGGTGGCTTTCCCACGAGGCACTGGTAAATGACAGTCCCAATGCTCCACAGGTCAGCTTTGGCATCATAGTTCTGGGACATGATCACCTCTGGGGCCTGCGAATAGAGGTGATGGATTACAAATGATGAGAACATGATGCTGCCAAGTGCCAAAGTCTCACACCGCTGATGTATTTCACAAATCTGAGACAGTGAGACAGAATTCAGTATGTGGCTACTGACCATGTACATTGGGGATCCACATAATGTGGCCGCCATCATGTTGCTCTGGAGATATCTTGCAAAACCAAAGTCAGCTGTTAAACAAAGAGAGCACCGGTGTTATTAATAGCAACATACTGCTGTCTGAGAGTCACGACTTAAAACTTCTGCACAGACTGAGACAATGGAAACAAAGAACAGGCTGTGTGAGAGATCAGAGGGCCGAAAGAGTATGACTATTATATAGACTGTTGGGTGCATACACAGTGGACTACAAACGTCTTGAGATATTTATTTCCAGGTTTAAGTTTAATTTTGGATACCAGATTTGTAATGTGGTCTCAGACATTTGAATTATACAGTAGATATAAAAAGGTATATATAGTAATATTAGCAGCAAATCGTTATGTAGAGCGTTACCAATCTTGATGCGTATGCCGCTGATGCTGGACTTCTTGCGTCCCGCGTAGGACAGCAGGATGTTCTGAGGTTTGAGGTCTCTGTGAATGATCCCCTTGCTGTTGAGGATGCGCATAGCTGCCGCAATCTGCTGTAAAAAAACCCTCAGTGTGTCCTCTCGCAGAGTGCCCTTGGCTGGAAGAGCAAAGACATTGTACCGCTGAGAAACATGGCTATAAAATCCATTAAGACATTCAATAAAAACCTCATTTAACCAGACAGCCTTGCAGCTACTATAACCACTTACACACATCATGCAATGTTTCATTTGCTGAAATTGAAAATTGGCTTTATGTGTCAAGAAACCTCAGATTTACTAGTTTTGAAGAGCAAAAGGTGTGTTTACCATTGTTTGGCAAATTTTGAGAAAAAAAAAAAAAATTCAATAGGAGTCCACAAGATAGTGAAATTCCTGACGCAGATTTTTCAAGTGGGTTAAAGTGGGTCGCAACTTCACTGTGTTGACCAACAGAAAGCTGCTTGGTTTGAAAGTGACTTCAATGTGAGCTTTGCTTCATAAATCGCTAGACTATTGACTACAGACAATGACCCCCCGGTTGACAGACAAGGCTTAAGCCTAGTCCCAGACTAAAATACATGTTTGAGCTGTTTTAACTGAAATCAACTTGCACTAATATATCTTAAAATAAGTCAGTGTCATTGTTTTGTCTCAAGATGCAAATCAGTAATGTTTTTTTTTTTCTAAGGTACATTTATAAAAGTTACTTACATGCCCTAATTGAACTAAAGCCAAATCCTGGCTTAATCTAAGCCCTGTCTGTGAAACCGGGCCTGGAAGTTTTTTTGCCGACTAAATTTCAACAAAATTTTGCTAATGTGACCATTATGTCTGTTTTAAGCGATAAAACAGACAAAATGTTGTGAGTAATTTATATCAAAAGAAATACTGTAGAACTGAGCATAACTAGAAAAATGTAGATTGACGATTGAAATGTCCATGATCTTTTAAGGTTTTATTAATTTCCATGATTTTTGGAAACAGGCCACCCTAATTGTTGTTGAGCACTTTGGTGAGTGATGAAGTGAGAATTCATTTTGGATGAACTATCCCTTTAAATAAGGATGTACACTGCACTGAGCTAATCCAAGACCATCAGAGTCATGTTCTCTAGGCCCCTGATTGGTGAGACTGTTAAAATCGGAAGCTGCTCAGGGATTTTACATGGAGCTCCAGGTCCCCTGTTAGAACAAAACTGGTGTAATCCACTGAGCTGTTAAGAGGATTCCCTTCACTCAATCTGCTCTGTAAACAAAGCAATTATGATCACAATGAACCTCGTACTGATCCCAAAACAGTATTTGGCATAGCTGTGAGGTTGTATAACTAAGAAACGGTTGCATAATTAAACAAGGGAGAAGGGTAAGAGGACAAGAGCATGGTTACACAAAGATAACAATCTGTCTGAACATAACAAGAGGTAACAGTCCAGCCAACATCACTCACAAAGTAAATGGCACCAGAGTAATCTCTATTATGCCCTCTGCGTCACACACTCTGTGAAAACTTGGTTTATAGACCAATCAGATTCCTCTGACGGAACAAAGATTGCTCGTAAACATCAAACTGAAGTACACAGACTTCAGTTTATTCACAATGGGTATGTGGGATATGTGGACAAACCTCTATGAGCTGTAAATTTATATGATAATGGAAGCAGCAGTGACTCTCTGAGAGTGTTGGTGGTAAGTGTGCTTTGAGATTGAGCCCTGGAGACAGACACTTCAACTCTAGCTCGCAGAGAAATACATCCTTGTTTAATGTGCAAAGAAACTTTAGAAACCCATTTATAGTTGGACTTCCCTAAAATGTGCTTTAAAAACAATGCTCTTTTTATGTGAGCAGCCTGACCAAATGATGTGTTTACCTCACAAGCTGCTTACCTTGCAAATAGTCCGCCAGGTCTCCTCCATTGCAGTACTTGAAGAGGAAACAAAAAGAGATAATAAAACTCAACTTTGAAACCAATACTGAACAATAAAAAACTATGTCGAGGCTCGAGGACTGGATATTTCATGGGCTACAGGAGGAGGAAGGCTGGTTTAGTGACACACACATCAATGAATCTGATGAAGTGATGCAGCATTATGGGATGGTCAGCATGTATTGGTGGCCAGTAAATTTCCACATCATTGATGGCAGGAGAGAAATAGCCCTGAGCATACTGGGTGTTGAGTACGGAGATAATACACTACAGTTAACATGACATAACATCTATAAAACTCTGACTGAACAATAGGACCTTTACTGAAGGATTTAAAAAAAAATAAAAAATTAAAAAATTACTTCTGGCTTGCAAGAAAGTTTTATATTCTACAGAATTAATCAAAAAGAGCATTTTTTTATGCTTTTAGTTTTGGTTAATTGAAGATACCTGTGAAGACCTCTAGTTTGAGCTAAATTCTAGCTGCAAACCCCCTCTCAGGTCACACAGAAAGGTCCCAATAAATTATACTCTGAAAGCCAGCAGGTTGCATTATCAGAAGCTACATACATGAGAAGGGTTGGACTGATATTACATGCTAAAGATATTTTAAAGCTCTTGAAATTGTTTTTGAGAGCAGCTTTCCCTGAACAGATATTTTTAGTTTGGCCTCTTGATGTGTTTGTTTCTCCTTCAGAGACTGCAGTGTTGGGCAATACTAGAAAGAATAGCCATGAAACATTAGGCAGAGGCACACTGTGGCCTCATGACTAAAACAAGAGCATGTAAAAGACAGAAACAACAAGAGAGAGGGAGAGACAGAGGGGAGAATACATGCTTTAGACTCACCTCCATAACCAGGAATACAGAACTTGGCGTTTCCTGAAAGAAAGAAAAACAAGATTTTACTCAGAAACAGCCCATAACAGCAAACATCCATCACCGACACTGATTTGTTTGCACATAGGTCCATGTCCTCCAGCAACCACGTGGTTGTGGTAATACAGGCACGTGCGTAAGTGAAGACGACTCACGTTTCAAATCCTGGCATGCAAACATCCTGGTGCTGAAACCATTAGACACACTAGCCTCATAACAGCTATTAGGGCTACTGTGTCAATACTGAAGGAATTAGATGCGGAATGCTGGCCAAATAAAAAGCACAAGACCCTTTGGTTTTTTCCAAGAAAGCGGGCTGTTACAGTAATCAAGACAAGCCACCAATCTATAGAACTTCCTCCACAATCTGATCTGAAAGTTTTATGATTCCTGGTATTTTTCAGTGAATTGATGTTGGCAGCCCATTAATGCAGTTGTGATGGACTGTTCCATTAACAAGGAAAGTGCAGCCATTTTATGTGCTGCTCATAAGTGGTTGCCTGTGGAGAGTGTGTGTGGGGAGAGTTTGTAATAGCGGCCAACACTCCCATCTGCCCACATCACCTCTTGTTCCTCCTCACTATATCTCATTACCTCACCTATTCAAAACGACTAGGCTAAATATTCAAAATCTCTGTGTGCTAATTTGCCTTATTTTTACATTAAGATTACCCTTCCCATCACGTAACACACACTTAAAGTTAATCCTTAATACCTAGTGATGCACCAAAATTTTGGTTTCAGTGATTTGGTCAAAAAAATCCATTAAAAATAACACTAATAATTTAAATGTCACTTCAATAAACACAAAGAATTAACAAAGCAACAACACATTACACAGTGATGATGAGTACACAGGGCTTAAGTACACAGATAATACAATCAACAGAATAAGGAACAGGTGCAATACTAATTAGAAACTATGGTAACAAACAATGAACTAAAACTCAGGCAAAACAGCGACAGAAAATAAAACTAAACAGGGCATGATCATAACATTAATAATACTGCTAAATGTAATTAATGTAACTCTCAAAATGAAAATCCATTTTCATACTGTACATTATAATGTTTTGATGTCTGAATTCACTTGTAGCATTTAAATTGATTGATTTTAGTTTTTGGTGTTTCATTTTTAATTTAGTTGGACAAAATAGTATAGAATTTTTATTTAGAATTATATCCCTAGTCCATGTTATGCTGAAGAAAAAAAGTGTTTGTCGTCATAATCTTGATAAAAATTTATGAGCAGCTCATGGGCTCATGACTTGACAAGATTTGCATTCTGCAAGCAAGATAGTTCCTTCTCTGTAATCTGATCCCAGACAAGCCCACCTCCCCAATTCTGCTGTAGATCTGCTTATGGGATCTGGGATCAATGCAGCCTAGGGGCTGCAAGGGGCACAACCTCTGGTTGTCAGTCTGATTGCATATAGGGCTGATTTGAGCTAGCTGTGGTGGGGGATAGGAAGGAAAAAGGAAATGGAACAGCTTCGGCTGGGTGGAGGGGTCGATCAACTCAAGGACGTCATTAACCATCACATTTCAGTAATTTCTTGAACTTGACCATCTGTGAGTTCATCTGAAGCCAACTGGCTCTGAGCATGATACACAAACACAAACAAACACACAGGCCATTTGATGAGAGGCACAAGAGGAACCGCTGACCAAGTGCGGGCAGGAAAAGAAAAACAAACAGCTTTGGATCAAGAACTGCATGTCCAAACACAAATGTCCCGCCCTGATCTTCTTCTGCCAATTTTTTCCTTACTTCTTGGCAAGAGATGAGATTCCACGTGGAATCTTGCCTAACAATATGCATCATGATTTAAGCACAGTTGTTATATCATTTATATTTGTCATGTAAACAAGGATAAAAATAGGTCAGTTACCAAAGACTGGACTCTGGACAAACGGCTAGAATACCTGAACTGCCATCATTTTGAAACTTTCAGTACCTCAGAACAATGTGCAAAATGCTGCTACTTAGCAAAATTCAGTGGGAAAGAGACATTAGTTACTGCATGTTTAGAGCAAGTTAGCATATTTGGCAGCTGGGCAGCATGCCTGGTTATAAATGGAAATGGAGAATAATGTGATATATCAGCACCATATTGGTAGTCAGCCCATATCAATGATTTAAAAAAAAACTAGAGATAACAACAAACTGGAAATGCATTGGAATTTTGGCAACTGGAATATTCGGCTAAAATATTTGTGCACACAACATGAATGAGCTACAACAGGTAAACATGTCATGCACAAACTTGACTCTGACCTAAAAGGATGCAAAATTTGTCCGGATGAAATATCAAGAGCCATTTCATTGCCTAAGAACTTTACTATGACAACTAACCAATTTAATCACCAAAATTGTATTTTCAGTTTAAGTTTTCACCAAAAATAAAATGAGAATTTCTGTGTTTCAGTACAAAATTAAAGTTGGCAAATTTTGACTGTAAAAGTTTGGTATCGGGTCAACCCTACAACAAAGCACCATTGACAAAAAAACAAAGCTAGAGCTAGGCTGCATTCTGATCATATCTCCAGAGCTAACATGAGCTTCAAAACATCAGAAAATACAGGCATGACATGAAGTCAAAAGGCAGCATGCTCCCGCCAGGCAGAGAGAGTACTGCATCATAACTAGAAGTGTTGGATTACATCATTCTGATTCCAGCCAAAGCAGCGCTTTAAATTCTAGGAATATTTCAGAAACACCACATGTGCAACCAATTGCGAGAGATTGATGTGTTCTTAGAAACTCAACCGGTTTCTAGTTATCTACACGATAAGGGAACACAACATTCTATGGATGTAAGGTATACTCAAGGTGTCGTGAGTCTAAAGACACAGACTGTCCTTTCAGATGAGATTGTTTCTAAAGCAATGTCCCAGGAGCTCTGATTGACACACTTGAGTATCGTTATCAGCGAGAACAGGTAATGAAGAACAACAGCACATCATTTTGCCTGAGGCAAGGCCATGAACCTTCACAGTTGTAAGATAGAGAAAGAGATTAAGACAAAAATAAACATGCTTTCTTGTGTCTACAGCCCACGAAGGGCTGGTAAATAAACAGAGAGCCTACACTTGGTGACATATTGGTGGGTTGGTGGTAAGAAATGAGAAACAAACCTTAAAGGTGGACATTTAGAGAACACTGTAATGTGAATGAATAGATTTAGTGCTTAGTGGCAAAGAGGTATCATCCACCATAGTGAACACAATTTATTAGCTGAACACTTATTAGTTCCTGCAGGCAGCTCTCGAGGAAAACGTTAACAGTTTCCATATGTTCCCATTCTGTCTTTCTTTTCCAGCACCCACCACTCATTGCTGATAGTCTTCATTTGAATTCGTTCCTCCCCTCCTTCTCAGAAAACTGAAGACAACAAGTCAATCCGTCCTCCACTGGGACACACTGTTCTCTAACAGGAAGTTCAAGTTCTGTTTTGATACATGTAGTTATAGCTTGTCTCATGCATACAAACCTGGCTCCTCCCACCCTGACTCAAAACCCCACCCACTCCTCCCTCCAACTTCGTGATTCCAAGTTAGAATCCTTCCAGCCCTTATATTTCCCTTTCCTTAAAATGTACATGCTTTTTGCACATTTGAACAACACTTCTCTGTTTATTCAAGGGATTGTTTTAAGAATGTTTCAAAAATGTTGTCCATGCAAAAAAAGTGAGTGGTGTCCAAAACAGCCCTATTAACTTTCATTGCATTGCCGTTTTTTAAAATATCTTCTGTGTTGTACAGAAAATATAAAGGCATACAGGTGTGGTACCTTATGAGGGTAGGACTGCAATTCATTTTAAATGTTTTCAGTTTTTTTTGTTTTATGATAAAAAAAAAAAAAACAACAAAAAAACAGGTTTCCTGTGCTTGTTTGTAGGGCTGCACAATTTGGTCAGAATTCATATTTTATGACTATAAAATAATATTAATGAATTAATTTATAATGTTATTATTAATGATGTTTTTATCATTATTATTATACAGTCATATTGACATAGAATCAAAACAAATTGTGCAGCCCTACAATCAAGCAAATATTACTATTGTGATATTTCATAAAATAATTATAATAATTTTATTTTGAAGTACAACTGTAAAATTACAATACTAATATTTATGGCTGTTTTAAATACTTTTTTAACATTAAACCATAAAGCTTTTATTTTGGCAAAAATCCACAAGGAGCCCTTAAAGCTTCTCTTTTGATGCCTGTTTATACACACTTTTAATTACAAGTTTGAGAAGATGATTTGTCGCATGTTGCATTCCCAAAAATACCTATACATAATAAGCGAGTTAAACTTATAGCGTGTGCAGAGATGATTTTGTCTGAACTGTGGAGCACCATTTACTGTGAACCGAGCCACTCTGAGACACTGGATCATCAGCTCTTCATGTGTAAAGGAACACTGTGGTATTTTTTAATCTGCAAAATTCAGTGCATATTTTAATTGAATTAAATCGTAGACTTTGCAATTTGATAATCACACTAAGCCATACTGCTATTTTGCTTTTGTTTTGATTAATTGTGCGGCTCTACACGAGGGTGAGTTTTTGGGTGTTCTATCCCTTTAAAGGCAAAGCACAAGTACACTCATTCAGGCAGAAGAAAGAATCGCCACCCTGTTATTACAGCAGGTCTCCAGCCTCCCTCTGCCAGAGCAGGAACACCACTGAATAGCATTTGACTGGAGCTGCTCAGCTCTCACTGCAAGCCTGTAATTAAACAGCTATGGTGATATCTTCAGCTCCATCTGTACAGATCCCCATTGAGAAAAAGCTCAAAAACGCTCTAACATCTCTATGTGTATGTGTTCTAAGCAAGCACGCACGTGTGAACTGGCACTGACGTTGGCATTAATCACACGCAGCCTTCATTCACACTTCTTCATCATGTGGGATGAGATCATTATCAGAGCTGCAGGTTTGGGCCGGAGTGCTACCGCGCTGCATATGCTCCATGTGGCGTAGTGGGATCTGAGGGCCACCTCTCACAGCACAGCTGAAATGTGAAAGGGCAAAGGCTCCCTGTTGCTATGCTTTAAGACACCTCTGGCTGGGTACAAAAAAGTAAATCCTCCTAACATCTTTAATGACAGTGGATTGTAAACAGTCCAAGGTGGCATAATTGGGCTTGGAAGGGAACGCCATTAGTATTCCCCAGGGCTCTGTGCTGCCATCAAGAGAAGTGTGGTGGATAAAGGTCACGTTCTTCTGTAGTGTGCGGCTCACGGTGCCTGCTGAGGTAAACGGCCATTTATTTCATTTGAGTAGCAATCAAACAGGTATCCACTTGCTTTGTGTTTACAGTGCAATAAGTTAGTGAAAGTGACAGATCCGCAGAGTGATAGTGAGTTCATGAAATCGAGAAGAAGCAATGTATTACCTTCAGGCATCTTTTTTCATCAGGTAATTTTGCAAGCACTCAAGAAGACCATCACAAAGAAAAGTGCGACTGCCACTGGGGAACGAGGTACTTTTGTATAATTAGAAAAGTATAATTGCAGATATTATACAACAAAGTTATGATAACATATGGTATAAACTGAAAACTGATTCTGTTTTCTTATTCACTGACTAGAAAGGTGCCAGACTTAAGCCTTAGGCTAGAAACCTACTCAATACTATTAGTGTTTAGGACGCATATCATTTATAATCTAATTACTATTCAAATGTCCTACCTGCAAAAGCCCATGCGAGTATTCAATGATTCAGATATCTGGGTCTTTTCCTGGCAGAAAAAAACCCGGCTTAACTATAGTGGGGGAGAAGAGGGGATGACTTGAATCTTCCAGGACAAAATAAGATCAACTTCTACCTCCGTCAGACTGACCTCGTGATTGAGAAAACAAGAGTTCTCAGCATTGCACAAATGTATTTATGGTCGTCTGACTGAATGAGCGACGCAACATGCAAGTCTCCAGAAACAGCTGATGAACAGCTACAGTACGTCACAACTGACACCCACTTCTCCATTTCAGCGCAGAGAGGAAAAACACACCTCGGGCCAAGCGGGACAGATTTTGGTGCTAACATGTCATAGCCGAGTCAAAATGCTATAATTTCTCACTCCAACTAAAAAAAAAGTTGTTTGATGGAGATAAACAGTGTATCCTCAAGAACGATCTGCCTTAGAGAGATCAGTGAGATGAATGTAAACAGCTTGTAGTGTCCTCAGACCTTCTGCCCTTGGAGAAGAGATAGATTACACACAAAAAATCACTCTTCTTCTCAAGTGTCTTCCTGGAGAAGACCAAAAATGTTGCACCGTTCAGCACAAAAACTGATTCAGAAAAGCATGCTTAAGTGAAGGATGAGGGGTCTAAGGGCCCCCATCAGCACTGCAGGTGTGTGTCGGGTGGGAGTGTTATATAAGCACAGGAAGACGCATGCAGCGTTGGAAGTGCAGGATATTTAACGACTCAACTCACTATACTGGGAAGCATTACATGTAAAAGGTGTGTAGGTGACTGAGTCAGAACAGCCTAATTAAACCTACAGCTTTTCCCAGTTTGATCCTGCCGTAGACATCAACATCCTTTCAGAACAGTGCCTGCTCTGTCAGCCGAGGGTTTGGACCAATGAAATGGTGTTTAAACAGCCCACACCATTCCAGAGAAGGCAAACCCTCCCCCTATATGATACCGCTGGTGGGATGCAGAAAGGAGGAAGGCAGGGTATTGATGGATGAATTAGCTTGCTAACAGAACTGGCTGGCATTTTCACCATAGTATGCAGAATTCAGCCCCAAGGATGCTGAGAAATAATCTTATTTCCTCCTGGCCAGTGACATTATTCTCTAATGTACCCTGTAAGATACTTATAAAGGGCTGCATGGCGTACACAATGTATTTTTTTTGCATTAATAGCTATAGAATTACAATTAACATCCTCTTTAATGACTTTATAGCATTGGAGAATAATGTGTGATATTTTCAAAGAGGTCTCATGCAATGTACAGTGAGGCTTAGTCTAGGGTAGGTCATGTGACTTGTCATGTGAAGG
This sequence comes from Squalius cephalus, assembly GCF_949319135.1. Classification (NCBI taxonomy): domain Eukaryota; kingdom Metazoa; phylum Chordata; class Actinopteri; order Cypriniformes; family Leuciscidae; genus Squalius; species Squalius cephalus. The sequence continues at coordinate 14,953,727 of NC_137132.1, read as the reverse complement.
GTGGTGTTATATAAGAACTGGGCCAGTCCTGTAGGCCCTCACAGCTCTTAGTGGATAGTAGAGCACTGACAGCTCCAGGCAAATCTGCTCAGAATTAGTGAGGGCAGAGCATTCAGAGATTATAGTAATAAATGAGTAAAAAGCCATTACCTGGACATCATAGAGTGCCACAATGTTCTCATGCTGGAGTTCCTATAAAAAAAAAAAAGACAGAGTATAATTATAAACATATAATAATAAACATAAATAAATATAATAATATAAGACAAATACATTTTATATTATTTAAAATAATACAAAAAAATAATAATTGCACAAAATAATATACACTGGCATTCAAATTTCGAGTTTGGTAAGATTTTTTAAATGTTTTTGAAATAGGTCTCTTATGCTCACCAAGGCTGCATTTATGTGCTTAAAAATACAGTAAACACAAAAATACAGTTTCCAATTTAAAAAATTTTTTTTTTTTAATTTTTAATATATTTTAAATTGTCATTTATTCTGTGATGTCAAAGCTGAATTTTCAGCATCATTACTTCAGTCTTCAGTGTCACACAATCCTTTAGAAATCATTCTAATATCAATGTTGTAAACAGTTGTGCTGCATAACATTTTAAGTAAACCGTGATACATTTTTTTCAGGATTCGTGATGAATAGAAAGTTCAAAAGAACAGGATTTATTAGAAACATAAATCTTTTGTAACATTCTAAATGTCTTTACTGTCACTTTTGATCAATTTAATGTGTCCTTGCTGAATTAAAGTATTAATTTCTCTCAAAACACACACACACACACAAAACACAACAACTCACCTTTAAAATTTTAATTTCTTTTCCAAGCAGAATCTGGGATTTGGAGAGATTCTTTTTGTTAATACTCTTGATTGCGACCTCCCAATCAGTCTTCTGCAAATATTACACAGAGAGAGCATGTGTGAGCACGGAGAGGGGTTACATGTGCCAAATTACATTTATATGAATCTTACAAAACATTTACTTTTTAATTTTTGAGTGTTAGAGTTCAGGGGCCGTATTCACAAAGAATTTTAAGGCTAAAAGTAGCTCCTAACTGGCGAATTTAGGAGCAACTCCTAAAAATAATGGGTGTGTCACTCGTAACTTTAGGACTCCTAATTTTTTTGACTAAGAGTAATTCACGAAGCATTTTAGCCCTAAAAGTAGCACCTAAGTCTGGGACAGCTTAAAAGAAGTCGAGAGGACTCCTAACTCACTAAGACCTATTCACAAACCGCTTTTTGTGGCATTTCACGTTGCGATGTTTTGAAATGCGTATGCGGCGGCTACAGGAGCTTCCAATCGCGAGGGAACAATTCTGCATTGTAGGCATAACTAGGGATGCAATAACGCCACCAACAACAACCAAAACTACTCATTGCATGTAAACTAATTGTAACGTTTCATTGTGAATCAAAATGTTCTTCTCTTTGCAAACGTAGGCAGAGGCATATAGTGACAGATTAATTCAATAATGTTGCAAAGATATTGCATCAATCCATATGTTTCATTAGGCTACTAGGCTATTTGTTTTGCCTTACTCTTTATTCATTTAGGCTATTTATTCAGTTATTCATCTTCTTCCGTCCTTCGCACTACTTGTGTAGCGCACGCATTCTCAGACCTGTCACATGTCACTCATCATCGTAGGGGAGGGGTTTGGAATCATTCCCGCGTTACAGTCATCAGCCAATCAAGGTGGTCACTTCAGTCAAGCTCGTGCATGAGTAATGACGTCATCCATAGCAACAAAGACTCACTCTTAGTTTAGGATTTGTCATTTTTCTTTACTAAGAGTAGGTCTGAAAGGCGTTGTGAATAACTTTTAAGAGAAAACTCCTAGCTAAAATCTTTTAGTGCGATTTAGGAGTACTCCTAGTGGTAAGATAAAATGCTTTGTGAATACGGCCCCTGAATGTTTAACTGTTTATTCCTGTAAGTGGGCGTCTTTTGTTGAGGACACAAACATTTGCTTCAAAAGGCCATTCATTTCAGCATGCTGCATCTATTTCTCAACCACATAAAGCTGATAGTATAATTGGGATTTTAGCCTTTGGGAGAGGCACTTGTGCAAGGTGGGAGTCCATAGGGCCGCACACCAGCTTAAAGAAACTGTGTCCCCAACGCAGAGTGGAAATCCATGAATAGAACGATGCTTTTCATGTAAATGTAGGTTAATAAGAGATGTTCCTGTGGCACACTGTGCCATAGCAAAGTGCTGGCAGCACGCAAGAGCGGTTGCGTTCATCCGGCCTCACTGAAAACCGACTCAGCCAAGCGTGGTAAAGGCATCCCCGAGAAAACCCTGTTGGCTTTTATATTGACCCCATTTACTAGATGAGCATTCAAAAGGAATGAAGAGACTTCAATGCTCAAGCTTTACTGAAAAAACAACAGAAATCTCCTATATATACAGCTATTTTATGTCTATGTCAGTCTGCATGTTTGACATCATCTTCAAGCAAGAATGCATCAATCAGTGATCATAAGCATGTGTGATGATGAACACCTTAATATGTTTGTAGGATGAAAATAAAACGGTCTCACTGGTTGAATCGAGTCAGCTGCTTTGGATGAGGCAGGTGATCATAAATATGTATTGAATTACACCTGCTATATATAGGCTAGCTGATGTAGTACTACATGATGTGCATACACTGAGCATTTCCACACACACAAAAATATATACAGAGATAGCTCTTATAATGATGCACAATAAATCAATATCAGCATTTGATCTGATAAGACCAGGGTTCAACTAGTAAGGGTTAATGCCCGACGAGGTGTCCATTGTCAGGTATTAATGGACGACGGCGAGGCGTGAACCGTCCGACACGCAGCGGAGTCCATTAATACCTGACAATGGACACCTCGAAGGGCATTAACCCACTTATACCATGGTCACTTGCCAAATAACACATTTTTAAAACATTAGTTTATATTTTAATTAGTTTTACAATCGAAATCTCAAGTTTTTACAAACAATACCTTGGTTTCCCTGGTTACGCCTGACGGTTTATTTACTAGGTGTCCTCTATCACTTTTAATGGACACCCTGCAGCCAATCAGAATCGAGTATTCACCCAGATCATGGTATATAACTGAACAGTTAGCCTAACCATTTTTTCAACTGTACATTTAAGGTTTTGATTCCTGGTTTTCATTCTAGAGAGATTGAAACGCTTTTAAAGTGGCAGGAAATGGAAATTCATCAATTTTCTAAATGCATGCTATTGATTGTGAATTCATCCGTGCATATGTTACAGTTAAAACAAATCTAATAAATATTTAATCAAAATGTCATAATTAGATCTTCTAGTGAAACAACAGACTTCTCTCTGGTGATGTATGCCAGACTTGTCCAATCATTTAGTCCCCTTAAACTCGCTCTTTTCTTACAATCAAGCTTGCATTCAGATTTGCCTTTCATCCAATCAACAACCGGTGGATTGAACCAAGTCCCCACTCTACATATTTTCTTTTTCAATAATCCGTTGCACTCGGATGTATATCACAATACATCGAAAATATCTGTCGCTACTTCTGTTACATCGCAACAAAAAATGGAAAAGTATAGGTGCCAACTGCCATCATCATATCGCTTATTGATCATAATAACATAAAAATAATGATCAGCTCAACTAAAAAATACAGATATTCCCTTATATCCGGTAAGGCTGGGCGATAAATCGATTTTATCGATTAACTCGAATATGTAGTTTACGTCGATTTGTTTGAATAAAAATCGGTTTTCTTTTTAACATCCGCCGACGCTCCCCTCTGGGCTCCCGTAGTTCCGAACGGGATCAGCGTTTGCCATAAAGATACATAAACATCATGCCAAATGAACAAGACTGCGGCAGCACAAGCACACCCGCCAAAAACATTTACAAACTGAATCCGCAGGGCTGTCAACTCTCACGAATTCACCGTGAGACTCACGCAATTGTCACTTTTTATACACTCTCAGTCAGGCCACACATCCATTTTCTCATGCAGAGAAAAATCACAAAGCAAAGAGGACACTGACACCGACAGACAAGACAGAGAAGTTACTATTGATACGAAATCAATTCTTAGCTCTCAGATTTTGTCAATTTAATTACGAAATTCAAACAATAAATACCGTTTGGCCCTTGTAAATGTGACGTGACAGATCGCAGACAGATCATCTGTTACCCTTTAGTTAATGGTAAATAAACACGAATGATCAATAGATCATTAGAAAGATACAGTTCAACTTAGCGAAATGTAATAAAAACGATCGATCAGTGTTTTTCAACCGCGAAAAGAGGTCCATAAAACAGCTGGAGAACAATAGGTCACGTAACGAATGAAAATGAAATCTGATGTAATATTATAATGCGTATTTGGCTTGCTGTCCGGGGGGAGGGCTCCGAGCTCGGAATTCGGCCCGACCCCAGAGTACTCCCCCTATGAATGTATAGATCATACTGTAGGTATCTATGAGCAGACCCATCTGAATGTGAGGTGATGGGGTGGTGGCGGGATGCTGAGAAATTTGTCATGAGACAGGAGGTAAGGGAAGGCTTTATTTATACTGGCTTCTTCTTGTACTGATTGGATGATTACCTGAACATGCTCCTCCCGAACTTTGTTACATAAAACTTAATTTAGTTACCAAATGTTTTGACAATCACAATACACTTATTGTAATACGTTTCTTTTTTCTTTTTTTACATCCCCCCCAATCCCAATCCACCCATGTATGTTATGTTACATTTTCACTGTTTACAAAGGCAGGGCCTGCCATCTTGTCTTTTTTGCTTGTTTTTTCTGATTGCACTTTAACCCCAAGGGGGAAATCCAGATCAAATCCCAGAAGGGAAAATCAAAACAAAATAAAGTTAAAACTTGTTTTGAACAATTTCTGTGTCATCTGCAGATTGATTTTAAGAAGGGGGGGAAAAAAAAATCTATTTAAATCGTGAATCGGGGGGTTAGGCCATATCGGCCCAGCCCTAATAACCGGATATATCTTAATTGTTTCTCCTATAGACGCCAATGAGATTACATGGAGAGAAACTGGAGATGTTGCCTGCTTCTCAGATGTTTCACCTGAGAAAATAGCCCGGTAATCTCACAACTGTCCTTAATAAAGTCTCAAATCTCAAACCTCAAATCAAAGTTTCCAATCAAAAACCCAACAGTGGTATATTCCATACAAGTAACTATTTATAAAACACTAGTATCTATCCCAATTGTTTCTATTAAAATTTATTTCAGATTTATAAGGTTACACTTTATTTTAAGGTGTCATTGTTACAGTGTAATTATATTTAAGTACTAAGTAATATTAACAGCAGGCTTCTTAATAGGGGTAGGGTTTGGGTGAGGGTTAGTTGCATGTAATTTTGTCTAATTTACTGTTACTATGGTAAGTACATGTAACATATGTAACAAGGACACTGTAAAGTGTTACCGAATCTAATGAATAGCTACTAAAATGAAAATGCTAGTTGATACTGGACTAGTCATTTAAAAAAACACTAGCCTACATAAAAAATAGATAGGCTAGTTAGGTTTAGGCAATAATGTTAAAACGGCTTGCCATTTTCTCATAACAGCAGTCAGTGCGTTATTTTTATTTAGGCAATGTAAAAAAAAAATAATAAAGCAGAAATCATAACTGTCTTTCCGCCCAAAGTAGACCGGTCAATCGTATTGACGTCAGAGACGGCTTATTCGCGGAGGCTGTTTTATGAATGAATGACTCCAGCAGTATGTGACCTATTCTAGCACACCTTACATAAAACAACCCACGGTTTCTAATTAAGGATTGCTATGACTCGCACAAGACGTGAAAAGCACAATGCATATATATTTGTATATATTAGAAAACATTTATTCTATGCAAATTTGACACTTAAATAGGCTACCTCACTTTAAATGGGATGCATAACAAGCATGGCCCAGTTTTGCAGTCCGAGTGAACAATGATGCTTAGCGTTTATTTACCTTTTTATGTCTTCCCTTGAAGACGACCGCAAAGGCTCCGTGTCCGACGAGATCTTTTCGGCTGTATTCAAAGTCTCCCACCGTCTCCATTTTTTTGGCAAGTGTCCTGCTGTGATACACTACAGCTTGTGATGGAGAGGTTGTCAAGTTCTTCAAACTCTCGTTAATCCAGACGACAGTCCAAGAATCCTGTCATCCCCAAATTGTCAATGCGAAGGACGACTTAGTACATTTGAGAGTTGACTAACAACTGCCTGTCTTAAGTAAGAATCAAAACAAAGGAATAGCTAACGTTAAATGTGAAGTGTCATATATAGCCTATGCGCAGGATGTTTCGCTGTCACTCTCTGACCCAGTTAACAAGCCATTTCGCAAAATAGCTTGATGAAATGGCTATTAATCAAACTCAAACCTCTCGAGCTACATGATGTCAGTTCAGTTTAAAAGCAAAGAAAGGGGTTGCAAACCCCCTCTCCCTTTTATAGTGCCTCGTTAGCTCAATAACGGCGCGGTGGGTCATTGAGTTGCCCATCGCAAGCTGGCTAAAATGACAGCCAGAGATTTGCATTTACAATGTAGCAGATTTTTACAATTACAATTTAGCAGGAAAATCGCAATAAATAATATCTAGATGTGTTACGACATCGATTTTTACATTTTAGACTAGCAGTATCGCCTGAATAATAGCAGGTCAGTTCACAAAATAACTGTTCCGTTTAATGCCGTTCTTCTTCAACGATATTGTGCTCTTCTTCAGATCCATATGAAAGCTGTGTACACCATTTCTTCAGTTCACCCCTCTGTCCTGCTTTCGATTTCGCGGGACAATGGAGGAAAACATCAGCGCTTCACTTTTATGAAACGCAGGACAAGACGTTAAAAGCAAGATCCGTTAGGTGAGGGGAGTTTAAGCTTTATCTTCTGTTCGTTCGGAGAAGTTGACCGTGGTCACAGCTTGCTTTGCTGCATTACAATGACACAAGAGCTCTTACATGAGGAGGCTGTCATATTGTGTTCCTCCGCGCACGCGAGTGCGTCGTCCTCCGCCCCGAAGGATAGTCCCGTTAGCTAACGAAAACAAAGCCAGAGCTCTGCAAGAAATCAGAGCATGCAAATGAGAAGAATATTTTAAGGACGCTGTAAAAAGAAAAAAACGGAACAGTGTTTTTTTCCACCAGAATAAGAAAGAAAGAAAGAAAGAAAGAAAGAAAGAAAGAAAGAAAGAAAGAAAGAAAGAAAGAAATATTGATTAAGGGGAAATATAACTCATATGACCAAGAAGAATACGCACTTGAAATGTTTGTTGAATAAGACTGATAATTACAAAGTTTGTTGCTAGGCTCTAGTGCTAATTTATCTTTAATGGTACAAAATAAATATGACAGGCGCTTGGTGCTCCCCCTGGCGGCGGCGACCTGTATGAACACTATAAACCTAAAGATATTTACCTTGGACAATAAAGAACTCACTGGCATCCTCTGGCGGTAAAACTCTGCAAAAATATTTTTGTCTTGTTTTCTATTTTCAAATATTTATAAGTAAGGTAAGTCTTTTTACAGTGGCCGAGAGATCGAGCTCACCGCGCTGCAACTGATGACTGATCTTCATCAGCTTCACAACACACGTGTGCTCCCAATAGCCTAATCACAACACAACCAGATAAGTTTCACACAAAAAAAGTTCACAACATAACCAAATACAGAAACGCGCTGCAAAAGTTCACAACACAACCGAATATAAACGCTCTGCAGACCACAACGGAAATGTTTCCAGGCGACCCCAATAAGTGACGAAACCCCTCACAGCTCAAAAGTCTACTTTATTTTAATTTATTTCTTTTAACTTGTTGTTTTTGAGCAAAACATACAGAGATGACATGTTTATGACAAACAACTTTGTATACAATATACAAAATGCATTAACAATTATGTCATCAACAATATGTTCAATGTCATCAGAATACAAATGAGAAAAGAACAATGGAGCTGAAAACTAAAATAAATAAATAAAAAAGATGGAGAAAAAGAACATGAGGGAAAGATATTAATCTATAGGCCTACATCAGTTACATTGTACAATTTTTGTCATGTTATGTTTACATTTTCATAAAGAAAAGTTTCATAAGAAATGTTAGGTAATGCAGGGTCCAAAGTTTAAAAGTTTACACACTCACAAACAGATAACGCATATTTCAAAAGCTTTTTTGTAAAAAAAAAAAATTATTATTATTATTATTTGCAATATATTTATATATAGACAAATTAATTTTTGCAATGCAGCATCTCCAGATTTTTTGAGTGCAAGATATATGATATACTGTAAATCATACATTTTAATAAATAACATTAATTTTAACAGTGAACATGTCTCAACATGCCTTTCACATGTGAGGCATCAAACTAAAAGGGCTGAGGCTGTAACAGGCATGGATGAGCCCTTCTCCAGTGTCTCTCTATGGTCACTTTAGCGTTGGAGAACAGCATGATTGTGGTTGTCAGTTTCCAGAAGTTGTCATGAGATGATTAATGGGAATGCTGGCCTACCTCTACAGTAATAAGGTTCAAGCACCATTTATTCACTTATATGCAATAATCCACAGACATGATGTCCCTCATTACCAGCTTGCTTTGGCTAGACTTTCATTAATCCAACTCTGCCGCATTTTCTGCTCTTGTTTTTATGTAGCCTATATCATTTTCTAGAGTTTACACATAGGGATGAAACTTGAACTATAGCAGAGGCTGAATATCACAACAGCTGATATTTGCATCATATGTTAGATCAACATAGATTTTAGTATAATTGAATTTGAAAGCAGAAAGGTATTGCAATGAGAAATGATTAGCCCTCACAACAAACACTACACTGATAGAGGAAAATGCATGTACTTTGTGAGACAAAAATTATTACCATATATTAATATATCAAATAGGCTTATAAAACAATAATAAATAAATAACATATAATAAACAATAAACATGATATTACCCTTATACAAGCCTACAGATCTACTCGGACAATTATACATCCACCAGTTGGCGATAAATGTCTCCTTATAAGGGCAAGTCTAATTAATGTAATATTTTTATTATTATTATTATATTCCTAAATTATTAGGCCACAATAACAAACAGCAGACCTTATTAACTATTTTAAAATAATTATCCAAACATGTCATACTGTTTGGCACTTCGGGAATGGAACGGGAACGCCATATGATCCGCTATGACATGATGACGTCTATCATATATGATATATAAAAGCAGGTAAGATATGTCTAAATTTACGTTTTCTCTCCCTCTTTCATTTTACTCTTCGCAATATATATTTTAATTCAAAGTCAGTTTCTCAATGTCATTTCCAGGTGTAAATTATTTTCCACGTCGCATCTGAGCCAGATCGTACCAGTGGTCACGTGGTACCTGGTACTTTTATCAGCGCTGAATGACAGGCTAAGTAGGTGGACCAATCAAAAACGTTTATAATTAGTAGATATAAAGAAATCATTGCAATTGTTTTATAGAGATCGTCGGGCCGATGTCCAATAGCATCTCATGCACAGTTCCTTGGAATTCGTGTAATTAAACTCTTTAGAATATCTGGGGCCAGACACAAAACACGATGAGATAAGAATGTGACTCAATGGAGCACTTTCATGCGCCTCTGCAGGTAACGTAGAGAAGTATGTTTGTTGATAGTTTATAGTATTTACCAGGTATTTACCATAGACAGTATATACACGGTATTTACATGACTCCCATAGGTGCGCCTCCCAATGACCCCGACGCAAAATGATGATGTCATTTTATGTTGACGTCTCAGCGTTCAGGTAATGTCTGTTTCAGAGATGAGAATTTCTGGAAGTTTGGCATCGCACAATCTTGCTGATAATAATTATCGTACGGTTCAGTTCGAATGTTTCAGTCGTCAGATATTACGAATGTAAAATGCAAAGAGAAATGGCACTTTAAGTGGTTATTGTGTCAAACCTTTACAGAAGAATAAACGTATTTTCCAACTTTTAGGCTAGTAAAAAACGTATCAAATTGAATTGCTTTTTAACTCAAGTGTTTCCTAACTTTAAAAAAGATTTAGAATTTTCTCTTTGATGCACATAACTTTGTAAAGCAGCAGGTTAACATGTTTAATCATAATTTTCTTAATGTGCTGGTTGTGTAAAGCTGTACATCAGATGTTAACTGAACTAATTATTCAGGCTATTTGTTCTCATGTTTATTCTATTGCTGGAATTGAAGTCATGCCCATCAGTTGACAAAACCGAGGTAAAACTGATAAAAAAAATAACTAGCACTGCAAACAATTAACCACCTGCAGGAATTATGTAAGAGATCCTCCTCCTAGAAAATCCAACAAGAAAAGACGATTTGGCGACAACATTACAATGGAAATAAACTGAAAAATTTATGTAAGTGCTTCATTAAAAGTACAATGTACACATTTCTGCTTATAAACCTTCCGGCTTGTTTTACCCTAAATGCATTTGGCGGACAAAGGCTAAATTCTGTTCTCTGGTAATTACCTCAGAGTCAGACCAATGTGCTATTTATGTTTAAGTTGTTCAGTATTTTTTTAAATAATGATAACCTATAAAGTGAACTATAGTACTCGACTAAAGTAAAACTTTCCCAAACTTATAAACTATAGGCTAGCTATGATTCTATACAATCCTGGGCATCAACCATCAAAAGTAACAGGCGTGACATTGAAATCTTTCAGGTAAATTTCATAGGAATACCTAATGTAAACAAAGTCAAAAATGTGCAAACGTTTTAAAAGGGTTTTAAAGCTTTTTCCTTTTTTTTCAATATTCTGTCCTCAATTCTTTTAAGAATGCTTTTAACCTGTTCAACTTTGTTTTGTGAATTATTTCTGCTCATAGACTCACAGTCTAGACTGACTTTCTAGAATGTCTCGAGAACAGCTGGCCGTTCAGCAGGCCAGGAAGGCTTTCTTGACAGGAGGATCTAAACCCCTGGAGTACAGAATTAAACAACTTAAAAACCTACATCGATTCATTACAGAAAGAGCACCAGACATTACTAATGCCCTGAGAAAAGACCTATATAAGGTGAATCAAAATTGCAATCTCTGCTTGTTTTATTTGGATGAATCTTTGTATTGAATGTAATGGCTGTGTCTTTATAGAGTGAAAATGCAACACAGATGTTTGAGATCCTTGGCTTGGAGGGAGAAATCAATCTGGCTGTCAGCAATCTGGCTGAGTGGGCAGCTCCTCGTCCTGTGAATAAAAACCTTCTCACCATCTCAGATGATGTGTACATACAGCCAGAACCTCTTGGTGTCGTGCTCATCATTGGGGCATGGAACTATCCAATAGCAGTTACCCTGCAACCTCTTGTGGCTGCCATCGCTGCAGGTAAAGCTCATATTGTCATATTGAAAAGGGGAATAAGGGTAAAGTCATATTGAATGGGGAATAAGGTTTTTCTTCTATTGTCATTAGCTTATCATATGCTGTGTGGAGATCAGACCCAACCATTCACTAATATTCTCTTTATCTGTACACTGATCTGGAAACTGCCTCTGAAATGTTTGATTCTGTAGGTAATGCTGCAGTGGTGAAACCATCAGAAGTGAGCTCTCACACAGCCAAAGTTATGGAGCTCCTGCCTCTCTACCTGGACCCTGTAATGCTTCATTCAGTGACTCCTTAAAATATGATTTTTTATTTTTATTTTACTTCCTTAATTTATTTATTATCTCTATTAATGTGTTCAGGAGATGTATAAAGTGGTGACAGGAGGGGTTCCAGAGACCCAGGAGCTGCTGAAGCAGCGTTTCGACCACATCTTCTACACTGGGAACAGCACTGTGGGGAAACTGGTTATGGAAGCGGCAGCTCATCATCTCACACCAGTGACTCTAGAACTGGGTGGGAAAAGCCCTTGTTATATTGACAAGAACTGTGACATCAGAATTGCCTGCCGGTGAGTTATATAAACTATGATGGATTTTTTAATGAATAAAATAGTAAACTGCATATCATACTATTCATAATTCTAACATCTAAACCTTACTTCCCCTTTTAGGTCTAACATTCTAACACTTTGAACCAAATGTACTAAAACGCTCTGTTCTTTGCCTATTGTGTTATGGACAATTCTGAAGTGCTGACGATGACAAAATCGAACACATATTTGCATTGTCTCATGACACATTGAGTAATCAACTGAGCTCTTAACCCTTTACTTGTGTTTTTTCTTATGTTTCGAGATATTTTTGCTTGTGCCAGTGAGAGAGGGGAAAAAGGGAAGGGAAACTTGCTCAGTGGCGGTTCTACATTGAATTACACAATTACACATTTGAATGACCCCTTCGAGCACAGGGCAAAATCCTCGAGCAAAATTCTGCACAAACAGTTATATTTTATTATATATTTTAGAAATGCCCCTGAAATTTCAATTGAATTGCAGTTGAAATTGAAATCAAAAGACCGTAGGATTATGTTTTATACAGCTAAAACAGCCTGGGGTCAAATTGACCCCAAACATTATAGGAGGTTTACATAAACATGCCCTTACACGCTAAATGTCTGTCATTACACGCTATATTAATCTAACTTTCAGGGAGGAACCATTAGCTCCTTGGTTACTACCTCGAATTCTATGCATGGCACACTTTTAGGTATGACTTGTTAAATTATACTTTGTCATGAAATTGAGTTGTAGCAAATGCAGGGGGCGCCAATTTCCCATACAGTGAAATGATAGATAATAGAAAATCGCTTTGCGGCGCCGAGGATTAGTTTTATTTTATTTCTTAACTGCTAGTGCCCACCCCCCATGTGTCATGAAAAAAATGCCGCCCCGAACGGCTGCCTGGTTCGCCCATGCCAAAAACCACTACTGGGCTTGCTTTTACCATTTGAACCAATCATATTGATAGAAGGTGACATGTAGGGCTGGTCCGAATACCATTTTTTGAGCTTCGAAGCTTCGGTAGTAATGAACATCGAATATTCGAAGCTTCGGAGAGAGGGGGCTGAACACATTCGTCTCTCTAATAAAGGCAGGAATCTCTGTGTGTCTGTCTGTCCGTTTGCATTATTATTATTTCAAGAACCGTTCATCCAATCGACTTCACACGGGAGTGCAGTGTCGCCATTTTGTGCAATATAGATTGACACGCGAGACGTGACACATTCAGAATTTAAACTTTTAGTAAACTACAGAACAGCGCGAGCGGGAAGCGGCGCACCTCACGCGTGCAGGGCTTATATTCTCCGAAAACGGACACTGCACTAGTGATATAAAACGCACACACACAGGTCTGTTAAATTAAGCAATACTTTTAAGGTAGTCTAATATTTTTCTGACTAACAAATTACTGACACAGTAAAGGGTAGATTTAAATTAAAAAAACAACGAAATTTAAATAAAGAAAAACGAAATTTAAATAAAGAAAAAACGAAATTTAAATGAAGAAAAACTAAATTTAAATAAAGAAAAACGAAATTAAGTTAAATTAAAAACGAGATTAATTTAGATTGATAATAACGGGTAAAAAGGCTAATACATTTTGTTTCTATTATTCTATTTTCCACAATGTCAAAGCAACGCAGCTTAACCCAAAACACAAGCTCAGGCATGCACTTCGGTCCATACAAACTCCGCTGTTCTGCGCTCTAGCTAGAGAACACTCCCATTGCTGGAACACTAGGCGTCGGTTCTATTTCTACCATGCGCGTTTTCCGCGTGGCTCGAGCCGCGCCTGAGATGCATGTCTCACGCAGGCAGTGTGCAAACTCCAACCTGTTAACATGGGAGCCCAAATAATAAAAACGGACACGCCATGCAGCCAGTGAGTCGCCGGCCTTATTCAAGCGCGAATGGGAACCGTTTCGCGGGGGATCCCAGGTGTGCAAAAAAAAAAAAAAAAACGAATATTCGAATGTCAAATTTTCAAATCGAATACCAACCCACCGAACGATTATTCGAATATTCGAATATTCAGGTCCAGCCCTAGTGACATGTCTGTCTCTATCCTATAAAACCTGTTGTATTCTTGTTTGCTGGTGGGATTCTCTCTGAAATTTATCTGAGATCCTCCTGCCGTGCTTCTTCTTAGGGGAGATTCTCTGAGAATTGCTTGAGTACTCTCCCAGCCGTGATTAAAGCATTTAAAGGACATTTGCTGAAGTCTGTCTGGTTTTGCTGCACAGCAAGTTAGTTAGGGGAACAAGTTAGAGTACAGGATTAGACCACTCAGCTGACGTCGATATGTAGACGACGTGCTAGGGTATAGGGTTAGACTCGGCCGACGACGATGTGTAGACGTGCTGGAATATAAATATTATAGGAAACTAACGTTAATTGTTGACGAGACCCAGGTAGACTTAGGTCAGGTGCGTAGGAGAAAAATATACCACAAAACCTAAAGCTAAGTAATTATATAGTAGTTTACAAAAAGCTCAGGTGAGCTCGAGAATAATCAAGTTTGATCCCTACTTGGTGTATGTGATAACTAATTAAGAAATAATAATCAACAAATTTATTCAACAATGTTCTTCTTGCACCATTAGTCGCATTACTTGGGGAAAGTATATGAACTGTGGTCAGACCTGCATTGCACCGGATTACATCCTCTGTGAATCCAGTATCCAAGACAAAGTGATTAATGAGGTCCAAAAATGCATCCAGGTATGTATTTAGATGCTATTGCTCTTTTGACAATGTTATGTATGTTTACATGCACATTTTGTAAGTCCGAAGGAATCCAATCTGATATCAGATTCTCAGTTGTTTATATGAGCCCTAAATTTTGATAAACTCATATTCGTTTACATGTGCATTACATGATGTATTTCAAACAAAACTTCCTTGCATGCGCAATGCCCCGTCATAGCGTTCAGAACTGGAAAAAGCCGTCACGATAATGTCACCGGAGCTACCGTGAGCATAATTGGCATTTTTGCTTTGATGACATTTGAAAAGCTTTTTTAGCAATTTTTTTAGTAAATTCAGTCTTCAATCTCCACTGACCAATTCATAAAACGAAGGAGGAAATAAACATTTGCACGTTCATAAGATGTAAAAACGTATGTAAACATACGCATCACTGCACAGTTGAATCTGATTGAGAAAATGGTAACTGATTACTAACGGATTATTTGGTTGCATGTAAACGTAACTACTGTCTCATTTATTCACTTACAGGAGTTTTATACGAAAGACCCCAAGAGCTTTGCAGACTACGGACGGATTATTAATCAACGGCATTTTAAGAGGATAATGGCACTTCTTGAGGGTAGCACAGTGGCAATTGGAGGAGACAGTGATGAATCGGAATGTTATATCGGTATGCACCCATGTAGCAGAAGTAATGGAAATATGTTATGCTGTCATGACCATGCGTTTATTTTTCCTGTGTGCTTCAGCTCCTACTGTTTTGAGGGATGTGGCATCAGGATCCAAAGTGATGCAGGAAGAGATCTTTGGGCCAATTCTGCCCATCATCACTGTCAATGGCTTAATTGAAGCCATTCAGTTCATCAACGAACGAGAAAAGCCACTAGCACTCTACGTTTTCTCTTCCAGTAGTAAGGTAGGTAGAGTGATGCATTATTTCCACCTCCTGTAAAAGGGCAAACAAACAATTTATATTTTCTCACAGGTCATTAAACAGATGATATCAGAGACGTCTAGTGGAGCGCTCTTAGCAAATGACTGTCTGGTGCATTTTACCATAAGTGATTTGCCTTTTGGTGGGGTTGGTGAGTATCTTTATTCATTTTCATGGTTTTCTAAGTCAGCTGTAAAAATGTACACCGGCAATGGATTTATTGTGTAATTGTAACAGGGAATAGTGGAACTGGTCGTTACCATGGCAAATATGGTTTTGATCAGCTGAGTCACCTTCGCAGCTGTCTTATTAAGAAGCTGAACATGGAGGGAGTGAATCAGATGCGCTACCCACCCCATACAACGGAGAAGTTACGCTGGGCCCGTGTTTTTCTCTTAAAGCAAGTAAATCTGGCTCGGTGGCGTCAGATGGCGCAGGTTGCTATGCTTGTTGCGCTGGCGGCCTTTGTGGTGAAGGTGAGATATTCTCTCTCTATCTCTGTCTCTCTCTCTCTCTCTCTCTCTCTCTCTATATATATATATATATATATATAGTAATATTGTAAAATATTTTTTACAATTTAAAATAATGGTTTTAAGAATTTAAGTTAAAAAAAGAAAATTGCAGCATAAGAGTTACTTTTTGCCTCCCTAATAGCTAGTAGACTCAGAATATGAAATTCTGTTATTAGTTAATATGCCTTGAAATATCTGTTTTATTGTTCTTAAGCAGATTGTAAAATAGAGACATTTGCTCTTTAGTCATGAACGTCGTGCCTTGAATGGTCTTCTTATTGTAAAACATTTTATGTGAAATTATTTCATTTGTTTTGTGCTTTGCAGAGGTTCTTGAGATGATGAACGAAGGACATCCTAAAGATTGTCTTTTTGACCCAGGGCTGTTGATGAATACATTTTTCCATGCATATTAAAGATGTTAATATATCCATCACTCACAATTTAGACAGAAGAGCATATTATGATCTTGAATGTACACCCTTTCAGATGATTCATTTTTATTGGAGTTCTGTTTACAAGTAAGCAATCATAATGGTGTAAAATACTCTTGTCAGTGTGAAAATGCGTCTCTATTGCACGCATTGTGTTTATCGTGCAATTTACTCGAAAATTAGATTTTACGTGCATATGATACGCAGTTTTCGCGTGCATTTGATACGCACTTTATTGCGTGTTATACGCACGCACCCCACACATGACTAATCCTACCCATGCGTATCATATGCACGTAAAAACTAATTTTGGCGTATAAATTGCACGATAAACACAATGCGTGCTATAGAGACGCATTTAGTGTGATCGGGTTGCGCTTTGATTAATTGGTGATTAGCATTATGTAATAAAGGAAAAAGCATAAATCTGAGTTCTATGCCATGTGTAACCATCTGAATTATTTACATTTTTAATAATTAAAGTTACAATATATTTCCCCACGTTCTCCTATTAATAGTATAATTTTGTGCATCATATTGAATAAACACAATTTAATGCGTTACAACTACTTTTGTAGCCATTCTTTAAAAGAGGTGGTGATTTTTCCCTTGTAAGTGGACGTGTGTTGCGTGGGTTTAGCCGTACCGATGCGCCGCCCTCTGATGTGATGAACATTGATAAATACGGTTGTTTTGTTAAATCTAGTCCCCCTCGACGTCACTGCACCGGAGCCGTTACAGATTCAGCACCATCACGAACGATTTTATGTAAGTATTAGACAGATATGAAGTTGGTTTATCTTTCCCGAATGGTTGCATGACCTTTACAAACAGATTCCCTAATGTTTTATACATTTAGGCTACTGTTTGCACGCGATCGACTGTATAAATATGAAAAAAATATGCTTTAGTCTCGTGGCATGAACGAGTTTATGTATCTCCGTAAAAAAGCAGCGAACTTTAAACCCTTTTCATTCCACCGGTAACATTTGTGACTAACTTTACTTTTGAGTTTGAAGAGTCTAAAAAGAGGTGTTAACCCTAACATGACCAGAGCTGTTTGCCAACGATTTGTAAAAGCTCCATAAAGCATGTCATACTACAAACGTTCGTCCACATCATACTTAAAGGCTCAATTTATTGAGAATAACTGTATTATCAATCAGGATCACAATACAGTAGAAAATATCGTACGCTTGTGAACCATCATTGTTGCTACATACACACATAGGCTACATACATGTATATAGAGATGTAGATATATCAGTGGTGTTTTAAAATGAGGAGGCAAAGTTCTGACATTTTTTATAACTCTGGGTAAACTTGATTGAATAAGTAAGCAATAGTAGGCTACCTTATTTCTGTGCTGTAGCCTATAAGAGAGGCTGTGCTGTATCGTCATTAGTCACGGCTGAAGGGCATGGTTAGCCGACAAAAAGTGTGAAAAGGTGATTGGGTTTCAATATTAAGAAGGAAATAATAATCATTAATTTTTAGACTTTGCATAGGACACGCAGGATTAAATACCAACTTAGGTAAAATCAATAAACATCCAACAGGGAAGTGCAATAAGTATAATGAACCAGAAAAAGTGGAACATGTTATCAAAAACTGCATAGCATATATAAAAATAAAAAACATGATTTTAAGGATAAGTTGCAGGAAATGAAACATTATATATATCATTAGAAAATCTCTTGGCTAAAAAAATGTGCAATAAACTCCAGCAAGATAAAGTCCTTTTATGCATAGACATTTATCTACAAATAAAGTATAATGCGGCAGCAAGGTTGCTGACAGATACAAAAAAGAGGGATCATCCCCTATTCTGGCCTCATTACACTGGCTACCAGTTCATTTTAAAATTAAGCACAAGGTACTTTTGTATACTTTCAAAGCTCTGCATCAAAATATGTTCCGAGCTTACACATTTTAGTTGCTCACAGAGATCTCTGAGATCCCAAAATCAGCTGCTCCTTGAAATTCCTCGGCCACACTTAAAAAGTAAAGGAGATCGTGCTTTCTCAGTCGCTGCTCCTAAGTTGTGGAATGGGTTACCAATGTTTATCAGATCCTCTACCTCTGTAAACATTTTTAATGAGGCCTTTGCTACTTTGTAAGGACTGTTAGGCTTTGATTTGATGTTTATATTAGTAATTTGTATTATTATTATCATTTTTATATTGTATTATTTCTTTCCATGTATTTTACTGTGTTTTATCTAATCCGTTTGAAATTGTACAGCACTTTGGTACACTCTGTGCTTTTTAAGATGCTTTATAAATAAACTTTGATTTGATTTGATTTGATAATAATGGGAACATTGATCTTGAAATGAGTTTCGTCGTGTTACTGTCATAACTGAATGTTGTTTGGATGCTGAATGGAGAATGACTGAGGAGAGATAAGTTTCCATTAACTTTAACTTAATGATTTAAATATTCATTTGTACTTTACATTAAATTGAATGGCTTCAGACGTCTTGGAATATAGTGCACGAAAACTTTATGGTGCTTTATGTCATGGAAAAAGTCACTCAAATCACGGAGTTCCAGATGCAAAGAACTTAAGAGTTAATTGGTGGAGACAATAAAGCCAAAATGCCTGCAGAACATCTAACAACCTCAGTTAAGACCATAGGCTGTAAAAAAAAATATGGACGTAGTGTCTGTGACGTCACCCGTAGGTTTCTGAAGAGCATTTTTGAAGTCCAAAGTGGGCAGAGCCGTCAGTCGCCATCTTGTCAGCGCGTCACTGCACGTCACTCCCAGATAACCAAAAATGGGCAAAGAGGCGGGATTAGCTGAGGTGAAGTGACGGCTAACACAGTGTTTCCCAACCTTTTTTTTTTTTGCCATGGCACACCACTATATAAAAATATAACAAAATTGCACAAACATGCATTGCTTCAAACTACATCTAAGTAGTTTTAAAAGTAGTACTCACATTTAACGTGAAAGCTTATGTCAGGTAGGAACACAATAAGTATGATATTGTCGGTGATGATAAAACGACAAATTTATATATCGTCGCGGAAATGATACATATCGTTGGATTCCGCTGTCGGGCGGAAACCGAATGACAGATATAATTTGTCTGTCACTGGAACAGCCGCATCTGAGGCAGTACGTGCATCGCATTACGTTTTCATTAACATACAGGATATAAATATGGGCACTCCGTTTTCTTGTTGAAATATCATGATCAAAATCTCATGATATAAAAGATGAAGCACTATGCACAAGATATTTAAAACACTAAATGGGCAAAGATAAGGCCCAATCCCAATCCCAATTCTACCCCTTACCCCTTCACTTTCCCCTTTCCCTCTGTTTTGCGCCTTCACGTGAAGGGCCCTACCTCGATTGTCTCGATTCTCTTTTGGCTGGAGGGGTAGAGGTAGGGGAAGGGCCAGATCCGATTCTGCTTATCAGTTCCGATTCTTATCGATTCCTAATTTTGATTCCAATAAGGTAAAAGAATAAAAACATATCATTCAACATTTTAAGTCTTATTACAAAACATTTCATTGTAGCTGAAAATCATTAACAAAAATCAACAGGCTAAAGAACACTTAAACAAGGAACACTGCCTATGGTTTAAAAATACCATAGCAAAAACAACTAGTCTAGCTAATGTAAATTTTAAGCATTATTAAAGACTAGTAAAACACCCAGTAATTAAAAAAGGACAAATTAAAAAAAAATTAGCAATCGCAACAAATAAATACAACTGAACAAAAGATATGATTGAAATAAACAATGTTTTACGATTTTCAGGTATTCAGGTTAAAGGTGCACTATGTAAGATGTTTGGATTAAAATATCCAAAAACCACTAGAACAACGTTATATATTTTGTTGATTTGTGTACTTACATTATTCCGAATGTTTAAATCCAGAGAAATAAGACGTTTTAACCAGGAAACGGACCTTGCATTCCCCTTGGTTTCCATTTTTTTTTTTTTTTTTGTAGGAACTATGGAAACACCAAAGACGCATTAATATATTATGTGTTTTATTAGGCAGGTGAGCAACTGTTTGGATCCATTCATCGACAGAAAACGAATCATTGTTATATTGTCACGGGTGGTTGCAGGAAGGCAGACGAGGATATAATTCCAAAACGAAGGTTTATTGGTAATAAAACACAGGACGGCAGAACAAGTAGCAACACACATTTAATATAACTGAGATCGGATGAAGACTGACAGAACTTAAATACAAACATAGATTACACTGATTAAAGGGATACTTCACCTCTGGGAAGATGAATGTGTATTTAAAATAGGTCATTTAAGTAGAAGAAATGTGAAGAAATTTTTGAATTTGGAGCTTTCTAGACTGAGAAAAGCCAGAAAATGTATTTTTGGCTTATGTGGATGAAAGACAACAACTCCCAGAATGCACTTGCTTCGCTGCCTTAGGAGGCCACGCCTACCGGTAAGAGTGCGTAGGCTAGCAACAACAATAGCTAGCCTACGTGATGAGTTTGCGAGGGATTAGAGATCGTCCAAAATGTCCGGGATTCGGCTTTTGCGTTCTACAGTCGCCATTCATTCATGTTTACAGTGGCGAGCAGGACGAGGCTGACGGCCGCGGGAGAACAGCGCGAGGCCGGTGCAATGATTTCTGAGACGCGCCGGGTCTCGCATCTCTCACGGAGGAGCGGGAATTTTTCTTAACAATGGTAAAACGCACATCAACCGATCACTTGTTTAGCGTTCATGTAAACACTACATTCAAATTCACCAATCGGAATGAATTCAGTTAGATTGAAAGGTGTGCATGTAACGTTAAACAATGAATGGCGACCGCAGAAAGCAAAAGCTGAATCCCGTAGATTTTGAACGATCTCGCCCGCCGGACAAGTCCGGGGAAAGGAGGATGGTTACTTACTCAGCTTTCTCCTACTACCGGTATTCAGCTTTCTCCACAGAACAAGAGCCTGCTAGCTTAGCTTCCAAAGAAAGACGGCTGACACTGTGTACATTCTGTGAGTGAGATCCCACCCTGTATGGGCGGGCTGAAAACATGCGGAACAACGCCATCTACTGGCTGTAGTCTTTAGCCTCTGTCCAGAAAATCCTCCGATGACGCAAAATGACGATATTTGCGTCATCGGAGGATTTTTTCCAGACAAAAAATACATAAATCTCTCCTCTCAGGGGGATATGAGGATGGAAAGCATGGTAATTCGAAAATACTACAGGTTTTCTACTAATACAAAGCTTAATGCTAAATCCTGAAGTAACCCTTTAACAGAACACAGGTGATACAGATGACGATGATAGACTAAACAGGTGATACAACTGAACTAATAATGACAGTAACCATGGAAACAAAGGAGTGGTGGGAAAGAACAAAGGAAAACAGGAACCAATCAAAACACAAACTGAAAGTTCAAACATACACTGACGCGTGACATATATAGCTCAACACAGTTCAGTCTTTTTGTTTAAATCTCATTTTCTTGATTTACCGCAAATACCATTTTTACCATTCTCATATAGTAGTCGCCGAGCGAACGCACAGAGTAGCATTATAACAACTTTCAACACACTCAAATGTATATGATTAAACAGCGCTGTGTTACCCCATGAAGAAGCAGAAGTGGTGTCTGCGGCATAATATAAGCTCCACTGCTCTCGAGGTGTGTTGCGCTTCGTCTCTCATTAGCAATCGCTCCAGCGGCCTCGTTCCTCTCCAGCAGTTTTCGTAACGTTAATAAATCTTTAATACATTACCGGTCATCCATGAATATGATTTCTGCCCAAGTCCCATCGTATTCTCCACCGGCTGTAGAGGTGAAGACAACAACTCCCATGATTCTGCGATATTGAAACATCATCAGGCTACGCCTTTGTTTTGAATTAGCAACCTCTAGCGGCAAAAAATTACATAGTGTGCCTTTAAGAAACTATAATCAAACTTAAAATAACACTGTACTTAAATATACATTACAAATATAGTTACAAAAGTTACTCAGTCAAGAACGAGTGAATTTTCTCTTTGTCTTTTGTTTGATTAGAGTTGTTATAGAAACAAAAGCAGGATTATTAGTGCTGTCACTTTAAGAGCTGCACAGATCTGCAAGCGTGAAGCACAGAAAACAGCGTACGATTTGCCTTGTGCTTGAATGGTTTAAAATCACATTAAAATCCCTTTTTCTGTGAGCGCTTCGGATGTGTTTGCAGCACAGAAAACACTTTGTGAGTCGTCTCGCGCTTGAATGGTTTAAATTCATACTGAAATGCACACAAGGGAATTGATAAGAGGAATCGAAATTTAAATTTTATAACAAGTGTGTGCAGCGCATGGATATCACACGTAGGACGAGCAAACATCAGCCATGTGATGACGTTTCAGGGATGGAAAAGGACAAGCAGCAGCTTCTAATTTGTTATTAACACAAAAGTATACAGAGATAAAACTACGCAAGTATCGATAACAGTATCATTTGTTCAGAAGCTTATCGGTAGACCGGTATTGACCCAATTATGTACCCAACTGTTCACACATCCTACCCAATCAATCATCTTTGTTCTTGGCTCCATCCGTCACCTGGTTTATCATCAAAGTAACATATGATGTTTTATTAACAAAGTTCGGGAGAAGCACGTTCAGATAATTAACACAAGTGGAGAGCACTCAGCAATCAATGGTAAGAGGTATATATACATTCAGCAGTCTCACCTCAATCCATTGACAGTTTAGCAGCATCCCCCCACCACCCCTTCTCCACGCTTCTAGTCCTAAACACTTACATAGGGGGGGAGTACTCTGGGTTCGGGCCGAACTCCAAGCTCGGAGCCCTCCCCCCGGACAGCACGCCAAATACACATTAAACTTTACCCCCTCAAATTGTATGTAAGTGTGAACTCGTGAAGTATAAAACCCTATTTTACAGTGTCTTTTGCATCAGTATGAAGTATACGGAGATATATACGGCTCTTCATATTAAAACATCTGGGCCCGTATCCCTAAAGAATTTTTGTGCAAAAAGTGGCTCCTAGCGGCCAAATTCTAAGAAAATTCTCAGAGTCATGACGTTTTCTTAGAATTTCCCCTAAAAGTGACACGAAAATCCCAGTTAATATAAAAGCTATTCCTCAAGATTCCTAGCGCTTAAAAGGGCTCCTAAGGCGAGATCTGCTAAGAGCAGGGAAGAGGACTTTTAGTGGCTTAGGAGTTCCCCTAAGCAGCTGCACAAAATGGCCAACAGAGGATTTTTCTCCATTTTCTGTGTTTGTAGGATATTTGTTAACAAGCCTTCATAAATAGACCAGCCAGCAATCACAGACATTGATAAAAGCTGAGCCGTGTTACCCTCGTTAAAGGAGAAGTTCACTTTTAAAATGAAAATTCTGTCATCATATACTCACCCTCATGTTGTTTCAAAGCTGTATGGATTTCTTTCTTCTGCTGAACAGAAAGGAAGATATTTAGAAGAATATCAGTAACCAGACAGTTTTTGGGTCCCATTGACTTCAATAGTATATGTTTTTCCTACTATGGAAGTCAATGGGACCCAAAAACTGCCTGGTTACTGATATTCTTCTAAATATCTTCCTTTCTGTTCAGCAGAAGAAAGAAATCCATACAGCTTTGAAACAACATGAGGGTGAGTATATGATGACAGAATTTTCATTTTAAAAGTGAACTTCTCCTTTAAGACCACACTGAGTTGTAACGTTGCAATTTCTACTTCATTAAGGACAGCCCCTTGAGATAGGCCATCTTGTTTTCAATGGGGTCCATATGGGAGTGAAAGTACAAAATATGCCAGCTAGGATATTAATATGAGCAAATAAGACACGAATCATTATTTGAACAGGGTGTAATGAGCTTAAGTTTTCACATATTTTAGATTCTAATGTTAGGCTATAACCCCTACAGCTTACTATTCATTTTCCAGATATTTTCTTGAATGTGAAATATTATTTACAATTACAGTTTGCATAAGATTAGAGTGTATAATTATGTTTATTGATTTGAGGGTACATCCTTTGCTCATTATCACCAAAAGTTCATTTTCATCAAACTTGTAGGATCAACCAATCACGGCTTTTGAAATGATGACTCATACCTAGCAACGGGGTCAACCACACCTCCTCACTAAGATAAGATTTTCCATTCATTCCTTGCTCAGAGTTCACTGAAAATGTTCTGGAATCACTTCTAAGCTAAAACTCCTAGCAAGGAATTTTTAGGTTAAGTTAGGAGCTCTCTGAGAGGATTCTCAGAATCTTTAGGGATACGGGCCCTGATGGTCCACAGTGGTTTGTACAGCTGGCTGATGACGTGAGCTTCTGAAGTACACTTTGTGCACTCTGTGACCTAATGCTCTTTCTGAGGTATTATCTAAGGCCCTCTGAGTTTTACACAAAGTGTCATCTTTCCTTCTGTGCTACCCTTTTTGAACCTCTGGGATAGGTTTTTTCTTACTTTACAATCACTTCTCAAAGTCCTCTTGAAACCACAGACCCTTATCTTTCGCAGCCTTCCACACAACCCCTGTAGGAGATACTAGCCAATGGTGATTATTTTGCCAGTGTGTCAATCTGAGGAGTAAAATACCTTTATTTCTGAACTGAAATGGCCAATGAAAACTGTTGACTGAATAAGTTGACACTTAGACTCCTGCTTTATATAGATTATCAGAATTGGCTATCCTCTATAATGCAAATCATATTTATTCTCTTTTCCCATTGCAATTTAGTTGACTTAAAAAAAACCTTTCTATTCTGCTCAAACCTATAGGAAAAGTATAATTCAGGCCTGTACAAATGGAGAAGCAGGTTGTGGATGGGTTGAGGGAGGTCTTCCAGTCGGGCAGATCCAGACCCCTGCAGTACAGGAAACAGCAGCTCAGAGCCCTGCACAGGCTCATCACTGAACACCAAGCAGACATTGAACAATCTCTAAAACAAGACCTCAACAGGGTACGGCAGCCATCCTAAATGATCAATGTTTCCTTAAACTATAAAAATCATCCCTTTTAGGAACACTTTTAATCCTTATTGTCACTGTCATCAAACAGAATACGTATAACACTTCGCTCTTTGAGCTGATCGGCATTGAGAGTGACATCAAGTTGGCAGAGAGTGAGTTGGCAGACTGGGCAGCTCCTCGGCATGTGAAGAAGAATCTCAACAGCGCAGCTGATGATGTTTACATAAAGCCTGAACCTTTGGGTGTTGTGCTGATAATTGGACCCTGGAACTACCCTTGGGCCACGGTCCTGCAGCCCCTCGTCGGAGCCATTGCAGCTGGTACTAGGATCTATTCTTATTACAGCCAACATGAAACTTTGTGTTCAGCCGTGCTACTTCCACAATGTAAACCACCTAAAAAAAAACAGAAGAAAATGTTGGGCGAGACTTGATTTTGTCTATTGAGAATTGATTGGAATATAAAAGGTTAATAAATGTAGTAGGAGGTGATCGTAGCTGATAAAGAGAGTTCAGTCATGACAACTTTTATTGATAAGAATGGAGGTAGGAATGATCTTGGAGGATTAGATCTGCTATGTTGCTACTGGCATGAGCTAAGTTTACTGCTGAAACATTCCCAGAATTACAGGGATTAGTATACATCCTTTTGCTGCAGCAAGGTAAAGTAGGAAAGAGAGACTGGAGCTATTACATTTTGAAGGAAGATTCAAGACTATGCATGTGCATTTAGAAAGTAAATGGTGTCCGTTTTTATTTCATGTTGACTTTTAATCTCTTTTAGCTCATTGGAGAAGAATCACCAACACCAAATGAGATTTCACCCCCTACACATTTTTCCACTTCTTTTTATTTAGGTAATGCAGCAGTGGTGAAACCATCAGAGCTGAGTGAGCACTCTGCTAGACTTATGAATGAACTGCTTCCTCTTTATCTAGATAAGGTTCATAACTCATGTTTTTATCATTCAGTCTCATGTTTGTTGTAAGTTCTTTGAGAACAGCATGACAAACTTTTGAATAATTTTAGGAGATGTATCAAGTGGTGACAGGAGGGGTTCCAGAGACCCAGGAGCTGCTGAAGCAGCGTTTCGACCACATCATCTACACTGGGAACAGCACTGTGGGGAAACTGGTTATGGAAGCGGCAGCTCGTCATCTCACACCAGTGACTCTAGAACTGGGTGGGAAAAGCCCTTGTTATATTGACAAGAACTGTGACATTGCCGTGGCATGCCGGTATTATACAGTTTTATGTTAAAGGGATAGTTCAGCAAAAATAGAAATTCTGTCATTTAGTCACCTTCATGTCATTCTAAACCTGTTTGAATTTTTGTTTCTATTCCGTGCAATACAAAATATTTTGAAAAATGTCTCAGTGTTGTCACTGTCAATGGGGTCCAGTTTTGTTTTGGACCCTATTGACCTTCATTTGAATTCTTCATGAGGGTGAGTAAATGATGACAGAATTTTCGTTTTTACTAACTCTTTAAATTCTAAGTAATTTAAAGCTTTTGGGAAACAGATAATCAGTTAAAATAACAGCTTTCCAAATTTCCACCTTTATATCAGACGAATAACCTGGGGGAAGTTTGCAAATTGTGGTCAGACATGCATTGCACCCGACTACATTCTGTGTGAGCCAAGCATCCAGGATAGGATAGTTAAAGAGATTCAAAAAACACTGCAGGTGTGTACTTTTCTTTCTTTTGTATTAAATTGTGTTACATTCCCACGATGGTAGTTAGACATGATCTAGAATCTTAACTCATTTCAGGAGTTCTACCAAGAGGACCCTAAAAACTCTCCAGATTATTGCAGAATCATTAACACACGTCACTTCGACAGAGTATTAGCTCTGATGAACGAATGTACAATTGCTCTCGGAGGAGAGAGTGATCGCTCACAGTGTTACATAGGTAAGGGCAACTATTATTGCCAATAATAGAAGAGTGAGATTAATTATAAGTTGACTTTGATCAAGCACATTTTTTATTTTATTTTTCTTCCCCACCAGCTCCTACAGTTCTAAAGGATGTTTTGCCCCAATTCAAAATCATGCAAGAAGAAATCTTTGGACCGCTGCTGCCCATTGTCACTGTTAATGGCTTGAGTGAGGCCATCCATTTTATCAACACAAGGGAAAAGCCTTTGGCGCTCTATGTGTTTTCCTCTGATAAAACGGTATTATTTTGATTACCAATG
The DNA here is from genome assembly GCF_949319135.1 of Squalius cephalus. Lineage (NCBI taxonomy): Eukaryota > Metazoa > Chordata > Actinopteri > Cypriniformes > Leuciscidae > Squalius > Squalius cephalus. The sequence goes on along the minus strand of NC_137132.1, from coordinate 14,926,021 downwards.
TTTTTTGGAAGGCAGACATTCAAATTTCAAGTCAATTTCAATATCTCCAAGTTAATCTTTGTTCCATTTAGGTGATCAAACAAATGTTAACAGAAACCACCAGTGGAGGAGTTACTGTTAATGATGTCTTGATGCATTATACTGTCAATTCCTTACCTTTTGGAGGTGTGGGTAAGCAAACCAATTACAAATCACCCAAGAAAAGTAATAATGGTAAAATAATGGTAAGGATTAATTTTGAATATACAACTTTTGATATAGAAACCGTCATTTAAATTATATTTTATATATAATGAAGTGATATGATAATACATTTTTCTTTTCTTATTACAAATATCTTAATGTTTTAATTATTAAGTGATTATCTCTGTATGTATAAGAAATCACTTAGATATAAGAATATATTAGAATATAAGAAATTAGAAATCACTTATATCACTCAATTTTGGATAAATACCAATGTTAATATAGAACTATTGTATTAATTAAAGAAACTATATATATATACACTCACCTAAAGGATTATTAGGAACACCATACTAATACTGTGTTTGACCCCCTTTCGCCTTCAGAACTGCCTTAATTCTACGTGGCATTGATTCAACAAGGTGCTGAAAGCATTCTTTAGAAATGTTGGCCCATATTGATAGGATAGCATCTTGCAGTTGATGGAGATTTGTGGGATGCACATCCAGGGCACGAAGCTCCCGTTCCACCACATCCCAAAGATGCTCTATTGTGTTGAGATCTGGTGACTGTGGGGGCCATTTTAGTACAGTGAACTCATTGTCATGTTCAAGAAACCAATTTGAAATGATTCAAGCTTTGTGACATGGTGCATTATCCTGCTGGAAGTAGCCATCAGAGGATGGGTACATGTTGGTCATAAAGGGATGGACATGGTCAGAAACAATGCTCAGGTAGGCCGTGGCATTTAAACGATGCCCAATTGGCACTAAGGGGCCTAAAGTGTGCCAAGAAAACATCCCCCACACATTACACCACCACCACCAGCCTGCACAGTGGTAACAAGGCATGATGGATCCATGTTCTCATTCTGTTTACGCCAAATTCTGACTACCATCTGAATGTCTCAACAGAAATCGAGACTCATCAGACCAGGCAACATTTTTCCAGTCTTCAACTGTCCAATTTTGGTGAGCTCGTGCAAATTGTAGCCTCTTTTTCCTATTTGTAGTGGAGATGAGTGGTACCCGGTGGGGTCTTCTGCTGTTGTAGCCCATCCACCTCAAGGTTGTGCGTGTTGTGGCTTCACAAATGCTTTGCTGCATACCTCGGTTGTAACGAGTGGTTATTTCAGTCAAAGTTGCTCTTCTATCAGCTTGAATCAGTCGGCCCATTCTCCTCTGACCTCTAGCATCAACAAGGCATTTTCGCCCACAGGACTGCCGCATACTGGATGTTTTTCCCTTTTCACACCATTCTTTGTAAACCCTAGAAATGGTTGTGCGTGAAAATCCCAGTAACTGAGCAGATTGTGAAATACTCCGACCGGCCCGTCTGGCACCAACAACCATGCCACGCTCAAAATTGCTTAAATCACCTTTCTTTCCCATTCTGACATTCAGTTTGGAGTTCAGGAGATTGTCTTGACCAGGACCACACCCCTAAATGCATTGAAGCAACTGCCATGTGACTGGTTGATTAGATAATTGCATTAATGAGAAATTGAACAGGTGTTCCTAATAATACTTTAGGTGAGTGTATATATATAGTTTAATTTCTTTCTAACTATATATTGACCTGTTTGTCTCAACCTCTCCATTTGTCTCACTCTTTCTCTGCAAGGAAACAGTGGAATGGGTGCATATCATGGAAGACACACGTTTGACCAGCTGAGTCACCATCGTTCCTGTCTCATCAAGTCTTTTGCTATGGAGAGTTTGAATGACGCACGTTACCCTCCACTAACAGCAGCCCGACTGAGCAAGGCCAAGTTTTTCATGCAGCATCACTTGTGCAGTTGTAGTGGCGTGTGTGTGTGGGCTGTCATCGCCACCATATTGGCAATTGGTCTGCTTGTTGGCTTAATAGTTGTGCTGATTTAGGTAAAAGATTTTACTGCTTACACCATGGCATTGTTGAATTCTTAATTCTTAGATGTTAACACACTTTCACGGGTGTTCATTACTATTTGAATTACACCTACATTATATTACAAGCATTTCTAAGCAATTAGATATTTATTCAGGGGAGTTTATTACACCAAAGAGCATTTTAGGGAAGAAAACCTTACAAATATTATTAAGATAAACACGTTCCTATTTGGGGGGCCTGAAAACGCAAACTTATGAAAATGGGATTCAAAAGTGTAAGTTTTTGTCAATGATACCAGTCTCTGTGTAAACTACCAAAAACATTAATTTGTGCGCATGCGTATTACAGTACGTGTTCAGTCTATTAGTGCGTTGTTTTTCTTTACAAACTGACATCGTCAACTACTGGCCTGGCAGCATAATACTGCGTTTTTAGTCATTTTCGCGGATCCGTGTGAAAGCTGGATCGTTTTGACAACGTTGTCGTCTGTACGCGAAAAACTCAAAGGAAAAGTTTTTAGTTTTTTGTACATCGTTGTCTTGTAGGCTAGGCCTAAATGTACCTTTATTATTGAAAATGTAATAGACATCCATGATTAAAAGTTTTTGCATCACCGTTTTGGGTATCCATTCTATTAGGCCTATATGTAATGTTCCATTGTCATTTATTCCATATTCATGCATTTTTGTGGTTTTGTACAGTTTGTTCAGAAATGGAACGTGATTGAACTTTCTGTCACGGTTTGTCTATTCGGTTAATGAGTAGCCTATTTTCCAACAGTTACTGTAATTACTGATTATTATTCCATTGCTCTAACAATGCGTCATTGTTTATAATCAATGTTCCTTTCTACTTTCACAGAAGACTCCAGTTTGAAGCAACGGATCTCTCTGCATACACTGCTGTTTATTTTGTCACTTCTGAAACACTTTTATCGTTTTTATCATTTGTACAAATATTGATTTTTTTGTATCATTCTCATACAAAAGTGTTTAACATGTACATTTACTTTCTAATTGATTTAAACAAACATTTTTAAATACTCTAAAAACACAAACTACATTTTAATCTTCTAAATACAAGTAATGAGATTTGTCTATATGGCTTTTCCTACTTCTGTTGAGAGTTTGTGCTGTTGAACTGCTGAATTGTACAGAATCTGCACAGTTGGATATTCTAAATGGGCAAGTTAGCATTATTTCTAGCAGCAGTACAATGCTTGCATTGTTCTCGTTGTTCTCCAGCTTATCTTCTTTATGCAGTGGACGTTATGGAGAGCTTTAGCACATGAGCTTCCATGTTTTTTTATTTCAACAAGCTTTTTACTCATAATGATGTCAACAAAGAAAAGATTGTTTATTAACAAAAATGAGGATTGTGATTTAGTGATGTCGCAAATTTGTTTTCTTAAAGCTTTATTATAGTCTTGGAACAAATGTAACACAGGCTTTCATAAAATTCAGAGCAAAATGCCAAAGAATGATTATTGCTAATGCTACTACTTTCCACTAAGCCACTAGTATTGGTAACAGGAGTTAGTAGTGTTGAAGTATTTGACCCGTTCAAACTCCATGAACGCAGATGTAAGATACAAACAGTGTCTTTCTTTATTGCGCTCCAAATGAATAAACATTGCTTCCAATTAGCTTCCTGTGTCGTCTCATTCTTTCAAGTTCACAGCAACACATGAAGTCCAACCTTGCCGATATAGCACACTTATTGTTCCTTGAACGTTACTCTTTACCAGTGAAGCATGGTTAAAGCACCATTAAGCTTAGTCCAACACATTATAATCAATAAGCACAGTCAGTGTATCCTGTATGTTCTTGCACGGTCAAAAACTGTGTGCTTCCCACTAAAACATCTGTTGTCTCATTAAACAGGTGTCCTTAAAGGATTCACTACAGAATTGAAATTTCCTGATGATCTCTCTCCCATGTCATCCAAGATGTTCATTAATATAAAAGTTTTTTTTTGGTAGGTATGTGTGAATAAAGACTATTTAGTTGTTTCAGTTTGTTATTTGACTAATAAATGACAATAACGTTTTTAGTATTAAACAAGTTTTTGAAAAATTCCTAAAATATTTGTGTTTTCTCTTTATTATGACAGGTGGTCTAATACATTTGTTAAGCAGTGTATATTTAAAATATAAGGGAATTCCTCAGATTTTTTTTTGTTATAATATTTCTCTGTTTAGTCTAAAACAATAAATATATAAAAAATCTACCATAATAGTTTGATCTCTGGTTAATGTGAAATAGAGAATGTCCAATTATTTAAAATAAATTAGAGCATTTAAAGTGATTATATCTTGTGGATTTATTATTATTTATTTTTGTATCTGATTTAATTTTATTGGTAACATTCATTCAGCCTGATACATTTGGCCTATTTTTTCAACTCGATTTCAATACGATTGCCTTCAATATTCAGCAGATGGCGCTCTCTTACAGTTTAACATCGGTTGTAAAACAAGCCGATGACTGTATTTTTACACCAGAAATATGTTGGGTTAATTAAATCAACAATTTAAAGCCATTTTCATCAGTCTGGTTATTATTAGCAATTCTGCTGCACCACATGCTTCTTCCTTGCAGTCATAATGAACATGTAAGTGTCAAACACTCCACATCTAAAAAAGTGGATTACACTTTCTGTGAAATCAGGGCTTTTCCCCCTTCTTTAAATGAAAAAGCTAATTACTCATTTCATTTTATTTAAACATAATAATGCAACCCCAAGTCTGTATTTCATTAGGTTTGGTGTGACATTCTTCCTGAGGAGTCAAGCCAACATTCCTCCATTTGTCCATTTTTTTGCTTTACATTTGCCATTACACAATCTATCTGACTTAAAGCTTATACATATTTCATTCACATACTGTAGCTGACAGCAAATACACATCTGCAAGCTGGATGATGGATGACTTCTTAGAATTGGCAGAATTTCTCAGTAAATAAAACTATACCATTTGAAGGAATGTTAAACAAAATTCCACATAATTGATAATAGCGTGACAGTAGGATTTACTGTTTTTTAGCAGGGTTAACCAGGTTTTATGACAAATTCCATGCATTACTGCCTGATGGGGCGTTCACAATGACAGCGATTTAAATGTTGGAGGTCATCAACCCACTGTACTAGTATGCATTCCTACGTGACTGCAATCCAACAGTGAGCAGTGTGCATTCCCTTTAGAAGTAGTATGAAGGCCTTGTTTTGTTTGAACATTCTATTTATCAAAGAATACTGGGGAAAAAATGTAACAGTTTCCACAAAAATATTAAGCAGCAGTGATTTTTGTTATTAAACAGTTTTCAATACTGATAATAATAATAAATGGATCTTGATCACCAAATCAGCATATTCGAACGATTTCTGGAGTAATGACTTGAAAATTCAACATACAGGAATAATGAAATATATTAAAATAGAAAACATTTATTTTAAATGTTTATATTTTTTCACAATGATACTGTTTTTGGTAACACAGTGCAATAAGGTCTAATTTGTTAACATTAATTAATGCATTGGCTAACATAAAATAACAATGAGCAATATGTTTTTAAAGCCTTTATAAATCTTTACAGGTAGGGTATGCAATTTGCTTTATAAACACGTTTTGTTATAGGCTACTGGTATAAACTTTCTTCACGTTCTGATATAAATCAATAATAGAAGTGGCCAAAATATTAAAACATGTAGCCTACATTATATTCTTTGGAAGTCGTTCGTCCAATCATTGCATTCGGGTCCGAATGCAATAATACCATGTCCTACCTGCCTGTCAACCTATGCATTTGCATTCCTCCGCGCACCCTGCTCGCGCAGATATCACACATCATCAGCACATTCTGTAAAGTTGTAGAGTAGACAGACAGTCACCGAGCGCCACACAACACAGCAGCCGCCTTTTACAGTTCCTCCTGTCCTGAATCAAAACAATGAGTCTGCGTTCACGCCATGTCATAACCGTAATTACGTGATGGTAACCTGTGACATTCTACCTGGAACTGTTCATGTCCACTGACTCAGATTTATGTGCTTCTCTTGCAACAGTATCAACAAGCTCTGTAAGTTGTTTACGTTCATTATTGTAATATGTGCTTTGAGACATGAGGTAATGAAAGCCATATCGTCTCGTGACGCTTTGTTGACGCTGTTGTGTGTGTTGAATGTGTTTTGAAGGAGGCGTGGCTTAACTCTTTCCTGCCAGCGTTTTTTTTTTTTTTTTTTTTGCCAGCCATGGAAGCGTTTTTGATAATTTTCACAAAATTACATGGCCCCCAGAATATTTTGTTGTATGAATATCTGAACATGCAGTATATCAAAATAAAGAACAGACCCTCTCCTTACAAAAAAAAAAAAAAAACTGCTTTATTCTACCTTCATGCACCCTTTTTTTTTTTTACTTTTTTTTTGCCAACTCTTACCTCTCTAATGTGGGTAAGTTTAATAAAAAAAGCAACACTTTGAGCAAAAAGCTGAGAAAATCACGTTTCTGTCAAAGGCTACACCCATATCGGGTTCAGAAAGATGATCAAAACATATGGATTAAATCGAGACGATCAACACCCCTAATAATTGCTCAGTCCTGTAGCTCATCCTGGGTAGACATTTCATTCAGTAACATTAGGCAGTTTTGATGTATATGCTGTTTATGCTGATGATAGCGTTATTTCACATTATGCATATGATTAAATGAGATAGTTTGTTTCTGCATCTTCTTCGCATTTGCTTTGATGAGTATCAGTACTCTTCAGACGATTTGTCATAGCGCCCCCTAGCGTATAAAGTTAACACCACACAGACGAACGCCAACAAACAAGTTGGTTGTTGGATTTAGAATTTTATGGAAAAAAAAACTGTCACGTTCACACTGCCCCAACAGACACAGACAGACGCTAATTGAACATGTTCAGTTGGGTGGAAACCAACCCAGACTAATGCCAACAGAGACTGAACACAGACAAAACCCAACAAACATGTTTGTTGGTGTGGTGTGAATTGGCCTAGGTAGTGGAAACACAGAAAATTCTGGGTTTGGTGAGGAAGCTTTTTCTTACAAATAACGGAAAATTCTGTGTTTGGCGGGGAAAGGTTTAAAAGAGCTCTCTGAAAGGAGGGTGGGATCTTATGCTTTCAAAGCTAGCTTGCTATTGCTAGCCTGTCCGAAATTGCCTTTAATGTTTGTAAAAATGTTACAAAAATGTTTTGACATTTGGATTTTAAAAAGGTATAAGTAAATGTTTAAAGGTACATTATGTAATGATTTTTTTCAGCCTATTGTAAGTGTTTATATTTTAGACCGTGCATAGTTGTCACAATGTTGACATGGAGCACATCTTGAACCTCTGGGGAATTACCCGTTAAAAAAACACAGAACAGAGGAGAGTCTGCTGGCAAAAAGAGATTGCGACAGCTTGCAACAAAACGAGAATCAACGATGGCGCAAACTGAGGGATTTGAAATTGTAAAAGCGATGTGGAGATCGAAATTTTATTATAGGCTTTTATTTACCAGATAAAATGCCATATGTAGCTTTACTCCAACAGTTCTTTGTAAAGCATTATCTATTGTGAAGGGTCATATTCATCCGCACAGTCACACAGATCCGAAGCACAACCAAAATAACATTATTTCTGAAAAATGCATGCAGGTTTGTTTTTTAACCACTAGAGGATCGAAAGTAACATAGTGTACATTTAAATTACCATTGACTAATAACCAAAAATTCTGAACCAGTTTTACAAATGAAAAGTGTTACTCTATTTTTACTGTATTTTTTGATCAAATAAATACAGCCTTAGTGAGCAAAAGAGACTTCTTTTAAAAACATTTAAAAATCTTAATAACCCCAATAGTAGTGAATCTACTTGAATAGGGAAAGAATCCTATACATCATAAGCCAAAATCCTCATCTAGGTTGCTATGTTTTAGCAATCATGTCTCCTCTTCCTCTTGGATCTGGATCACTTTCTGTCATCTGTCCTCTCATCTCGTCTGAAAAAAAGAAAGAAAGAAATCGAAGGCAAATCTCTCCTCAGTCTCACGGCTCCAGTGTTTCAGTTTCCATGGTAACTCATTAACCCCTAACCTTGGCATGTTAGGTGGCTATGAATGTGAACGCTAAGTGACTGTTCCTCCCACGCCATGCCCGCTTTTTCCCATTCACGACTCCGTTCAAACGCACTTTTACCCTCTGTGTTTGCTTTCTCGTCTCCGCCAACAGATTGCTGGGAGCCAAATGACTAATCGACTGACCCTAAATGTAAAATCTTGTAGGCTATGTGATGTTTTCATCACACAAGTTCAGCTGACCTTTGGCATCCCAGATATTCCAATGCAGTTGCTTCTCAACAGGTCGCTCTTCAGGTACTCAGATTTTACATTCGACATACAGTATACACCTAACATAATCCAAACATGCAAAAGAGAAACACAATTAGAATTAAGGCATTGAAAAAATGCTATCCTCCTAACTATGCATTAACATTTTCCCAACTGTGATCTTCAGAGCAGACCTGCTCTCTTGTGTATGTACCAATACTGTTTCCCCCAATTAAAACACCTTAGCTGACAGACTGAAGAATTTCATCTTACTTTATTATTGTGAGGAACCACATGCTGCTTAGATGGCTGTGAAGGCCCAGCTGGTCCAGGTTACTTCTGCCTCATGTCCTCTTCCTGCTGCAAGCTGCTTTCTCATGCAGTCCTGTTGTAATATGTAAGCAGAGCTTTATTTAAAAGAATTAAGGATTGAGTTTCCCTGTAAACAAGCAGGAATTTAATGTATTTGAGGAGTTGTGTCCAAAGGCATTCCCTCCCTAGCGCACTTTAAATCACTTTCATGAGGAATTAGTGAAAAATCCAGTGTATTTCTCTAACCTACAGTCTCTTAATCTCAATCTCTATCTTGTTCTTCTGATTAACCTTCCACTTCTCTGTGGAGGCTTTACGCAAGGGATAGATGCTCTGTGTCGGGGTCCTGATGACCCTTTCAGGGTTTGTTTTGCCATAATGCCTGACTTAAAATCACAATGTGATTTTTGTGATTAAATTTTTTTATTGAATATGAATTGCTATTATTCTAAATGATTTATAAGTGCACATCATTATTATTATTTTTATTCATGTGCCCTCATAATCTTTAATTAAAATAACTTCCCCACCCTCTTGCAGAAACATCTCTTCTCAATTGATGTGCTTATGGACCTGTCACTCACATGAGATCACAGCAATAGAGTGCAACAGTGTCTTTATCAGCGGCACTGGTTCAGGAACTATTTTTTCCATGTGTTTTTTCCCATAGAGATTTTAAAAAAAGTCTTCATTAAAGAGTTAAAAGCCATGAACCAAGCCAACCAGCAATGAGGTCGATCACAACACTACAAACTTTGATTGTTCACACTTGGCAGGTTTGGTTCGATTAAATCGAACCCTGGTGCAAAAAAGTGCGGTTCATTTGAATAGGTGTGAATGCTACCATCCGAACTCTGGTGCGCACCAAACAAGTGGACGGGTCTCGAATGGGTCTCAGTCCACTTCCAAACGAACTATATTGTGGTTCGATTTAAATATGAACGCAACACAGACCAAAGACATGTAAACTAACCAAAAACAGGAGATGATGTCACATGATGCGACCCTAAAAAGGACAGAATGCTCAAGCATACCTGTTCTCATCAAAGTCGCGATGTTGCCCATTACAGTTCGGTACAGGCATCAGAATAAAAGATTAAAAGCTGACCAATCAGGTTGTGAACGTATCCCCATGCCTTTAGGTTCGGTATCTTTAGGTTCTGTGTTAGCTAAGCAGACCAGGACTAAATGTTTTTATTTTGGTCCGGACCAAACGAACAAGCGAACCGAACTGCAAGTGTGAACACACCCTTACTAATGATTACTGTTTTGACACACATTTTTGCATATGAAAAGAAAGGGAATGAGTAACACCAGAATGTCGAACAACAGTAAAATTGAGTAGTAAAACAGTAAAGTACTCCAGAAAGCCATGTTCACTAAACCTTCTCACCATGTACGCTGTCGCACGTCTGGATCAACATATTTTGTTGATCCTGGAACAACATTACTGTCTGAAAATTTAATCATAACCATAACCCTTCCCCTAAACCTTACCCATAAGTTATCCCTATAAAAATCAGAGGAAAGTGATAGGTGAATAACACTGATATAGAAGCACCTAACCCTGGTTGTAAGCCTAAACTTGACATGAACTGTAAACTTTTCCCTCAAATCATTTTTCCACCTCAAGAAGGTCAAAAAGTAAGAAAACCTCTCACATGCTTGTCTGCATTTCACCCCTCGCTCTACAACAGACCTTTAGCTTCATGATGCAGCGATTGAAGTATCTATGGCTAGAGAACTCAGGGCTGCTGACAAAGGCTAGGGAAGCATAAGAGCGCCCCTTGTCCTTCGCCTGAATTATAAGGATTTCTGCACAAATTTGCTGCCTCTCAAGCCTTCAAATCATTGTTGCGGGATGGCTTTGTTTTGACGGATGTAGATCTAACCGGTGCTGAGCAGGTTTTCAGCAGGAGAGGGATTTTTTTTGTCAGGCTGAAAATAAGTTGCTGTGTGGATGATCAGTGGGAGGCCTCTACCAGGCCAAGTCATGTGCAGTTCGCTCCTCAGATAGCTTTTGATACTGAGGCTTTAGCCAATGAACAGTGCTTTAATGTAAGATGTCAGACAGAGAATATGGGTTTAGTACAATCATTTGCTCAATGATTATGCAGAAAAACAAGTGGCTGAATTTAGATAGTCGCCATTGTGATACATCAAGCTTTATTTAGACTCAAGAAGAAATGTTATTCTTCAGATATTTAAAAGAACGTTCCTCAGAATTAGTAGGATGAGAAAGATCACTAATCTACAAATGATTGTGAAACTGCAAGTCTCAAAATTGCAATTGTTTAAAACGGAAGTCTCGCCTCTTAACAAAAATCTATTTAAATTTAAATGTAAATGAGTTTCATCTTAACAATTTTGGGGATTTTTAGTAGATAAGACCTAACTAAATACCCTTTGCTAATCTCCACCCCCATGGTTACTGTTGCCAATTCAAAACAGGACATTTCCGTTAACAGTAAGGTTTTCAGTATAATGCACTTATAAATGAACTGTGATATTGCAAAGCATTTTTATCTGCTACTTTTCTTTAAAGAAATCATTGAATTACACATTAACATGATTAAAAACTAGAGATATTGTGAATCAAAATCAGGCAAAAACTCAAAGAACTATTCATTTCACATAAAACCACGTCCCTATACACATACTTTCCACCCAAAATATTATTCAAGATTTCTAATCTCAAATACTATTTAGGGTGTATACTACGCAAATTGGGTATTTACGAGTTGGCTATTGCGCATTAAGTTGAATGTGCATGAACGGCATCACAAAGTCATTGATTTTCCTCAAGCCCTTAGTTTCCGAGTTGGGGGCATGTGATGTCCATGAGAAAACATTGCGGATACAATGGATGCAGCATTTGAAGTTGATAATAGACCCTCAGTTCATTCTTCATTCATCTTTTTGTAGAAGTAGTATTGAAAAATCATGCTGTAAATCTTGCATTGTCGTCTTGCTCCGACCAAACTGACTTGAACACACCATTAGCCAAGGGTCAGTTACTATTACTTCAACCTAAACACACTCAATAGAACGTTATATTATAAACGCTAGAGTAAATCTTTGATAACTCTCATGCTGTTGCTAAAATATATATACTGTATATATATATATATATATATATATATATATATATATATATTTTTTTTTTTTTTTTTTTTTTTTTTTTTGGATTAAAATGACTGCTTTTACTTAAGCTTTCAATTAAATCGCAGTGCTATGGGGCTCAGCTGTGTCTTTAAAAAGGTTGTTAAAGCCAGTGTGTGTGCATGCTATCTTCCTCTTCCCACTGGGTATGTTGTGATCCCTATTCTGCAGCTGTCAGTTAGCAGCAGTGTTCTGCCACTGTTACAGTGATGTTGTATAGTCTCACTGCTGTGCTCTGCTTCTCAAAACACTCTTGACCTCATACAGAAGGACCAGAAACTGCTCAGGGGCCACCAGAGAAAAAACACTTACCAGTTTCAACACTCATATTGAAACAATTCTTCTTTGCATATTTTGCTGAGTCAAAACTGAACACAGATGCTCATTGACACATGCAGGGTCAGATGTACATATTTATTCACTTGTTTATGAGTTCAACGGGTCCTGGTGGTGTCTGTAGTAGTGTCTCCAGCTCTACTTAAACCTTAAAAGGGATCATTCACCCAAAAATGTAAATTCTGTCATTATTTACTCATGACGTCATTCAAACTCTGTGTGACTTTATTTTTTATGTCGAACATAAAAGAAGACACTTTGAGAAATGTCTCTTTTTATTAACAAAGTTGGGTATAATAATAGCACTATATAATCTACTATTAATAATTGCTATTAAAAAACGTCCTGACAGTAAAACACTGTTTTCCATTAAAAGAGTATACTGTAAAAAACATTGCATTCTGGGCTAATTAAGAAATTGCTGTTAAATTACAGCCAATTTTTAACAGTACTCTACTGTATTTAAGTAATATGTTTTTTTACTGTTTGCCATGCATTATGGGCTGTGTTAAATTACAGTACAATGCAGTATTTTTTTATTTGGTGTTGGAGTGCGATTACAAGTTTGGTCAAAGTGCGTTACTGTTTTGTCAGTTAGGTTAATTTTCAATTTTCAAGCATCCAAAATCATTTTCAGTCGGGTATTTGTGATGACAATTTTTCGCAAACGTCATTTGTAAAGCACTTTACATGCACTTTACTTATACACACATTTTACAATCACCAGGTTTTATCCGTTTTAAAATGTCTATTCAATGCTGAAATGAGAAAAATTCTAAATTATATATTTACACACTTTTTACAGTCACCAGGTTTTATGAGCTTGTTTTAGATCATCTAGCCTATAAACTTTGAAGACTGGTAGTGGTTGTTGCTATAACTACCCAATAGTCAAGACGGCCCTGCCTTTTGTAAATAGCTTTTTAACACATTGATAAAAAAAAGCAATACAACTTTTTAAAAATGTTTCAGGAGTCTAAAATAATGAAAATCTAAAAACGTAAACCAGTTAGACCAACCACAGTTTATTCGCATTGTAGCTGAATATCTGTAGGTGTTAGTTAGTTATTCAGTTTCATTACCATCTATACAAAAGGTAACATCTTAGGAATAATGTTGAGATGTAATGTAAAAATTCTGCAGTGAATCTGAACAGTAGAAACATGTGAAAAAACGTTGCTAGTGTTATGGAAAAATAAGTTGACTTGACATGCAGGAAGTGTTTTGTTAGTCAACACAATTATTAATCTTGTTATCTGGGTCATTTCTAGAGTTATTTTGTTAAAATATTTAGTTTGCTGCTGTTTTACAGTGGTATCCTGAAATACATCAGGAGACAATGCAGCCAGGTGATGTTCATCATGGTTGGTTTTCATTCACCTAGGACTCTCTTAGAAGGCACACATGCCTTCTCACTAATTTTTTTTTAAAAAAGTGGGAAAAAACCCTAAACAAATGTTTTTTTTTGTTTCACTAAAATGTTACATGTTCTTAGTAGTGCAATTTATTTTTTTAAACATTGCTGTGTTTGGTCTCAGGTTGTCATGTTGTAAGGGGATATACTTTGTTATTTATTTATTTTTATTTTTATTGCCATTGTTTTTATTTTTAAGTTTTTATTTGTTAGCCAAAATCTGTCTTCTTTTCTGTTTTTTTTGTCTGGGTCATCTATTTTTGGTTTAGAATCCTTGTTGAATGAATGTTAGCTGCTCTTTTAAATTAAACTTTGTTTTGATTCATATCCTTTCTAAAGTGTTTGCTTGTTTTATATATCATTCCATATAATGTATTTTAAGTCGATGTGTGTAGCCCACAGAACAATAATGTTCTTCTGTTAATTGGATTAAAGATTCATTACTTATTTAGTTTATCTTTTTTTAGATTTATTTTAAATGTAATAAATCTAAAAAAAGATTTAAAATAATTTAAATAAAGAATCTTCAATCTAATTATTTCAACCGTTATTTTATGCCTTTGTACAAAAAGATTGAATTTAAAGTAACCATCATGATGTTGTAAATTGAAATAAGAAATGTACTGCATTTATTTTTTACAGAAAAAAGCTGTTAAATAATTCACAGTTTGAATACTGTAGAATTGCAGTAGATTACTGGAGACTCTGCTGCCAGTATTTTACTGTAAATTTGGAAAAAAAATACAGAATTATATTATATTTCATGTTTACATTAAAACAAAGTAAAATATTTTCACAGTATGAATACTGTAAACTTACAGTACAGTACTAGCCTGGGTTTCCCCATGCTGCCTTGAGCGCAGCGCGATTTTATTCACGCTGCTAGGCAGCCTGGATACCATGGACCAGATTTTCGCCTCAGCGAGGGGACCAATCACAGAACAGGGAGGGAGCAGCAAGACGATGACGACGTCAATGCGACACACCGAAGCAGTTTGTTTATATCTATGGATCCAACATGGCATCAGACGCGAAGTTACCTTTCGATGCAGCCTTAGTGTTCTAAGTAGTTTAGAACGCAAGTTTATTTCGTCTTCTTCCTCGTCGAATTTCTGTCGCTCTACATACGTCATCTGGTATAATTGAAACGATTGGCTATGAGCTACGTGCAGGCGCATTTGATAGACATTCGTAGCGCCCAATAAACGGCTCTGGGCATTTGTAAACCACGCCTCAAATACGAGAAAATGAACATGTGGTTCCCAGACCACGTCTCAATGAGAAAGAGGTCTGACGTTAGCCAGGCTAGTACAGTACTCTGGGTTTGGGTCAAATTCCGAGCTCGGAGCCCTCCCCTCGGACAGCATGCCAAATATGCATATTATACTATATCTGATTATATGTAAGTGCGAACTTGTGAAACAATGGAGGCCATGGTCATCAAAATGGTTTGGTTATCACCATTCTTTAAGATATATTTTCTTTTCTGCAGATGAGACGTCATACAGGTTTAGAAAGACATGAGGGTGTGTAATGGAATAAAAAATTTTGGGTGAAATTTCCCTTAAACCATCCTGAAAATCCAGCTTTCACTAGACATCATGGTTTAGATGGGGATACAGAGGTCAATGCAAAGATTTAATGAGATAAGTGTTACATGCTATAGTTGCCTCCAGCAACTATCTAAATTAGGCTTATGACTGAAAATTGGCTAGTAAATCGCCTTTAAAACTGGTAGCTTTGTTTTGGAACATGGTAGCTGGTTTCTGGTCTAAGCAGGTCTAACCAGAGCATCTTTAGCTGGATATTCTTGCAGGGAACATAAACCTGATTCTGATAGATGAAGACTAAAATAGAAATATTGTATTTTTAAGGTCAACCTTGCGTCAACCTTGCTTGAACGCAATGAATAAATTCTTGAGAAATCCTGAAATGGCTGTGCTAAATTAGAAGCAGATATGATCACCTCAGGGAATAACCTCGAACATTTGGTCATTTCCAGCCGACATCTGGCTTCAGTTTGATCTGGCACAGAAGTTCAAATATTTAGATATATTGCTGCAGCCCCACTTTCCACTTTGGTTTCTGTTGTCATTTGTTTTCATTGAGCATTTCCTTTTTCTGGTGCCATCTCAGGCTTAATGTCAATGTTAAGATGGAAATATGGATTTTAGATAAGTAAGCACCTTTCACCACAGCAATTATGCCCAAACTCACATGTTGATATTTCCAGACAGTATTGATCTAGTTTCCAACTGGGGGTGTCCATTTACGTAATTTTATCAATGTGAGAAGGTGCCATTTGTGCTTTCTATTTATCTAAGTGCTTAATTACCTTTCCTATAGGCTGTAAACAATGCTGTTTCCATTACGTTTAACTACTTTCAACCCTTGTTTAAACAAAATTGAGCCTTGAGGGATGATATCAATGGGTAAACTGTGAGATTCTCAGAATGAAATAAAAGCATTTAAACAGAGCAGCTGTCTAAATACATAGTGGTTTCACTGATATGACAATATGAAAATGAACCTCTCATGTTCTTTCATAGTTTTTTAGTAGCACTAAGACCAAAAGCAATAAAGGGACACATTCAAAGAGCAGTAATACTGTGGAGACGCCTGTATATTTCAGCGTCTTTCAACCTTTGAGTCTCAGTCATATGTGCTGCTGCAGTAAAAATAATGAGGTGCATTTATCCTTTATTGTCAACCTTGTGAGGTCAACCTGTCATCATAAATGACTGCTGTAAGTCTCCGAATCCTCAGACATCATCCTTTGTGTCTCTTTTTTATCTCTGTATGTCTGTTTGGCCCTTAAAATCCCACTGGAGTCCCTTACAGGCTAACTCATCTTTGATCACCAAAACTACATTTAAAAATAAAAATTCCTGTGAATTTTTCCCAAAGTTAAAAACCCCCAGAGTTGGACAAATAAAGGAACATTTCTGTGTCAAATACAGAATTTTATTGGTCGTGAGGCAAAGATAACCCAAAGAACCCAGCGTTAAGGGAACAGTGGATGCAGTTTGTTATTCCCGGGCAGGAACAGAGTTCTGCAAGTGTGTTTGTTTGTTCCCGGAATTTCGGTGACGAATGTTTTATAAACAAGGCCCAGTTCGACGCTGGATTTGCAGATCGTTTGAAACTGAAAGATTGAAACTTAAAAGATCCCTGTCATGAGTCGGAACCACAACGATAAGTAAAACTGCATCAAATGTCTGTTTTGTTGGCAATTGGCGCGCAAGTGCATATAATGTAAACATAATCATAACACAAATCATAGCTGGGTGGTGGGTGTATTTTTCAAGAGCTGACACTATGGTCAAGACTAGATTAGCATGGTGTCATAGACTACATTTCCCATAATCTTCCCTGCCTAACCAAGCACACCTGGAACTCATCTAGCCCTCATCACCAGCACTTTATATCATTATAGAGCACACACACACTCCCTCAGTCATTGGCTGCATCTGAAATCGCATACTTCCCTGCTATATATAGTATGTCTGAATTCACAGTACTCAGAGTAGGCAAAAAGTACCTGGATCAACTATACTTCCGGCGAGATTTTGCATACGATGGACACTTTACAACCCATGAGGCCATGGGAGAGGATTTACGAATGGCAGTGAAGCGACGTAACTGACGCTGGTCACGTGATAATGACAGCATGGCGAATGCAGTACGTTCGGATTACATTCATACTATATTCATATGGCCTACTTTTTAGCAATCGTGAATTAATTACTTATTCAAAATAAGTACCTACTCGAGAGTATGCGATTTTGTCATCTTATGCTACAGACTACTTACCTTGTTACTTTCCTGCTTAATTTTCCTGAGTTCCTTGCTAACCACTGCTGTTACATCATCCAAGTCATCTTCCAGTCATCCCTTGTGTATGTGTGTGTTTGTGCGCTCCAACAGTTCTCCAAGTATCTCAGTTACCATTTGAAGTCTATCTCATCTGCTAACTATCTCCAGTATATCAACACTTACCTGTTTATGCGTTGTGTTCCTGCCATATCTGCAAATAAACCTACCTGTTTGAGTTTTACTTCAATTTGGTCATTGCATCCAAACCAGAGCATGACACATGGCAGTTCCAGATTTAGTAAGTTGTACGTTAACGCTCAGGCTCTGTTAAAAATATGGGAAACCGTCCATGCGCTGGCATTGATTTTATGTCCTCATTGAGTTGGTGTTCAAAAGTGCAGACTCAGGCAGACACAGATGAGTGTTCATGCATTACTGAGGCGTGTATGGACAGAAGCGGTGTGGGTTGCAGTCATCCTCATTAAAACCATGACAACTTTCATCAAAGATCCCTTAAGGCAGCATGAAGCAGAAAGGAGAACATTTCTTTCACTGAGGTCAGATTCCAGGCCTTGAGTTATTTCCTCTTGAGAATCTTGTGGATGGTCCTGTAGATCCCCTGTGGATAA
The DNA here is from genome assembly GCF_949319135.1 of Squalius cephalus. Classification (NCBI taxonomy): domain Eukaryota; kingdom Metazoa; phylum Chordata; class Actinopteri; order Cypriniformes; family Leuciscidae; genus Squalius; species Squalius cephalus. The sequence continues at coordinate 14,907,961 of NC_137132.1, read as the reverse complement.
AAGTTTTTGGGACAGTTCCATTTTAAACTAATGGACTGAAGAAACTAGGCCCTTGATTTGTATTGAGAATTTTCAATTAATGAACAAAAGAGGTTGTACTGAATTTGAATAAGACGAAACTCGAAAAAACTTTACACCCTTGCCTCATTTAGTGTACGTGGTTCTATGAATATGCAAATTAGCCCCGCCCCCACAATGTGATTGGTTACAAGGTAGTTTGTGACGTCAGAAACACCAGCGATTTCCAACCTCGTTTTTGAGACTGTCTTTGGTTCACTGCAGTTAATACTCAGCAATGGTGTTGCCTTATGAATTTACACATGGTTTGTCTTGAAGTAAATTAAAAACATTAACAATATTAAAACTGTAATTTTTCACCACGGGAGACTTTGACGTTCATTTATGCAACTTTGCATAAATTATGTATCAAGGTTAAAATGTGTTAGTATATATGGAAATTTCCATTAACCTTGATTAAATGCTCTATATTGTTGTTCATTGATAGTTCATTACCTAATGCATTAACCAAACTAATGTTAACTCATTCATACTTGTGCCATCTCAGCAGCCAGACGACCCCACTGGCTTGTTGAGACAGTGTAACCAGAGCCCACTGGAGAAGAGCAATGATGGGCTTTTTTACTAAGTGACAAATCCCCTTTCCCTGGGTGGCAGAGCCTGGGACTGCAGCACCCCGCACAGCAGGGGATTGTGGATACGGCAGACACTGAGACTGCAGATACTATAGCACATACCAGACGAGAGAGTGCTATTGTCCTCGATACTGACCAGAAGAATGCCTGACCTTGCACATTTACGAAGTCTCCAGAACCGTCTCGGCTCTTGATTGGTCTCATATTTCGCCACACAGGCATCGGCCGAAGCAATGAATCCTTCGGTCGTTCATATATTGAGGAAGAAAGACAATTAAGTGTCAAATCTTATTAAAGAACAGATCTGTTGCTTTTCATTAACCAAATGCAGAGTGTGTTTGCAGCATGTGATTTCAGATAAATTCCCATTTGCACTCCATTTTATTTGCTTAGGCAAAGAGCGGTGGGAGTACAAATCTTGAGTGTGTATGTGCTGTTTACTACTTCGCAATCCTCTTCTGTGTCCGGATAATAGGCACCATAACCATATGTGATAACAGTCTTTGAGCCATAATGTAGTTGCACAAGGCTTGTAAAAAGCGTTTGGCTTTTGTTTGATTATACAAAAGCAATGACTGTTTAATTCAAGCTGCGTGTGATGTGAGGATGTTTGCGTGGGATTTTTAATTTTCCAACTTCAATAATTCCAGTTAAGCTCATTTGACAGCATTTGTGACACAATTTAGGTTACAGTCAGGATATAATAATAAAAGTGAATAGGGCCGATTTTGAGAAAAAGCATGTCTTCTGTTAAAACGTTATTTGAGCTGTAAAGCTGTTCAAATTATCTTATTATATTTTTATTTTAGAACTTTACACAAAAAAAGGTTGGAAAGCAAATTTTTCAGACATGATAACATTGTTTACGTCTTATCTGTAGCTTACTATTAAAACACACTTTTTAATTCACGGATTGGTCCTATTTACTTCCATTTGGTCTTAACTACCATTTCCTCACTGCATCAGAGCATTTTTTGTTGTCGATTGAGCTTAACTTGTACTGAACCCAGACCTCTTAAAATGTCAGATTAGCAGGCTTTGTCCTGACTATGACCCAATTGGTAAAGGAAGGATATAAACAAATTCACAAGTAGGTTGCTTATGAGATTAGTTTTTTTTTTTTTTCAACAATTGTTTTTGGACAATAAAACAGCGTCGTATAACACACCACCATACCGGATTTCATCATTGCAGAAACTTACAAGGGATGTTTAAACAAGTGCTGGATGGTGGGTGGATGACGAGGTTGCTGTTTGAGATGCATTGTTTGTGTGTTGCACAGCTAGAAGAAAGGAGATGAAGAATATCTCTGAGGCTCTGACAGCCGCTCTCTTGCCAGCTGCGGTATTAGCTTTGAATTACTGTAGCTCTGCTCACTTTAATGAATCAGACTTGGCGTTTATTTGCTCTATAACAAGTAAGGCTTTATTTGACTATGCAGAGAGTCTATTCTGCCAGACCTAAGGTCACCAAATCTTTTTATGAACTGCGAGCCGCAGAGAATATCCGTTGTTGGTTTCTCTGTCAGCCTCACTGCTTTACTATTTCTACACTGGCATCCTTCACAGGCTTGAGCTGCTTTTTGAATGGAAATAATGTATATAGTTTAATTAAATGTGCCGACTATTGTGTTTTCAAGAAAATAAAATCAAACCATTTTTGATGTTCAAACCAAGGGGTTAGGATTTGGCTGGTTAACGTTACCTTTTAGTCCCTGTTGGTAGATGTCATAACTAAACCATTTGGCTGCAACAATCATACTCCACTGACGGCTATTGAAAATCTTCTGTTAATATACAATTATTTGGTAACAACATTAAAGGGTCATTTCACCCGTGGAGACATGAATGTGTATTGAAAGTGGGTCATTTATGTAGAAGAAATGTGAAATTATTTTTGAATTTGGAGCCTTCTAGACTGAGAAAAGCCAGAAAATGTATTTTTGGCTTATGTGGATGAAAGACAACAACTCCCAGAATGCACTTGCTTCGCTGCCCTACAAGGCCACTCCCAAGCCACGCCTACCGGTAAGACAGCGCACAGTTGAAAACAAAAACATCAAGGCAAGGCTAGGCTACGAGTGAGTCTCCGTGACGAGTTTGCCCAAAATGTCCGGGATTCGGCTTTTGCGTTCTACAGTCGCCATTCATCATGTTTACTGTGGCGAGCAGGACGAGGCTGAGGGGCGCGGGAGAACGGCGCGAGGCCGGTGGCGTGATTACTGACGACCGACACCTGTGAGGCACTGTTCTCGTATCTCGCACGGAGGAGCAGGTATTTTCTTAGCAATGGTAAAACACACATCAACCGATCACGCCACCGGCCTCGCGTCTTTCAACCGATCATGCCACCGGCCTCGCGTCTTTCTCCCGCGGCGCTAGCCTCGTCCTGCTCCCTGTATTACTGTGATTACTGATGAGCGCGCCTGTGAGATGCACCGGTCTCATGGGCTATCTCTCACGGAGGTGCGGGTATTTTCTTAGCAATGTTAAAACGCAAATCAACCGATCACTTGTTTAGCATTCATGTAAACATTACATTCAGATTCACCAATCGGGGTGAATTCAGTTAGATTGAAACAAAAGGTGAGCATGTAAACAATGGATGGCGACCGCAGAAAGCAAAAGCTGAATCCCGGACATTTTTGTCGATCTCGACGGCCGGACATGTCCGGGAAATAGAGTATGGTAACCCCTACTACTCAGCTTTCTTCGTCCCTGTTTTCTGCAGGTTTCTGCCGTTGAAATCAAACGCACTCGCACTGATCTGTGATAGGTCTGTTAGCGCATTAGGTCCAACCCCCTATGGGCGGGTTTGAAAGGGTGGATCTAGTGCTTGTAGTCTTAACAGAAATCCCCCCCTCTTACACTTCCTCCTACAATGACGCAAAATGACGATTTTTGCGTCATTGTAGGAGGAAGTGTAAAGAGGTAAATACAGATTTCTCTCGTCTCGGGGGAAAATGAAAAAATGTTGCATGACCATTCAATAGTATGACTGGGTTTCTAACAATGCAAAGCTTAATGCAAATGGATGAAGTGTCCCTTTAAGCTATACAACAGTCCTCAAATTTGATTGGCCGAATTCTGAGGATTTGTGAAAGGCAGTTAAGTGACACAACTGACGGTGGTAGGTTGTGAAGTACTGATTTATTCAAAATAAGTACCTACTCAACAGAGTATGTGATTTCGGATGCAGCCATTGACTTATGAGTGAGTCATTGAATCATTCCATCAAACAGTCTGTTCGCTTGGAAGTTATTCTGTTAAAAATAAACAAAATAACACAATATCCTATAATATACGTAGACTTTTGACAACATAACAACAGCACTTTTGCTCGTGTGATATTGCTTGAATATATAATATTTTTGTTATATTATAGTAGATGTTGTACCAGTGCCAGATTTCTTTTCAGAAGCTCTTAAAAGCGTGAAACAGACTGTATTTCTTTCTCTCCCAATCTGGAGCCTTTCACGCCAAAATTCAGAGATGGTCCTCACTGCAGAGCATAAAATCCGGGGGGAGGACATACCTAAACCTACCAATCTCCACCCCCTGATCCCTAAACCCACCCCTAAACCTACCCATCTCCACCCCTAAACCTACCAATCTCCACCCCTTATATAAGATCCGACTCCTCCCCTCGGATCTTGTGTACTGCATTGAGGTGCTACTGAAAATTCAGGTTAGTTGTTTTGGGGATTGTGCGTTTTTCTGTGGCACAGGGGCGCGCAGGTAACTGGTGCGTCTTGTCCCAGATATGTTAGCGGTTAGCGCTAAGATAATTGGCTCAAAACGTTATGTGGTACTACTGTCCATTTCAAAGAAATTACATGAAGAATTGCTGTTTACCAAATGAGGTATGATGACATGAAGATAGAAAATAAAAAAACCAAGAGGAACCATGTAGGAATATCAAGGGAATGTCTGTTTGCTGGGTAATAGCTATAGCAACTATGAACATACACTCACTGTATACCTTGTAACTGAAAACAATTAGCCTGTGACTCAGAAACAGAGTTTAGCAGAGAAGGGTTTCAGAGAACAGTTAGGAAGTTGTGGTATGATGCAAATATTCCTCCTTTTTGGAAACATGAAACCTTAAATCTTTGGTCTGTTGCCTTTAAAGTGCTCTCTGCTCCTAACCCTGCAGAAGTATAGACCTTAATGCACCAGAGAAACAAGCGTGCACGCCGCGCAGCCATCTTTAGAATATTGTCTTTGAACTTCCGTTTTGCAGTCGCTCTGTATATTTCTATGGCATCGCTGTCCAGGAGTAATTAGCTGGTGAAGTAGATTTACTTAATGTAAAGTTAACGAAAGTTATCACGAGGATTATAATGTTTAAAGCAGATGACTTAACAAATGTCAGTTTTAAAACGAGCCATTCATTCATAAATGCAAGATCGCTGTGAAAATACAGACCGGAAGACAAAAGACAACGAGCGCAGCGCTGAAAAGGGGCAGGGTACATAAGGTCTATAAGGAGGTCAGAGGTCCCGTATCTGGATGTCTCTTGAAAGGAAGCCCTCTCAGTTTCAGAAGGACCCAGTGGAATGCACAATGCAGTAGTAAGGCCACGGGTCTTCTGACCCTCAGATATGTTCCACCGCCCACTGGTTAAGATATATGGTCATGCAGTGAGGTAGTGTTACCACACAAGCTGAATAATGCAACATTCTTCGACGTCTTCCGATCCTGCATGCTGTGATCTCATTATCTGTGATGCTGAAGACTCAATGTGAAAAGGAACAATGTAGTTACCACCTAAAATGTCAGTTTTCATGGTCATAAATTTTGTCAGACAACTTATTTCAGCCCAATTAACTCCTGCGAAACATTAACATATCAGCAGACGCCGTACAGTGTGTGCTTAGTGGCAGTGACCTCGGCGGGGCTATTTGTTCACTTTTCTGCCTGACTGAATGTTAAACAAATGAAGGACCAATTTTCTTCTCCTTTGCGCACATAGTTGGCTGTATGGGCCGGATACAGCCGTTTCCTGCAGCCGTGTCCGGCATGCGCTCTCCCACTAACCCCCCACTTAGAGCCCAGTCTCTGCTGCTACTCCCAGTAAAGGCTAAATCCCTTAAAGGCAAAACTAAATGCTTTAGAGCGATAAATTAGGAAGGACAATCTGCCAGTTCACAGGACTTTTTTACACACTAAAAAAAGCAATTCCATTTTAGCATTATTACATTCATTAGGCTATTACTTTGAATCTACATTAAAGACATGTTAGACTAACAATATTTCCCTGAATGTTGTTCCAACTAGCTTAACAGTTATACGAATAAACAACTTTTTTTTGGTCAGATTTGTGAGCTACAGCATGCATTGCAGAACATAGATTATAGGTTATAGGCTTTTGTATTCTGATGATGTATGCTGTTATGTGGCTGTTTTGGTCTCCAATCACATTATTTATTTGTTGTGTAGTGATGTTAAGAGCTCATCTTTTTGCTCAGTGTGTTTATACTGGTCAACGTAATAGGCGTTTGTGGTTAAGCTTCATTTGTGTCTGTGTTGAACTATTGCTTAAATCTTTGCGGTTGCTTGTTAGTGGGACAAGTCAATAATGAGAATCCAGTCTGTTGAGGATCGTCTCACACAATGTAAATTGTAATTTGGCACCACAAGCACAGATATCTAAAAATCAACTCTCTAACTAACGTCTGTCTGCTAACTCTACTGTTTAAAAGTTTGTGTTTGGTAAGATTTTTTAAATGTTTTTAAAGTCTTTATGCTCACCAAGACTCCATTTTATGTTGCATTAATACAGTAAAACAGATATATTGGGAAATATAATTGCAATTTAAAATAACTGTTTTCTATTTGAATATATTTTCAAATGTAATTTATTCCTGAGATGGCAAAGCTGAATTTTCACTGCAGTCTTCAGTGTCACACGCATGATCCTTCAGAAATCATTTGCTCAAGAAGCATTTGTTGAAAAGAGTTGTGATATTAACCATGATATGATTTGCCCCCTTGGTAAATATGATCAAAGAAGACTGTAAAAAATAAATCTGCATTGTTTATCCTTTTGATATTTAATTTTTATTGAAGTAAAAGAATTGAAAGTGAGGGGAAAATCACATTATGAAATAAATGTTTTTCTTCTAAACACATTGGGAACAATTATTTGCCCCCTGACAAGAGATCAGAGACCATTCCTCCATACTGAATCTCTGCTCTCCTTTTGAGCTACAGGAATGCAAAAATGTCAAGTTGCCTTGTTTCTTTAACCAACTTTTATCAGTGCAATCCCACCTATTGACCCTGACTAAATCATTCCAGCTGTGAAAGCATGTAAGTAAGCCCTGATGACACAACATCCATGTAAGCGGTATCTTTTACTTAAGAAACACCACTCCTAACAGCTCTCACTCAGGGCATACAGTATGCAACATAGGCCTGTTTGTATTCATTGTAACTGTCTATGGCGATGTAGCTTCACCTCTAAATCCCACTATGTACAGTACCATCTGCCTCAGGATCATAACCCTAAACATGGCCAATGAAAATCAGCTTAGTTAAAAATCAGACCAGGCTCCCTGCCAAGCCCGGTTCACCTCAATTAAACTGCGGGGACAAGTCTGCTAATTCAGTGCATATAACGTTCACAACTGAGCTATACACAAACTAAAGACTAGCTTACAGTCAGGCCAGCTGGACACCACTGCTAAATTGTGTTAGAGCACTAGATGCAGCCGTTTTTTAAATACGGTATAAGTGCTTTAAAAACAGTTATGGAACCACATCTAGCAAAGCAGCACATTATTCTTTCTTTGGCTTATACAATATATTACCAAAAGAGTGTGGACAGCCCTTTCAGTTACATGCTGTATGAGTGTTGCAAATTAAGCCTGGTCTATAATCACATGTTTAGTATCTTTACAATACTGTTCAAAAGTTTGGGGTCAATAAATTAAAAAAAAAAGAAGAAAGAAATGAATATATTTTTTCAGTCACAAAAGATTTCTATGTCAAATAAATGCTGTTCTTTTGAATTTGTCTACTTGTCAAAGAAAGAAATCCTGAAAGAATTGATCAGTTTCCACAAAAATATTAAGCAGCACAACATTACTTGATGTATATTGTTATATACATTTTACATTAGCAGTCATTTTATTGGGAGGGATAATGAAACATTAGGTTTAACGCTTAATTTTATCTTTGGTTGAAATTAACAGATTCAAACAAACATGTGAGATAAAAAAATAAAAAAAAATAAAAAATGTGCAGAATCTGGAGGAAAAACTTGACAGCCTTCCCAAAACGCCAACCTGAACCCTATTAGGCACTTCTGGGATGAATTGAAATGCAGACTGCGAGCCAGACCCCGTCGCTCAACATCAGAGCTTGACCTCACTGATATTTTTGTGTCTGAATGGGAGCAAATCCCAGCATCCTTGTTCCAGTGTCTACTGGAACGCCTTCACAGAAAAGTGGAATAGCAGAATTTGGAGCAACTATTAATGCTCACGGATTTTGCAAATGAATGTTCAAAGACAAATTGGCGTACATTTGGCCATGTATTTGTACGAACTTCTACGGCTGTTAGCGGTGCTCTCTCACAAACTGAGACAGTTTAATCAAATAATTGGTGTAAAACAGAGAACAGTTTTTTTTTTTTTTATTCTTGTGGGTACCCTTGAGTATGAACAGCCGCATTATCTGGGCCAAGCACTTCATCACCCTCCCCTTTGTCCCCCAATCTTCTGTTTTTGGCAGAGCTTGAAGGCTTTCACCTAATCAAGCCAGACACTGTGTGACTGATTAAGAATTTGATTGCAGGAGAGGAGGACAAGGACAGAAAGCTCACGCATGCACATTCATCCACATCCAATCTTTTGTTTCAGAAATTACAGGGCACATCAAAATTTTACACAATGTACTTCCAAATAGTTCCAAATACTTCAAAATCTGTGGTTTCTTGTAACCATGCGTTTCCAATAAAGTATTGCCACTAACCTGAAGCTAACTGTCTGCAGACACATGGTCCTTTTCTTTCAATGCGTCTTGGTAAATGAGAGCCTACCAGTTTTGTTATTGCATCAAACCTCTTTTGGAGACCTCAGTGGGTAACGTAATGGTTTTAATTAAGAATGAGGTTGTGTGCTTGTGCTTTTAAACTTGTTCACTGGTATGACTGTGGATCTGAATGGGACTGTGGATTCCAACCACTGCTGCTAAGATCAGACCTGACAGAAAAGCTGTGCGGCGATGTGATTTATCTTCTTAAGCCTCAGTCAGTGTTTTTGTTTCTCTGACAACAGCTAGCACAGTAATTTTGATTTTATGGTGAAGTCGGAAACTTTAAATGGAGCTCAAAAACTTATTTTTAAATAAGGATTATTTTGAGGTTCTGGAAATTAAAGGGACAGTTCACATAAAAATAAAAATTCTGTCATCATTTATTGATCTTTATGTTGTTCCAAACCTGCATGACTTTAGTTTTTCTGTGGAACATAAAAGAAGATATATTGTAGAATAGAAGGTTTCAACTGTTTTACCCATACAATGGTAGTCAATGGGGCCCAAAATGGCATTGACCACATTGACTTTTATTTTATGGACAAAAAAAACTTCTTTTGTGTTTCACCAAAGAAACAAAGTCATGCAGGTTTGAAACGACATGAGGCTGAGTAACTAATGACAGAATTTTCCTTTTTAAGTGAACTTTAAACCAGTGGTTCTCAACCAGGGGGGGCACAAGATGATTTAAAGGTTTTTACATTAAAGGGATAGTTCGGCCAAAAATGATATTTAACCCATGATTTACTCACCCTCAAGCCGTTTGAGATGCATATGCCAATCATTTTTCAGACGAAAACATTTTCAGTTATTTTAGAAAATGTCGTTATTTTAGAAAATGATCTTTCAGTGGTTATAATGTGAAGCTATGGGGTCCACCTCCTTCAAGTCCCAAAATGTGCATGCATCCTTCACAATAGTAATCCATCCGGCTCCAGGGGGATAAACGAAGGCCTTCTGAGGGTAATCCGTGCGGTTTTGTCATAAAAATATACATATTTAAAACTTTATAAATGAAAATATCTTGCTTCCGGCAACGGTCGACGCGCGTTCACGGGAGATGGATGCCGGTGTATGACGTAGGACGTAGCGTAGGAAGCGTCGTGACGTAGAACGAAGTACAGCTAAATCAAACTCTACGTCCTACGCCGGCATCCATCTCCCGTGAACGCGCGTCGACCGTTGCCGGAAGCGAGATATTTTCATTTATAAAGTTTTAAATATGTATATTTTTAAGACAAAACCGCACGGATTACCCTCAGAAGGCCTTCGTTTATCCCCCTGGAGCCGGATGGATTACTTTTGTGAAGGATGCATGCACATTTTGGGACTTGAAGGAGTGGACCCCATAGCTTCACATTATAACCACTGAAGGATCATTTTCTAAAATAACTGAAAATGTGTTCGTCTGAAAAAAGATTGACATATGCATCTCGAACGGCTTGAGGGTGAGTAAATCATGGGTTAAATATAATTTTTGGCCGAACTATCCCTTTAATAAATTATTTTTAAAGGGATAGTACACCCCAAAAATAAAATAAAATAAAATAAAATACATTTTTTTTATTTATTCAGTCCTCCTAATGTTTTTTTTCCCCAGGGTGGGTTTATTTAGCAAATGCTTTTAAATTCAAGGCAGCTTTCAGTTTTCAGTTTATGTGTAAATACATCACATTTGAACATCCAGGGGTTCAGTGTCTTTCTCTAGAGCAAAGATTCATTCCACCAAAGCTGTATGTGTTTAGAATGCAGCAAGTGTTTATGCAAGCAACCACATGAAGCAAAATGCACAGATGAGTTCACACTCGGGGGTGGCCCTTTTTTTTCTGCCCCGGAGCCTGTCCCACTGCAGATTTGAACAGGCCCATACGGCGACACACTATGTTGCACCACACAGGCTGTGATTTCCTGCCATTCTCTCAGGACCCATCTGTTCCCACACTTTGGTGTGCTTTCTCGGCACCATCCATTCCACTCTCCGGGGACATATTGTTAAAGATGCCATTTCTGACCCACCTGCTTGTTAGTCATTATATAGCGGCCATATTTTTGTCATCTTTCACAGATGATATTTGAATAGCCGGAGCTACAGACCAGGAAAAATGGCCCCCAGAGGGAATGTGACTTTTGTTTGATTGTCATCTCACTGAAAAGGATGGTGAGAATGATTTTTCACAAAACCCCGAACTGTTGAGAGCTTCCTACTAAAGTGAACATAAGGAAAAATCATAATTAAGCTTGTAAGTTGTGGGATCTAATGATCATCTGTGCTTTTTGGATACCGGTTTACGAGACCTTTGAAGTGACCAAGATATTACTGGTCTATAGTTTATAACCAATACAAGATATAATTTACGCTCACAGGTACACATCTCCCTTTGAAGAGCCTCTGTTCAAAGAGATCTGACCGTGATGTATCGATTTTAAAGGGACAAGAGGAAAAAGACTATGATCCATCTTGAAGTTCTGTCCATAATAATATAATATAATATAATATAATATAATATAATATAATATAATATAATACAATATAATTAATATAATATAATATAATATAATATTTCAAATTAAAGAGTTGTCTGTTGTAGCATAAACATATCTTATGTATTTTTCTATATACAAGACTAGTGGCACAAATGGCTGTGCTGAATATGATAAAAAACAAAACGTCCCTCTTTTGAAGAATGTCAGCTTCACATCTAGTGCATTTGACCACCGCATTAGTAAGAAACGTGAAACATGGGCTGAGAAACTATGGTGATGGGAGCTTTTATGGGCTCAAAATATCTTGGCTCTGGAGAAGCTGAGTGCTCTGTTTTCATGTTATGGTCTATTAGTGCAGTAATGGCTGTCAAATTCAACTTATTCTGCATGAAGCATATTTTGCCAGTAATGCTGCATGCATTTCAACCAGGTTTCAACTCTTGAAGTCGAGTATCCAAATTTCTACAAGGAACAGTTGAATAAAATGTCACTTGGAAAAGAGCTCAGAAATAGGAAATTTGATTCCATGCAAATATGGTGGTGCAAATATGGAGTAGCACTATTTAGCTAACAATGAACACTAACTTTTGAGCAACTTTTATTTCAGTGTGAAATTTGTCTATTCGGAAAAAAATGCGTCATGAATATAGGCTAAAATTCTAAAATAAAAGAGATGCATGTTTTTTTTTTAAATTATGTTTTAGTTTCTATAACTATAAATTATTTAAAGTGTTAAAAATATTGTACTCTGTTAATGTCAGCGATATTTACTGGAATACCGACTTTCCGGGGGGAATGAAGTAGGCTAAGCCGCAGTCTTTAGTTCATCATCACAAGATCCCTTTTCATGTGCGCTTTCCCTTTAAGAACCCCGTAGCACCACGGTGCTCCCTTGCAAAACACAACCAAAGAGGGCGGGGTTAAAGCAAACTGAGAGCATTAACCTATAGCAGACGTCGAAACACTCACGTCAACTCGACTCTGGGCCAATCAGAGTGTTGCTATTATTTTTTTTTCTTCAGACAGTGAACCAGTAAATCGTGTTGCCTGTGAGATAAAAGCTCCTCACGAAGGACAGTGATATGCGGAGAGGAGATTTACTCTCAACAATTTATAAATAAAATAATACATTCCAAATAATCGTATAATTTTTCAGGTCGTGCGTGTTTGAGATGGTGAGCTAATAAATACGTCTGTGTGAAGTTAAAGCGATATACTGGACATCTGGCAACCCAGTGAAGGTGACGAGCTCTCGATGTGATACAGTTGTGGTGAGTGCAGCGTCGAGACGAGACGTCCAGAGTGTCGCATTTTAAAGCGGTGAATGGAACAGCTTAAGCGAATGGCTCGTCTATGCGTTGGTGCCCGAGTACAAATAGTTCTTGTGTAACCCATTAATCGTCTATTGCGACGGATCTACCAAACCAGGTACGCCTCTTTATATATAACCCCAAAGTGTTGCAGCGTTACAATGTATTTACAACAACACCCGTACTAACCGCATATCAATCTACTTTCCTTCGGCGAGAACAAAAACTCCTCTTTTCCTTATTGTAGACCTCCTTAAGTTTTTGAGTCTTCAAAAAACTGGTCTTGCCTCTCGTATGTTTTGAACTGGGGGAAAATGATGCGGACTTGGCACGTGCCAGCGTATGAATTGAACTGTGTAGGACGACAGTCGAGCTGTCATTCATCTGGTTAGTCTGTTATCAAACCCTGATGATGATGATGATGATGATGTGCTTGTCAACGGAAATAAAAACAAAATATATATAATGCGCCTAGACACGAGATTTATAGTGGTTTGTTTTATATAAGCTTATTTAACTGATTTTTGTCTTGAACAGGAAGAACATGTTATTAAGTGTGACAAAATTAAATGATTCCTTGCAGACATTTATTTGTTTATTGGCAGTATGTTCTCTTTAGGTTTTATTGAATAGAGCTGTCTGTAGTCTCATGGCCTGGCAGTCACTTCAGCCAAATTCATAATTTATGGCCAGACAGCCCCCTTGAGATTCAAAAGATTATTTTGGACAATAGAAATACCTTTCATTGAAATGAGGTTGTGCAATCAATGACCACTGACTGAGTGATTTCTTGTCAGACCTGAGAGAGAACCTGATACACTAACTGTTGTAAGATGTGATGCATGACACAGGAATTCAGATCTCTCTCTCTCTCTCTCTCTCTCTCTCTCTCTCTCTCTCTCTCTCTCTCTCTCTCTCTCTCTCTCTCTCTCTCTCATATATATATATTTATGTATATTTCTGTTTATTGACTTTTCACTGGGTTCTCGACTGAGTTTTAGTCATATCACTGCTGTAAACGTATCGGTGAGATCCCTGAAGTTGACTAGTCTCATAGACTTTTGAAAAGTTTTTCAAATGTATACTATTTTTGTTTGTTTAATATATTTATTTCATTTGTATAGGCTGAAAAAGCATAACATTTAAGTACTTTTTTTTTTTTTTTTTGCTTATTAAGAATTCAGCATTAGATTAGGATTGTACTAGTGTTCCCTGTCTGCTTAAACAACTGATATCTGTTTGATGGACAGTCTTTTTCTGATAACACTTCTGCTGTAACACTAACTTCTCTTGTGGTTTCCTTTAACAAGCGCAACACTTGTGTATTGATCTGTCCTTGCATTTTGCGCAATCATTATTATGTACAGAGACCTGAAATATGGACTTTCAACATGCATGGAAGCAGAAAGGTGACTTCTGTGGTGTTGTGTCCCTTTTTTAGAGGCTAAAACCTACATTCACGACCACATTGACGGATCATATTTTTAATCCTGATTAATTTTGTGTTTCTTTTGTAGTTTTGACCCAGCCACTAGAAGGCAGTGGGGATTGAGATGTTTTTACTCCGAGATTGTCAGCCAATTCTGAACTACGGAGAAATTACTCTGGAGGTTTTGTGCTTGTGAGTTGATTGAATTGCCACTTCAGATCAGTTTTAGCACTGCAACACCACACTTTGGGCACTCTAGTTGGTACATCTGAATATTAGATTAGGCCCCTTGGTTCTCAAGTCGACATTGTCGTAGATCATTTTAAATGTGCTGCAAAATGTGTTTGGTATCGCACGATTTATTCAAGCTCATTCAAGAACCTAAAAGCTTCTCTCGAAATGTAGAATTGCTGTCAGCATGTGGATGAAGTAATGTGATCTTAAAAGGCTTTCTACAGAATGCCTTGGGGTCGGAGGTCGTAAGAAATAAGACCATCAGAGATTAGCGAGTGGCATAATGCCACTCTGTGTCCCATCCTTGACTGAAGAATCAGGTTTAACCAATGGCCAACATGTTTCAGTGAAACAGCTTTGGATTTCCTATATTTTAGGGATGTGCAGATATTACAATTCTGATACCAATAAGTGGATTATTGGATGCTACGGCTGTTATTACAATTCTGTACTATTTTGTGTATACAAAAATAATTATTAGTGTTTTTAAAGATTAGCTTTAAGTGAGGGTTAAATGAAGAGCCTAACTACCATTAGTGGTAACAAAAATAATAATACCAATACCAACTGATATAAAAAAAACTAAGATTAACTGGTTATCGAGATGGTACAGATAAATTGTGCATTTCTACTATACCTAAAACTGTAATTTCTAAGTGCTTTTTGTGGAAACTGAAATGGTTGCATATTTGCATTGAATAGGTGAGACAGTAGGTAGAAAGTGGTTGCATGTGCTTGATTGTTAAGGAATGGTTGACGCGTACAGCGTGACCGGAGCACTCCTTTTGTGTCTTTTGTAATCGCTCAGAAATGCCATCAACACACGGCTGTCAAATTCGAGAATGATAGCGTGGTTCTGCTCATGCAGCACTTTTTTCATCAATGTTCCCATTCTCTCCTTGCTCTTTGAACAGAAAGCCTTCATATCTAAAATGAAAAGTATCCTGCTCACTTTGTCTGTTGCTCATTCACTGTTGCTGAATTTCATTTCCAGAGGTTTCTTTTCTGAAGGGTTTTGTTCAAGTGGTCCAGACTGAACCTCCTAAGGAAGGATCAGTGTTGTATGAAAGGGAAGATTACTGAGTTTGATCTTTTCTCATGTCTGAATTGTTAGACTTTCTTTAGTCTAAGAAACCCCTTTTCTCAGGCTTTCGAAACATCCAATCTTGGTTTTTAAAAGAAAAAACTAAATAGGCTAATTATTTTGGCCGATAAGCAATAAACATCAAAATGATATACTATTTTGTGTAGAAATATGGTTGATGGCTGATACATTTACTGTTTGGGGTTGATAAGATTTTTAGTTTTTATTTTATAGAAAGTCTCATACTCAATAAGGTGCCATTTATTTGAGAAAAAACAGTAAAAATATAAAATATTATTAAGTGTAATATATAAAAAAACTATGTTGATATATTTTAAATTTTAATTTATTCCTTTGGTGGCAAAGCTGAATTTTTAGCATCATTTCTTCAGTCTTCAGTGTCACATGATCCTTCAGAAATCATTCTCATATGCTGATTTGCTGCTCAAGAAACATAAAACTCAAACCATTATCAATGTTGAAAACAGTTGTTCTACCACATATTCTTTTGTGGAAACAGCAATATATTTTTCAGCATTCTTTTTATGAGTAGAAAATTTATTAGAAAGTAGAGCATTTATTTGAAATAGATACCTTTTGTAACATTATAGTGTCTTTACAGTCATTTTCGACCTATTTAATGTGTCCTTGATAAATAAGAGTATTAAAGGTTTTTACCTTGTTCACCCCAAAATGAAAATGAAAATGATCCCATAATTTACTCACCCTCAAGCCAGTATATATTACTTTCTTTTTTCAGCCAAGAGTTATTTAAAAATATCCTGGCTCTTCCAAGCTTTAAAATGGGAGTGAATGGTACATTTAGATTTTGAAGCCAAAAAAAGTGCATCCATCCATCATAAAAGTAATCCATATGGCTCCAGGGGGTTAATAAAGGCCTTCTGAAGTGAAGTGAAGTGAAGTGATGTGTTTTTGTCAGAAAGATATCTATATTTCTAACTTGATGAACCATTACATGGGCGTCGGAAGAAAAAAAAAGTGGGTGGGTCCTCCCCCAGAAAAATGTTTACTGGAGTAACTGTTAAATACCATTTCATATATTCTGGTGCCTTTTAATTAAAACAAGTAAACTAAACTCCACTTCACTTCTTTGCCTCGACTTCGTGCATTAAATGCACAGCTATCCGTGGATTATCCCGCTAATACCATGGTAATTTGCCAGCAATGACAACTTAAAGCTGTTATTGATGTTTGCAACGCAATATTTGACTGAAAGGGTACAACGGGCGGTTACTTTCGTCAGTTGCGGCTCGTTGAGAAATATAATGTAGCGATTCAGCGGAAATGGAGTTTAATTTATTAGGGAATTCCTCAAGTGGAATGGATTTGACTGACTGCGCTATGAAAAGACAAATGCGCTGAATCAGAGACGGTAAAAGTAAGTGGGTCCAATATCATGCGCTGAATCAGAGACGGTAAAAGTAAGTGGGTCCAATATCATTGGTCTTAAAAAGTGGGTGGGTCTTGTCCCACCCATATACAATGGTTCCGACGCCCATGAACCATTATCACTTTCTTCCGGGAATGGTCGTACGTGAGTCTAGTTCTGGTTGAAGAGTAACCTCTGACCCTGACGCATTACGTATTAGCGAACAGAGGTTAGAGCAAAACAAAACTACGGTCACAAATTAGAAGTACAAACCGAGAATTTTTAAAGAGAAATGTTGGAGGATTTCGATATAAGAGAAGAGAGGAGTTTGAATTTGTTGCTTCTACATCCTACGCGTCGGGTCAGAGGTCACTTGACTCACATACGGCTGTTTCCGGAAGACAGTGATAATAGTTTATAAAGTTATAAATATGGATATTTTTCTTAAAAAACCCATCGCTTCGCTTCAGAAGACCTTTATTAACCCCCCTGGAGCCGTATGGATTACTTTTATGATGGATGGATGGATGGATGCGCTTTTTTGGGCTTCAAAATCATAGTTACTATTCACTCCCATTATAAAGCTTGGAAGAGCCAGGTTATTTTTTTAATATAACTTCGATTGTGTTTGGCTGAAAGAAGAAAGTCATATACACCTAGGATGGCTTTAGGGTGAGTAAATGATGGGGTAATTTTCAATTTTGGGTGAACTAACCCTTTAATGTCATTCATTAATTCAAAAAAGCTCATCATTAAGGAAAGGTGTAACCAAGACAAGAAGGACACTTCATTCCAGAAGCTAAAATGCAACCCCCCACCATTGTTGTGTTAAAGAAGAATGAGACACCCTTCATGTCTTGTTAAAGAAATGTTTCTCAGACTCTTTGTCTTATTAAGTGGTGCTGTGGTCTGGTTTCAGCACAGGCCTGTGGAGGATTCCCAAACAGATCAATGTCAAATCCAGTGGAGGATATCCATAACAGAAGTGTGGAAGCTCTATTAATTTAATACCAACACCTTCTTGATTTCTTTTTCACGAATGTGAAACTCGAGACCAAACATTGCTTCACCACAATAGTAAATCAGCTAAGAGGTTGCTCCTTGGTGGTGTGGAGTGATTTACATCCATATGATGCTGCCTTTAAAATGTCTGTAAATGACTAAGCATCCATGCCTTCCATTTGTTCAATGATTTCTTCATGATCAGTAATGTATCCGTCTTATACTCATTACTAGTCTGAACTCTGCAACATCCCAGTCAGCTTATGTCTTAGCCAAAAACTGAGATCCGTTTCTTCTCTGTGGAATGAACTTGAGTGGGTTTCTAACATATGAACATTTTATAAGTAAGCTTGAACCTAAAACAAACAGGGAAGAGGATGAAACCGTGACTCATCCTGTGACACATTTCAGGGAAGATGTTCCTGAACAACATCGCCTCTTCCTGTGGAGAGTCTCATCCATTACACTGAGGATTCTGGGTGTGGAATTCCTGTTTACCATCTGTCAGCACTAACAGCCTGTGGCCAAGAAATCCATCACGAGCAAGGCCCTCTCCATCAAAGTAAATCTGCACAGACCTTGAAAGAGAGGTTTAAGTTCCTAGCACTTATCAGAGGCGGCTGGTGTTCATAAGATGTCGCGGTTCTGACGTTTATCTAATCGTATCATTAACGGCGTAAGATAGACGTCAAGAACAACATCGACATGGAATTCAGTGTTTTTCAGAGCAGTTTTATTTCTGTCAGGAATACAGAAAGAAAGTGACTAACCGTATATAGATGACGAATTAGGATCAGAATTTGAAATGTATGAAATAACGGTTCATTTAGTATGTTTGATGACTACCAAAGAGAAACACAATATTAGTTAAAACTAAGATTGAGGTCAAACATGAGAGATGGTATATGGAAAAAAAAATCAAGGTAAATATCTTACCATGCCATAAACTTGTGAGCAGTATGTTATTGTGCGTTGTTTCATACAGGTATATTTAGAACACATAAAATACTAGCCTAATGTAATTAAAATGTAATTTACCTCATTGTCATTTCCACCTCGCTGTTAAACATAATGCGTTATTTGTGAGGCGGTGTAAATGATACTGTTGTGGGAATGTTGTTGAGTTACTTTCAGTTAAAATTACATTATGCGTGTACGCCGTTGAACATTGTTAGGTGCCATTCACACAGAACACCTTTTTTCATTCCAATGCACTGCTTTTCCATTGTATTTTCATGAACTGCCAAGTTGTTTTTTCAGACTGCTCCACTGCTTCTCCATAGTTTTTGTATGTAAGCGTTCTAGACAGATGTGCTTGACCGTTGCACTCTTTTGCACAATTTTGTTTTTCATTCCACTGCCCTGCGTCTCAGATTTTTAAGCCCAAAAATGTGTTTTGTGTGAATGGCCTCTTAGTGAACAAATTCAATCGTGAACGTTTATTTTCTAAATTCAGCTTGCTTATGCTGCATCGTCCTTGAGTTGGTATGAACTCCTCCCAGCTGTCAACTGCCAGTGAACAATAATCACTCACTCTCTATTTCTCTCTGTCCCTCTTTTTTATTGTAGAACCACAAGAACAATCATTAAAATGTTAAACCAATTTATTATAGTAAACCAATATATTATTAAACCAATTTTATTGCCACCCAATTAACATGCCATCATTTCCTGACATAATTGATCTCTTGTATAGTGTGTTTAAGCACAGTAGACTGAATTGTCCAATCAGCATCCAGGATCGGAACTATCCGTTTTATAAGGGAAACCGCAGCCTTGGTGATGAATATTTGTTCCCTGCAGCTTCAGTAGATTCCCTAATGGCATCTGAATCTGTCTGTGTGCACAAGTACCTGTGTGGGGCTATAGGGGATTCTCATCATATGATGTAAGATAATGCAATATTGGTTATTTAAGAATTTCTTGGCTATAATGGTGATCACAGATAATCTCCTTTGTGTGGACAGAGATGAAGAGCTGTGTCAATTAAGGGTCACTTTACCATCACTAGCATCCTGGAATAGATTCCCAGCGGTTCCAGGCTCAGGTGTCTCACTAAACTCAATTGGCTGGGTTCCCGGGTGGGTCATTGTGGGTAACCTCCTTCGGATGTCTTGAGAGGGTCTCACAGGACCGCTTTGAGTGAAGTGGCTTAATGCCTTCACACACCTTTTGTTCCCTTGATGAGACCTGTAAGTAATGTAATGAACATTACGACTGATCTAGTTTCAAATGGTTGTCTTAGAAATATGGACATTAGTAGCCTAGAAATCTAGACGCACCCTAGCGGCAGCAAATTTTATTTTGCAGCCAGTGTCGTCTAGCAACTCTCCGTTGGCTTGCGAGCTGGAAAAACCAAACTCTAGTCAGGCCAATCACATTGTGTATAGAGTCGGTGGGCGGGCTTAACATAATGACGGCAGAGTTGCGACGGTTTCGCGTGAATTCCCTGCTACTTGAAAACAAAGAAGATGGCTCCTGCTGCTGGCTAAGAGAGGTCTTTCGAATCGGCTTTGGCCGCGACTCTGGAAGACTTGGAGTTAAGCTTTTCTTTGAGAAAAGAACAAAGAATGGCACTGAATGTGTTCAGAGTTTTGCCGACCGGATAAGGCAAAAGTTTCATCTATCATCTAGCTCCGCTGGTGGGAAAATGCTCTGGTTGCTTGTAGCGCTAACCTATTGAGTGCAGAGGGAATTTGAAAGACAACTGTTTATCCCGCCCCTCGGATTGAGCCCTGCCAATGATGTGTTCCCAGACCCAGCATCTTGATGTGGGTCTGGCTTGTCAGGCTAGGAAATTAGCCTATTGGAGCACATTTTTGTACTGTGTTTGACAGTCATAATAGTATTTAGGTTTGCAGTAAAAGAGGACTAAATTAGAATTAGTTAGAATAAACTAAAAAAACAACAATTACAGCTCATCGATTTATTTTGTTTTAAAATAGGCCAAGGCAAATGTTGTACTTGCACTTGGAAGTTATCAAAACAGTGCCAAGACATTATTGGAGCTTGTTAAGGCCTGCATAATCTTGGCCAAATAAAATCACAGTATGATTATTTTGACAAATAACCTGATTGCTGTTTAGACGACAATATACTGCGAACATTTAAGGTTATTGTAGCAGCTAAGGTATCAAGAGTCGGGATGTGCCGATAACCAATAAATTGATTAATCAATTATCATGTATCCCTATTATTATCCACAAGGATTCTCCCTTGCCATTAACCCTTCGCCAGCATGTTTATGCAGTGCAGTGCTGACACGGGCCAACTTGTGCTACACTTTGGTCAGAGAATAGCAAAACCTTGCAACAAACCCAACGTGCCTGAGCCAGAACAGTGTGGTCAAGTTTTATGTGCACTGTTTGTTGTGCTGAGTGGGACACCCACTCCTTAAGGTTGTGTAGCGCACTGTGCAAATTAAAGACTGCAAGGTCATACATCTTGTTGCTGGTGGAGATGTGTTGGAGAGTGGGTGGAAACATGAGTCAATCTTAAGATATCCGACCAGATCTGTCTCTTATTTCAGACCACTATATCTTGCTAGTGTCGCTTTCCAAAATCCAATTGTGCTTATCGTCCAATACTTTGAAGTCTGATATATTTTTGTACTCGCTAGCATTTTTTGTTCAGTCCATTTGCTTTGTTAAAGCTTCTTTCTTTTCAGTTTATTTTGAGGCCATTTTTTTGGTTGAACAGGGCAGCTAGTGGTATTCATTTAGTTTTTTCAAGTATGATTACAAATGCAGTATTTGTCTTTGATCCATAATTAATAGGTCCTTTTACTGACCTGTTCATAATCACATCGTTATCTATAGGGCACAGCTGGTTTGGTTCCTGCTGCCATACCAGTAGCCAATGAGCTCGCTGCTTACCTTTTTTGCATTTGCCTTAGCAGTGCAGTGCGCTTTCAGAAATCCTCTGAAATTCAACATCTAAGATAAGTGCATGGGTTTTTACTCCTATATCTCTGTGTTTTGCGTAGTCTGTTTAATCAATTCCTTATGAACTAACCACTTCATGAGGTTTAAATTAGGGCTGTGAAACGATTAATCGCGATTAATCACATCCAAAATAAAAGTTTGTGTTCACATAATATATGTGTGTGTACTGTGCAAAATTATTTTGTATATATAAATACACACACATCCATGTATATATTTAAGAAAAATGTGTTATTTATATATAAAATATTTATATATAAAATATATATATACGTGATAGACGCGAATTTGACACTCTATTCGCGTTTGGTGTGAACGCAGCATAATGAACAGGCTGCGATGTCAAGATTGCAATGCTGGAATGTGTGTGTGTGTGTGTGTGTGTGTGTGTGTGTGTCAGAGAGAGAGGCACGGGTGCGATCAAACAGTGGAAGCATAAAAACATACTCCGTCATTTTGTTCATACAGGACATCATTAAAACTGCAAAGTGTTTAGCCTACTTATATTTGTGTAAAACACAACATTGTGCTTTTGTCAAACTGTAACCTACAACTGTCACCCAACCAAAATCACACACACACACACACACACACACACACACACACACACACACACACGCTGTTTAAAAGCAAAAATTACCTCATCTTTTGGACATTCATCATATTGCATTGTTTTTCATTTCTTGTCCTAAAACAGAGCAATTAATCTGTTTATTTTTAAGTTACACATTCTACATTGATTAAAAAAGAAAATCAAATGTGTTTTTAATAGTAGTAGTATTTTATACAGAAATAAATTATTTATAATTCAGATGAGAATAAAGTTAAAGTTAATTAATTAAAATTTTAAGGAAACAAATATATTGATCTGAAATATAGCAAATTCATTTTTAAATTCATTCAGGTACAGTTACCAAACATATCTCAAGGTCTTTTGAATAAAGGGTGGCAGTCTTTCATTATCAACTGTTGTTGTGGACTATATACTGGAGAAGTATTTGTTCTCCATTTGAGTGAGATGTTTTTATGTGGCTAATTGAGCAAAGTGCTTCCATATATTTTATTATTATTAGTATTAGTTCAAGAATAAAATAAAAATATCGGATTGATATCGGTATCGGCAAATAGCCAAAGCTTCGGTATCGGTATTGGAAGTGAAAAAGTGGTATCGGGACATCCCTAATCGCGTCTAGTTCGACGCTTGAACATTTTGAATCCATTCGCGCATCCAAAGCGAATAGGACGCGCGTATAAAAGCGAGCGTTTGAAGCGAAATAGACGCGCGTTCAGAGCTAAGGCAGGGCTACAGATTAGGTGTCCCTAAAGAACCCGCATATGTCTATGCGCGTATCTAACAGTAGTTCCGCATTACATTAATTAATGTGCACGCGATTTTTATTTCTTTTTATACCGTGTATTCTCCGTGTAAATCCATGCACCGAACCGTGACGCACGTACCGTTTCGGTTCAATGCGAATACATGTACCGTTCCACCCCTAATAGGTATCGGATCATATTTTTTTCTCCCCTCCGATCTCCGATCAAGCGTTCTTGGCCAGTATCGGCACGATACCGATGACATGGATCGGATCGGGACATCCCTAATGACATCCCTACATGGCACATGTTTAAACTAGAGTTTCCTAAGACTGTTACCTTTACCATGGTCATGCATAATAGTCATTGACAAACAAATGCTGCTATTATATGAGGAGGTTAATCTGTTCTATTGTGTGTTTCAGGCCTGATGGATTCAGGTACTCAACGAGAGCTGCGTACAGCAGATCCCAGCCTCCACTTGCTCCGTCACGGCCAGTCCTGAGTATCGGGCGTTCACATCAACACACTTTGCCCGACCTCACCATCCCTTTATCTGCTTCTTCCCCATCCCACTCCTCCACTGGATCCTCTTCCGGCCCTCCCACTCGCCCCCGAGATGATCGGCAAGCTGAAGCAGAACTTACTAGTGGCCTGCCTGGTCATCAGCTCCATCACAGTCTTCTACTTGGGTAGGCATGCCATGGAGTGCCACCACCGGATAGAGGAGCGCAGCCAGCCACTGGTGAGCAGCCTGCGTACCACTCTGCGTACGGGCCAGAACCTCAGCAACCCCTTCATCTACAATAAAGACATGCCTCTTATATTTATCGGCGGCGTCCCTCGCAGCGGCACCACTCTTATGAGGGCCATGTTGGACGCTCACCCCGATGTACGCTGTGGGGAAGAGACGCGCGTTATCCCACGCATCCTGGCCATGAAGCAGATGTGGAGCCGCTCTGGGCGGGAGAAAATGCGTCTAGATGAAGCTGGAGTGACGGATGAGGTCTTGGATTCAGCCATGCAAGCTTTCCTACTGGAGATTATCGTAAAACACGGAGAACCTGCCAACTTCCTATGTAATAAAGATCCCTTTGCTCTTAAATCACTCACTTATCTGGCTAAGATCTTCCCTCATGCTAAGTTCATCCTCATGGTCCGCGACGGCAGGGCCTCTGTCCACTCTATGATCTCCCGTAAGGTCACCATTGCTGGCTTTGACTTGAGCAGCTACCGGGACTGCCTAACAAAGTGGAACCGGGCCATTGAGACAATGTACACACAGTGCCTGGAGGCAGCGGACAAGTGCCTTCCTATGCACTATGAACAGCTCGTTCTGCACCCAGAAAAGTGGATGAGGACGCTTCTGAAATTCCTGAACATTCCTTGGAATGATGCAGTTCTGCACCACGAGGATCTCATTGGAAAAGTAGGAGGTGTTTCGCTCTCCAAGTAAGTGCCATTTTATGACAGTTTCAAACAGTAATACACTGCATTGCTTTTACATGACTTCCTTGTTTCATTAATACAGAAACTGGGGAACAGTGTGTGATGAACATTGCTGTCACATTGCATTGTTCTGCAAGTCATAGTATTGTTATTTTAGCATTATTTATAGTATTTATTAATATTTTGAAATAGCTTTTATTTTTATATTTATATTTAATTTATTTTTATTTTATTGCAATTAGTTGCCAAGGAAACATTTCTTATATTCATTTGTTTGTTTGTTTTTATTTTAAGCTTTTCATTTAATTTTTATTTTATTTCAGATTTTTAAGTTACAAAGACAATTTGACAATTTCTTGACTAATCACAAAAACAAGTGATTAGTCAAGAAAAAGCTACAAAATATCGTGATTGGTAATTACTTCTGTTTATTCGCCACCATGGAAATGGATGGTAAAGTCAAGTGTGAGGCATTAGATCACCTTGGGTATGCATGCAGAAAGTTCATATATTGTGCATAGTATGCATACTATATGCTCCAGAAATAGTCAGACTAGTATGGTGGTGTGCTATTCCAAACATAAACAACACTTTGTGTATGCGCTAACTGTGATCATTTATTTGCAGATGTGTGTGGGCGTTTTTCTCTCTGTCAGACTCAGACTATAACTGTACATGTGTTGAATTTCTCACTGACTAGGGATGCGTTATTCTCAGATAACAACTTGATAATCCCTAGGGTACAATTGTGTACAGGATCAGTTTGACCACAATATGTTGTGTTGCAGCTTTTAGGGTATGTTCATGAATCTAATGAGTTCTCTGCACAGTTCATGCCCTGAATAGACCAAACGAATGGATGACTGACATTCACCGGCAACATTCCTGCTGCAATAAAACACGTAGTTGCATGTTGGAACATGAGTCCCAAAAAAAATTTTCAATAGGAAAAATTGATGTATGATGTAAAGACTGCCATCTGATGTCATAGTTTGTTAAAAAAAAAAATGTTTTTTTGTAAATGCAACCTTTACTGCACTTTAGGGAGCTACATATTCAAGAACAGTACAAGGTTAGTCGCTTTTTCATTAATCACTCTGAGAAGAAAAATCCCAACTACAAAGTGCTGGTCACATGGTGTGGCTGCGGTTTAAGGCATATTAGATATACACATGGCCTGCAGAAGTTATCGAAATCTCCAAAGCACAAAGGGTCACCGCCATTGATACATGAATCAACTGAGCCCTTTTATGTCCCATGAAGAAATTTGGCTTCTGTCTAGTGTCTGTTTTTAGAAATGAAAAGTTATGGTCAGAGAGGGCCCACACATTGTTTTTCTTCTTTATTTGGAATTTGGATGCTGTAGCATATCTCTTCTTTCCCCTCTTTGTTCTCAAAGCATCTCAGGTCTTTCATGTTCAGCTGAATGAACCACAAACTTGTTCTGACCTTGTAATGCAATGAACTTAAAAATAGATATATAAACATTTTTTATTCGTATACAGAGATAAAGCAGATATACAGGTAAAAAGATATACAGTGATGGTTACCTCACATATATTTTCACTATTTTTAAAGCAAATAAATTGAAACCTCTGTGAAATTGAGTGATGGTAAAAAAAAACACTGATTTTGTTAAATTGTGTGAATCAATGCACAGATTTTTCTAAAATTTATATTAGAGACGTTAATTCTCAGGAGTCATGACACAAGGAGGGGGTGTGAAACTTGTTTACTGGCAGGGTTTTAGAAAACTTAATGGCAACATGAAAACGTGTTAAATTGCGTCTCAAGATTAATTTTACATTGCCAACAAAATAACACTAAAGTTTAATTAATAATTTATAATAATAATACTGAAGTCTTACAAAAAAACAGACTAAATCTAAAGCTATATGAAGTCAGAATCTCTGTGTATTAAGCTGGGATTGAGATTTGAGCATTCAGCATGTTATTGGTGGCTGCTGTTTTTACACTTGTGTGTCCACACCTCTGAACATTTGGAGGGAAGCTGAAGGGCACACTGTTAAAAGACAGTGTTTGTAGAAAGGAGTGCGGTCAGTAAAAGCAGTGCTTCTTATAGTCTGTTGTGGAATGGAAAGGGATGAGTTGAGAACACCTCAGCTGCTGAACACTCTGTTATTCTTCCAAAACCACATAATGAACACAGTATCATTAGCCATTGAATGGACAAGTGGATTTTTGTGCCATGACACTGATGGATTCAACCTTTGTTGAATAAGTGATTCATTTTCTGTTTTCAAATTTGTTCAATTTGTCAAATTTTTCAAAAGTGATTAAATTTGACTGCCCAGTTTCCTAGAAAAGCTTCTGATATTTAAGGTCATTAAGAAAAGAAAAAAATCCCGCAGTTTTTTTTACACCATTGTGGAACTCTTTTTTTTTATGGACATTTTCCAAATCCCACACCTAAGTTATTGTACTTAAGCGTAAATTAAAGGGTAACTAAACCCTAAACCAACTTTTTTTAGTTAATGATCTGTAAGAATGGGGCTTTATTAGTGCTGTTCATTGATTCAAGTAATTTTTTTGACATTTGTGTTTAAAGTGTTTTAATTTTACAAAATATGGTGTAAAAACGTCTGAGTGCTGCCCTCTTCAGGTTGAACAGTGGCTACTGCAGTTGAATTTTCCTATTGGAAGTTATGGTGGCCGGTGATGTCAGAGGGTACCAGCTAACCACGCCCTTGCCTGCAAAGAGATACGTCTCAGATACACGCCCCCTCTCCACTGGGCTCTGCCTACTTTTCTAGCATTTTTCAAATTTGCCAGTGGGTGGAGTCAGGCTCTGACCAGGGGTTTAGTTACCCTTTAAATGATGTGGTTTGTTAAGGTTAGGTGTGCTATTACATTTCTAAATGACTAGGTGTGTCTGAAACCATATAGGTGCTACGTTTAATGAGAAACAAACTTTTTAACAAGGAGTGTTAACGTTTAAAAAAGTATGTTCTGAATAGCATGAATGTACGGTATTTAGTATGAATGCAATCGTACCACACCTGGGATGGTAAAGTGTCCTTTGGATGTGCACTTCAGAATCTTGGTGAAAGTAGTTAGTGAAAGTGTTTGGTTAGTTAACTTATGTTCTCTTTTCCCTCATTTATGTGTTGAGCGCCACCTCGAGGAGCCATGAAGTAGTGACGCTGGGAGCTGGGAAATCTATTTAGAGTGCCTTTATTTTATTAATTAAAATATTGATATTTGGCGCCAGCATATTGATTCTCATATCGCACAGAGAAGTACAACGATATATCGATATTTTGTCCCACCCCTAGAAAAGCTTCTGATATTTAAGGTCATTATCAAAAAAAAACTTTGTTATTAGTATGAATTCAGAAATGCTAGTCATTTTTTGTATTTTCACCCATTATGTAGTAGGACAGTAGCCTGGTTCTACCAGACTCTTGTACATTTCATTTGTACAGAGAGTCTGGCCTCTCTCCATTGACAAGCGTTAACTTCCTTGTAGGTGGGCACTCTGTTGAAGTTTAAAACTATTGGATCTGCCCAGAGTCACTCTGGATCTGCCATAACCAATCGCTAACCTTTGGTCGTGACGTAACCCTACAACTCAAACTAGCGCACAACCTCAACGTCATCGTTCTCAGCCACTCCTTCTGTTCGCTGATTGGACCGGCAAAAAAATTATCGGAGAAAACCAAAGAATACACCACAATCCCAGACGTAGTACTGAAGGGAAATAAAATTGAGCGGAAGTACGCAGGAGGGCGGAGCCAGGCTAGTAGGATAGTAGGCATATTAGGGAAATGAGGACGACGATTTGGACTATAAAACAAGAAAAAAATATCCATAGGCTTACACTGAAGGAAACTTGTGTCATAAATGGTCCAAAACACTAGCATCATGATGGCGAGGTTTACCTGGGCAAGCACCAACAATTTGTTTTCTTTTTTTCAGAAAATAGAGTATATAATAAGATTATTTTCTTTGCACATTGTTGCAGCTTCCCAGCTCTCCTTTCTGGCAGTTTTTATACTGCAAAACTCATAATTCATCTTACTGTTGCTTGATCAGGCTTTCCAGGCTTAATGGGGATTTCTGGAGATTTATGTGGTGCTGTAGGAAGAATCTCAAAGGAGGATCTGTGGTGACTTCAACAGGTATTTTACTGTTGTTGTTATTCTGCACCCATATCCCATGTGTCCTGAGGCAAGACTTGAGTGCTCTTGGTGTCTGCTTCAGTGAGCCCAACCCGGCCTCTGTTAAATTAACTAGAGTCCTTCTACTGACAAGATCCCTATTCCTGTACTTTCGTGGGCTTTTTGAAGGGTTGTCTGGCTGCTTTGGATATCCATAAAAATCCTTAATGAATGCTAAGTGGCCGGTACTGCTGTTTGTCATGTCTCAGTGACAGTGGGCTTGAGAGACCAGGGTCCTAACCTATCCCTCAGGAGAGAGATGGAGAAAGGATGTGTGGATCTTGATTTCCAAATAATAGCACATGCATTCTTCAGAACACCGTCTACATTTTAAAGGGGGACATTTATATGTAGCTTGTTTGCAGATGCATTATGGACATATTTTGTCCAAGACACTTTTCAGCCAGTGAGTTGAACTGGATCAACCTGATTTTAGCCATCCTCAAAGAATAGTTGCGAGGCCAAAAAACATGGTGTGAACTTCAAACGCCGACACCATAGTTACCATAGATATAATAATGTTTACAGCTGCAGATAAAGCCTTGGGAGCTGGACCCCAATTATGGTAAGAGGCATTACATTTCCAACACACACACTCTATTGCCTTTGACCAATCACAACAGACTGAGATTTGGAAGGGGGGCTTTAAAGAGACAGGAATTTAAACAGAGCGTTTCAGGCAGAGGGTTAAAAAGAGGTGCTGCAGCATTGTACAATATGAGAATTTTTTTCAACTTTAAATTATGTAAATGTATTATAGCAGACCCTAAAAATAAAATAATAAACTTAAGCATAATATGGGCACTTTAAAATATGCAAAAATATCTTCTCTGAAACACCAATACAGCAAGTAGGTATAACGATTTCATGTCAGGGGTTTCATGTCTGTTGTGTAACATTTGATCTAAAGGTCTCCGATAAATTAGCATTGTGCACACTTTCATGAATATTTCATCAGTCAGAACACCTCTCAAACATGATGTTGCAGCCCATCAGAGGAGCTCTCCTATAGGACTCAGCCAAAGAGGCGTCTCTGCTCTCCTTGGAGGCATCAGAAAAAAGCATGCCAGCTCAAGCCTTCATGGTTCTGCAGTCCTTGAGGGGAACGAAACCACCATAGCTCATTTCGGTGAAGGCACTGATATGATTTTAGGCAGAGGGGAGCCTTTAGGGATCTAATGGTTGGCGATAAAACACTGAACCTCGCCCTTCATCCCAGAGGGGATGTACAAATACAAGTCCATTAAATTTGGCCCACAACACCTGCCAGGGGAGCGGCTCTCTGCACTTAGGTTTGTTAGAGGCGGGTCTCTATCTGTTTGTTTTTTTTGCTATTGATCAGTGGCTCACCACCTCTGACTCTGTCTCTGACTAACGTATGAGCCACCAGACATGAGCCTGCCAATTAACATCAATTCTGAGTGCATGATTTAAATTACTGGTAGCAGAGACCTGGCCATTAGCACGAGTGGCCTATGTAGCTCAGGGCTCTGTTATTTGGATTTAGTGCTACACCGCCATGCAAAAAGCTCTAGCGCCCTCCATGAATAATTGACAAACAGCCAGAGACCATTAAGCCTCTCTTCCAGAAGGTAGCTCCGCGTGACCTTACAAACGCGCGTGTTTGTGTACTTGCAATAAAGCGAGAAAAGGGCAGCGTATTTGTTTGAGAGCTGCAAAAATCAAGTGGATTGCCACCATCAGTATCATGATATATTCAGCGTCTGCTGTCATATAGCTCTTGCTGAGGGAGTAATGGATGTAGCAGTAGCGAAGTTAAATTATCTCTTTCATCTCTCTAACTCGGGCACTTATAGACAGCATAGTGATTTGTGTTGCTATTGGAGCAGTTACTGTACTGTACATATGTGCTGTGGGTGGTGAACACGCACTGAAGATACTTACCTTTTATGGGAAATATGGGAATATAAGAACATTTTTCATGGCTAAATGTGTCGTTGAAGGGGAACGTGGTCTAGCGGCTGGCACTGGTGCTCCTACACATGTGGGTGACACGAGTTTGGATCTGACTTCCATCCTGTTCCTTTTCTCTTTCCAACATCTATTCTCCTTTTTACACTTTTCTCTGGTAAATGGAGTGGCCAAAAATAAAGACAAGAAAATCAAAGTCACATTTAAAATAAATTCAATGGTTTTAATAGGGCTGTCAATTGAACTTTTTAACTATTTTTTTGAAAGTGTTGAATCACTGTTTTTAAATCCAGTCTTATGACCTCTATGTCAAAGCTAATATAAAAAATAATACAATTTTAAATGTGTTGTATTTGTTGATATTGGACATTTAATTGTTTATTCTCATGATTTCGTATCAAATATTGTGTAAATTAACCCCTTAAACCCTAAGCGTCCCGCCGGCGGGACGGCACCCCATGAAAAAAATTCATAATCAAATTACTAAGCAACCACTGAATGATATGATACAAAATAGGTATCATTTTAAAGCTTAGAATCTCAGCTTTTCAATGCACCTATACATTTTATCCAACTATTAAAAGGTGCTGAGTTATTCCTTTAGAACGGATTATACCGCCGGAGGGCGCCCCCTAGCTATGGAAAAAATGTATTGTCATATTTTTCAAAACTACTGCATTGATCAACACAAAATAGGCATCATTTGAAAGCTTAGAGTCTAAACTTTACAATGAATGTAGCCATTATGATTATCTCCAAAGTAGTGCTGAGTTATTTGCTGATAAAATGATTTTTTTTTGATACATAATTTATGAGGAAGAGGAAATTATTATGTACTGCAATGTGTCAAAAACATCATACTGCTCCGATAGTCTTGTGTCATATGTCATTTGAAAGGTCTCAATGAGTAGAATACAACAAGCATAATTGTTTCAGGCTTTTACTAAACTTGAGCAAGGTTTTTGTAAAATAAGCCCCTCAAGAGACCCATGGGTAAACCATATATGGATGCTGAATTTTAGACACATTTCCGCTTGTAACTTCATGAAACATGCTCCGATTGTGGAAAATGACACATCATTATTTACAGCAGATGCTTACAATTAAAATGAGTCCAAACTCAACGTAATCCATCACTCAGAACTAAAGATATTCCTCATGGAGTTCTAATTCACAAAAAATACACAAACGCACGTAGCCAAGCGAGGTAGCTTAGACTTGGCCTTTTTACTCGTATCTTCATGAAACATACATCGATCATGAAAAATGACACATCGTTATTTACAGCAGGAGCTCATGATTAAGACGAGCCCAAACTCATCAGTCAGATCTAAAGATATTCTTCATGGCGTTCTAACACAGAAAATACCAAAGACGTACCTAGCCAAATATATACTCATGAAGCACTCACGTTTGGTTTTTACTTATAACTTCACGAAGCATGCACATATCGTAGAAAAATGCACATCATTATTTTCAGCAGACTCTCACGATTAAAAAGAGCCCAAACTCAGCATAATCCATCACTCATATCTAAAGTTATGCCTCGTGGAGTTGTAACACAAATGCGCACATAGATCTTTATTATAGATGTAGCAATTGTGTCGCGTTCTAACTCATAACTCAATGAAGCATGCATCAATTGTGGAAAATGGCACATCATTATTTACAGCAGAATGTTACGATTAAAAAGAGCCCAAACACACCATAATCCATCACTCAGGTCTAAAGATATTCCTTATAGCGTTCTGACACAAAAAAATACCAGAGGCGCACCTATGAAGTAGCAATAGCAGTGATGCTATGTTGTTTTGATGTGACGTTTCAGCTCATAACTCAATGAAACATGCATAGATTGTGAAAAATCGAACATCTTTATTGACAACAGATTCTCACGATTACAAAGAGCCCACACACAACAGAATCCATTGCTTTGATCACGAGATATTCCTCACGAAGTAATGCATACTTGGCTAAAAAACAAGTCTCTCATCCTTCTGGGGAGCAAAGTGTTTTCCAATTTTCCCAGAACCGTCCGCGCTCGTTTTCAAACGTGGAATAACACAAAATATGTATCATCTTAAAGCTTAGAATCTCAGCTTTTTAAAGAATCTAACCACTTCGATCAACTCTGAACGAGTGCTGACTAGTCTCTCTAAACCGGAGTGTACCGCCCGTGTGCGCCACCCATGGCGCCCCCTAGCTGCGAAAATATTCATTATCATATTTTTCAAAAATATTGCCTTGATTCAAACAAAATTGGTGTCATTTGAAACCTTAGAGTCTGAACTTTACAGTGAATGTAGCCTATTTGAAAAACTCCAAAGTATTGCTGAGTTATTTGCTGATAAAGATATAAAAAAAATTCATAATCTATAAAATACTTTTTTGTGCTATGTACTGCAATGTGTCAAAAACATCATACATCTCACGAAACATTCAAAAATCGTTGAAAATGGCACTTCATTTTTTACAGCATATTCATACAATTAAAATGAGCCCAAAATTAACTTTATCTATTGCTTTTATGACAAGATATTCTTCATGGTGAAACACTATAAAAAATGCCCATGAGGGGGCGTCAAGGTCTCAACAAAAATGCTATCTTGGTTCCAAAGGCTGTAACGTTTGATTACTTTATCCAATCACCACAAAATTTTATCCAGATGCAGCTCATATGTAGAGGGACTTCCCCAAAAAAGAATTTTCCTCCTACCTTATTTCCTTCCTGAGTTATTCCATGTCAAATAAGAAAGATATGCATTATCATTATAAAAATTATATTTATTTTTTGTCTTTTATCAGCAGTTTCTCGGCAGAAGAATGTCCAAATGTAATTTAATTTATATTTTCAAAAAATGTGAAAAGTGTTCTTTCAAACGATACCTACCTTTTGACTCTCCTTGCTATAGTTTTGAAGTTATGAGTCTTTAGTTTTGTGTATGTCACTCAGAAAACTCTTTTTTTTTATTGCTTTCCTAA
Organism: Squalius cephalus; assembly: GCF_949319135.1. Lineage (NCBI taxonomy): Eukaryota > Metazoa > Chordata > Actinopteri > Cypriniformes > Leuciscidae > Squalius > Squalius cephalus. Next base: position 14,874,528 of record NC_137132.1, on the reverse strand, counting down.
TGTGTGAGGACTAAACAAAAAGGCTACCTTTGTTCCAAATGCTGTAACTTTTGAGTACTTTATGCGATCACCACAAAATTTGATTCAGATGCAGCTCACATTTAGGGGTACTTGCCCAAAAAAGAAAATTTGTGCTACCATATTTCCTCCCCGAGTTATTGCATGTCAAACAAGAGAGATATGCAAAATCATAAAAAAATTATGTTTTTTTTTTTGTATTTATCAGCACTTTCTCGGCAGGAGAATATCCAAATGTAATGTAATTTATATTTTCAAAAAATTTGAAAAGAGTTCTATCAAACGATACCTACCTTTTGACTCTCCTTGTTATAGTTTTGAAGTTATGAGTCTTTACTTTTTTGTGTGTCACTCAGACAAAAAAACTCCAAAAATGGCTCAGGGTTTAAGGGGTTAAATGCCACGTCAGAGTGACATTATACTATTTATTTATTTATTAAATTATTAAATAAACATGTTTGGTTAGTTAACTTATGTTCTCGTTTCCCTCATTTATGTGTTGAGCGCCACCTCGAGGAGCCATGAAGTAGTGACGCTGGGAGCAGGGAAATCTATTTAGAGCGCCTTATTTTATTAATTAAAATATTGATATTTGGCGCCAGCATATCGATTCTCGTATCGCACAGAGAAGTACAACGGTATATCGATATTTTGTCCCACCCCTAGTCCATAATGGCCATGAAAATGATCATGTCAATCATCTTATATTTGTGCTTTTACAAAGCTTACAGATGCAAATCTCACCTCAGAGGGTGTCAGCTCTGCATCATAAAGAGATTCATACCAATGAGCGTCAGTGCAGGCTGACTGCGTGTTTGGCATGTGTTGGCCATAGCAACTGCGGAACAGAGGATGTTGTTTTCTAGAGAATAGCATGACACATCCACTGCCAGCTCAAAATGGCTTTTCCTCCTGTCCACGCTTACTCGTGCTTGCTTTTTCTGTTTTTTAATGAATGATTTGAAGTTTTCCACTGAGGAAAATAACTGCAGCAAAGAAAGAAAACAGTCCTTTCTGTCCTGGGAAAGAGTAAATCTATTAATCATGTTACAGCCGAAGTGCAATTCCAATGTAAATGGATTAGAGAAGTGAAGGACTGCGTCGGCCAGGGACTTGAACAATGAAATGTACAGCGGAGCGGCTTGCCAGTATAAATGGACTTTGTGGTGCCTGGGGAGAGAGGCAGGTCTCTAACGCTGAGGCTGAGGTCGGGGAGGGTGTGATGGGAAGGTGAATTCAATAACTCACAGACCGCTGTGTTCTTGCATTCCAGGAATAAGAGGAGACGAGGACTAGATTTTTTTTTCTCTTGATTGCCATATACATGCCTCAGAATACTGGACATTACGATTGTATTTCTGAAAAGTATGGCAGCTCACGACTGTCTCCAGTCACGGCCCTGTGAGTGATGTTTGAGGAGGCATGACGAGGCAGGTTGTCACAGTGACTTCTGGGTCATTTGCTTGGTTGCACACATGCACACACAAAGCATGCCAGCATGAGTCTTGCTGCTGGTTTTGTGTCATTGTTTGCTGTATTGAGGGATTATAGGCTCAGGGTGTTCACGGGCTGTTTTGCACTGGATCCACACAGCACTCTAATGTGGAGCTGACGATCCCCCTTGTCTTGGCTGCAGATGGGGATTGAGTATAATAATCTGTTTCCCATCTGGAGCCAGTGTTTTCTATGAGGGAAGAAATAATAAAACGGGGAATATGGCCTCAATGACTCTATCCGACTCCAACTGCAGTCATCTCAGCCCAAAAAAGAGGCAGCATTGAAAGTTGGGAAAACAGAGAGAGAGAGTGAGCATTTGTGAGTCATATCCAGGTCATATTTCACTTTCACTTTCATATACTGTGTTTAATTTTAATATTTTATATATTTAATATATATAATTTCTTTTTTTTCTTCTTTTTTTTTTTTTTTACAAAAGATGATTTTATATGTTTTTTGTATTTTGTGTAAATAATTAAATTTTTTATTCTACTTCACTTCACTTCACTTCACTTCACTTCACTTCACTTCACTTCTTCTACCACAAAGCCTGATTATTGTAATGTAAAAAAGTATCATTATTGTAATACACTTTACTTTTAAAATAAAAAATAGCATTCAGATTATGTAAAATTATGTATAATTACTTATTTGTATATATTATAATAATGAGATGGAGGGAATAATGTTCTTAATTGTCAAGAAAAGATTATTATAATTTTATTTTCAAGGGCAATATGACGCAAACATGTTCTCGCCAGGCTTTGTGAGATTGACCCAATATTTGCTGTTTCCATCTGCTGTCATATGAGATGGGTGTTCAGTAGTTTGGTCCAGTTTCCTTGGAAAAATGTTTTATTTAATCTTTGTCTGTGCAAATATTAGTGATATCTATCTACCTATATCATCCTAGGCAAGGCAAGTTTATTTATATAGCACATTTCATACTATGGTAATTCAAAGTGCTTTACACAGAAAGGAATTAAAATAATCACAAAATAAAAGCAAGGAAAATTAAAACGGTTATAAAATGAATGAAAAGAGATATAAAGATGATAGTTATAAAAGGAATTAAGAGTAAAAAGATTATTCATAGATAAACTTCTCATCTGGCAAAACACCGGTGTATCATATTTTTCACAGCTCCCAGTTTTACTCTGAGATTTTCCCATGGTGATTACACGGTGTCTGTGGTGTTCTTTCGGCGCGCCTAAGAAATCTATTGGACGTCTCCAATAGACCAGATTTTTCCCTAAAATTGGACAGGAGGAGCTCTAGGACTGATTCACGGGGTAACCCCACCAGTCCGCACCCCAAATATTTGTTCAGAAGCTTTAGGAATGGAATCGATCCAGTCCACACCCCACAGAATCCCGAGTTTAATTACACATCTAACTCACTACTCCACCACAGACCCAGCTCATCAGCATGGTTTCATCTCTCAAGTTCCCCAATTAAGTAATTTATGTTTGTCTCTTATTCAATTCTCAGTGCCACTTGAGTTCAGTTTAGAATCAAAAGGAGGATGCAGAAATAAAATACAGTGCAATCAGTCGGACGTACAGTGGATACAGTTATAAAAAGAATTAAGAGTAAAAAGATTATACATAGATAAACTTCTCTTCTGCTTGTTTTACTGTGAGGTTTTCCCATGTTGATTGTTCTGGGTCTATGGTGTTCTTTCGGCACACCTAAAAAATTTAATACTAATGAGTAAGCCACTCCTAGTTCTCTCTAAACAAAAATCTGACATCTTCTGGTTTATCCATGGGTGTGTAAATATTTAATTTCAGACATATGAATAATTTACCCAGGGTGTGACATGAATGCCTGATTCATTTTTAATATCTCTGCAAATTTGAATCCACAAATTTTATGGTGCAGTGATGGAAGCGGCTTATTTAGCAGGTTCTGCTGTTAGAAAGTAGGATATGCTCTACAGTAAGCAGTAAAAACTAGACTATAATTATTTATTAGGGTTCAATAAAACCGGCAAGCTATTTTACTTCAGCATAAAGCCATTGAAACTCTGCCAGGTTGTGCTGAAACTTACACATCTAGACTAGCAAATCCAGAAACATTCATCAATGTCATTGTACCTTAATCAAATACAAGGAATAGTGTGGAATATGAATTGATACATTTGGGAGATGGTCTTGGAGAATGAAAGGCCATTCATTTGAAGCATTACACACAGCCAATTGCTTTCTTTAATTGTATTGCTTGATCTAATCAGACCCATTACTGTGGGAAGATTCAATTCACATTTATTTGTATAGCGCGTTTCACAATACACATCATTTCAAAGCAGCTTTACAGAAAGTGCGTGAGTCCATTTTACAATTTAGAGTGATCTGTTAACAGAGGTAACTGTCTAAGTTATAAATGTACATGTACAAATTCACAGTTGGCTAAAAATGTATTAATTTAAACAATGAAATAATTTAATGCAGAAACAATGAGCTCTTTGAAGTAATGAATACTTGTTTAAGACATACACAGGTGCTTTACAGTCTTACTCTATATTGTTCCTACTCCAATGACACACTCCTTTTCTTGTACAGGGTAGAGAGATCTACAGACCAGGTGATCAAGCCTGTCAACGTGGAGGCCTTATCCAAGTGGGTGGGTAAGATCCCCCCAGATGTGCTGCGGGACATGCCTGTCATCGCCCCAATGCTGGCCAGGCTCGGGTATGATCCCCACGCCAACCCTCCCAACTACGGCCGGCCCGACCCCCTTGTCCTGGACAACACTAGAAGGGTGAGCATCGCTACATTCTATCTTCTGTGGTGACTTTTTTCAATTGTACCTTAAAGCACCTCGACCTCATTTTCCTCCATCCGCTCCTAAATCATCTCGCTGCTATTATTAGATCAGACATGTCCGTATTTGACACATTGCCAAGTATGCGGGTTAAAAGTGTTCCTCAAGCTGGGCTATATGTTATGAGACTGGGATCAGAGGATTTGGTATCGCTTTGTTTTTGTGCTCAGTATTTGTTTTTTACTTTCTAATCCAAGTATTAAAAGCCATTTATATTCCACACATCCTGCAGGCGCGAGCTTCTCCATGTGTGAAACGGGTACTTAGGTGTGAGTTGCACGTCTGGGATTAGTGCAGATCACGTGTGTGTGTGTGTGTATAAAATATATATAATTTTTTAGCTATATTACCTAGAAAGCTAGAGGCTAGCAATCACCTATCTCAAAAAAGACAAGTCTTTAAGAAATTAAGGATAAATACGGTTAAACATTGGCCATTTTGTTTTATGTTGATAGAGTTGTGTTTGAGAGTGGTGTGGGTGTTCTTTATAAAGAACCAAACATTGATTGACACTATTGAATCCGAAGTCGTCATCATTTCTCTGAGGTTATTGATTACTAATGATTCATGGTTCACTGGTGGATGTAGACCCAGCTTACTGCCTGCTATTTATTAAACCGAGCCGAGCTTGTCGATTGACATTCCGTCATTAGCATTATTTTCTATTAATTTCACTTCATTATGTGTTATTTCTTTTTAATGTGAAGCTTAAAGAATATGGATATATTGCAAAACTGTCTCAATCTTCTTTACAGCGCTAAAGATTAGACCAATTTGGAGGCTAATTTAGTCTATGACAGTTCAAGAATAGTTATAGCTGCTAGCATTACTTTATCATAAATAGCTCAGAATCATCACACACATGACGGAAATATTACCCGGCCCGGAGTGTCCCTCTCTTCTCGCTCTGACTGGAAGTCTCGTTTTTGTAAAGAGAACTTGGGCTCAGTTCTTACATCAGCAGTATTACACCACACTCCCTCACAGCTGCTATCCATTTGCAGTGGTTAATGATGAAATCAAATGCTAAACTATGAAAAAAAAAGAATATACTATGAAAAAAAGAATATAAAATGTGTTTAATGCTCCGTAAGAGCCTTCAAGGTTTTGAGGTGCTGTGATTTACAGTTGTGCCTGGTTGTTGCACTGTCCACGTGCCATACTAAATAATGGATACCTTGCCACTCAAGGTAGGCTAGGTGGTCTTGTCATTCACTATGACTGGGCCAAGATAAATCTTCACTATATTAGTCTTTTTCCATGTTGAATCAACACAAAACTTAGGAAAATTGCATGACTTGATGGAGTGCTGACTGTGGTGGAAAGCATTTTTATGCTACTTGAGCAGTGAACCACAGTCACGGTGAAGAGTGCGTTGTTGTTTTTTTGTCCGCTTCAAGGTCTGGAAGAGGTCCCTGTCGAGCTCTATCAGTGTGTCGGAGGGTTTGATGGGAAAGCTGTGTCAGATTCCTATCCACTGAAATGATCAGAGGCATTGAAATGGCTGGGCAATGTTTTCTGGCCACATCTTCATCCCGTTTGCCCCTTTTCTTTGCTGTAGGAACGTGATTGTGATCGGACAGTCTCGAAATCCAATGTGAATGTTTTTAAAGGGATAGCTCACCAAAAAATGAAAACTATTTACTCAGCTTCATGTCATGTAGAAAAATGTCTCTGTGTTTTTGTCAATACAATTAAACAACATTGGACCCCATTGAATTTAGGCTAATTATATTGCCAAAAAACATTCTTCAAAATATCTTCTTTTGTGTTCACAGAAAAAAATTAAGTTTTGGAACAACTTGAGAATGAGTTTTTGGTGAACTGTCCATCTCTGCGATGACAATCTGAAGCGGTTGTCAACCTTGAACTATTCTGCAGTTGCGCTCTGCTTTGTCATGACAGTTGTTCCCTTTTTCCCACACAGAGAAGATTCCTTTTAGTTGAGCAATTGCTTTTTTTATTTTTTTTTATGGACATTTCATTCTCAGCGATTCAATTGGCGCCAATCCCTGTCAGTTCCATATGTTTCTTATGTTGAGTAAAACTCATTATGTTCTTCTCACCGAAACACTGTAATCTTCAAAGCCCTGTTTTCTTTGAAAAGGAGGATTATTCGACTAACAAATTCTGTGAAGCTATTAAAGTTTTCTACGCACATGGGCAAAATCGTGAATGTTTATTGTTTCGCTCGGAAATTGAGGGGTGGGGGTTAAAACTGGGCACAGGAGTGTGCTGTTTGTTTGTAATTTTGTATTTCACCTTTTATTTTGTTTGTTTGTTTGTTTTTACGCACGGATTGGCTGGTTTTGTGCATGCTTGTGCCCCACAAAGCAGTCCAGATTCCATTCAGCGTTCTTTTGAAAAGCTATTGTAGTCCCTCTCCTTCAACAGCCAGATCCATCTTTCTGACTCAAGGCTGTGTGTGTGAGTGAGAGAGAGAGAGACATTGGGAGAAGCACATCTGCACCGCATTAATGTGTATTTCCCCTGGATCAAACACAGCTGCATGGATCAGTCGTTAAGCCTCCCCCTTCCCTCCTCCGACATGGAGTACGACACACACACAACAGCGAAGATCTAAGATCTGCTCACGAGGTGTGCAATGCAGACAGACCGTAACACAGAGCGAGTGCCGTAAAATTTGTGTGAACTGTGGTGCGACTATTTTTGAAGTCTAAGAAGCAAGCTGAGCTTCAGAGGGCAAAGAATATGAGCCGTTTTATTTCGACTCGTTTTAACATCCATTCAATTCAGAGTTTCTCTGTGCTTGAAGTATTGCAGTGCTTTCAGTATAGGTCAGTAGGCCTCTCATTTGCTCGTACTGTATTCTAAGCATGTAGGTCATTGACCAATATGTGCCTTGTGCCTTTAAATGTACTCTTTGTGTACATACATGTTGGTTTAATACGATTTGGAAAAACGGTTCCATTTTCAAGAACATTTTTAATTAAATGACTAAAAATGTCATGTAGTGTAACATCAACTAAAAGTAATAACATATTTGTTATATGATTAAATGTTCGTTGTAATCATTATTAAAAAATATTTTAAATATATACCATTCAAAAGTTTGGAGTTGGTCAGATGTTTTTAAAATAAGTCTCTCATTCTCACCAAGGCTTCATGGATTTGATTTAAAATATAAATGAAATATACTTTAAAATATAATTTCATTTCTGTGATGGCAAAGCTGATTTTTCAGCATCATTACAACACTCTTCAGAGTCACATGATGCTTCAGAAATCATTCTAATATGTTAATTTGCTGCCCAAGAAGCATTGTTGAAACACGTTGTGCTGCTTAATAATTGTGTAAACTATGATTCCAAGATTATTTGATCAATAGTAAAGTTCAAAAGAACAGCATTTATTTGGATTTTAAATCTTTTGTAACATTATAAATGTCTTTACAGTCACTTTTAATCAATTTAACACATCCTTATGGAATAAAAGTGTTAAATTATAAAAATAATACTGACCCCAAACTTTTGAACATTAGTGTATATTACAAGGTAAAAAGTTTCACATACGTCATAAAATAATTCATACATATTAAGATTTTGGGAAGTCACACCACATGACATTTTACAACCAAACCTACACCTTGTCATAAAATAAATGAAATTTGATATTTGAATAAATGAATAGATCCAGACAAAACATGAGCGTCATGTCATTGCTAGTTGACAGACAAACCACCACTCGAATTCCTTGCAACAATGAAATGTACTTTCACATTGAATTTCTCATGAGTACAGCAGAATGCAGTTGGTGACATTGTGGATACAGTATTGAAGTGATGAGAGGTGATGGTTTGTACCCACATGAGCATCCAAGTGTGGCAGTGTATTGGTATATTTAGTTCTCGTTAGAGTTCCACCGGATGAGGATCTGTTTATATTGTGGAAAGAAATTGAGAAGTGCACGAGAAACTGTCGCTTGTCAGACCGGTATAAGCAATCATACGCAAAAGGCTCTGACTTTCACCATGCATCACCTCTTTTTCTGAATAAGCATGTGAAATGCTAAAAATGTGATGTCTTTAAATGTAAAAAGTTAGATACATGTAAGTTTTAATTTCCAATAAATTGCTCATTCTAAGCGTTAGAGCACTCGACTACAAAATCACTCAAAATGTGTGTCCTGTTGCAAACATTTGCATATAAAACAATTGCCTGGAATGTTTCAAAATGAAAACCTTCAGTGTAAGAGGCTTGTATGTACATTACTTGAATGCTTGGTTTTCTCACAGCGACCGTCTGTGTTTTTGATTGATTCGGCCGTCTCCTTCACATGATGTCTTTGCTGTAAGCTCTGAATGCAAGTCTTTTTGCCGTTTCTGTACAGTATCTGGATAGCTGTTGAAATTGCTTTGAAGACGCAAGCCTCTAAATAACGAGGTTTCCTTGGTAACAGGGGCGAACTGCAAGACTCCAGCTCATCAGAGAAAAAAAGCTGCAATGTTGCACAGTCATGGTGCTGGTCTGTGGAAGAGACCTCGACTCGAGCACAGGGCCACAGCTGAGGTCTGGTGAGATCTGATGGCTTTTGCAGCTGTGCTTCCTTAACATGTCATGGTTTTGTCTGCCTTGTTTTTGAGGCGGATTCGAGGCGAACCAGCTATTTGTGTTGCATTGCACTTAAACGATTTCTCAGTGTTGCATCAATTACATTATCAAATTCCTTTCTTTGCATTTTCACTAACACTTAATTGTTTTCATGAAGTCTCTTGTTAAGAGATTGAGAGTTTTGTGGCTTTTAGTCCATGTCTGTTAGCTTTGAGGGCATCTAAATGCTAGTGTACCCACAAAGAAAATGAACATTTATTATGTAATATTTAAAAAAAAAACTCCAAACTTCCAATTTGTGAAGTGACAGAGGCTTTAATGAGTTTACATTTTTACATTTTAATTAAATTTTATGAATTAAACAGCGAATAAACATACATTATCAGTACAAACATTTTAATAACCAATTAAACATGAAAGAATGAATAATTTAAGACATTTCTGCTCAAAATTAAATAAAAAAATTATGAATTTTAATTTTAGGGTGAACTATCATAAAGGGTTCTTTAAAACTGAATCAAGAACCCTACAGTTCTACATTGAGTAGATTGGGTCCAAAATGACAACGCACCACATTGTGAAAAATCTTCACAAAAAATCTTCAAAATATCTTCTTTTGCCATTCATTCTGCAAAATAAATAACTTATGGGTTTGGAACGACATGAGGATGAGTATATTTTTTGTACATAAGGAAAAAACAAAATACATTTTGTGTGAACTATCCCTTTAAGAACCCTTTTTCTTCTATAAAACATCAGTAACAGGTTGTTGAAACTACAGCGTTTTTACAGCCCGAAAGCTATTGACATCCATTCTGAATATCATTGCACTTTTACAATGCTTGTGTCCTGTGGTAATTAAACTTGGACCTAATTTCTTGTGGCAGTAATGCACCATTTCTGCAATTAAGTATTGTGGCTTTAGTTGGTAATATTGATCTGAGCACTCCAGACTAAATGGGCATAATGAAGGTAGCACTATCACATGTCCAGTTGCTTACCATTTAGTGAAAAATAAGCAGATTAGCGTAATTCAATGCTTGCAAGGTAAAAGGAACACTTTTGAGTGTTCAAATGGTCAAACTGTGTCTACTGAAGTTGTGAATTTAGGTCCTGTTGACATTTTTACCAGGTCACAGCAATCTTGACCTGTGCGGTCATGCCATGAGTAAGCAAGAAATGAGGAAAAACGGCTGTGAAAGACACTATACATACACTTAATGGTAATAGACATGGACTAAATGCAATAAAAACCTATTTTCATGGGATCCCTGTCAACTGCTTCTATAGCGGTCTCATGTATCGTGCTTAGCTGGTGTCTTTTGCTTATCTTACTTTCATCTGGTTTGTTTATGCAGATTCAACACGATCCACCCAAACTATGTAGGACACCGGTAACATGAGGACGGATGTATATAGTTGCCCAGGTTTCAGTGACATTATCTTATCAAGACATCTGTTAGTTTCTGTTTTTTTGACAACAGATTGACTCTTCCTGGTCCATATTGTTGCACTTCACAAAGGCTTTTATATAATGCAGAATGCAGAGAATAATTGACAGTCATTTGCTTCTCCACCCTTTAATTGTCTGTCATCGGTCTCCTGTGAATTAGTACATTTTGAATCCTGTCCAAAGCCACAGTCGATACCTATTAAATGACTTTGCAGCTTCGTCATGATTCGTGTTGGGAAATTGATATTATGGTCAATAAGTCGGTCTCAACTGCGCTGCTAGTGGCATCATGTGGAAATGGTAGTGTTTAGCTGTACTGGAGGCTTGGCAGCAACACCAGAAAAGTTGACCAGAAAAGGAGGTCATGTGGATTAGAAGTTCGATTCAGTTTTGTGTAATACTTTATATAACTTGTATAACAAGAACTAGATTTTCTGGAAAAACAAACAAAAATCTCAAAAACACGTCCATTTAATCAAAAATGTTAAATAAATCAATAGTTTTAGTTTTAGCTAACGATAACCAGTGTGGATTATGGTTTAGTGAGTTACACGCTGAAGCTTAATACTTAAGTTATAACTTTTTACCCATAGTTGATACAGTGTGTAATAATATTAAATGTCCCTTTCCTGCGTGTCTAGTGCTGCCCAAGGTAAGAAGACGTGTGAAAGAGTCATGGCACCGGGGTAAAACCCTCTTCGTCTGCTGTGTGTGTTAACACATTGAGTCAGCAGTGTCGTCTTGCATTAGAAGAGCTGTTGGTGTATGACTGTCCTACCACAGTTTAATTCATTTTTGATGAATTGCTTTTGCCATATTTCTGTGATATGGAACAGTGAGCACCAGCTTTCTGCTACGCTCCACTGCGTCTGTCGTCAGAGGCTACAGCAGGTGATTCTGGGAGATCAGGGCCGACGGTTCCTCTACCCGAGGCTGAGACACAGTCAGCTGCACAAATCTGTCAACATCCCTGTCTGCTCGCCACATCGCTTTTGAAGCCCCTTAGGGATTAACCAGACCACCCTAATGTGTCTAAGCCATTACACTATAAGATCAGATCTTTACGCATGTGTGTACTTAAGGGGAAAGGAAAGACAATTTCCCTTGCTGATACCTTTTACCTCTTTTGATGCAAATCTTCAAGTTAAGATCTAGTTTAAAGTAACTTGGTGTTTGTTTACTTAAGGGCTGTTAATTTAGTGTGTTTTTTAAGGATACAGCGATATCAAGCCGATAATTATTTTCAAGTTCAGACGACAATAATAATAAAATTCTGTGCTATTTTGTCTAAATATCTTTAAAAATCACTCGAAACTAAAATTGATCATTTTAAATGCTACAAATGAAATCAAGTGAAACATATTATTATCAATGTTGAAAACCGTTACGCTGCTTAATATTTTTGTGGAAACTGATCTATTTTTTCAGAATTATTTGATGAATCGAAAGTTTAAAAAGAACAGCATTTATTTGAAATGGATATTAGGGCTGTCAAGCGATATTTAAAAAAAAATAAAAAATAATTACATGATGTGCCAATTAATCAATCTAATTAATTACTAATTAATCACACATCAAATCTGGCTGAAAAAAGTACCCCCAGATAAAGATAAAGTAATTATTGTGTTAAATGAGAAAAGCATCAAATAGACATAACAAAAAATAGCTTTAGAAATAAATATTTTATTTGATTCAATATAGAATTTATTACACAAACTTTTAGGCTACAATGGCCATGATGTTTTTTTTTTTTCCTTTTTTCTTCAGAAGCTGCATTTGCATTTGTATTTAGATGCCAAAACAGTTTGGTTGCCAGCATTCTTCAAAATATTTTCTTTTATGTTCCACAAAAGAAAGAAATGACATGAGGGCGAGTAAATGTAAATAAACAAAATAAAAAAATTTGGGCAAACTATCCCCAAAATGTGAATTTGTTTTATGAAGTGATGTGCTAAATAAGAGACTAAAACTGCCAGTAGGTGGCAGCAAATGAGTAAATCATTGAGTCATTCGATTCATTCAAACAGCGAGATGGTCCTCACTGCAGAACACGAAATCCAGATCCAACTCCTCCCACCTTACATATACCTAAACCTACCCATCTCCACCCCCTGATCCCTAAACCTACCAATCTCCACCCCTTAGATCTGGATCCAACTCCGCCCCCTGGATCTCGTGTACTGCAGTGAGGTGCTACTGCAAACAGCTGATTTATTCAGGAATTAAATAAATGACTCTCGATATGAATGAGCCATTGAATCAGTGGTTCACCTGATTGAAACACCGTTGTGTGTTTCTCTGAGACTCATAACAGTTCTGCTCTGGCTTTATAGGTAATAAAAGCATTGATTTCTACAAAACAAAATCGTTCTGAACCCTAACTTTTAAACGGTAGTGTACATTGGACTTGATCGATTTCTGTGGAATGCAAAATGTTGTTAAACGAAAAGATGTTAGGCATAATGCGTCCTGTCTGTTCCTAACATAAAGCTATCAAAAGGCTTCAGCTGGGTTGTAATATAGTGAACAAATCAATTGGACTGCTTTTATGGCTTTTTTGTTTTTGTTTTACAGAAAGGCATATGGGTCTTGAAACAACATATGGTATTTTTTTTAACTTCTACATAGTTTTTTGTCCCTTTTTTGTATTGGCCAAATATTGCATAATTCCAATGATTAATTTTCTTGCTCCATGTATTTATAGAAGTTAAACCTACTGTTCAGTAAGCAGTCCATGCTGAAAGCTACAGGAGGGCTGGATGTAAACATTCCAGTAGAGAATATTCCCCTGCTGGGCCGCACAGTCAGTTTTTCCACCGCCGCCTCCCTGGAGCTCAGAAACTTTGAGGATCTGAAGAATTTGCCCGTCTCAACAGCTTTTGCTTGAAGAATAAGTGTGTCCTGTTACATCAGCGACGAAAAATGTACTTTACCGTGGTAGCGAACCAAACAAATGTCATACGAGGTCCTGGTTGTCTCATTTTGCGTGTTACTTCTGTTATATCCAACATAGAGAACCAGATACGTCATTTGTAGCCAACACAGACGCTTCTTATCAGACGCTTGTTGTGGAGATGTGAAGGAGTGTTTGGGGATTGGATAAGATAATATTTACTTTTTTGGGACTTCTACAAATCCTACTCGTTCATTTCTTATCCACACTAACAAAATGAATGAATCAGAACCAGTCACAGCCAAGACATGTGAGCTGGACTTTCTTTTTAACCGTCGATTGTCCTCCAGCCACGGGGATATGTCTGACGAATCGCCACCTCTAACGCAACATTAACAGGATTTAGTGCGGGTAACAGTCTTGGATGAGCAATGGGTCATTACAAAATGTAACCCAGGGAATTGGGAAACATGCATGCCTTTCTCATTGCAAATGAATTCCACTCGGCCTCTAAACCGCAAGTTTGGCTAGCCAACTTGACTCAAACGAACCCCAACCGAACTCGCTTACTTCTACACCCACCGGCTAACCCCCGCCTCTTGACCCACCAGTGATTCCAGCTCTCTTTAACCAGCAGCCCGGAAACTCCTCTCTGTAATTGGGTCTGAAGTCTTGCGTAACCGCCATATCCCACAGTTCAGCTGACTGTAAAAATTCACTCAGTTCTCCTCTACCAAAACCCCAAACACTCTCAGAAAAAGGGATGTGCAAATATTTAGTCTCTCTAAACCCCTCCTTTCTGCAAGCATACTCTGTTCTGATTGGTCAGACGGGCCAGTCTATTGGTCTGCTGCTTATGGCATTGGTTTTTCTGTATAAATTCCAGCGCGAGTCCTCATCCTTTTTAAGTGCATGCAAAGTGGATTCACAGCGCTGAGAACAGCATCTTCTCAACATGTCGACAACACAAACTAAACTCTTTAGGCCTCCGCTGAAACTACAGTGTTTGAGCGCGGGTCAAGTAGATGTTTGCTGGCGGCCACTGAAGACCATATACTGCCTTAATGCAAATTTGTTACATTGTTACTTAGGTATGTTACGTGACTTGTTTCAATCGATTCTTTCTTTTATGAGACGATAACTTTATTTGGCGTGCACTTTGTAAAAAAAAAAAAAACTGTCTGTCTGTGTCTATCTATCTGTTCTACCGTTTTCTCTCTCTCTGGCCCTGTCCCAAATGGCGCACTTCATGCGGACTTTCGGTCTCGTGGACTTGAATTGCGCGTGCTCGCTGAGTCTACGAGTCCGTAGACTGTCCCATTCAGCATTTTACCGCTCTGAAGTGTGCTCAGCAGCGCCCCCTTTGTACCCTTGAAGCGGTCTTCCGCGAAGCCCGCATAGAAGCAGGCTTCACGCACTTTAACTACCCAGGAATCCTTGCGAAAGGCCAATCAGACAACGGATGGGAGGAGATTTCACTCACGGATAATTGTTGACATGGCTGAGAAGAAAATATTACAGTTTTTATGACCTAAATGTACATTTTACCAGTTGTTCCCTACAGTTTATACAAACATTATGGTCATCGACCAGTCTCAAACATAATAATAGTGCGTTGAATAATAATACGATCACATTATGATTCATTAAATAAATAGAACCGAATATCAGGGCTTTACTGAGTCATATGTAAACATAGTATGAATATTGAAACCTGTAAATTCATCTGAAACTCATGCACATTTTCATTAGGCCTATGTTTTAAAATTGCAATCTTAGTTCAAATGTAACATTATGTATTATTATGTACAACTGTATACATCATTTAAATAAGCATGATATATCTATTGTTTAATGCCCAGGTGATATGCACAATATCAAAATATAGAACTGTAAAATTAGGCTGTGTAGTGGACGTGGAGATGAGACGCTGGAGCGCAAAAAATGTGATTTCTCCTGTCCAACAACAACCAGACCTGTAATATTTCTGTCAGTAAGGTTATTTTTCACTCTGATGTCTCTGAAAATAAAAAGCTAGATGATATATTAAACTTTTTCTGTACGATGGGTAAATATCATATTCACAAAGCAATATACCTTAAATTCAAACCTAGTTGCAAATTTTTTGCTTATGATTTACAGTTATTCTTCACTTCAAAAAATCCCCTCCAATAAAAGAGCTTCGAAAATATCCTGTATTATAGAACAAGTTTTATATAAATTGTAAAAATATTTTATTTACTGTTATTATTTACTTTCATTTTCTCTGTATCCCCACATGTTCATGTTCATTGTTTTGTATTATTTCCATTGTAATGATATATATTGTAATGCAAAAAAAAAAAAAAAAAAAAAAACAGGCCGTTATTTCCGGCGTGACGATCGAGTCTGTCCCAAAAATACCTCTCAATGCGCCCTCGTGGACTCGCGCCAAGGGCCCTATAGGTCTGCACTACATGACGTCACCAAAGTGTGGACTCTGAGGAAGTCCACAAGTCCGGAGTGTGCCATTTGGGACAGGGCCTATCTCTCTCTCTCTCTCTCTCTCTCTCTCTCTATATACTATATATATATATATAGTATATATATATATATATACAAACTTTTATTTTGGATGCGATTAATCGCGATTAATCGTTTAACAGCCCTAATATATAGGCTATATATATATATAGCCTATATATTAGGGCTGTTAAACGATTAATCGCGATTAATCGCATCCAAAATAAAAGTTTGTTTTTACATAATATATGTGTGTGTACGGTGTATAATTATTTTCTATATATAAATACGCACACATGCATGTATATATTTAAGAAATATTTGCATTTATATACTGTGTATATATATTTATATTATATATAATTTATATTATATATAAATATTTTATATATAAATAACACATTTTCTTAAATATATATATGCATGTGTGTGTATTTATATATAGAAAATAATTATACTCCGTACACAGACATTATGTAAACACAAACTTTTATTTTGGATGCGATTAATCGCGATTAATCGTTTGACAGCCCTACTATATATATATGTATATAGTTTGTTTGTTCCTTGTAACTTTCATTCTATCGTTCGATCCTTCTATCTTTCATTCGGTCCTTCTATCTGTCTTTCTTTCTATACTTCGGTCCTTCTGTCTATCGTTCTATCTATCATATGCTACTTCTGTCTATCTTTCGTTTTATCGTTTGGTCCTATGTTTCTGTCTTTCATCCTTCTAACTATCGTTCTATTGTTTGGTCCTTCAATCTATTGTTTTATGTACCATTCTATCTATGTATCGTTCTATCTATCATTCTATTGTTCTATCTATCTTTTGTTCTATCGTTCTATCTTTTTATGTATGAGTGAAAAGCAAGACAGGACTTGATCACTTTTTAGGATCTTTGCCTCTCATGGATATAGTTTTTGTGTCCTGCACAAATGAAATGGGTTGTTTATAAGAAAAAGCCCTTTATAGAGCTGCAATAACTGACCCGCAGCGGAAAGTGTTTTCAGATCGCGGCTCCATCGCCAAGTTGTCCAGCTTCCTGTCAGGCCAGCGCTTGTTTCCTGCGGCACCCCAAACACTTGCACGATTCTCTGTGCTCCTCATTCCCAATTTCCTCAGCTTAGAAACTAAAGCCAGGAAATGAGATCAGCTGGACGTGTCTTAATTGGAGATTGTCGTCCTCTCTGGAGCAGACACACTGGCTGCTTCTCACACCAGCATTCAGTCTGGCTCTCTTTCATTCTCTCACAGTCTTTCACTCTTTCTTTCATCCCTGGATAGAGCTTGTGAATTTTGTGAAGTTAGACACCCTGGGAATTGACACACAATATCCTCCTAGCGGCGCGAGAGAGTGTTTCACATAAGAGGACTGTTATCCGTTCAGCGCCAGACTTTTCATTTGGCCATTACTGCTTTCTGGAGGCATATAAAACCGTTTGTATTGATGCTGTTCAGAAGGATGTTTTTAGAGATTAAAATAACTTCAGGTAGAGAAATAAAAACAGAAGAAAAAAAAAGTTTGAACTGTGTAATGAATGAGCAGTTCTCATTGTGGAAAGACTGTAGATCCTGTGTTTGCACAGTGTGACAGCCTCTAAAATCAGCTCTCTGTTTTTCCAGGTCTTTAAGGGTGAATTTCAGCTACCTGATTTTCTTAAAGAACAGACACAGGTATGGTAGATATTCGGCCCGTCCTTAAGCTCTTCATAAATGGCTTCTTTTTTTTTATTTATTGATTTTCTTCTTCCTTTTTTGTTTGTTACAGTATGCCCACCACTAGTAAATAAAATGGTGGTCATTAGAGATCTTCACTTCCCATCTGCTTCCACTCACTCTGATTCTTTTCTCTTCACGTAATTTCTGATCATAATGGTGGTTAATAAGGTGTCTTGATCTCCTCCAGCCTGCGCTCCTCTGATCTCATGGTTTCATTTTTTTTGATCTGATCACATTAGCTGCTAGAAATATGTGTGGCCTCATTTTGTGTGCATAGTTCTGCTTTCTAGATAGAAGGCTTATACCGCCCCCTCTTGGACAGATGATGGGAACGATTTTGCATTTAACAATCATTTTTGAGCTCAAAATATAAGCAAAAATTTTATAGAAAAACAAACAAATCCTTTTAGATTTGCAGTGCCATTAAGGTAGTACTCTGAGGTTTTCAAGCCAAAAGTGGGTGGGAATACAATATATATATATATTGTATATATTCAGTTAAAGGCACAATATGTAAGTTTTTTTTTTTTAATTTTTATAAAATATCCAAAAAACACTAAAACAATGTTATTTTTTTGTTGCCTTGTGTACTTGCATTATCCCAAAAGTTTAACAATGTTTAGATCCAGAGAAATCAGCCATTTTAACGGCCCGTGTCATTGCGTCGCCTACCATGGAAACACCAAAGACACTTTAATATATTATGCGTTTTATTAGACTGGTGAGCAACTGTTTTCGACCTTTATCGGCAGAAAACTAATCGTTGCTATAAAGCTCAACACGGTTAGTCTTATTGTTTGAATATCTTGTTTTCTTGATTTACCGCGAGTACCATGTTTGTGCCATGCCTCGGAGACAACACTATTTTGTCAAGTAGCTAACATAGCATAACCAGAAAGAGCTTTATTTGTAGTAACAGTAATACAGCATTTTCTCCACCATACAATATATTTTAAAATTAACTGCATGCCATTTAGCAACACAAGTCATCCAGCTTTTATTAATATGATATTCTAACATCGATCTATGATTGTCTCTTAGCAGCCACCGAGCGAACGCACATAGTAATAACAACTTTCAACACACTCAAATATATTTAGTATGATTGTTTTGACTTTTCTTTGGAGATGAAGACGGCAACTCCCATGATTCCACACTCATTCACAGCGTCATCAAGCGACGCTTTTGTTCTAAAAAAAAAGTGACCTTTGGTGGCGAAACTTACATACTGTGCCTTCAATATTTAATTTTTTATTTTGGATTTAGTTTAGTGATAATATAAAAACCAATGATTTTATTTAGCAAACAAAATGCTGTCTCTATGTATTATGTATCATTAATATTTTTATAGTTTATAGTTTGGGCTCCCTTGCAAGAAGATCATCATATTTTGGGGTCCTTGGCATCAAAAAAAGAAGAAAAAAAGAAAAGAAAACCCTGGATTAGATGGTGTTGAGAAGTTCAAGAGGGACGGAGGTCGCTGTAATTCAAAATCTTTGGTTAATGAATATGAATCATATTCACAAATGAATATCATATCACATACACTCTCATCAGATCTGCTCCTCCTGTATATAAAATGATCTAAATAGGAAATGAAAACTATATTGTGAAGTGCACTAACATGATTGCTCAGAACAGTATACACTGAAACTGTTCATTCACACATTATACTGTACAGCATTGTGTCCACACATGTGTAACAGATGTTTGTCTTATAACAGCTTCAGAAGTCTCCAGAAAAGCCAAACCCAAGTTAGGAGGAGAAGACAAGAACTTTTTCAATAGAAGTGAGTTATTTTCTACTCTGAAAACTTGTATTCCTCTTTGGATCAGATAGTGTTTTGCATGCCTTTTGAGATTTACTGTATGTGTGTTAAAACTGCCATTTCTGCTAGAAGAATGAATACATTTTTTGCTTTGTTGCTGTTACTATTATTATATAAATATATTGTATACTGTTAAATAAATATAATAAAATGTATTTTTATTATTCAAACAAATAAATGGATAATTTATTGCTATTATTTGTATTATTATAATCCATTTAATTATTTATAATAATATTATTTATGTATAATAATAAATGTATTATTAATAATAATAATAATAATAATAATTATTATTATTATTATTATGCATTTATTTTTTCATAAATAGATGCAAAACAATAATTATTTTTTAATTATTATTATATTCATATATTAAATATTACTATTAAATAATATTATAGTATTATATTTAGTATTATATTTAATACTATTAAATATATAACTAAATGTATTCTAATTAGTATTATTATTATTATTATTATAAACAATTTAATAGATAGGTTGTTGTTATTGAAAACAACAATAATAATAATAATAATAATTATTATTATTATTATTTAATTTTTTATAAATAATTACAAAACAATAATTATTTTTGCATTGTTATTACTATTATTATATTATACTTTTAAATATAACAATTTGTTGTTGTTGTTATTATTATTATTATTATTATTATTATTATTATAAAAAAAAATAGATAGTTTATTATAATTATTGAAAACAAATAAATAACGTAATAATAAATTATCCATTTATTTGTTTTAATAATAATACATTGTATCTATTTAATCATTTATAATAAGAATTTGTTATTAATAACAGTTTTTTATTATTATTATCTATTCAATTCTTTTTATAAACAATTAGATACAAAAAAACAATAAATAATATTGTTATTATTTTACAACGTGACATTATTTACTATCAGTATTCTTGTGCTTTGTGCCAAGCACAATATTTTTTCTGTAAAAAAAGCATCACTGATTTATTTCTCCGTAGAATAAACCTCTGTCTCTCCTTTAAATATGCCAGAAATATCAAATAATTTCACAGCATAATTATGTTGAACAAAAGACAGAAAATCAGACATTTAGTATTTTAATGAACAAAAAAAATTGCTTTAAATTTCCCATTACCATTAAAGTTTTATGGTAATGAATAGACATGTAAATATTCTGATTAACTAAAGCCAAACATTTATTTGGCTTGTGGTAATTGATTTGTGGAATAAAAGAATAATGTGACAGTATTCTGTTAATTTGATCAGTTGTGTAGTAAATCATGGCGGCTCAGGCCTCTGATGTCAGCAGTGACCGGTGATGACGCTGACGTAGTGACGTAGCGCGCTGTGCTAAACACAGTTGGCCTTTTACTCCGCTGACGGGCTCTTGCTGTGTTTCAGGGCTGAGTAGAAGCAGATGCCGTGGGACCATGATGGACTTGCGTCACCCCCGCTATGCTGGGACCTCCATGCATGGAAACACTTCCACACACACACACACACCAAACACACACACACACACAGGCCTCTGGACTCAGAACACTCTTTGTAGGACAGTTTTGGCCTTTGATGTTGTACTGTAACAATTGTGGCCTAAGAATGTCATTGCTGTTCTGAATTTTGTGTTTTCTTCTGTTTTTCCACACTACTCTTTTAATTTCCGTTCATTTTCCTGGCTTCATAAACCTGTGATTCTGTTATAAGAAAATACAGTGGATTTAATTAGCAGCAAGGAAATATTTATGGAGGGGCTTTGGCTTTAGAAGACGCAATTTTAATGTTGGTTTTTATTTTCATGCCTTCGTAATGTGCAATTCCTTGGGTACTGAATGATGTGCAAGAATTCAATCTTGTGTAGAGATAGACATGCATTTTGTTCTCTGCATTTGCGTTGGAGTGACCTTATGTACTTTGAGAAGAGCTGTAATAAATTAGCTGCCAGTGTTGAACGGAAGAGGCTCATTGACATTTTCTCCATTGGCAGAGAAACGCACATCGGTGATGTTGTTTTTACGATTGTTATTTTTGTACTTGTGTAAATCATAATTATGTACTCTTTTATTTCTTTCAATGAAATAAATCCCTAAGCGCTGTTGGCAGCCAATTTGCTGACAATAGTCAGATTCTTGTATTAGCAGCAGGAAACAAGGTTTTCACTTACAGTCTCTGTGGAAGTATAATGTGGTAGAAGTCATATGTATGGCTCCCTCTAGTGGTTACTTTGATACACTGCACACATGCTCTTCCCTTCTTTCATTTACACAATACTGTACTGTACAATACTGTTTAAAATGTTTGTGAAGTCTCTAATGCTCAACCAGGCTGCATTTATTTGATCAAAAATACAGTGATATTGTGAAATATGATTACAGTTTATAGTCATGGGACGGTTAATACCGGGGCTCCGATGCTCAGTTTTCTAAGCACTATTGTATCACACACTACCGATGCTTGTATCGAAATGACAATACCACGTGATTGATGACGTTTGAAGCTTCGAACGTCATGCAGCGATACGCAAGGTCGGAACAGCTGGTTTGAAAAAAATGGCGATTTCCGATGATGCATAAAAAGAGAAATGATTATCGAAGAGGCTTTATTTATTTAAATTATTTAACACAATACTTCCCTATAACATAAAATTGCGTAATTATGAAATTATGATCACATAATGATCAATATGTGAATCCGTTGACAAGGCTGCACATGACACGAGTTGTGGTCTCATTGACATAATTTAGATCAGATTAGATAGAACTGTATTGATCCCAGATTGATTCCACTCTTGTATGTCACGGTCCGGACTTCCGAAGTCCACGTGCTGTTTCTGCTCTGCCGTGATTTATGGTGGAGAAAACAAGTCTGACCACCAGATGTCGCTAATGCGCATTGTGTTAAAAGCTTCGAATCATAAACCATTTGACGAAAGCCTCAAACGCTTCAGAAAGCCTTGGTTCCCCATCACTAGTTTAAATTTTAATATATTTTAAAATGTAATTTATTCCTGTGATGCAAAGCTTGAGTTTAGCTAAACATCATTACTCCAGTCTTCAGTGTCACATGATCCTTCAGAGATCATTCTAATACTGATTTGCTGCTCAAGAAACATTTCTTATCAATGGTGTGATGCTTTATATTTTTGTGGAAAAATGTAATTTTTTTCGGGATTCTTTGAAGAATAGAAAGTTCGACATAACTTTATGAGCAACTTTGTAACTTCTGATCAATTTAATGCATAAATTGAATTGAAACTAAATTTCTTTTTTTATTACTGACCCCAAACTTTTCAACGGTATGTAATGTAATTTCGGATTCAGTAACTGAATCATTAATATATATATGACAAAAATTGTAGTTAGTAATGTAATCCATTACATTACACATTTAAGGTATTATAATCTGATTGCTTTTTAATTGGATTACTTTTCACCTAACCTGTTTATCACATTGATTTGAATAGGATAATCTTGTACTATATTGACAAAAATACAAAGAGAAAATATATTCCATTCTTTGTTTTTTACAACATTTTTTGTTGTTGTTGTTATTGACCTAACTTATTAACTTAAAATCCAAGGGTTTACATCAAGAAAATATATTTGGTCAAGCTGACAAAAAAAGTTGGGGAATCCCTGCATTGCATGTAAATATGAAATGAAGTGAATTTGTACATTTGAATGTGTTTGAAAGACGAAACCCTGAACACAGTAATGGTTAAATGTCAAGTCAAGTCAACCTTTATTTTTACAGCACATTTAAAAACAACAGAAGTTGACCCAAAGTGCTTTACAGATCAAGCAAGAATAAATAAACACATTTAAATACAACATCATACATTCTATCAGCTTCAAAAACCCATTTCATGATCTATTCAAAAGCTAAAGAAAACAGATATGTTTTTAAAGAAGGCTAGCGATGAAGATGACCTCACATGGAAAGGAAGACTATTCCATAATTTCGGACCCTTCACCGAAAAGGCACGGTCACCCTTAGATTTATAACGGCAACGAGGAACCGTCAATAGCAATTGGTCAGAAGACCTGAGTGCTCTAGTTGGGGAGTAAGAGGTCACTAACACATTTGGGTGCGAGACCAAACAGAATAAAAAAAAAATTCAAATCCACCTTGAATTTCACCGGGAGCCAGTGAAGAGATTTCCCCAAAACTGGGAAAATATGATCCCTTTTTCTTAATCCTGTTAACAGCCTGGCAGAAGCATTCTGGATGAGTTGAGGATGAGATAATGCAGTTTGGGGCAGAGCACTATACAATGGGTTGCAATAGTCTAACCTAGATGAAATAAATGAGTGGATCACAATTTCCAAGTCAGAATGGGCAAGGAAAGTTTTTATTTTAGCAATTGACAATCTTTACAACAGCACTGATCTGCTTATTGAGAAGTAGAGATGAGTCAAAAATCACTCCAAGGTTCCTCACATGATCTTGTACGTTCAACGATAACGGGACAGCTAGGCCAGGTAAACGGGACAAGGAGGAACCTAAGATCAAGACTTCAGTTTTGCTCTCATTTAATTGTAAAAAATTATAAGCCAGCCAATGTTTGATATCTTTAAAACAATTTAAGGCATTCTCATATGAGCAATTTTTGTCTAAACTCACTGGGAAATAAAATTGGGAATCGTCGGCATAACAGTGATAAGATATGCTGTACTTAAAATAAAGCTCAGGGGAAGCATATACAATGAAAATAACAGTGATAAATCAAATAATGAATGAGAATGAGAATAACATGTAATCATAGTCTGATTACGAGTATGTAATATAATAAGGAATCTGATTACGTCATCCAGATTATGTTATCAGTTACTGTTTGAACTTCCAATGCAAGCAATTCAGAATTTAAAAGCGACAGTTTTTCTGCATATGAAAATGTTTTAATTGGAAGGAACAACTTTTTTGTCATAATACATGTACATTCAAGATTAATGATACATCTGTTACAATACTTCATTCTGATGTTGGCATCCAAACAAAAATGTACATATATATATATATATTTTAAACGATTAGAAACCAGTGCACGATGTTGAAGGGACATAACAGTCAACAAGTAACAAAGGTTTCCCACATTCAAATTGTACAGCTCTCCAGGTTAGCACAGTCTCTAAACTGAAGTAAAAAATACAGCTGACAGTAGTGTCCTCATAGAAATCCAGGGCTTTTTCTTTATTTACAGTGCAATAATACACATGGAAAGGAGGATAATAAATGTTTCACAGTAGAAATAAAAAGAAATGATTTGCCTTTTATGCACCCATCAACAGTCTTTGAGTTATGCTTTAACATTGCACGTGTGTGTATGACAAGGATGATGATGTTTCAGAGACTTTGGTACATGAGCTCCTGTCAGAAGTAAACCTTTCATAAGGGCTGAAACATCCCACGCATTCAACCGGAACCAAAATAAAGGAATTGGCAAGATGTGAGGCAGTGACCAATAGTCACATCATAAGAACTCTTCTCCCATAATCTCTGTCAGCTGTTGCTTTGGACTGGGACTGATTTAGGCTGTTCAGAATAGCATTTTACCATACTACTACTTCTGTAGTGTAAAGCATGCATACTATGCACAATGTGTGAATTGTCCATGTGCGTGAAATACCCTGATGACCAAATGTGCAGTATATTTAACCATCCATTTCCAATACGATATAATTGATTCATTTGATCAGCATGCCAAAAGTGGAAATGTTTAACTATAAATAACTATTTCCAAAATACACTGCACTATATACTATTCATGAACAAATAGTAGGCAGTATTACTGTATGAAGTGTTCAGTCAGCTAGTAATCCATTCTGAACAGCCTTAGGCATCAAATAGTTGGAAAATGGGGAAGACAGTATGGATGTGAATTTCAGTTTGAACAGTCAGATCAGATTTATTCAAGTAGTTGTTTTTCATGATTCGGGACATGATAATCAGTTGTAAAGATTGGATGTGAAAATAGGGACATGATTTATGTTAACTTCTGTTTAATAGTTTGGGGTTGGTAAGATCTTTGTATTTGTAATTGTTAGAATTTCCAAGGATCAGCATTCTCCCTTAAAAGTGATCGGGCAGACCAAACTGTAAGTCATAGAGATCTGAAGATTTGAGGGATGATAATAACCTCCGTCTACAACGTCACCAAGACTCGCCCCAATCGGCCTGATGGTGGCGCTACAGTGATAAAAAATACGTAATAGCTCATAACTTCTTAACCATTCATTCATCGCAGGCTCAAGTGTCTCATATCAATGGAATCCTTGGCTTGGAATCCACATCTCAGATTCAGAGTCACCCGTCATGGCAAAATTGTCGGACATTTTGGGATTTTTCGAACTAGACCTTTGTTTTTCGCCCAATCGGAACCAAACCAGTGCAGAAAGATTCTCTCGCAGAAAGAGTCTGATTGTCAATAGTTACAAAAACAACAAAAAAAGTCAAAAATGTTATTTACGTCCATGACGGGACACCAAAATGGTCGAAGTGGGCGTGGCCACTTTTACTAAAGCGGCTATCCCTCTTGAACGGAATGAGATCATTTCACCAAACTCGGTACACCTATGTATGGGCTTGGTCTGTGGTCACGTGAAAAAAGACGCGGCGACTGACCACTTGGTGGTGCTATAAAATGACAAAAAACTTGAAAACAGCTATAGCTACACAACAGTCAGTCCAATTGACTTGAAAACTGGTACCACTGGTGCCAAGGTGCCGCGATTGAGGACATTCGCATATCTCTATCTTCTTGTTATTATCATCAGTGTTAAAAAAGTTGTGCTTCTGATGAATAGAACAGCACTTATTTGAAATTTTGGTAACACTTTATTTTACAGTGTCCTTGTTACATATGTTACATGTACTTACCATAGTAATAACAGTAAATTATGCATAATTACATGCCAAAACCAAATCCTAATCCTACCCTAACCCTATAGTAAGTACATGTAGTTGCTTAATATTACTCAGTACTTAAATATATAATTACACGGTAACAATGACACCTTCAAATAAAGTGTAACCGAAATTTTGTAACATTGTAAATACATTTACTCACTTTTGACCAATTTAATGTGTCCTTGCTGAATAAAAGTACTAACTTTAAAACAAAACAAAAAATCTTACTGACCCCAAACTTTTAAACAGTAGTGTACAGTAAGTGTAGAGTGAACAAAGCATGTAGGTAGTAGATAAAGACAACCAGCATCTAAAATGGGACACGCTAAAGTCTCGTCACACTCTTTCCATCATGCGGAAGCAGTTTGCTGACCCGTGGAAGAGTCTGGACCCTTTCCAGACTTTAGGACACTGAGGGAAGTGTGGTGAGCACCTCAGCCCCTTCACTTCCTGTCATAGAGGAGCATCACAGGTGTCACAGAGCGACAGATTCAAAGTGCAAAAGTATGGACACAGGTCGTGAAACGTGTTACAAAGGCAATGTCAACTACTTTTATTCCGAGATCATTGTCGTCATCACCATCAACGAATCGTACAGAAGAAAAGGGGCAATAAAGACGCTAAACAATGAATACTAGTACAAGGTTATTGGCACAGTCCTTTTGGTCACACACTGTTTGGACAACTTTTTCGTGGCTTAGTTATTAAGGGAGCTAACGCAGCCTTGTTTGAGGATTAAAAACTGTGCTCAGCTAAACTGTCCAACGGCATGTTTTATTCGAGGCAGACAATATCGTTGTCTCCATTAAGAGTGGAATAATAACATTTGTCGGCCGTTAGGGAAGGGAAACGGTTGTGACCCCTGTACGAGGCTTCTCATGTCTTACAAAAGCAGATCTAAAAGGACCTGATTGGTGCGGCGTGTGCTGGAGCAAGAAATGGAAAAGAAAAAACCTCAGTCACAGTGTGCTCAAACACCACGAGCATGCAGACAACGCCAGGGTCTGACACAACGGCATTCTGTGGCAGGCAAACGATATAAAGAGTCAAGACGTCGAGGCAGATCCCGGGCAGTCTCAAGCCTTGGGCTGTTGGGAAGGAGAGAAGGAGATTCGGCGAGGTGGGCAGCAGCCTACTCTTGTTCTCACTTGTTCTCGATAAGGGTCTGCACCTTGTGTACCAGCTCCCGCGCTATTCGGAGGATGTGCTGCACGTCGTGGCGCTCGGCCATCTCTGTTAGAGAGGAACACAAAGAATACAGTGATTCAGAAGAGTGACATTTTCACATTGCTTATATCACATCGCACATTTCACATTTCACTCTGTTGTGCCATCATATTTTAAAGCTGAATTGTGTCTCTTTTTTGATGTTATACCATGTTGAGAAGAGGAAGAGTTGTTGTAGTAGAGCACATTTGTGAGTCTGCTCAAGCTGTCGCATCCGTCTTTTCACACGCAATACAGTACGTAACACAAATGCAATAGCACTCTATAGGCATCTTACAACAGTTCCCACACGAGCGATTTTAGAGATTATCATGACAGAATATGCTAATTAAAGATCCACTCCACATCAGCAACATAAATTCATCAACTAACCATTCAGAAACATCCTGTTGCATTCTACATGTTGTCACTTCTTCTTGAGTCCATCATTGTCTGACTCCAGTTTAAATATAAAAGGCAGAACAGTTTCTGGCATTTTAGAGCTTGTCTACGTGAGGTAACGTGAGTCTGCTGCTAACACACACGAGCTCTTGAAGCTCCGCCCTTTGTGCCGGGAGCAGCAGCTCATTTGCATTTAAAGGGACACACACGAAACGGCGCATTTTTACTGACCCTCAAAAAGGGATAATTAACATGCTGTAAAAAATGATCTTTTGAGCTAAAACTTCACATACACACTCTGGGGACAACAGAGACTTATTTTACATATTATAAAAAGGGGCTTTTATACCACCCCTTTAAACATTGATAATAATAAGAAATGTTTCATCAAATCAGCATATTAGAATGATTTCTGAAAGATCATGTGAGCTGAAGACAATGTAATGTAATGAGTAATGATGCTGAAAATTCGGCTTAGCCATAAATTACATTGTAAAATATTTTCAGATAAGAAACAGTCATTTCAAATTGTAGTAATATTTCACAATATTGTTGTTTTTACTGTATTTTGGATCAAATGCAGTCTTGGTGAGCATAAGAGACTTTTGAAACGGTAGTGTATGTTGTTAACAAAACCATTTATTTTGTCAGAACACACTTCTAATTTTGATTAGCCGTCAATGGAGAAAGATTCCACAGAATGTAGCTGGCTCCACCAATTGTGTTAGTTTGGGGTGATGCTATCTATTTTAGATAATCAATGAAAGACGGAGAAGTGTTTGGAAAACCTGTTTGAATTTTTGCAGTTTCATTTAGCAATGCCAGTGGCGCACAAATGACATGCTTCAGCTTTAAAGCTGTCCTCTGTTCAGTTCACTCACCATTAAAGAACTTGATGATATCAGTGAAGTCCATGTTGTTGTCTAGGATAATGTCTCTGTACACCTCCACCAAGGCCAATGCAATGAACAGGACAAAGTGCTTGGAGGAGATGCGAGGGGCGACCCAGATAACCTCCCATACTGCAAACACATCCTCATAGAGAAGCTCTGACACAGACGCACAAAATAAACAGCAAGTTAAACAATGAGGGTGCAATATCTTCACAGAGTTTGATAACATACAGGCTCCATTTGAGTGTCGGTGTGCCGCTACCTCTTTTAAAGTCCAGGAGGAACCAGCGGTAGCAGAAGTAGAAATGGGTGTAATCTCCATTCTGATGCATGAGCTCAAACAACTCTGAGTCAAGGATCTGAAGAAAAATCATCAAGTTAAGAGCTCATAATGTCACAGATTGCATCAGAGGAACAGACAAATCACAGCGTGACTCAGGCAGGAAGAGGCAGAAAGGTCATGTGTCATGTTACCTGAATCAGTGACCTCATATTGGCGAAATGAGTGTCCATGGCTCCTCCGGTAGGGAAATTCTGACTCATCCTTTTCATCAGCTGAGTGAAACAGCTGTAGGCCAAGTACTCTTTAGAGGGGGTTAAAAAAAAGAGAATATGGTTATAACAATGTTATATTTTATATAGAATTTGAACCTAAAATTTTGCTGAAAAAATTTAATTTGACTTAACTTAAAATCTTAAAAATTATTATAAAATAGTATAAATAAATGTGATATATATTTCATAATTTCATAAAATTGCTTGTATGATAAACTTGATAGACAGATGTTTTACGTCATTGACTTGTAAATTTATGTCTCACTCACCATCATCCAGAATGACCATCAGAGGGGCTAGAAGGTCACACATGCCTTGCACATAGCCAATCTCCAAATGTTCCCACACGTAACTGATCATAAAACAGGGACAAAGACATGAGAGGCCGAGGTAGTCGGAGTTCAGCCGATTTAGAAAATTAGTTACAGTCTATGATTTATGTTTCAATTAATCTAACAGACTGACTGATTTGAAATTCAATGAGCTATTCTGAGAGAGACACAAAGCAGATCACAGAGATCAACACTGTCCTTAACTGACCTGCACATGATGTTGCGCAGTTTCTCCAGGTTGCTGGTAGTGAAGTAATAGTAGTTGCGATCGCAGCGCTGGACATCTTTGTCTATTCTGTGCAAGTTCAGCGCCACCGTGTCCAACAGCTCAATCTGATCACAAGCACAGCATTGGATTCAAAACTAGATCTGACCAATTGACAAGATTTATGAAATAGCTATAACGTATTATCTGCATTAAATGTACCGTATAGGAGGAGAAAGATGGCGTAGAGCCCTCAGTGGTGGTTGCGAGCTTGTCCAGCTGACTGCAGAGTTTGTCCTCACTCAAAGAGTCCCGTCCACCCTGCTCCTCCAATACCCCAGTGGGTGTAGTGTCCTCCTCCATGCTCTGTCCGTCTTCGATGCTGGACATGATTTGGGAATGTCCAGAGGCTACGGAGTAGTTTCTGGAGGAGGGCAGGCCTGAGTCTGGAGAGTCAAACTCCACCAGAGGCCTCTCATCTGGGGCTAACATGGCCGGGGTGACCACAGTGGTTAAGGTGGGAGTACTTCCTCCCTCACATGAGGTGTCGTGACCGCCTGCATCAGGCTCATCCACAGACATGAATACCTAAAGAGAGAGTAGAGATGGGATGCATGGGATATGACGACGCAACATAATGCTTAAATGCTTGAATAAACATACATTTCATTCAATACTCAAACATATTGAAACAAAAACACAATTTTACCCAATATTTGTGTGTGCCACATTTGTTTATGCTTATTAAAGTACTGAACCGTTAGATTAGCAACATGCTAAAACTACATGATACATATGAATTTCATTCAATATTCAAAAGTATCAAAATGTGTAATCAAAAACAAACTATTTTACCTCATATTTGTGTGTGCCACACGTTTATGCTTACTGAACACAACATGCTAATGGCAAACTAGATTGAAATCAATTGCAAGTTGAGGTGGAACGCCATTTTATTTACTGTATACAAGTGCTGCATAGTAATACCGTCCCAAACCATTCAATTATGAAGTTATATGAGCATTAGTAGGATGCTGCCTATGTAGGCAGCGGTTTTGAAACAGAAAGTGTGTTCCATTCGACCATGAGTGGACTGTGAAGTGGACTTCACAGGGCTGCCATCTTAAGTGAGATTCTAATCCGAAGGGAGCACTGAGAACGGCATAGGGAATAAGGGAGCATCGTTGCAACACTTCACAGGAAGTGGAGAGCGAAATCACCCAACTGTCATTGTGCATCGCATCACCAGCAGAGCCGTTGAAAAGCAGAATATTTAAACGGCTCTGCGATGGAGGAGTTTACGTATGCGTTTGAGCATTCATAAATATTTTGTTGCTATTATACCAACTAGAATATTTATGAATAGTTATGGCGATGAATGTTACATTTGCATATTCTACTCTATTCTAAAAGTGTTGAGAAGCAGCTGAGGCGTGGTCATATTTTATTTTTACTTTATTTACCTCAGGAATGTTTACTATGCAGCGCACAAGATGATACGGTTTCAATTAATAAGACCATTGATTAAGAACACATTTATACATAGTTAACCAAATCAAAATTTATTTTCATATTAAATGACAGTTACAGTACAGCTTCAAATCTGTTGAGTCAATTTTAATAGCTGTAATAGTCAATTAAATAAAAGCAGTCTATGTAATAAACATGTTTTAATGATATTTATTAGATACATAATGTGTGTTTTTTTATATGTATAGGCCTATTATATGATTTTAAATTTGAAAGTGAAGTAAATGACAATATTTTTGTTATTTCATATACTGCACGACCCCGTTGTTGCTTTTCTTTGATGAAGGTGTAGGGAGTTCCAAATGAGAGATTATTGTCAGCGAAGTCCATTTCAAAGGATATCCCATGCTCAGGGAATAGGGAGCTGTGTAGGGACCCTGTCAACTGGTTATTAGCCTTCTCTTGCTCAAACAGAGCCTGTGACTGACCTCGTTGCTAATGGTGGAGTCCCTATGGATGAGTCTGAGGACGTGGCTGTCTATACTGCTCCCTGATGACAACTTAGCAAAGATGGCCGTCTGCATCTCTTTCTCCCGCTGCTTCACAATGACCTCACATGCCTTCCACTCCCGCATCACCTGCTGATACCTTGCAGTGATCTTCTCATCAATCTACAAAACACACAAGGGCACATCAGACAAGACGTTTATCACACCAGTACAATTTACCCTTGTGACAAAGAATTGTGCTTAGTTGTTTTGAATGTGCACTTCAGATCTTAAAAGTATACAACTGTATTTTCAGATAATATAATAAAAAATAAAAGGACAAAGTCTATGTGTCTTAACTCACTTAAGTACATTTAAGTGTAATACTGGCTAATTTAATAGCTTTACTTTAAAGTAAATTAATGATTAATGATTAATCTTTTGTCATGCCTTGAAATACACTTATTTTGACGTGTTGACTAAAGTACAATTAGTAACATACTAAAGTACATGTAAAGTACTTGATTATTATTTTAACTGTAGTGTGTTTTTCGATATTACATTTGAAGTTAAATGTACTAAACTTCAACTTAATGATTACAAATGTGCAATGACACATTATATTGAAATTATATTTTAGTTTAAAATAAATGCTTGTCAGTACACTCAGCAGTACACTTTACCATACTTCATATACAATAAAGTAATTATGAAATTAATTATAAAGATGTACTTAAGTGAGCCAGAAAAAGCACTCTAAAAATCAACTAACTGAATGTAAACTATAATACATTTACATTAAATTGCAATTAACAATTATTATTAAAAAAGAATGCAATTAAGTGACTGCAAACATGACATCCAGCTCACACTGAATGTTTATTCTTTTGTACCCGACTCTTTTTAAAGGTATGGCAAAGTGTACTTCTTTTTCACAAGGGTGGTCAAAAGCCATGTACACTACAAAGTTTTAGGAACTTCTTTACCTGAGCCATGTCTTTCTTGTCCATCCCGAACTTGTAGTGTCCCAGCAGAAACGGCCACACCTCCTTTCTGATCTCATGCTCCACCCCTCCATAGTAAACCAACCTCAGCAGCTCCAGCTCCTTATAATTCTGGCGAGAGAGAATATGGGACAGATGGAGACAGTGGGACTACGGCAACCTACGGTACGTGACACTGACCGCTAGTACCCTCTAGTGACTGGAGCTGAAGAGTACTAGGCTAACCTTACAATCTTTCTGATATTTACTCCACACATCTTTGCTGAGCCCTCCAGAGGCTTCACAGGGCTTGTCTGGAGGGACAATGTTGTGGTTGACCAGTGCTGAAAGGTGCGTCCTCACAGTGGACAGGTGCCGACAGTAGGCCAGCCCTACAAACGGGAAAGTGGCAAAACGAGCATTAAAGCACTTAAGCTGCGGGTTTATTATACTAATTCATATGAATTATACCACAGATTCTTTTGGACTTACAGCCATAGAACGCTCGAGACACAATCTGTCTCTTCATATTTTGGCACAGCATCTTCAGTGGAATTCTAGACACAGAAGGAAAATATCCATTACATCTTTCAATACAGGAAGACTAGTCAGATGCTTTTGCAAAAATATATGCAAGCCAAAATACAATCTGTATTTCTGTCTTGACAACCCTCTGAGTGTTTGGCATGGTAATGGAAATGTTAATGTTGATATGTTTGGTCTTGGCGGAATAGATGTGCTGCTGCTGCAGAGCAAGTGCAGGACTTGCAACTGCCAATACATACACGACACGCTGCTGTACAATATACATGAATTAGCTGTAACAGATCTATACAGGTGGAGCTGGGGAAGGTGTAGGGTTTCTGAAAGTGCGGTGCAATGCTAAGGCAAATGCTAACAAAGTATTCAAGCTCATTGACTACTGAAATGGTAGGAACCAATCAGCTGTACCCTATAGATAACAATGCAATTGCAAGCAGATTGAGTTAAAGGAGAACTCCGATCAATTTTAACATTGAGCTCATTTTTTTGTACATTTGGAGTGCTGTCAATACAGAGAACAACGACAAAAATCGGTGTTGCCTACACCGTGTTATCCTCTTTTTAAAATTTGCACCCTATTGACTTCAATGGGGCAAGTTTTAAACCTGCTTTTAGCCTCTTAACATCCTTGATGTGTCATTACAAGTGCACAGGTCATGTGAGTGATTCCTTCGGAGTGATCACGGGTGAATCTGACTGCAGTAGATGTGAAAGATATGAATAAAAATGATATTTATTTAGCCAGCGCTCATACCTGTATTTACATCCTGTTTTCGGTCAAAGTCCATAGTAATCGATTGTCGAGTTCACGCGCATGATCATAGGTACTAAACCAATGCGTGAACTCGACAATCGATTACTATGGACTTCGACCGAAAACAGGATGTAAATACAGGTATGAGCGCTGGCTGAATAAACATCATTTTTATTCATATCTTTCACATCTACTGCAGTCAGATTCACCCGTGATCACTCCGAAGGAATCACTCACATGACCTGTGCACTTGTAATGACACATCAAGGATGTTAAGAGGCTAAAAGCAGGTTTAAAACTTGCCCCACTGAAGTCAACAGGGTGCACATTTTAAAAAGAGTATAACACGGTGTAGGCAACACCGATTTTTGTCGTTGTTCTCTGTATTGACAGCACTCCAAATGTACAAAAAAATGAGCTCAATGTTAAAATTGACCGGAGTTCTCCTTTAAGGACATATTAGCCTGCGCCATCTAGCGTTTCATGACAGAACTTTGTATATATTATGTAATTTTTTATTATGCCTTCATCATTTGTTTTTGCTACTTTTCAAATGATGTTTATGTATTCATTTTATATTATCTTAAAATATGAAAATCTATTGACAACCATAACAGAGTGAAATATACACGCAATTAAATTTTTACTGCGTGATTTATATCAATCTTTACACAAATTGACTGTCTGTCATTCTCATTACAATCAACAATATTACCGCTAATATAGTTTTCACTAAGTGTCAGTAAAAATCTTAAGATGAAAAATGAGGCCATTTCCAGTCAAAATTGCAATATTAAATAAAGTGTGAAAACATTAATTAATTGCATGCATTTACATGAATTTACATGCATAAAATGCTAAACAAGACAAAGTTGTCTGCCATTTTATTCCAAAAATGTTTCACAGTTGTGCAGCTTAATATTTATGGTGGAAACCGTTTTCAACATTGATAATACTAAGAAATGTTGGTAACACTTTATTTTACAGTGTCCTTGTTACATATGTTACATGTACTTACCATAGTAATAACAGTAAATTATGCATAATTACATGCAACTAACCCTAAACCAAATCCTAATCCTACCCTAACCCTATAGTAAGTACATGTAGTTGCATAATATTACACTGTAACAATGACACCTTAAAATGTGTTTTGAGCACCAAATCATTAGAATGATTTCTGAAGGATCACGTGACTATGAAGACTGAAGTAATGATGCTGAAAATTCAGCTTTGACAAGATCACAGGAATAAATGACCCCCAGGGCCAGAAGTGTAAAAGGTCTCTCACTCACCGGTCATGCATGCAGGTGCAGCTCGCTGGAAGCTCGACGGAAGCGTTGCTGCCCCCAGTGGAGCAGGACAGACAAGATGACATATGACTGGGGTACTCGCCCTGCTGCCATGACAACGGGCTGCCGCCAAAACCCTGCATCTCCATCATGTCCCCGTGGTCTACAAGGGCGTGGGAGCGGAACAGACAGAAAAGAGGCAGAGCAAGAGAAAGAGAGACAGGAAATAAGAGATGAATAAGCAACTATGAAACCTGCTCTAGTAACCTGCATTTGAAGACATATTAGTATTAATATTACTAGAATCATTGAAAATAGATTTTCTTTCCTCTCAGAGCTACTCTACAATTTGAAGCTTTTGTACGGTGGGAAGATGCCATACGGGAATTCACTTCACATCCCATAAATTAAGCTCTTACAGCTGGAATAGAATGGCCATAAAACACCATATTCAGCTCAAAAGCCTCAGATTCACTGAATTACAGGCCTCAGCTCAACCATGAGATAATTAAGGAAGAGTTAAATGCATCCTAAACTGCATTTAAATATATCTGATTTGAATGTTTTATATATTTATCAATTTTTTTAACTTTGGATGGTATTTAGATTAGGGCTGTCAATCAAATATTCATTACATGAATTCATTTAATGATATATTGATTAATGAAACCAAAATAAATGCAATTATTCACATATTCACTTCGATTGAGAAATCATCCCCTAATTCAAAATAATTCATTAAAGATATTAAATTATTGTGGCAGATGAGTAAATAGGTTTTTAAGAAACATTATAAAAAGTGTCGATATAATCATAGGGCATAAGTCTTTCTGATTATATGTTGGGGCTGTTTACACAAGACTTGTTCTTGCATTACGTCTGCGTGGACGTAAACTTCGCGCTTGTGTACAAACTCACGCCGGCAGAGTAAAGTCTCGCTGTTTTTTTAGCATCTCACGCCATGAGCACTACGTTTTTAAGACAGCATCTCTGTCTCGATAATGATATCCCTTTATAGACATATTTCATTTGAAATATTTAACATGTTTAATTGACAGCCCCAATTTAGATGTCCTTTTCTTTACAGATATTTCTTCCTGTCAGAAATGGCATTTATTAAACACAGATAATGAAATCAAAGCAAACCTGAAGTATAAGGATATCAAAAAAACATGCATCTATGAATGAACAGAAGGAAAAGGTGTAAAACGATGCGGGGATGCCATGCCAGGAGACCTGCCAATCAATCGATCAATCAATCACAGTGTCACAAATCAAGCCAGGCACTGGTAGAGCTTGGAGAGGAATATAGAAGGACAGACAGTAACCATTCCTACCATGCTGGATGCATCAGATTAAACCATGACAAAAATAAAGACAAATAAAGAAGAGAAATGTATACTGTGCGTAGTTGTATAAAATGTGATAGTGAACCAACTGAACCAAAGGAGTCGATAGTAAACGTAAATGCTCTTCACCTTAATTCTTCAGGTTGGAGCTGGTGACCTGCTATACACAGTAACTTCCCTGGTTGTAACCAAAATAACAAAAGTGGACGGAGAGCACGTATTCAATATGTGTCCCTAGAAGTCTCACGTGAGCTATAGGACTTTGATAAGGCTATGATCGAATGGGCGACGCGTTCACAGAACGATTCGTGTGTCTACTACACCAGAACCCCACAGGACCTAACTGATATAATGAAAGGTGACTGCAGTTAGTGAAGAATTACAGTGAACAGCATTGCAGAAAACCGGCTCAACACAGGAGGAACATCAAAACAACAACAACAACAACAACGACGACAACGACAACAACTCAAACCAAAGAGGAAAAGAGAGAATTAATAAAGGGAAGGAGACACAGTTCCGACAAGTAAGCAGTGGAGCACATTCGCTGCAAAGATAAAAAAAGAAAAAAGAAAATACAAGACACAACGTGTGCAAATTCGACATGCAAAGCCCTTGAGCGTTTGGCAGTGAAACCAAATGAAGATACAGAGCCCAAAAATAACCAAGACTTCTCATAAGAACTTACTCATGTCAACCAAAGAGTGCAAAAGGAAAAATAGAGCAAATCATTGGAAGCATTGCTGCCTGGCCACCACAGTCAGGCCCAACAGTGCAGAGAGGAGGAGAGCGCTCAGGCGAGGAGTCTGTACTCCACGACCGCCAAAAATATACCTCCTAGGCCAGTCAGGTTGTGTCTGTGTATGTGTCAGAAGGAAAAAGGACAAGGACAGAGTAGTAGTGTGACAACGTGGCAGAGCAGTGGAAGCTCTCCTGAGTGTGAAAAGGGTTAGAGTAGGTAACCCACGGCAACGGAGGCGTGGAGGGAAAAGAGTGGAGGAGAGTGAGTCAAGGGGAGAGATGTGCACTGTACTGACCTCACACACATATGTGTAAACTTTGCTTGCAAACCCAAATGTTAAAATAAGGTATATTCCTCTTATATAATAATAATATGATATAATACGACCACAACCCTACATAGCACAAGCGGTTTGAAAAACAGATATAATAAATTCTATATATATAATAATATCATAATATAATCAGTGATATAATGAAAATTCAATCAATAATAAATGAAGCGATTCCAATAGGGTCCTCACACCATCGGTGCTTGGGACCCAATTCATTCTGAAAACAAATGTGCTACATTGATATAATATAATATAATATAATATAATATAAAAAATTTAATTAAATATATGTTTAAACTTTGTCTACATATAGTTATTTCAGGTTAGAACAACATCAATTTTAGTTAAATAGATTTGTGATGAATAGATTGTACTTGTACATTCATATTATGTAAATTAAATTAAAATCAATAATTAGAATTATTAGTCATTTTAGGTTAGAACTATAGACATTTAAAAAAATTAAATGAAATAAAATAAAATAGGCTTGGAGGTGAGCAGTTAAATGCTTAAAAGCGTATAATACGCAACATAGGAGGTCATGGCATTTAAGAGCAATTCATGATGTATTAGTCTCACCCAACACTGCCATACTATCTTACTACACACTTTCCCATCACTAGCACAGTATGATCTTGTGGTGTTTATCTACTTTTCATTTAGCTAACATCTACTACATGTAGATTTTTTGCATATTTTATATCAATGGAATGCATGTGTGCTACACACACTCAGGGTCTTGTGTGACTTGACCTAGCTTTTGTCCTAGCCGCAATGGTTACAAGCACACAGATCAGGCCAACAACTTAAAGAGTGACAAGGAA
This sequence comes from Squalius cephalus, assembly GCF_949319135.1. NCBI lineage: Eukaryota > Metazoa > Chordata > Actinopteri > Cypriniformes > Leuciscidae > Squalius > Squalius cephalus. The sequence goes on along the minus strand of NC_137132.1, from coordinate 14,835,934 downwards.
ACCATGAGACGCCTACTGTGTCTCAATCTGCCCTCACTGACCGACAACCGGTCGCACTGCTGGGTTGCTCCTTGTGGGGACCAGGTAACAGTTGGGATGGAAAGAAAAGTGGGAGGAGAGGATGTATGAAAGGAGGAAGGGAGAATGAAGTGGGCCACTGGTGATAAAAACCTTTCATGACATTAGGATCTGTGAGGTTCCGTGAGCAGATCATAGAGATCATAGCGTGAAGTCTATCTTCCTCCTCCTCATCGTCGTCCAGAGAGGGCGCACGACTGCCCGTGGTGTGGTGGTAGTTTATAGTGACTGCTTGGGCAATAAAAGAACACAGTTTAGCACCCGCCTCTGAAGCAAAGTCACATTCCACTCACACACACTGCAAAAACATTTTTCAATCGGTACTTTTGTCTTATTTTGAAGTAAAATATCTAAACATCTTTAAAACAAGTGAAATCGCATAAGATAAGACTTTAAAACTGGTTGTCAGAGAACACATCTTGAATTGAAATGTATTTTTATAGGGTTTTTTGCCTTGTTTTAAGCCTAATTTGAAGCTTTTAAATTAAAATTCTTGTTTTGTTATGGAATGTTTCAGTATTTATTATAAATGATTTATTCATGCACATAATTTTTTTTATACACGTGACTCAAAATCTTTCATCAAAATAACTTCCCCTCCCTCTTGAAGCAACATCTCTTCTCTTCTCTGATAATGTGTTTACTGGCAACCAGTCACTCACATGAGATCAACCAATAGCAAACCACAACCATCCAATTAATTCCCAATAGACAAACTAAAGTCCCACTCTACATTTTTTTTATGAATTTATGTTTGTGTTCTCTGCAAACAAATCTTAATAACTTTTTGCTTCTCGAGTAAATGGATCCTGATGCTTCGATATTTTAACTGGAAAACAAGACAAAAACACTGACATGAAAAAAATTTTTTTTTGCAGTGCAAACATACACAGATATAAAAAGGAGCAGTGTCATCCCAAGAACAGTTGAAAATCTAAATTCTGCGTTGAATACCCACGTCCCTCCCAGCAGCCTCCACAACGGCTGTTATGTTCCAGGAAAAAGTGAGAACAAAACACACAGACAACAATGATATGCGGGGATGGTGTCTGATACAGCCCTCTTCAGTGTTCACACATCCAGGAAATCAGGTCTGGTTGAACAGGATGCGTGAGTACTTAAAACTTTAAGTTTAATTATAATGCAAAAAGATTCATGGATTTTAAGTGTTTAATGCTTTTGGGGTCAGTGTAGTTGGATGTGCATACAGATGTGAACAGGTCAGGCACATTTTGGCTGAAACTCACTTGAGTCGTGACGATGCCCTGGATATACGATGCGAAACACATAGTCTGCAGCGATTTGTTCCTCTCCATCCACGTCTTGATCTACTAAACGGGCCGTGCTGTTCTTCTTACGAAGCTTAGGGAAGACTTTGCCCTGTTAAGCAAACACACAGAGCCGTATTCAAACCAAACTCAGGTTCCAAATAAAGATCTTGGAATTAATTTGCAATGCGTCAACAAGCAAAAAGCTAGAATGCAGAAAAAGGCAGTGAGGGGATCAACAGTAGATCAATGGCAATGAGAATGAATGAGTGTGGAAGGTTCAAATGCTGCTGACACATCTGAACATTCTGCCACATGAGGTTTTTAAGAACTGCTGCAGTAAAACGCTCACCTTACCCCTCTGGGACCAGAGGGGGGGCTCCAGCTGACCCCGGGGCAGTAGACCCGTCTCCAAACAGGACAGGAACGACAGCAGGTGGCCCCCAGGAGGGAAGTGCAGAGGAGGCCGCTGGATCCCATCCTGACTTACTAACACCAGAGTACCGCCACAGTCCGCTAAGACAAATTCACATGAATGCATTTTTTTAAATAATATATAATATAATACACCAGCAACCCTATATGGCACAAGCGGTTTGAAAAACTGTATAACATTATAATATAATTAGGGCTGTCAAAAGATTAATCGCGATTAATCGCATCCAAAATAAAAGTTTGTTTTTAATAATATATGTGTGTGTACTGTGTATAATTAAATTTGTATATATAAATACACACACATGCATGTATATATTTAAGAAAAATGTGTTATTTATATATAAAAAAAATTATATTTATATATAATATAAACTATATAAATATATATACAGTATATGTATGCAAATATTTCTTAAATATATACATGCATGTGTGTGTATTTATATATACAAAATAATTATACACAGCACACACACATATATTATGTAAACACAAACTTTTATTTTGGATGCGATTAATCGCGATTAATCTTTTGACAGCCCTAAATATAATATATTATAATATAATATAATCAAAGGTGTAGGAAGGGGACTCACGGCGCTGGTGACAATGAATGCAGACGATCTGTCTTAAAGGCACAGTCAAAGCGTAGTCCCAATAAATACTAAAGTGGGATAGAGGTTAATTTAAAAAATTAGAAAAATAAGAAAGAGAGAGAAAGAGGCAGAGAGTGAAAATTCTCCCGTTCTATTAAAATGGATCAGAATCTAAATAAACCTTTTCATAAAATCAACCAAGTTGCTTTGCTAATCTCATTCCTGATACCACACATTCAGATGTCTATTTCTTCTTCACAAACATATCAACCATATCATTGCAATCAGCAAATCAGGACAATCATCTTATGCTTTTCCAGTAAATCCTCCGTAAAAGTAATTGCTCTGTCTGACCAAACAATCTCAGACCAATCAAATCAGTTTCTACCAAGTATGGGCAAAATTATTTGCAGTGATTGCCAATCTCAAATCATTTCAAGCTCTTGTGGCCCTTTTTACCAGATGACCTAATTTCCCTGATTTCCCCATGTGTGTGTGTGTGTATACAGTATATTTTACCTCTTCTCCAGGTCACAGTCTCCCAGAGTGCCATTGATCAGATGATTGGGCGTCCACTTCAGCGTCAGTGTTTCTGCCGTCTGATGAAGGGACAGGTAACCACGCAGCACCTCCATGTCCTTCTTCTGCAAAGAACAAAGTCTATTCAATAAAACACAGCGGCTTCCCCGATTCCTCTTACAGGAAGTCTAACAATAACTCGTAAAATCAGCAGCTTTACGCATTTTTCTCTGTTTACAAGTTAACAAGAAAATGAGGAAAAAATGTGTGAGATCACAGAATGAAAGAAAAGAGAGTGAAATAAGCAACAGAGTGACATAAATAAAATGTCTCTGACGATTTACTGTGATGATGAGAACTGCGAAACGCATCAGGTGTCACACAGAAATCCAATTAGACCTGAATCACCGCAATCCTTTTGGCAAGGGACGTTTACACTATTGATTTCTACAAGTCCTCGCCAGACCCAGCACTCTCTGTGCCCAGTTACATCAGTCACTGTTGCAAATCTCACAGACACTCTCATGCACACATCCAGTCCGTGCCTGACTCATCTGATGACAAATCTAATGTGGTGTAATGGCTAATCCAGTCTGCCTTTTCCAGTTCACAACTATCAGCCAGGAAGTCCACAGAGCTAAAAATGCCAGGGATAAAGGGAGCCGGATCCATCTGACCATTCAACAAATTTTGACCAGTAGATCAATGATCTTTTCTAACTACAGTCCACCGCTGTGGCTCACTTCCTATAACCAGCCGTCTTTTAGCTCCACTCTATTGATTAGACGAGAAACACTGATCTACAATCAATTTGTTTTGTTACAACCATCAAAAGAAATGTAGATGCAAATTTAACTAGTTTTCTTGTAAGTACATTTGTGTGTGTGTGTGTTCCGTCTTACCGGTTGAACGAGTACATTGTTCTTTCCATACAGCAAGTGAATGCGTGAGTTTTGGTGCAGGGATTCGACATACTCTCTCGCCGAGGCTGCAAACTTATCCTCAGACATGCTTCCCGAGGACTGACGCTTTCGTATCTGAGGAAAGTACCATGAATATGACATATTTATGCAGTTTATATTGAACATACTCAACAATCACCCCATATGTATGATATTCTCACCCCAAGTGCAGGCCTGCGTCCCGGCGACACATCCTGGCCCCTGTGGGCCCGGTGAATGCGATGCCTCTGGACCAGCTCATTGGCCGACGGGTCCGTCCAGAAATGATCTGACGTCTTAAGCTTACTGTACTCTAGAGCGCAAGGCCCAACTATAGATGAAAAAAAAAAAGTGATTTCACACAAAACAAATTCTAATGTGATACAACAGTGAATCATAAAAAAATAATGAAATGCTAACAACATTTGAATGCTTTAATATGTTATCAATTAAGAAGTTCAATGAACAATGGCCTGTCAATCTCGTTTATCTGCATTATGAGAAGATAGAGTGTGTTTTATGCATCAGATGGACTCACCCAGCAGTGCCGCCAGTATAGGGCCGAACACAGAGTCGTGTATGAGGGCCTCCCTTTCATAATACTTACTACAAACACACACCAACAGCAAACACACACAATGTGTATGTCAATAACCAGTGACCTCTTTCAAAAGCTGAACAAATAACCCATTATTATTTCATGAGCTCCATATGACAGTCCAAACAATCACAATGGACAAAAAAGGAATGCCTAGCCTTAATCTTAACAAAGAATAATATGAAAAAGAAATATGAGCAAAGCATGTTATGGCTGATATCAATAAGCTGATAATTATATTCATGTTATGGTCAATAACCGCGGGCACGATTTACTAATTCGTTCTCTCATATAAGTTAAATCGTAACCACGAATTAAGAATTTGTTCCTATGACTTAATAATTGGCCACGTTGTCTTTATTCGTTCTCTTGTTCTGATTTTACTAAAACAAGGGAACAAATTATTAGGTCCCACTTTATATTAAGTGGCTTTAAGTACTATGTACTTACATCGAAAAATAAGTCTTATTAAACGATGTCTTCAATATTTTGTAAATGACGAAGCAGCTGTTATGCGACTCTGTAAAGTCGATTTAGATCCATTTATATCCAAAACAGTATAAAAGAGTATCAAAATATAGGCACACTTTTTTTGATGGAGGGCCTGTCCCCCAGGACTGATTAAAAGATAAACGGCCCAGATCACAATATTATAATATACAGTACAAAAAAATAGATATTCAATTTGAATCCTACAAAATAAAGCATAATAAGTACTGATGCTAATTATTACCTTGCGTTATCCACAATATACTGCACAACTTTGTCCAGGACTTTCTCGAAGAGGGCCGTGCGGACCCATATGTGCTTGATGGCCTGTGCGGAGAGTGGCTGAGGTGCTCGTCCGGCAGAGGAGCCCTGCCTCCTGAGAGCCTCCTGTCCTGTGCTCGGAGTCCTCCTGTGAACGAGATGAGCAATGACAAACACATTCACACACAAGATCAAACGTGAATATGACAAAAATGCTCACTTAACATAAGAACATAGATAAAGTCAAGTCTGATGTGACCAAATGAAACAATAGCATTGATTTGCACACATTTTTGCACACCAATTTGCAAGTTTTCTTGGACATTCTCCCAAAACATTATATGAATTTAAGACAAAAGACTTGTCGTGACTAGACCTTCACTCATTTTGTGCTTCTGTTTATCCTCATACTCAACAATACCTTACATTGTCTGGTCTTAAGAAAGAAGCAAGGGATCATGACTGTGCCTGTCAGTAGGTGTTTCTAAGTGTTTGTGCATCTATATACTTCTCCATACAGCATCTCAAAAGGATGACCTGGCTGCTCATCTACAACAGAGCAGGAGGGCCAGCGGCAGTCACAAAGCCCACTCGAACCCGCCAGGCCATTTAGCCAATGAAGACGACACGCACACATGTACACAATGACAGAGGCAGAGCATGTGTCATCCCAAAAGACTCACCCTCAGCGTATTAAAAAAGATCAATCTCACAGATAAAAGACTGAGTAACACGAGAGCCGGAACATCTAAGATTAGAGTTATTGCATCATCTGTCATGCAGACCACTCAACCCGTCAAAAACAGTATTTCCTCTTATTCCTGAAAAGTATTTTTGGGCAAAATCCCTGCAATAATAACTACTATTCAAAAAGTTGGGGTCAGTAAGATTTTCTTTTTTTCAAAAGAAATGAATTCTTTTATTCAGCAAGGACGTATTGAATGACAACTCTCTGAGAGTTTGGTATGTTAATGAGTATGACAATGTTAATGTGTTTGGTCGCTACTGCTGTTGTTATTGCTGCTGCTGTTGATTACAGCTGTTGCATGCAGAGCAAGTACGGGACTTGCCACTGCCAATACAGACATGACACGCTATTGTGAACAAGTAAGACATGCTGCTGCTGTACAAGCATACATGAAAACTGGATAAATTGTAGAGGGTTTCTGAGAGCACACTGCAAAATGCCAAGCAAACGATAGGCAAGTATTTGAATGTTGAGCAGCAAGCTCATTGGCTGCTGATACAGCGGGAACCAATCAGCTGTTCCCCATAGAGAATGATGTGATTGCAAACAGATAGAGTCAAGGACCAATCAGCTGGTGACATTTAAAGTTTTATGACAGAACTTTGTATTTATAATGTTACAAAAGATTTTGATTTCAAATAAAATGCTCTTCTTTTGAACTTTTATTCATAAAAAAAAAATTCAGGGTTTCTCAAAAAAAATTATAATAATAAAATAATAACATTGATAATTAGAAATGTTTCTTGAGCAGCAAATCAGCATATTAGAATGATTTCTGAAGGATCATGTGACACTGAAGACTGGAGTAATGATGCTGAAATTCAGCTTTGCATCACAGGAATAAATTGTATTTTAAAATATATTAAAATAGAAAAGAGTTATTTTAAATTGTAATAATATTTCACAATATTTCTTTGTTTACTGTATTTTTGAACAAATACAATCAGCTTTGGTGAGCATAAGAAGTCTCTCTGATAAAATGAAATAAATCTTACCAACTCCAAACTTTTGAATGCTACTGTATGTTTTGGCTGAGATTACATCACAGTATTCAGTAAGCACTGTTAGTTTTCACTAAGAACCAAACACCAGCTCTAGGGTGACAGACAGTCGTTGCTGCACCTGGAGAACATAAAGAAATCACATAAAAAACAAGATAAAAAAAAAAAAAACATCTTGCTTTAGGGCACTGTCTGCAGAAAGCTAAGATTGAATAGAGCTGTTCAGGAAAAATAAGAGAGAAAAATGAGGAAAACCCCTGGTGGAGATCAGCATGTTTGAGGAAGAGTTAAAAAAATATTTCTGAACTATTTTGGAACACAAAAGAAAATATTTTGTCTTCTATTTATAATTTTTTTTATTGCTGTTTTTGGACCCCATTGACTTTCATTGTATTATTCTTCAATTATTGTTTTATGTTTAACGAAAGGCAGAAAATCATACTAGTTTTGTATCAACATGGCGGTGAGTAAAAGAATAATTTTAGGGTGAACTTCACTTCATCACTTAAACTATCACTAAATAACCAGGAATAATCCTTTCAGACAGTTTCTGTGACTAAGCCAGCTATTCTGAGATCCATTCGGAGGCTGTGGAGAGCTGGGAAGACTGCTGTAATGTTGAGGGAGTCCATCATGGGGTGTAAGCCAATAACACCCCGCAGCCATCAATCTCCCTCCAGCCCGGACATCACACTACACCACAGCTGCAGGCACACCAGAGATGGATGAGTGTGCGGTCTATGCAACAGCGCCCTCATCTTCTCTGATTTACATAAGCATTGATCCCATAATGGCCTGCCACTTACACTGTATGTGTGAGTGTTGGCCACAGCGGTGGACATTCAGTATAAACAAGCAAATAAATCCATGCACCTGAGATGAGCTATGCAGATGCTCTGGAGATGAAACTGTGCGTTTCTGATCCAACAAAAGCAATCATGCAGAGCATCTAGAGCAGCTTCAGAGGCTATTAATAAAGTGAATCCATATCGAATACACAAACTGCACATATTTTTGTATAACGTCAGCTAAACTGTATATTTAACCATTGTTCATGTCAACATGTATTTCATATCACTCATGCAACTTTCTGATAGATGACTACAAGCTCAGGAGTCTCCATTTATAAAGCAAGAAAACAAACACATAGTTAAGAAAAGCAGCAAACTTGTAAGAGACACACAGATATGTTAGCTAAAGAAAAAGAAAACAATTGAAAAATTAACTTAAATTGCAAACTGAAATATTGTTGCAGTGTTTGTCTTGTGGCTTGGCCGATTAGCTTTAAGCTAATTGACATATAATATCCATGTATTTAATAGGGATGAGCAACAAATCAACTAGTATTTTATATATAGAAAAAACATATGATTCTATAATGTAAGCTTTTTTATTTCCAATTTGGAGATCTCCAGGCTGCAGGTATACCCTTATCACCGTTGTACAGCAAATCCTTTAAGTCAGAAGTTGCGCAAACATTTGGAGTACGTCAGAAATTTAATGGGATTGGGAATATAATGAAATATAACAGTTAACTGTCGGGAATGTGTTGTCGCGCCACGCCACATCCAGTGTAGACAGCATCATTGATTATTATGGGTTCTTTTTGTTTTTGTCGCGTCACATCTAGACACGTTGTTTTAAAAGTTTTAACGTTTAAAGTAGATTCATCGCCTGCTTTACGTTTACCTGGCACTGGCAGTCCTTTCACAAACTTGTCCATGCAGAACCATGCATCATTCTTTTATATTTTTACACGGCTTCTTGCAATAATCAATCCTGATTCTTCACATGTAGCAGTGTGTTATTCCATGATAGCAACCGCTACAACTGAACAGACCACTCAAGCTGGTATTGTAAGCCATCTTGAGGTAATAAAATATGTCAAATTAATATTTTGTGTTCAATTATTTGAATTAGCCACATAATAAGTGGGATCATTTCGCAGTGGGGTCTTGTATCACCCTGAGGAGGTTTCTTTTATATAACAATCTGCTGCCTGTACACTATCCCTTAGCCTTGCCATGCCTCCCTTTTTATAACTCTGGCACCCCCTCCCCCAGGGGTCTACCCCCCACTGAAGTACAAATGTGTTTAGAGTGCAATATAAGAAATTAATGACATGCAGTTGCTTTATTAGATCTGAGTTTGAGCCCTGAATCGCTGCGGTAGAGGTATTCAATAACCAGCGAGCATCTTGTTGCTCTAGCAATGGTGACACCATGGTGTTGCTGTGGCAACGTCAGTAACCGAGTGTGTGCGGTGGGGGATGGGTGGTTAAAATGGACAGGCAGGGAACACCGCAGATCATGTGACTAGCAGCACTCCACAATAATGCTTTAAATGTGTGTGTGTGTGTGTGAGCTACTGTACTGACACACCAAAGTGGCTTCAACTAATCTCTGACCACATCACCTGGAGATTGTGGCTATTAGACCAGAGAGGTCCACTCTTGAGTGACACATTGGCCATGTGGCTCCGCTAATGGAGAGTTAATTGGAAAATAAGAAGCTGACCGAAGCCCTGGAGCATCCGCCCAAACCATCCCTCATTTAGAGTGCTGCAGAGCCAGTCAACGCAGCAAATCATCCCTCTTCACACACCAGATGTGATCTGCTTCCTGCTTTCATCATTGTCTCAACAGCTTATCAGTCATAAAGCATTGCTTATATCACTAATATGATCAGTTCCAGTTTATGGCTTCTTTGCCTTTTAGCATATTACTTACTCTACTTACAGTTCATAATAATAAGCAGAATGAGAGACTGTTAAAAGTAAAGTATGTCATTGCTGTATGTTGGGGCAGCCTAATATACTGATTCATAATTGGCGAATTTTGCACCATCTACACTGTTTTTGAACCTAACCGAATCAACACTGAACTGACTTCAGATGAATAATGACACAATTGTCTTTTTTAGAGCTGATTTACAGCAGAATTGAATTCTGTTTGCATCATTAATTATTATTTTCCTGTTTATCACTGTAAAGCTGCATTGAAACAATCTGTATTGTATAAGGCGCTATATAAATAAAGGTGACTTGACATTATTTCCGTAAACTTTGTTACATTATTCATTGGTAACCAGATTTTAGAAAGGCTGGAGAACCTAGTCAAAAGCAAAAGCTATGTGGCTATTGGCTATGATAGTGGTTCCCACAGTGGGAGGCACAACCCCTAGGGGGGACCCGAAGTTATAAAAAGGGGGACGTGACAAGGCTAAAGCCCAAAGTATACTTCAGGTTTTTGTGCGTATGTGAGAGTCCGCATACAAATTTTGTCACCAGAAAAGTACACTATGCGCGCCACCCGATTTTTGTAACTGCGCATTAAATTGGTTTTGCACTAATCAGTTGTCCCACGAAGTGGCAACAGTGGCCTAGGCCATGGTTTTACAGTAGAAAACGAAACTAAAAAGACGGAACAGCAACAACAAATGTTGTGTGAGGGGGTAATGAGATACCCGCAATTTTAGCTTAAAATGATACAAAGACATTTGTATCGGTCATAACTTCCGGAGAAAAATAGCGCAGACACTGGACAAAGATGAAACTTTCTAGAACACATGTCGACCCCTGGTTTCGTGCACTCTATCAAATGGAGTATAATTTTAAAAAGTTACGTGTTCGACTATGTGCATATGCTAGCATACGCGAAAAGAACAAAGTATACTTTGGACAGGACAGTTCACCCAAAAATTTTCATTTTTTCATTAATTACTCACCCGTTCCAAACCCGCAAGACTTCGGAACACAAATGAAGATATTGTTGATTAAATCTGAGCGCTTTCTGACCCCACATAGAATGCAACGTAATCACAAGGCGCAGAAAGGTAATGATAATAATAATAATTTTTTACATTAATATTTACATGGAAAGAGGGGAATCTCCTTAACCACCACTAATTGGCAGTATCCACCTGAAAGATGTGACGGCAGCCACAGTGCACCAGAACACCCACCACACACCAGCTTATTGGTGGAGAGGAGACATGTGATGAGTGATGAAGCCAATCAGTATGTATGGGGATAATGGACAGAGGCCAATAGGCAAATTTGCCAAGGTTAAACCCCTAATTTTTTTCGAAGGACATCCTGGGATTTTTAATGACCACAGAGATCCAGGACCTCGGTTTAACGTCTCATCTGAAGGATGGTGTTTTTTGATAGTATAGTGTCCCCATTACTATACTGGGGTGTTAGGACCCACACAGACCACAGGGTGAGCACCCCCTGCTGGCCTCACTAACACCCCTTCCAGCAGAAACCTGGTTTTCCCAGGAGGTCTCCCATCCAGGTACTAACCAGGCTCAACCCTGCTTAGCTTCAGTGGGCAGCCAGTCTAGGGCTACAGGGTGAACTAACGCTTTGACGGATAGTGTACACTATGATTAACCGATAGCCCACATGGCCAACGTGATATCAGCTGAAAAGAAAATTGTTTAATTAAATGAAAAGATGCATAAAATAATAATAATTTCAATTAGATTGGGCATAGTTTTGCGCACAATAAGAAGTCAGACCTGGTGATTTCGGCCTGCTGCTGTAGCTGTTCTTGAACCTTGCGACAGATCTCACTCGCCGTGGTGTTCACCTTGCCGATCTTGGTGAAGAGGGCGGCGATCTTATCGCTGCGGAGGAATCCAGCCGCTCTTCGCTTCAGCAGGTGACTTAAGCAAGCCTCAATGGAGCCTGCAGGAACATAGAGGGAGGAGTTGATAAGAGGTATGCAGGCAAAGATCAAACAGAACACTGAATAAACTTAAGCAATTAGCATCTTATTATTTCCAACTGCTTAATGAATTCCTTTAATAACAGCCATTTGTTCTCACAAGTCAAGTTTTTAATTCCATTTCTTTCCCAATGGGCTTCGCTATCTATGAACTCGCATGATGCAAGGGAAAATCTTATTGCAGAAGTAATTGTGTTCTGCCTCATACTCATTCTCCTTTTGTGAGGTAAACAGCCATGACGGGAAAACAATTGCAACTGGGAACGAGATTTACCGCTGGTTCCTGGAGCACAGCTAAATATTTCAGTAAGGCAGAGTCAGGGCGAACTACCTGTTACTGCGCCTGGGATTTAACCGCCTCAAGCGCTGTGGGCTCACTTCAAAAACAAATAAACAACGGCAACAGTTCCCCAGCCCCCTAATCTCACCGATGAAGGATGGAGAGGATGTTCATATTGGCGCAAAAGCATGACTAATGCGTTAGTCCATCTTTCTTGACAAGTAGCCAAGTGCTTGTGCGCCAAGAATAACATAAATCAAGATACATGAGGAGAGTTGCCCAGCAAAGAAACTAAAATACTTTTTTTACATGATCGCAATGAAAGGCCAGTTATGAGATTTGCATCTGCCGTGACAGCTGAGTAAAGTCAACCTATCGACTCGCTGTGTGATTGATGCTATCAATATCTCAGCGGTATCGAGGTCCTTTCGCTGCTACATAATCGACTGCATTTGCGGAAGCAATCAGATGTTTATGGCAGTAATAGCACTTTTATTGCTCGGCTTGTGCCACCGGAGGCAGTGGCTTAAGCATTCCCAGCTTCAAGTTTTTCCCGTTAACAGCCTTTATGATACATTTAGACAGCTAAAATGCGCATTCATGAAGGGAAAATGCATGCAGACAGGGATTGCATAGGACTATTTCCAGGGGCCTCACAAAAGAAGCTGAACAGCAGGGCCCATCAACGCATACAGTTTGAGTCAACTACTATGGCAATAGCTTTTAATAAGATTTGACCTTTTTTTTTTACTCTGAAGATGTGCAGACATGCAGAAAGACACTTTAACAACAAGTTGCAAATATGTTTCTAATCTACACGTCTAATTTCAGAGCATACAACGAGATGAATCATCTAAGTGGCTGTTAAGTACTTCCCCTTGAGAACCCAGAACGATAACCGTCCTCTCCCAAAAGCAGCTCTGATCTGAACAGTGATGCCCTGAGAGGCACTATAAGAAACGGCACTTCCCGTGTTTCTCGGATCCATCATTCAGTGAGCAACAAATGTGTAGACAAAGCGCTGTGCATTTGAGAAAAAAGCTGAACACTCATGAAGATGTATTTACATAATCTATCTGTGCCTGCTGGTTTGCACTACTTTCTGTGTGCATCCATACACCCACAAGCTACTCTGGTCTCATGCTCGAAGCACACGTTTGAATGCACACAACCATTTTAGGAAAAAATAATGCCTCATTTTGTCTATTCATCTTGTATTCAATTGTTCATTGTGGAAATGACAATATACATTTAACTCGTATCTCATATGGGTAAGATGCTTTGTGCATTTAACTTAAGAAAGCTTTGAAACAATGCACATGGGATATCAGTATGTCATCACAGAGACATTAAAATGGTCCATCTGGTTCAAGGGTGAACTGCATTAGAAGAGCATCTGACAGACCACATGGGGATTTAATGAACAACAGATTAGACATATTACCTCTATAAATCATTTGCTGCAATTGCTATTCTTAATGGGGCATTAATGACTGAAAGACTCCATTGGTCTTTCAATCATGGAAGCTATGTAATTTTTAAATACGTCTATCCAAGTTTATAAAACTATATGTACGCCATCCATAGATTCCTTTCCTATGTGACAAATTTTGATTTGTCTTTGTGGTGCAATCTAAACATTTCTCTGCTTATGGCAAAAGACTACAGGCAAAAGTATTGGTTTTTTTTTTTTCATGCACTGGTCAATATCAAGAGCTTGGTCTATTTAGCCTCCAGAACATGCTTCCTTTCAGACTGCAATGAAAATATCCAAAATACACATTTACAGAGTTTATTTTACTCCATCTGCTTGCATCTACATGTATTTATTCAGCATATGCAAATCCAAAGCGACATCAAGCAATTGTTCAAAAAGTTATTTTCCTCATGCACTGAGCCAGAAATCTCCACTTCAGAAATACTAACATACACTAAATGCTCAAGTTTAATTTATATCTTAAGGTTTTTACTGATGGGTTTGTTCATATATCATTCACCTGGTTTATACATAAATGTATTCCTTAAAATATTTCTGGCTGTTGAAAGATGTTTTTTCTGATTTATAGAGTGATAGATTGCCTGGCTTGTCTTAAGTACTTGAAAAAGTTTCTTAACAAAGAATAATATTTTAGATACATTTCAGTCTGGGGTGGGCACAGAATCAGCCCTTTTAAGGGTTGTTAATGATCTTCTTTTAATTACAGATGCAGGTAATCATGCAGCATTCATTTTATTGGATTTGTCAGCAGCTTTTGACACCATCGATCCTTTAAAGCAGTTTGTTGGTATTCAGGGGACGGTCTTAAAATGGTTTGCCTCTTATTGGAATGTAGATCATTTTCAGTGAAGATTGGTAACTATTTCTCTGCTCCAGCACCTATTACCTGTGGGGTCCCACAAGGGTCCATTTTGGGTCCAGTCCTGTTTTCATTGTACATGCTCCCTTTGGGAAGGATTTTTAAGATGTATGGTATTTCTTACCATCTTTATGCAGATGACACTCAAGTCTACTTGCTGTTGAGACCCAGTAGTAAGGATTCCAATGCCATACCTCTTAAGTGTCTGGAGGAAGTAAAGCTGTGGATGGCTGAAAACTTCGTTAAATTGAATGAAAACAAAACAGAAATTGTTGTTTTTGGTCGCACAGAAACGATAACTTAGGCCCATGGAAGGGGTACCTGCAGGATCAAGTAAATAACTTGGGAACTATTTAAGATAAAGACGGTGGTTTGTAATTGCTTCTTCTATTTAAGGAATATAGCCAAATTGAAACCAAAAGAAATTTCTCCATGCTTATATTTTTTCCCGTCTAGATTATTGTAGTTCTCTTTATGTTGGGACCTGCCAAACATACGTTGTTTGCTTGCCGCTAGTACAAAATGCTGCTGCAAGGTTAATGAATGCTGGGGAAACGGATCATGATACTCCCGTTTTCCTTTTTAGGATGGCTACTAGTACAATTTAGGATACAGTATAAGATTCTGATATATGTTTTAAAGCACTTCACGGAATGGTGCCAGAATACTTAGCTGAGCTTATTAAGCCCTACACTCCAGGCAAAAAGATAATCGAACAAGTTTCTTCAAACTATTCCCCGTGCGTGTCTCAAATTGAAGGGGGATCATGCTTTCTCCGTCGCTGGTCCAAGACTGTGGAATAATCTGCCATTGGATGTTAGATCTACCTTAACTCTAAGGATCATTTAAAATCTTATTTGTACTCTTTGGCATTTTAGTACATTAGTACACATGGATGTTTTTATGTTTTGTCCTGATGTTCTTTTGCTTTCTATTGTAATGTACAGCACTTTGGAACTAGCCTGTAAGGTGCTATATAAATAAATAAATGACGAACGAACAATAAAAAGAAATATCCAAAAATCCTCTCTGGAAAAAATCTTTACAATGCAAAAAAAAACAAAAAAAACAAGCAACATCAACATTCAAACATAACATTGCAGAAAACCTGTAGGCTAATACAAAAATAATTGACTTAACGTACTGTGATTAATAAACTGGGGAAGTATGGTGATGTCTCTCAGTTAACAAATTTACCTTATTCATGGTGTCTTGCCTTATCTGAGGCTAAGAGGCACAATTAGCCATCATTTTTATCAAGCTCAGACTGACAGAAAACAGTAGACCATGTTTTAGCCATATATTGTTGCACATTACTATATTGAGATCAGCTTTTGAGGCGCTATGACATAACACACGTGAACGCGCTCACAACCAACTATACACATTGATCGATGGCTGTAATCAGAGCTACTATCTGAGAGCGGGGGGGTCTGGATGGTGGCGATCGCTGCCGTCCGTAGGGGAACACACCTGTGACTGTGCAGTCAAGCTGTGAGTCACAGTAATAGACAGTATGAACTGCATTACAGAGGTACTCGGCAGCTGCACAGAGCGTAGGAGGCGAGGGAGGACCATACTGCCGTGCAAAGGCAAAAGACCTTCGTTTTTGGTCGAAAATTAGTTATTGATATTTTTGGCACATTCAAGACCTCCTTTATTCATGTGGATAAGTATCTTGAGTCAATTCCATTATTTTTTCGAGAAAATAATGGGTTGTCTTAACAGTAACTTCCAAAAGCCGAGGCAGAACACCGTAACATCAGTTACCGCTCTTTGGCTTTGTTTTGGAACGCTCAAATTGAGTTACGGTACTCTGCCTTTGTTTAGCCGCGCGTCAATATAAAGTTACTGTGCCGGTGTTCTATCAAATAATGATACCTATCAGATTGTACAGTGTTCTGCCTTTGTTTTACTGTCCATTAAAATTGAAATTACGGTGTAACCTGTGTACTTTGTACAGCTGCCATCAGTCCCTTTAACTTCTGATGTCCTCAGAGCTTTGTCCTGCGCAAACGCGGTCAGTATGGTCTGAACCCGCTCCATCGACAAACATGCGATATCGATCGTGAAGATATGCAGAGTTGACAGAAAAATGTTACACATGCCGTAGCAGATGAATACAGCAAAGAACTAAAGCCCCGTCTCACCCAGTTCAGGTACCGGACCTGGTTGGAACACTCATGCATCTAGCTGGCAGAGTGCCAAAACTTCGCCGGTGCCTTTAGCACTGCCATAAACACGGTCGAGCCGACGCAGGAATAATATATCACATGGAGTGTTAATAATGAAGCAACACGGCCCAGGTATATTGGTGCATACAACATAATGAAGCAACAAGTGCATACAACATCAGACCAGCTGTTACAAGCGGGTTATATCTACAATCACAGCGTCCGGAATAAATCTGCACATGAATCTCAGGAAGCGCCTGTGATGAGGGCTATCAGAAAAGTTAGTAAAGACATCGTTAAAATAGTCCAAGTGACTACAGTGGCTCAACCTTAAGTTTATCAAGCGACATAGGCTCACTATTGGCCAGCATCACATGCATCACACAAATGACCAGCGTCGGCCAATAGTGAGCCTACGTTCTGACGTACAACCCAGAAGCGCTGCGCTGTTACTCTACGTGAACTCACTCAGAAGCCCACACAGAAGAAAATGAATAGTAGAATAAAGTAGAATATTTTTGTTTGTTTTTTGCACACAAAAAGTATTCTCATCGCTTGATAAACTTAAGGTTGAGCCACTGTAGTCACTTGGACTATTTTAATGTCTTTACTAACTTTTCTGGGCTGGCAGATATCGATTACCTAGCAGCCTATGAAGGAGTGAGCGAGCTCTCAGATTTAATCAAAAATATCTTAATTTGTGTGCCGAAGATGAACGAAAGCCTTACGGGGTTGAACAACATGAGGGTGAGTAATTACTGACAGAATTTTCATTTTTGGGTGAACTGTCCCTTTAAGGTCTTTTGCCTTTGTAGGGCAGCATAGACAAGGACTGAAAATGAGGGGCAGAGAAAGGCAGGCCAGAAGAAAGCCAGAGTTAAAGTGATGAAGACTGAGAAAATGAGAGAGGTGAGAGAAACTACAGACCCAAAAGAGGAGATTAATAAAGTAGAAGAAAGGGGAAGAAAGAAAATGGAAGAGGCTCAGTGACTCACTGCTCTCTGGCACTGCTGTACTTAATCAGCCTGATCTTTGTCCCTCGGTCTGGACTCAGGCTCAGTCTGGACTTCAAGTGCTGGCCTTATGGAAAAGAGCATGTTCAGATTGTTCATCTGAATACCAATGACGACCAGTTAAGATGAGAATTTCCTCTGGACAGTGCTATGTGGAACTGATCATTCCCACAGGGAAGTGCTGGTTAAGAAAATGTGGGTATTCGATTCAATATTCGATTCAGTTCAATACATTTTTTATTCAATTCTGAATCAATTCAATTGCACAAGCTGAAATAATAAAAACGTTCACCCAAAGACACTACCAGCATCGTTACTGTTAACTAAAACTGAAATAAAATAATAATTTAGCTAAATAGAAAAATAAAAAAACAGAACTTATAAAGATGACAAAGGCACATAAAATTACAAAAACTTAAACTAAATCAAATCCACTTTAAGGCAAGCCTCCAAGGTTGGCAAAAAAAAAAAAAAGTGTAACAAATTGATATCAATGGGGGAGAGGCTTCACTATGCTGAATAAACTGCTTTTGTGATAAAACAGCTTATCATTCAAAGAATCGACAGCCTGTCGGCCAATATCCAATGTTTGTCATTAAACATTAGTTTTGGATTGAGACCATTTTGATTCAGTTTATGACACTTCTCATTCATTTCTATGTATATCTATATATTTATCCACAAACAGTGATTGAATTTCTGTCAGAGTTGTGCGAAAATCAATGACATGATTCAAGTTGACCATTACACAGAGGTCGGTATCTCCCAATCGCCCCTCTGCTGCAGATCTTGTTGTCTATCCCCTTGAAAGCACATCACTTCTGACTTTGAAACTGCCATGACAAGTCACACTTTCATCTGAATGACCTGGATTTTCTCCATAGGGAAAGATTATCTGTCAACAATGTAAATTTCAGTCTGTTTCTCATTCAAAGCTCAAGTATGGCTCTGATGATGTTTGGTGCTGACTGTTTGGTCCTTTTACTCACCCTAATGTTGTTCCAAACCTGTATGAAAAAAGAGAACAAAAAAGAAGATATTTTTAAGAATGATGGTATTCCAACACGTTTGGTTACCACTGACTTCCATTTTACGCACCACGAAAAGTAAAAAGACATTGCCTCAAAATATCTTCTTTTATGTTCTCCACAGAAGAAAAGGTCATATAGGTTTGGAACGACATGAAGGTGAGTATACCTTTAAGGTTTGGGACTGTTCTGAGACTGAGACTGCAAGGAAAAGCTTCATAAGATGGTCAATAGGATGAGGAAGAAACCTTGGGAGGTAGTAACACGCAGAAGGTATGCAGAATCTTCAACGTGATGACAAATATTGTGCTCTACAGATGTTGTTCTCAAAAGAAAAGTTTTTTTTTTTTTTTTTGCTATGCTATTTCTATGAGGTGAGAATGAGCCGAGTTTAAACAGTTAGACACCTCTATTAATACAGGCATCCGTAGTTTTTTGTGAAAGGAAGGAGTAAAGTGTGAACACAACCCATTCCTGTCACCAGGAAGCCTTGCAAAATGGCAGAAAACATTTCTCTCTCTCTCACACACACAGTTTATGATGTATTCACCCCATTCCTGCTCTCAAGACACCTGAGACTCCTGCTTTCATGATCCTATTAACTGCTATGTGTCTCCTTCCAAACCAGTGACTCTCAGTCAAACAAACCTCACATGGCTGGATTCATCTCAGTCTTTGAATAAAAACAGGATAGATTGACAAAGTGGAATCCAAAAGTCTAAGGCCACACTGAAAATCTAAAATTTGAGAAAAAAAAAAAAAAAACATAAAATTTTAATTACTGGTAATAATAAAATAAAATAAATTGTATTACATAAAATTAAAAATACATATTTGGAAAAAAAATTGAATTGTTTCTTGGTCCTTGAATATACAGTATGTGTGACATTGATCATCTGACTTTGTTCATACAAATGCCTTTGTTTCCAGTGAAGCTCAAGATGCTCTTTGGATCTTAAATCAATGCTGGAGACACAAACTTGTGTCTGAACTTCTGCATGAACTTCATGCAGCTTGAATACTTTGATCAACAAAAAAAAAGAAAAAAAAGATGGATGAATCAAATGCATTCTCATATTAAAAAGTCTCTCTTTTTTAACTTTTAACTCAAATCTTCATGTTGATAATAGCCTATATTTTTTTTAATGCAAAATACAAATAAATCACTAGTGGCCACAGACTTATGCATGCATTTTTTCCATAAATAATTTTTTTATTGATAACAAATAATTCTAGATGTTTAAATTAAAGGGTTAGTTCACCCCAAAATTAAAATGATCCCACAATTTACTCACCCATAAGCCATCCTAGGTGTAAATGACTGTCTTCTTTCAGCCAAACACAATCAAAGTTATATAAAAATATCCTGTCTCTTCCAAGCTTTATAATTGGAGTGAATGGTACCTTGTTTTTTGAAGCCCAAAAAAGCGCATCCATCCATCATGAAAGTAATCCATACGGATCCAGGGGGTTAATAAAGGCCTTCTGAAGCGAAGCGTTTTGTAATAAAAATATCTATAATTATAAATTTATAAACCGTAATCACTAGCTTCCGGTAACATCCAGTGAACTAACGTTCAATGTGGGTGAACTAATCCTTTAACATGCCAAGACTTTAAATCTGACACAGATACTGTTCAAATGAACTGAACGAGTACACTCTAAAAAATAAAACATTGGGTCAACAAAAAAAAATATGTTAACGTTTTCCACTAGAATTTTTATGTTAAGACTGCTGGCAGAATTACATTAATTCAAAGCGATGTTTTGAGTACGGTTAATTACTTTTTTTGGGCCACAATAAAATGCATTTCTAAGTAACACGAACTTAATAATTTTCAACATGAATGCAAGTAATTAAGTTGATCCAACATAATGTTTTAAGTTAGGTGAAGCAGTTTTTTTGGCCACAATCAAGGGTGTAGATTTGGTTTGAACATTGGGGGGGTTGAAATTTGGGTCTGCATATTTTTCATGTGATCATGGTATAAATATTGGGGGGGTTGTAATGCATAGATTTAAATATTGGGGGGGTTATCTCCCCCCCAACCCCCCCACAAACTACGCCCCTGGCCACAATAAAACACATTTCTAAGTAACATGAACTTAATAATTAAGTTGATCTCTGCAAGAGTTAAGTTGAGCCCTTTTGTTTTTATTTGAAGTTGATTACTCTTTTAAACATACATGTAACATTCATCTTTTAATATATTTCCCTTTCAAAAGATTTAAATGAACTGTATTACCATGTCCTTTCTAATACAACGTAAAGCATACATTTTCTTAGAAATCAACCTATAGCCGACTTATCACTTCAAATCAAACATTCAATTGAAATGTATGGTCACTACACTGTCATTGGACAGGAACACAGAAAACATTTCATCACTGGATAGGTTTCGTTCGTTTATTTAAAGTGTGGTTTATGTCAGCTGAATGTGCGGAACGCTTTTCAGAGAAGATAAGGCAACGTTATTTTAGTACAATTAACACCCAGCGGTAGCTAAGGGGAAAAAATCTCTGAATGCTTCACGTGAAACTTCGGTCTTCCGACCTATTACCATCGTGTCAATTCTCTATTGATTTTGATGGTAATATCAGTTTTGATTAACGTTAATATGCGCGAGGAAGGGAGGGAGAACAAGACAGTTTGAAGACTGTGAGAGTGCGCGCGCGTGGCCGGAGGAGGGTCTCTCTCTCTCTCTCTCTGCTCGTTCTCTCAGTAAAATGCGCGGGCGCCTGTCACAATTGTAAACAATAAAAACGAAATTTGGAAAACTAAAACGGAATTCATAGGGCCCTACATAACTCCGACTTGTTTTGAGCAAAGTATCTGAACAAATAGCGTAGCTACTAGCCAACTTTACCTCGGCACACAGACTAACAGCCTACTATCAACACTGCTCAAATTTCAGAGTAAGGACTTCCAGATTTCGGTATTCGGTTACAGTAGGCTATCACCAACAGAATCCTGAGCGAATATGTGTAAGCATAAAATTACTTACCATTCACCACATTACGCTTCAGCGAGTTTCAGCTGTGGCCACACTCGTCTGGCCTTAAACATGCACACGGTAACTGTGGACCGTTTACACGTCATCAAATTGTTTTTTACATTAACAGAACTTAAAATTAAATTAATTTTTGATCAACTGAAAATGTTAAACTCTGACAAGTCATGATAGTATGTTTAATCAATAGGCATAATTTGTGTGTCATCCCAGCTCAATAAAATAACAATTACAAGTAAAAAGTCTAACAGTATCTCAGAACTTGATTTTTTATTTCACAACAATATATATATTTAAGTAATGACTAAAGGTCCTCTGAATTAGTTTTTAGAGTGAAGCATCATAAATATGACCAACAGTGTACTCCTAAGTGGAATCTCTCGATTATAAGCACACTTCCTTTCACTACATTATTGCTTCAGTCATGACAAGCTCACCTCTTTTTTGTATAGAACTTTTAACTAAAAAATGTGTGCTGATAATACTTTTGCTTGCATTTTAGCATAAATGAAACTTTTATTGATGAAAAATAAATTATAGATGCATAAATTAACATGCTAAGACCTTAAATCTGACACAGATACTGTTCAAATGTGCTTCCATTTCCCATGGCCTAGCAGGTCATCCTCTCAAACCAGGTGATTAAGTATTGATTCACTCTAACGGTCCATCAGACCAGCAATCTCGTCTCTGAGAATTACAGCGGTGATCGCAAGCTTGGGTTTTATCTAATCTCTCTGGACAAAGATGTGCAGGTTGAATAGATATCTATCTGCTTGCACCACCCTCCATCCACCGTGTGAAAGAGAGTGTTTACTTCATCAACACTCTATTTGTCTAAGCACCTACGAAACATAGAGATGCTTTGATCAGCTGAGGGATGCGCAGCGCTCAGCCACAGCTGCTGACACTATGGGGAAGAGTAGAGCGGTGACCAAACACCTGTTCCGGAGACAGGAAAACATGACAATGCTGCATTCACTTGACAGAAACACCCACTGAGAACATTCCCTGATGCCGCTGTCAGAGACAGCACTGTGTTTTTAGGGACTATTATTAAAAACCAAATGCACCATGCAATACACTTTGTTTTTGGTATTTTTGAAAGTAATAACTAACACATAATGAGAGAGAGTTTTGGGCTGGTTGAATATGTCATCAATGTTGTCTCGTATAGCTAACATTAAGAAAGTGGTTTGTGAATTTTCAGTCTTAAAACATCAAACAAACCATGTTTTGCGCCCATGGTTTGTTTGTGAACCGTATTGTACACTCACAAATTAATTCAACGATGTCTGCCTTGTTCAATTTAAGTAACACGATTTTGTCACAACTTAATTTCATTGTGTTCAATTGACCTAATCTATTTAAAACTGAAGTTTATTTAATTATTTTGTTTTGGGACTACATAAATCACTTTTGTTGACAACTAACTGGGCGGTGGACGTGTAGTTCCCAGCAATGCTTTGCAAGGGACTGCATTTAGAGAGTAAAAAAATCGAACTTTTCATTGAAGTAAAATAATTGAAATTGTGGGGAAAATCACATTCCATTTGAAATAAATGTTTTTCACCAAAACACGTTGGCCATAATTATTGGCAACGTTTTATTAAATACTTTTGCTGCCTCATTTTCCTAAGATATTCTCATTTAATGCCTGATGAATTTTAGGAACATCTGACAAGAGATCAGAGACCATTCCTCCATACAGAATCTCTCCAGATCCATGTTAGTGCTTCTCCTCTTTGGTTCAACCCACTCATTTTCTATAGAGTTCAGGTCATGGAACTGGGACGGCCATTTTGTGCTCAGGCCAGGGACACATTTTTGTGTTGATTTTGATGTTTGTTTTGGATCATCATCCTGATGAAAGATCCAACCACGGCCCATTATAAGATTTTTAGCCGAGGGCGTCAGGTTTGATTTTTTATCTGTTGGTATTTGCTAAAATCCATGATACCATGTATCTGAACAAGATGTCCAGGACCTCCAGCAGAAAAACAGGCCCACAACATTAAAGATCCAATGGTATATTTAACCGTGGGCATGGGGTACTTTTTATCCCTGCTTGCACCAAACCCTTCTGGTGGGGTTTAATGCCAAGAAGCTCTTTTTTTTTTTTTGTTTCATCTGACCACAGATCCAGGTTCCTTTTGAAGTTCCAGTCATGTCTGACACCTGAATATGCTGGAGTTTGTTCTTGGATGAGTGAAGAGGATTTTTCTCGAGTTTTTTTAGGGTTTCTGACCCCAAGACTCAACTAATCTCAGCAATTCTCTATCTGTGATCCTTGGAGAGTCTTTGGCCACTCAAACTCTCCTCCTCGCCGTCACCGTGCATTAAGACAATATAGACACACGTCCTCTTCTAGGCAGATTCGTAACATCTTTAGTTGATTGGAACTTCTTAATAATTACTATTTTCTAACAGCCACTTTCTACTTTGTGAAGCTCAACAATCTTTTGCTGAACATCAGAACTATTTTCTTTGGTTTTACTCATTGTGATGGATGATTAAGGGTATTTGGCCTTTGTGTTTCCTCATATTTATACTCCTGTGAAATAAGAAGTCACAGCTAGACAATTTCATGTTCCTAAAAAAAATGTAAATATAAATGTAAATATATGCAGAGATATTTTACTCATAAGAATTTCTACGGGTGCCAATAATTGTGGCCAATGTGTTTTGTAGAAAAACATTTAGGCCCATTTCATAATGTGATTCACATGCAACCATATCAAATATAATGATATATTTTATATTCTTGATCACAAGACAAGGAGAATTTTGTGCACTTCAGTTTCCATGCTCCACAGGAAATGGACATGCGCTAAAGCTTCTCAATCCCAAATAAGCATGTCTCCCACTGGGGAGCCACTCCTACGCACTACCTCTCTCGGTTCTAATGAAGGGAGACAACATCAACTAGTCCGGCCCCGGCATGGAGACACTGAGAGAACAAGAACAACAGTTGATACTGCCATAGGTTAATGTCTTAAGGAATGCTGAGGAGCATCAGGAGTCGTGTCCGTCTGGCAGCTGGGAATTGTGGGATTTGAGGAGGGTTTAGAGAAGTCAGTGGGACATCATTTAGGCTAACACAATGTTGGTACAGATGGGATTAAGACAGATTATTTGAGAACCTGATTGTTTGCAAATAGGTATGTAATGAGGATTGAAATGTGTCTCTGTTTCTTTGTTTGTTTCTAAGTCATAAACTTAACCAACCAAATCAAAGAAGAATCCACACAATACAAACTTTGACTTGAAGCAAAGAAAGTAAGACTGTGGTACAAGAAAAAAAAAAAAGACTGTACTTACAGTAATCTTATTTTATATCATTTTGTTCATTATAAAGATAATTTTAAAACAATTATTATTAGAAATTATATTCAGAAATATATGTGACAAGTGTCAGAGAATGTATGTAGAAAGACATCATTTCCAATGCTTCGTCAGAATTGAATTTAGAATGCCTTTTAAAATCAATTTTATTTTAATTTGAATTGAGGTAGCAAACAGGAAATAGAATTTCAACACAAATTTGAATATATAAAAAAGCATAAGTAAAGTAAATAGACAATTATAAAGAAATTCAACTAATGTTTTATTACTTTTTTTATTAAGATAAATTCTAAACAATGGCTTGACAAATACTTGTTTGAAAGACAGACAGATAGATAAAAGGATAGATAGACAGATTTTCTGCAGGTCTAACAGTCTCATTGTCCAATCAGTGAAGAGAGATAACAACGAGCCATCAGAGACCCCCATCAATCTAAGCAGCGCTCCCTACAGTCATCCAGTCACACACCAGCACACACACACACATCATTCCAACAGGTGAGCTGATCACGACTGAACGACTGGTGAAAATCAGCCACAAACCCCAAACGGCAACACATAAATAACATCCCATCTAGACTGCCAATCATCAACAACAAAAACACCTCCGTCAGAGACACCTGAAACAGGTCTTCCCATCAACCCCAGTGGACAGCTCCGTGAAAGTCCATGTCATTCAACATAAAGCGTCTCTCGGCGCACTCTTGTAGCTGATGAAATCTACGGGAATATGACACCGGCCCTGTCCTCATGAGCAGAGCGAACTGTACAACCTTGGTGGAGTTCAAGCTGTGAAGGCCACCTGGTCCCCAGAGTGCAGTCCCCTGCAGACAGCATCAG
Source organism: Squalius cephalus (assembly GCF_949319135.1). NCBI lineage: Eukaryota > Metazoa > Chordata > Actinopteri > Cypriniformes > Leuciscidae > Squalius > Squalius cephalus. The sequence goes on along the minus strand of NC_137132.1, from coordinate 14,810,217 downwards.
AGCCATAGCGTGCAGGGGGCTTGTGAGCTCCTCAGTACCGTGCCAGGGATAATCTTATCAATTGTGGGCACAGCCGATGTTATTTATCAGCCTAGCACCTGTATCATACTGTGAGGAAGCAGGCATGGTGCACTTTTACTACAAATCTGGAGGGCGATCAGTGTCCGAATTGCCAGCTGTGGCCACCCTCACGGTCACTTCAGGGCACAGCACACTGTCTTCAGAAATAACCCTAAAGAAGACCACCGACCGAGGGGGTTACATAACCGGTGTGTTTGTTTCAGCAAATGTGTGCGTAATAGCCTCTGACATGGCCAAATCCCTGTATAGAAACTGTGTTGTCATGGAGATAGACCATAATTAGTGAAATACTAGAGTCTTCTGCAGCATCTGTGGTCTCCCTAAATGATGCACAAGCACATATGTGGAGATACAGGACTGACTGCCAAAAGGGAAAGCTAGACTAATGATGTGTCAGCCGATGTTTAACCATTTTGACAGTATCAGCATCTAGGGGCATAAGAAGAAATATTAAAATGTAGAGTGGATTATAATAAATCTGATCAGCCTCTCTTCATGAGTATGACATCATTTTTGAATTCCTAGTTTCCATGGATACACTCAAATGAGTTAATATATGAAACCTTAAAACAAAACATTACAGAAATGTCAGGTATTTTAACCTTTTTCACATAGAAATTTAATAATCAGTCTTCATTTTACACGGAAAACTGTGTATATTTTTCGAAGCACAATAAACATTTTAAAAACAGAAAGTCCACTGCAGTATTACTGGAGGTTTGCCAATTACGTCAAATTGCATTTTGTTTCTATTCATCATAACCTTGAAAATACAAAAAAAAAATGTTTTTAAGCAGAACAACTGTTTTCTGTAACGTTCAGTTTCGTTTGGACTTTTACAGTGCGTCCGAAATCGCGTACTGTCTGAGTAGGTACTACATTTGAATTTGAACTTACTTCGCAACAGTTAAAAAGGTATGTTCTATATAGTATGAATGTGCGTAGTATGAATGTAATCCGGACATACTACATCCGCCATGTTGTCATTATAATGTGACCTACCAGCATCAATTGCGTCGCTTCAATGCCATTCATATATCCTGTAATGTGTCCATCAAATGCACACTTCAGAATCTCACCGTAAAAAGTAGGTCATCTAGAGACTTTTCGCCTACCGTTTGTCGCTATATAGTAAGGAAGTAATTGATTTTGGACACAGCATCAGTCTATAGATCTGTGTTTCCTGCATTTCCTTGGTTTCTAGAATTTTCTCATTTGTTGTCATGGCAACTTATTGTTTGATTGATTTGTTCCACCAGCTCCTTGTTTAGATCTTTAGTTACTCTCTCTCTCTCTGTGTGTGTGTGTATCAATGAATTCAAATGTTTCTAATATCGACCATATATGGTACCAATATATTGTGCATACCTAATGTAAATACATAAATATGATGCCATAGACATGTTGTTATAGGCCACACTTAAAATGCAACACTCAGTCATAAACATTCAGATGGTCTTTCTTTTGGGTGGGGGGAGGGGAGCATGGTCTGAAATGGTCTGACACATGCTTTAAAATATGATTAACTCCCATTTCCCACTTTCTAAAGTGGACGTGGCACGTAAATTCGACACTAAAAACATATCGGTTGATCAGTAAATGACCAGTTCTGCACATGTCATGTAGCCTGTTCTAGTGATTCAAACAAAGACAGAAAAGCTGTCTCACGTACAGATGTTATCAGTCTCTTAAGCATGCGTGTCCTACAATCTCAACTCATGCCCATTCAGAAAATAACCCTGCTCTGTCTGCTTCCTTCCTAAATTTAAAACCTGCAGTTGCAGCGACAAAAAATCTCTATGACTCCCGCGATTTTGAGTCAATGGGTAAAAGGAGCATCCGATCTGGAAAATTCACTACCTGTTCTACATTCGACTTGGCCATATCCGAGCGAACAGCTGTGCGCTTCACAAATAAAGTCTGCTCGCAGTCTAATTTAAATCTGGGTCTCAAGTAAGACTCATTCACAAGATGCTTCATTGCGAGCATCATCCTAGCTGGGTAAACAGACATGACTCACAACTCTATTCACTCACTCATTAAAATTAAACACAGTAGAGCAGGTGTTTGAGAGAAAATCTGCAAAGTTCTGTTTCAGCTCCTTATGACGTTAAGGGACTTAAAAATGCAGCACAGAGGAAGTTAGACTGGGTGAAGTGAAAAGATTGGTATTTTTCCACAAGAAAATAGGAAACAACAACACAGTGATTTACTTCCTTGAGTAGCCTTCTGGTATTGTTAGCATTCCATGAATCAGGAAGAATCGGATATCACATGATGTGACCTTATGCAGCCAGTCATTCCCCTGAAGTCTCTGACTTAAAGGTACTGTAAGCATAAAAATACCATAATATTTGCAGAGATTTAGGAAACATGCTAAGTTGCTAAATACTTGTTTCTCTGTAAAAACAATGCTACAACCAATTCTGTTATGACAACTCAAAGATTTTTAGCATGGTAATGGATATCACAATGTTAATGTATTTGGTCTTGACTACGCTGCTGCTGATATTGATTATTGTTTTTGTAGTAGATTATTGCTGCTGCTCCTGTAGAGCAAGTACAGGGACTTTCCAATACAAACACCGACACGCTGCTGTGACATGCAAGGCATACTGCTGCTGCACAAATAGTTTAAAATTACCTGTAGCAGATCTATACAGGTGGAGCTCAGGAAGGTGGTGGGTTTCAGGGTTTCAACCCTGAAGAGTGCTGCAAATTGCTATAGTAAACTCTAACCAGCTATTTCAATGTTGAGCAGCAAACTCATTGGCTGCAGATGCGACAGGAACCAATCAGCTTGTGCCATAGTAAACGATGTAAATGTAATCAGGTAGCATTAAGGAACCATCAGCCTGCGCCATCTAGAGTTTCATGACAGAACTTGGTGTTTTTTCTACCTTGAAATGTGCATTCCGTGTCAATGTCTGTTTTTGTTTTGGTCTGTGTGATCCAACCCACTGCCAATTTATCCAATAGTATTTTGACACCCTGAATGCAAATTGTTGGAAAACACAGTGTATCGCAGCCATGGAAGCGAACAAATGAACTGGGCCAGAAATCGCAGATTCTACCCGAGCTAAAAAGCCTTGGCAATAAAAATGTTGCAAACATTAGCTGATCAGCTTAAAGTGTAAGGCTCATCGCTTTCCATTGTCAATTGAGCGTGCTCCTGTTGTGTGTCCTTAATCTGGCAACCAGCATGAGCGCCAAGTCTGAGGAGAAACAACTCTCTCCAATATTTTGAATTTGGACTGCAGTACCCATTTTAACCACTAGCTGTCCATATTACAAATTGCACCTTTAAAGGGACAGTTCATCCAGAAATGATCATTCTGTGTTAGGCTGCATCCGAAATCGCATACTTCCCTAATATATAGTAGGTGAAAAACAGTATGTGACAAAAGAAGTATGAATTCACAGTACTCATAAAAGAGTAGGTAAAAAGTCCCCGGATGACCTACTTCTTCCGGTTTATTATTTAACTTTATTAGCGGTCGTGAAGTAATTACTTATTCAAATCAAAATAAGTACCTACTCAAGACAGTATGCGATTTCGGACTCAGCCATAATTTAGTCACCCTCATGTCATTCTAAACCTGTATGAATAGCTTTTTTCTGCGGATCATAAAATAAATATTTTGAGAAATGTCTCTTCAAAAATGTCCTTTTGTGTAAAGTCGCAGATTTGGAATGGCATGGATTTTCATATTAGGGTAGACTGTGACAGATAATAATCAGATTTGAATCAATCGCTCAAATTAAAGTTGCTTTTAGGGATGTCAATTTAATGTGTAAACTTTTAATATGACAACAACTTGGGGGTTGCATTGATTTTAACTAACTGATGGAGTTTTACGAATGCATAACAGCAGAAAATCAGCATCTTAGAAGATATGACTAATTATCTCTGCTTCTATTCTGTAATTTGGTGCCATTAATGAATAATACAATGTAGTCCAAACACAATTCAAAAACTTTTTAAATCGTAAATTATTGTTTGATTGTAAATTTGTAAACAGCAATTTGGGCTCTCACCCTCTTCAGGTGACCCCTGACCCCACCCACAGTCAGCTCTGGTTTGAAACACAGCCTGAAGGATTTACAAGGTCTGTGTGTTTTCTTTGCATTGATCAGCCAGTGGGCTACACAGCCTGGAGCCAGCTGACCCTCGACACAACCCACTGCTTGTTAATATGCAGAGGACAAAAACTTTTAGAATATGCTAGCCAAACTCTTCTGAGGCAAAATCAGCACAGTGATGGACATACATATATGCTGTCTTTGTCAGCAAAATGGTTACAAGTCTTGAAGTCAAAATGGTTACATGTATATTTTAGGGCTGTCAAACGATTAATCGTGATTAATCGCATCCAAAATAAAAGTTTGTTTACATAATTTATGTCTGTGTACGGAGTATAATTATTTTCTATATATAAATACACACACATGCATATGTATATTTAAGAAAATGTGTTATTTATATATAAAATATTTATATATAATATAAATTATATATAATATAAATATATATACACAGTATATACATGCAAATATTTCTTAAATATATACATGCATGTGTGTGTATTTATATATAGAAAATAATTATATACCGTACACACACATGTATTATGTAAAAACAAACTTTTATTTTGGATGTGATTAATCGCGATTAATCGTTTGACAGCCCTAATATATTTGCAAGATGAACACCAGCACAATGTCGAAACTACCCATGGGAAACTAGTAGGACATTCCTTTCATGCTGGAAGTGAGTAAATGAATGAATCATGTAGAACAATGTTGATACTGTTGATAACTAAGATTATAGTATTTTTATGTTTTACGTTGCATAGATTAAAAAAGCAGCTATAACTCGCCTAAATATGCCCTGATTCCAAAACTAAGGTATGTCCTGAACTCAGTTTCATTAATCTTATATCACAAGTTAGCCAGGACTCACCTGTGAGTGTATCACAAACAGAAATTGTATTCATCTGAGAAAGTAGCACTTATCCAATTTCGTCAAACCATAAATATATTATTTATCATTTCAATCACTTTATTAACTATGTTTGACTGTAACAACATTTACTATGGTAATTCTGGTAACACTTTACAATATGGTCTAATTTGTAAACATTAGTTAACATAATAAAGATTTATCATAGATAATTAATGATACCTAATTGAATGAATTATGAATAACATTTTAACAGCTTTTATTAATCTACATTAATGCTAAATTTGAATTCTTCTATTAGCGCCAATTCATGTTTGTTCATAATACATAAAAAATAACGTTTTATTAATTTATACAACTTGAAATTTTCTAAGTTTACACACTTATGTGACAAAAGATTTCTATTTCAAATAAATGCTGTTCTCTTGAACTTTCTACCCATCAAAAACTTTTAAATGGTAGTGTACATGTAAATATTAATATTAACCCTATGAACAGGTTCAAGATACGAAATGTGTTAAAAAAATGTTAACAGAAAACTTTATTGTAAGCTACGATAAAAGCCTTAAAAGTCACTGTATGATTTGAAAGATGATTACGACTGTATGATTTTATCATGATTAAGTGTGATTTTATTTTTGACACTAAATACACAGATAGATCTGTGAGTGCACACACCCATGTAATTCTCAAACAGGCATTAGCAGTGGCAGCATCAGGAAAGAGGTTATTATGCAGCTCTGCTGTGGTTAATGACTTGGCATGTCCGTACAGTGTGTGCTCTGCATTATGGGGAGGCAGCAGGGTACAGGCACATGATCAGACAGCAACACCAATATCAAACACACTGAAAAAGACGTCATTGGGATCAAAGCATCTGACAGATGCTTTCTGGGAAACCCAGTTTTAGGCTATTGACTCATCACATTTCTGAAGAGAAGCCAAAAAAGTGACCAATTTAGGAAATAAATGTTCTTGCCAGACTAAGAGAGTTCTTTGTGACTTTGCACATAAACATGTTTGAGGTTTTCCAATGTTATGACTGACTATATCAGTTATTCTGAAAATAATACAGCCAGATCCATTTTTTCAGACACTGCATGTTGCTATATTTTGGGATCAGTACGGTTTTTTTTAAAAGAAATACTTTTCTTCAGCAAGAACAAATGATTCTTTCTATTTTCAAAAAAAAAAACATCCTGGGTTGCCAGTTGTTGGAAAACAGTGCATTGCGGCCACTGAAGCCAGCAAACGAACTAGGTCAAAAATCGCAGATTGTACCCAACCTAAAAAGCCTCGGCAATAAAAAAGAAATGCAAACATATACATTAGCTGATCAACTTCCCAATGTCAATTGCGCGTGCTACTGTTGCGTGTCCTCAATCTGGCAACCCGCGTGAGCGCAGAGTCTGAAGAGAAACAACTCTCTCCAATATTTTGAACTTAGACTGCAGTACCCATTTCAACCAATATGTGTATTACATACTGCACATTTAAGCAGTGTTTTCAACATTAATAATAATAATAATAATAATAAGTAATGTTTCTTGAGCAGCAAATCAGCTTATCTTTCATTTAAAAAATGGGTCCCAAATCGACCCTTTCATTTGTAAATTTCAAACATTGTAAATTGTAAATTTTGCTGCAAACTACTTCATGGATACGAATCAAATATGCCAAAAAACAATTTGACTGTCTGAAGAGAGCGGTCAAGGTTTGGTTGGTTGGCATCATGGCACAGTCCAGCCAGGCAACACTGCAACTGAGATGAACAGAAATGCTAACGGACAGCTTTCTCCTTCTAGATCAGAACAAAGCTTTATGTTAGTGCTCAAATGCAACATGCCGCCTCCATAACACGCACACCGTTCAACCAGCCTACGTTGCACAGGCACAATTCCTTTTGATTTATTCCCCTGAAACATAATTTAGCTGGGAAGTGCATTGTCACAAGCTGGTGTGACGTGGGTGAGTGCGTGCTCCAGGATGAAAGTGAGGGGGTGGCCGGCTGCGTGGGGAATCCGTGCCCGTCGACTGCCTGGAAAACAGGGGATGTGCTCTTGCTTTTTGGTAGTGATGACAGACTGGCAGCGCTCCCAGGCCACCCCTCCCCACACACACCAGCATTTATACTGAAACCTCATCACCCCGCTCACGGTCACGAGTCACGACTCAGATGGTCTTATCCTCAGACACCCAAAAACACTCCAAATCATCATGTAAAACGCCTGCAGTGAGAGTGTGTGAAAACCAGAGTGAGAGGAGGAAAGTCTTTCTTTGCCACTCTAAATAAAAGAAATTAGAAGAACTACAAACTACACAAGAATGTGAATGCATCAGTCCTACACTTCTCAATAAATCCAAATAGATATTTATATATAATTAGAATTACATATGCATGAATACAGTATATATATATATACTGCATTTATACTGTACTATAACATTAAGCATTATATATATATATATAATATATATATATATATATATATATATATCACCACAGGGTTTCACATAAACTGAGTGCAAACACATTATCTCAAAGGACTAACATTAAGCATTAAGAAGGTCTGCTGTAGTCATGGAGTTAAACAGGTATTGCTATAGCATTTACACAGCAAATCTCATATTCCAACTTGCAATTTAGAGCTAATGAAAAGGAGCGCCGAATGAAGATGTACTCATTATGGTATCCAAAAAAAGTGCCTGAGTAACAGAAGTAATAATTCAAATTTATCAGCAGATGTTCCACAATTAAAAAGCACTAACCGGCAAACGGAAGGACAGAGATGAGTCACAGCGTAGCCGAGGGCTGACATCACTGCTTGTTATCGTGTGACCTTTAACCTCGAGACACAGAAGCTGTTCCATTTTAGTCTTTTAAATGAGAGCAGTCATGGAAAATAACATGAGTTTGGATAAATTTAGCATTTTGTATATTTTGATTTGCAGTGACATGTCCTGATGTCTTGTACACTGTGTTTAGATCTTACTGCTCTTCTGTGGTTTAGAAATTCACACAACACAACAACTGAGCCTCTAAGCAAAAGCTGGCACGCCATACTGGATGAAAAGAGACACAAACTGTAAATATCAACAAGCTCATGCAGCGGCAGCGCAAGAATATCTGCCATGTGTGAAATACAGATTGACCACAAATTATAAACTGAATTCATATTTGCATAAACACACAGATCAAGTGCTTTCTGGTGGTAAATGCACTGTTTACTGTAACACAAAGGCAAAAGGAGCATGTAAATGGTAACAAAGCTGTGAAATACAGTAGTACATTACTGTACTATTCCTTTCCCTGTTCTTATTCCTATCTGTATTTCCATTCATATACTAAAAGCATTTAGACTTCTGCACTGATGAAACTTGACTAAGCAATATCTGTGGTGCCACGCAGCACTGGTGTTTCACTGACGTAATGAGGCTGGGTTAATGTTCTGGCCTGTCTCTGTGTCACTGGAGTAAAGAGTGTGAGTCACACACACACACACATTCCCAGTAATCCGCACTGGACACATTAACCTTATTGTAGGCAGCGATCCAAAACTCCGGAACTATCATGCCATGGAGCCCCAGCCATTGCCTCTGGAGATGTTCCTGCTCAACAAATTTTTTTTTTTTTTTTTCTACTGGTCCTGGTTCAGTTTAGTGCCTGCCATGCCAGTATTTTCACTGGCCACATTGCAAAAATGTTTATTATTATTATTATATTTTCAGCAAACATAATTTTATATGTCTGAAAGATATTTTTCATTAAATGCAAAGTTGTAATTATTAGTTAATTAATAATTTATTCTGCAATATGAATTTGCAATTACAGCTAGGAAACTGTGTTTATTTTTATGGGTCAGAAATAAATATATTTTTATATTTATATTTCTATCTTTATATTTTTATATAATATATTTCTCAGTAATTATTGAGTTTTCTTTACATATCAATGCATATTAACTAATAATTTAATTTGCAACAACAGCTGGGAAATTGTGTAGCTATGTATAGCTATGAGAAAGTTGTTATTTTATTTCTACTTATAGTGTATATATATATATATATATATATATATATATATATATATAAAATATATTTCTCAGTAATTATTAGGTTTTCTTTACAAAAAGTTATTTTTTATGTATAATAATTATTAGTTAATTAATAATTTCATTCACAATGGGAAATTGAGCAGCTAATTTAAAAAAAAAAAAAAATTATATTTGTATAGAGTACATTTCTGAGTAATTATTAGGCTTTCTTTACAAAATAAGTTATACTGAATGCATATTAATTATTAATTCATTCATTCATAATGCTTAAAAGTTAGGAAATTCTGCAGCTGTAGTTTAATTCATGGCATTTTGACTATGATAAATTAACTATAAAGATTTTCAACCAACTATCGATTTCAACTAATACTGTTGATTATTTTCAACCAATTCTAAAAGATCCTTGAAAGTCTGAAAGTTCTCACAATTTCAAACCTTATCTACGTTAACCAGCCAAATAACATGCTGGCATTCAAATCAGCGCAATCAACATTCCGTATGTCACATCAGCCTCATTATGATCACACTCTGTAATGACTGCTTTAATGAGCTCATTGTTTCTGCCTAAATGAATAGGCCTACATGTTGTTAACTATCTGCATGATTTGTATTATCTTAGAACTGTACGTTTCTATCATATGGACATTATTTCTGTACCTCTGATAAAAGATTACTCGAAATTGTAATGTAGAAATATACATTTTCTGTAAAGCAGCTTCGAAACAACGTGCATTGTGAAAAGCGCTATACAAATAAATGTGAACTTAAGTGAACTGGATTGAATCAGCCAATCAGAATCAGATAAAAAAACACCTCTTGATTTGTACTCACTGCAAAGTGCAATAATGTGGCTGCTGTCTTCATGTACAAACTTCTTGGTCACCGCCTCCTCCATAATCTGCTTCACCTAGACATGGAAAGACATGCAATTAGGAGCCGGCGAAAAATAATGGCAAGTCAAACTTCTTTCTGCACATTGGAATCGGGGGCACAAAAGCAACTAATTAATCATGACAGCGGAACCACAAATGCTTTAATTAGCATCATTCAATTGATAAGTTTCCCTGGGAGTGCAAGGAACTGTGTAGAATGAGGCTTTGTCACATTTTTCTCCTCCAACTGTCAGTATACAGCAAATCCCAGACTAATTAATCACAATCCTTGCAGGCGGCTTTATACTGTGTGTAATTTGAAGAACAGTAGAAGGGTAATTGTAGCAACAGGAAGGCGCAAATTATGGGCATCTTCTGATTACGGGCATGATTTGTGCGCACACTATGGTATGAGATTTGCCACAAGGCCAACAGACAGCAAAAGGAGGATGATTTAAAGGCTGATATCAAGTGTTTGGCCAGTTGTCCTTGGGATTAAAAAGAAAAAAAATGAACTCGTGGAGCCAGTTAACTACAGTAGCCTGATGCATTACATAACACGCCTCGAAAGACTCAAGAACGGTTGGACGCTCGAATGGCACACACAAAATTGTAAATGTTTATTGTAACCCATGCTCCACAATGTTGACATGTTGTCATCAGTTATACACCCTCATGTTGTTCCAAACCTGTATGAGTTTCTTTCTTCTGCTGAACACAAAAGAAGATATTTTGAAGAATGTTGGTAACCAGACAGTTTTTGGACCCCATTGACTTCCATAGTATTTTTTTTTTCTACTATGGAAGTCAATGGCTACCGTCAACTATTTGATTAACAACATTCTTCAGAATATCTAAATCAGAATAAAGAAACTTACAGATTTGTAACAACTTGAGGGTGAGTAAATACTGACAAAATGTTCATTTTTGGGTGAACTGTCCCTTTAGGAGGATATAGTGAACACCTATGAAGGGTTGCAGTCAATCACACACACACAGCTATAAAATGAAAAGTCAGTTGCACTTTATTTTACAGTATGTGCACTTTCAATGTACTTACAGTATACTTACCCATGAAAAAAATTAGTAATGTAAGATAACAACTTGGGTTAAGGTTAGGTTTAGGGTTGATACCTAATTATTACCCAGTTAGTGTCATTACCAAGTACATAGAATGTAATGCGAAACAGGACTGTAAAATAAAGTGCTACTGAAGCTTCTTGACAGAAAATCAGACAAACCTCAATAATAAAATTGGGGATGTATTTCTGCAATTGCAAAAATGTTCAGTAGCCTACCTATTAAATAGATAATTGCAACATGGTGCAACCAATAAATATTGATGGGGGGAAAAGCAGAGAACAGGAAAACAAAACTAAGTTGTTTTGCTCTTGTGGGAGCCATTTGTGAGGATCCCTGCTTCATGCAGCTGTATTAATCGTCCACTGATGCAATTTAACTTCTTAGGTAGCTGCTGATGCTTTCAGTTCCTAGGCAACCAGAAGACGGCTGACTGCAGCTTAAAGCGACAGAGACATGGGATGTTACACAAAGAAAGTCAATGGAGGAAAGAGAAATCTAATTCTGTGTGTATTGCAGCGGGACTGTTATTTCCTGTAAAACGGGACATTTATTTCCATATATATATATAAATTGTTTAAACAGCTGGAAACTAATAACAAAAAAAATGTTTTAACCCAACTAATGTCTTTTGAAGTGATATGTTTCATTTTAAATAGCATGTACTTCTATGCCCCAAATGAAGAAAGAAAGGTAATTGTGGAAGTAACTGAAGGAGAAACACTGTGTTAAATCAGTGGAAATTGTTGTTGTTTTTGGTGAAAAGAGTCCAGGACATCTCTGTAGAGGAAATAACTAATTTTAGATGCAAAAATAGGAGATTTAATTGAATATGACGCACAAAAGTTCTTTAAAACTTAATGACCGAGACGTTAAAAATTGATTTCCTTATTAACCCAAGCCACCGGGCCACATGAGGCCAGACACCTTAAGAATTACTGCTGCTCTTCACATGCATTATTATTGGCCTTTATTAGACATGCCCTTAACTATCATGAGAAATTATGTCTGCCAGGATTGGGCATTAAGTTGAAGAGGCTGAATCAGCTTTGGACACAGTCTGTTCTGACACATGAGACATCCTGGTACCAATTTAGGAGATCTATTCTTTGCAGCAATTCATTCAAGATTTCTATTATTCATGAGGGCTGGGTTTAAAACTAGCGTTCCCTGCACTGTAAGGGAAAAGATAAGAATTAATTATACTGATATAAAAGAATTAACAGCTTCTTCCACTATACAGTTCCTGGAGTGAAAACATTCGAAACTCAATGCAAATGTTAAGTCTTATCAAATAATTAATGCAAAATATGCTCAAGAGTGCATTCATGTTATCTCAGTGTTCTTATTTTTGAAGTGGTATGGTTAGCACATAAAAAAAATGTATATTGTTTACACGGTTTTTTTTTTAGGTTAAGATTATACTTGGATGAATCTGTTTTCCAATACTATTACAAGGCTCATGGAATACTTGGATCTGATTGGTCAATCATACAATATTTTGTATAATGATCACTAAACTATTTCACCACTGAGATGTTCGTAGGCCTATATTGTTTTCTGTACTGTAATGGACTGTTGGTCAACTTTTATTAGTAGATTTATGCTAGCATAGAGGTCAATTAACACTATGATTTCAAATAAATGTCATGTTTTATCAATACGCCGGCAATTATAGCAAAAATAAACCCGTGATTTAAATGGTTTTTAATAATGAGTTTGAATTTACAATACAAAAGGCTATGCCTTGGCCAGTTCAACCTGTAGCGTAAACCAACAACGGCCATAATGGTCCTATATTATGCAGATATTAATTTTACTAATCCCCTCACATAAAATAAAAACTTAGATCATTGAAATGAGTGTAAACAGCTCGAAAAATTAGGTTACTGTTGAATTTCCACACGAGAAAGTTTTTTTTTTTTTTTTTTTTTTTAACTAGTCTCTGCATACGATAAAAAGAAAATAAGCCCAGAGCAAACATACAATTCAAGCACATAACGCAAACGATTTATTCTAATCAGTCAAATAATAAAGTAGCGCTCTTTCTCTTGCAGTCGCGTTATAAATAAACCTCGCGTGCTCTGAGCGCTCAGCCCCTCAAGTATCTGTCAATGGAAATTCGGTGTCGGCTCGTTTTTGTTTACATTGCAAACGACTAGGAGCATACTCGACACTAAAAACGTATTCGTCCATGCGGTTTAGGATGTATTTAGCCATTTGCAGAGGGAAGAATCTGATCACCGCAGAAACCATTGATTAAATCATTGTCTCCCATAGCCATATTAAGTTGTACGCGGATGAGGAAGGGAATATCCGAACCCTTCAGCTCTACAGGTAAAAGGGTTTGAATGTGAATCTAAATGAGATATTATAGCCTACCTGGAGACTCAAACTGTGACTTGTAATAGTAAGCTAAAATGATTCACTGTAACCATCAGCACATCTGAAACTTCCATATGCATGCACTTAATTCGGATGCACATCGCAACAAAGCTTGCAAGATAATAGTGCAAGCGTGTTTTCAGCATGCAGTCAAAACTAAGAGAATATATTTAAGTGAATTATACTTACTTCTCTTTTGACGTTCCATAGTAATTTCTCTTTAAATTCTTCATCTGTAGTCGAACCCATTGTCCCTGACTGTTAAACAACCCAAGTGCAGCATAAACTGTCTGGAGACATAAATCTGAACGGCTCGCCTGCCTTTTCCCCCAATGTTTTTTTTTTTAATCCTTCCTCCCCTTTCATATAAACGTGTGTACTGACAGCTGAGCGTTGACGCATCTAAGCATTGCCGAAGCGCATCGTGAAGCCATCTTCGGTTCCTTTATGACGCAATCGCCGCTGACCCCGCCCCCTCGTCATTGTTGATCAATGGGATAAATCTCTTCACGCGCCGTACGCTGTTCAAGGCAGTGACGGCGATTTATTTTTAGCTCCCCTCCACATTTGACAGCTCAGATGGAGGCGCTTGCGGTGGTTCAACCAATCAGGCATTGTCATTAAGCGTTCATCAATACATGATGTTCATAAAACCTACTGGATGAAAAGATACGTGATGCGTGATGGTTATAGTCTCACATCCTATTATGGAAGGCACAGCTAGCTATTACCTATAAATGGCACAGGTGCTTTCAAAAGAAACCAAAATAACGAAACTATTGAGTTGATACAGAATATTTAGAAGCTGTTTAAGGGCTTTGAGGCACAATTTACATACCAAACCTGTAACAAAAATGAAACATACATAAGATATTTTGAAAAATATGTCCGTTTATTTTTTTGTCGATTCATTGTCAAAGAGGACCAGTGTTGTTTTGGACCCCATTGACTTGCAAAAAAATATCTTTTGTGCTCTCATTTTTGGGTGCACTATCACTTTAAGTTAATATAGACATTTTTCATGAGCAGGAAACTTCTAGGGCACATTCATTCATTCTTTAGGCATTAAAAGCACATTTCTTATCACACTACACAAAAAAATCAAACACTACAACCTAATTTTCCCAAATGCATCACCCCAAGTCCACATACAGAATTTGTTTTCAAATCTATTTCTTAGATCTTAAATCACAGTATGGATGATTAACGTAGGCATAAGGCAAGATTGTAACAGAATATATGATCCTGTAAGGTTAGCAGAAACAGAGTGATGTACTGTATTTGGCAGATTTATCTAGGCAAGATGTTATAAAAACATTCTATGATTAGATTAGTAATTACTATTTAAAAACATAGCGTTTTCCTCATAAAATGACAATAAATTAAAATATAGGAATTGATGCTAATTCAAGATCAACCTTTTTGTGTTCGGTTCACATTAATGTTTAAGACAGATTTCATTCAAAACACTGATTGTCAAGCCCCCTACAAAACAAAAAGAAAGCAGCAAATTACAAAGTGGTTAAAGGGTGCTGGTAGTTTAGTGTTCTCCACAGACAATGTGAAAACTGAGGCACTAGTTGGAAGGATATTTAGTGTCTTGGAAGCCTCAATTCACAGTTAGGCTAATGTCCAAGCGGTCTGTCATCATAAGTGCTGTATCTTTTAATGTGGATGCGACGCACGCGCTCCCTCAGCTCCACGGCCTCCTCCTCTTCACTGTGTGAGCAACAATTGTTCCGTCTGCGGGTGGCCTCCAACAGGGAGTTATCTGGGACTGGGAGAGTCTCATAAAGCAGGGCATTTAGTGTCTCCTCGTAGATCCGTGCTTCTGGAAACTCAACCTGAGAGCATTACAAGAGTCCTTCTTTGATACATTTGAACAGGCTATGAAAGTGTCTCTGCAAATACCTATTCAAACGGGAGTTACCTTTATCTGCTTCTTCTCAGTTGCATAAACAATGGATGTGCAGCAGACTTCTGCTAGTTTACGCTTCTGTCCGTAAAAGGACCAGCAGCAGATCTCGTCTCCAATGACATCTTTAATGAAGAGCACACGACCGCTGTAGCTCAGGGACAGCTTCTCAAACAACTCGATATTCTTGAGTAGGTTGTCATCCGAGTTGCTTTTGAGGAAGATAAAACCAATCAAGACGACGAGTATTGACAGGAGAAGCTATGCGAATCTCTCAAAAAGTTAAATCACCTTGAATGATAAAACACTTGTATTTACCTTGTATAGGAATATTTGTTGTTACCTCGGTTGTAAAGTAGTTTCACAACAGGCTGTAAGTGAGAAAATGATAATGCCAGGAGACTTTTAGAATTGTAGATTATCTTGTTTTTATGTGAACAATGAACATAGACACCAAAAGGATAGACTCACCCTTACGCAGCCTTGTATCAGTCTCTCCTCCTCTTTAGGAGATGTTATGAATGGGATAACACACAGAGCCTTTTCTTCATTATCCTACACAACAAAATAAGCAAGCAAATACATACAAATATATGAATAAAATAAAAATAGATCAACAAACAAACATCTATCTCAAAAAGACTGTCAAAAATATCTGGGTCTCATTTCAACTAATAAATACTTTTTTCTTAATGCATACTACTTTAAAGGGATAAAAGGAAGATATTTAGAAGAATGTCAGTAACCAGACAGTTTCTGGTACCATTGACTTCCATGGTATATTTTTTATCCTACTATGGAAGTCAATGGTACCAGAAACTGTCTGGTTACTGACATTCTTCTAAATATCTTCCTTTCTGTTCAGCAGAAGAAAGAAATTCATACAGGTTTGAAACAACATGAGGGTGAGTGATTGAAACATCATTTTAAAGTGGAGTATCCCTTTAAAGCGATACTTCACCGATTAGCATTAAGTTTTGTATCAGTAGAAACCCGGTAGTATTTTCGAATGATCGTGCTTCCCTCCCTCATGTCCCCCTGAGATGAGAGATTTCTGTATTGTGTGTCTGGAAAAAAACATTTTGCATCATTGGAGGCTTTTTTGGCCAGAGGCGAGAGACTACAGCCAGTAGTGGGAGCTAGTTCCGCATGTTTTCAACCCGCCCATAGGGGGATCTCACGATAAAACGGCGTCTTTTCAGTTTCGTGTCAACTAGTAGCCTACTTGTATCATTTCTTCCGATACTGCCCTCTGTAACCGGTAGGCGTGGCTTGGGAGTGGCCTCATAGGGCAGCGAAGCAAGTGCATTCTGGGAGTTGTTGTCTTTCATCCACATGAGCCAAAAACACATTTTCTGGCTCTTCTCAGTCTAGAACGCACCAACTTCTAAAATAATTTCACATTTCTACTACATAATTGACCCAATTTAAATACACATTCATCTTTCCAGCGGTGAAATATCCCTTTAAAATATATACATATATTTTGCATATTTATTTTTTACATATATTAGATTTTTAACAAGCAACATTATGGGAATTTGCCCCAATTCTCACTATCATGAAATCTTAATGAATAACAATAAAAATGTGTGGTGGAAATGTGCTTGACTTGCATGTCCATATTTAAAAAAAAAAAAAAATCTAATTTTTTTTTTTTTTTTTTGACAGGTTTCATGAGAATAACACAAAAGCAAGAACACACATAATCAAGTGAATGCACAACATCCTTTCATTATTCTAAACCAACCTGCAGGGCCTCCTGGCACAAATCTATCAAGCCCTGGATCAGGTAATACTTGGCTTCTGCTAGGAGCTCCATGATACCCTGTCTGCTCTTGGGCAGAGTCACAAATCCATCTCTGAGATAGCTGAGAATCAAACCGAAGTGTTTCCCACAGCGATCTATTAGGATCCAACCTAAAGAAAAAAATAACAGAGAATTCACTTTAACAACATCAGCACAGAGTCAAGGTTAAAGAGGTCTTATCTCTGCAATGTCTAAATAACTTTACCTTCCTTATCGGTGAGCACTTCCTTTTTGCCGCTAAACATGGATCTCAGCAGGGTGTCCTGTCGGGTGAGCACTTGCAGTGTGGAATAGTGAAGATTTCCGCCAACATTGAGCTGTACATACTTGTTGCCGGTGACACCGCGGTAGGTGCAGGTGTTAGTCTTGGGGCAGGCCACTGAAGAGACTGACACAATGGGCCCAGTTTGCGGTTGAAGCTGGTGCAGGCAGCTCTCTCCTGACATGTCCCGCTGTAGGTAGATAACCACCCTGCACACAATGGGTCTGATTTCCCCCGCCGTGGTGAAAGTTGCTGGGCAGGCTGCTTGTGATGCCAAACCTACATGCTACACATCACCTAGAACAACATGTGTACAACTTACATATAATACAAGACTCTGCTATGATTTATATAAATTTGATATTACGGTCAAACGTCTAAGTTAGCTCTGATATTTATTTACAAGTAGTATATTTAAGGCAAGAACTTGAATTATAATCAAAAGATAGAAAGAGATATACATATTTGTGTGTGTTCTAGCCTAATATTTGCTTTATATACACAGTACTGGTCAAAAGTTTGGAAACATGACTGGTTTATGTTTTTTAAAGAAGTCTCTTATGCTCATCAAGCCTGCATTTATTTGATCAAAAATATAGGGGGAAAAAAAAACAGTAATATTGTGAAATATTATTACAATTTAAAATAACGGATTTCTTTTTGAATATACTTTAAAATATAATTTATTTCTGTGGTGAATTTTCAGTATCATTCCTCGAGTCTTCAGTGCCACGTGATCCTTCAGAAATCATTCTAATATGCTGATTTATTATCAATGTTGGAAACAGTTGTGCTGCTTAATAGTTTTTAAATAGATTCTTTGATGAATAAAAAGTTTTAAAAAAGAACAATACCTTTGTAATTGTATTTGTTACAATACCGTTCAAAAGTTTGGGGTCCGTATATATATATATAAATATATATATATATATATATATATATATATTTTTTTTTTTTTTAAGAAATTAATACTTTTATTCAACAAGGACGTGTTAAATTGATAAAAAGTTATAGTAAAGATTTATATTGTTAGAAAAGATTTACATTTTAAATCAATGCTGTTCTTTTTAACTTTTTTAGTTATCAATGTATCCTGAAAAAAAAGTATCAAAGGTTCCAAAAAAATATTAAGCAGCACAACTGTTTCCAACACTGATAATAAATCAGCATATTATAATGATTTCTGAAGGATCACGTGGCACTGAAGACTCGAGGAATGATACTGAAAATTAAGCTTTGCATCACATAAATAAATGATATTTTAAAGTATATTAAAATAGAAAACCGTTATTTTGAATTGTAATAATATTTCCCAATATTACTGTTTTTTCTGCATTTTTTATCAAATAAATGCAGGCTTGATTAGCATAAGACTTCTTTCAAAAACATGAAAAATAGTAATATTTACACACTCTCTCTCTCTCTCTCTCTCATTTTACACACACATACATATATATATATATATATAAATATATAAATATATATATATAAAATATATGTAATATATATACACATTATAATAATGTATACATTATAATAATAATAAATATATATATATATATACACACATATATATATATATATATATATATATACACACATTCTATATATATATATATATATATATATATATATATATATATATATATATATATATATATATATATATATATATATATATATATATACACACACACACATTCTATATATATATATATATATATATATATATATATATATATATATATATATATATACACACATTCTATATATATATATATATATATATATATATATATGCCAGTGTACATATATAATAATAATAATAACATTATATAATAATACATAACTTACACTAGCAAAGCCTCATATACTTGTGTTTATAAACTGGCAATTCCTAACAAAACCTGTCTGGGCCGCTTAATCTAACGACCCACACCTTTTCTAGACTTTAGTTAAGTTTAATGCTAAGCTAAAAGTAGTCAAGTTGGTTTAATTCAAAACACTGAAATGTTAAGGCAAGTTTGCCATCATGAAACTGTTCATAATCTAGAAAACTCACCCACTCTGCTGCGGTAACTCGTGGGCGTTGAACTGAACCCGTAGACTTGATTAGTTCGACAGTTTTACTTCGAGCACATTTTATATGAAAAAAGTAAACAGGTCTATCTGAAGATTTAGAAAGGGAAAACACTTTTTTACTTCAAACTTCAGTAGTAATACAAAGGTGTGTTTTTCTTCTTCTTTGAAAGAACAATAGCAACAGGTTAAACCGTGATAAGGATATACTGCCACCCAGTGCCTAGTGCAGGGATTGTCAACCTACTTGTACAATCTTATCTTTCATAATAAATAACACTTACAATATGATGTAAAACCGAGTTTTTCAGTCAACTAGCCTACCTTTATATCCATTTCCATGACCTAAAATCATGTTCAATTATATATGGTATAATTTTAACCGTTACAAAACCAGTCTCTCAGCCAAACCACTTTGTAATTCAAAACATGATTAACTAACATTGCGTTACTTGATTTTTTCTCTCTTTTTGCTTCACATTTAAAAAACGACATATCTTCGTTTTGTTTCGTTAATATATCTTTAATATCGTATTTTATTCCTATATTCACAAGTTGGGTATTTAATTTCACAAGTAATGAACTACTTTTATTTTGAAATGTACCCATTTCACAAGTGAATGTTCTAGATTTCTGGAAATATAGAATGTAAATCTCCATTATTCTAAGACTTCTACATGTTAGCCATTATACAACATCTATTTTTATTAATAAAGTAGGCATTGCATTTAATTATGCTATTTGTAGTTCGTGGGAACTTTTAGCCGCTTTTGAGGGTGACAGTGACGACATTCTAAGAACCGCCTTCGCGGCGCAGTTCATATGTTCGATTGGCTCTCTCTCCCTGCCAATCACGACAGACGTAACCAATCAAAGTCGTTTGTCCTTTCCACTCGTGCTCCGGGTACTAGCTGCATCATATTCAAGATGTCTGCGGTGTCTATGTATCCCATGTGTGTCCGGGCGAGCCGGGGCCTCCTCCGACTGAGGCAGGGGGCCAACGGATCCATAACCCCTGCGGTGCTGGATGTTGTCCGGTCACTCTCCGCTGACACATCTAGCAGTAGTGCCACAGGTGGACTGGCCCAAGCAATACTGCAAGACAGGCTTCAGCAGCAGAAAAGCCAGGTGAGCGCTGCCTATGACCGCCTGACATTCCTACGTGACAGGAGACAGCCAATTATTGCCTTTTGGAAAAATATTTCCATTCTTACATGTTAATACTGAGGTGTTGAGTATGTCGATGCACAAACGACCACACATTGTCAAATACTTTGGTCTGATTAGTAGAGGTCGACAGGTGGTGGTTTGAATGAATTCAGACACAGCAGACAGTGTTATGTATGATAGACCAAGGACATTGGTTACATGTTCACATCATCAGTAGAAATCAATGCAGGTTATAACATTTAGTCTTAAATATGTAGCATTATGAAAGGACTATACAAAGAGATAGATTGTATATACTAATTGTATGAAGATACCGAGTTTCTGTAAAGCCTGACAGATAAAATAATAATAATAAAAAAAAATAGTAAGAAAAATACTTGATACATCAAAATTTGTGGCTCATATTGTATGAAATACAAGGAGGAAAATACCTCAATTTTACTTTGAGACTTAAAAAAGATGAAGTTCTGATGGCTTGTAATGTAAATCAATGAGATTTGCAACAGTACAGCAGACTACTTGCATAAAATGTACACACATATCAGTTGTATCTGCCAATAATATGTCTCAGTAAAATATTTAAATTCTTAGTTTTATGATCAAAGCTCTGTAGTTTTTGTTGTGGGGGGCAAAGCATAATAAGCATTCCTTAAAATCCCGGTGTATCATATTTCATACTTGCATTTTAACCTGATTTTTATGAAGTAAATGTTCATTTTGAAATGGCAATAACATGTAAATGTTATTCTTACGTTTACTTTAGAAAAATCCCTAAAGATTTCACAGTAAAAAGGCCACGTGTCTGAAGACATGTAGAATATGGTGTGCAACATGTTTTTTGACCATGTTGATAATTTAGAGGCCATAGAATATCATGTACCAAATATGATACAGTAGACTTTACAGGGTTAAGCTTTTTTGTTATATCCTTAAATTACAATTGAGTGTGGCTTAAAATGACATTTGAATGACTTTCACATTGGAGCTGGATCATGCAAGGTCATTGAGTGACAGTGACAGCTGTTCAGAAAAATGTGATTTGTGCATATTACAGGAATGATTAAAACTGGCTGCTGTGTAACGTTCCAGGTTGAAGAGTTGTCAGTCTTGTTGAGAAATTGACTTGAATCCCATGGTTCGTAATGTAGGCTGTTATAAAGTGGGATGCTTTTGACACGTTTACAGGACCAGCCTCCTCCAGAGGGTGATGACTCCGCTCACAAAAAAGATGAACAGGGTGAGGACAAGAAACAGAAAGAGAACACGGCATACGCTAAGAAGATGGTCCTTCGGTTAGCGGGAATTATGGGACTTGGAGGCACAGTCGGAATCGTATACATATTTGGTGAGTTTGCCTGTTGCTTTCTTATGCTAAGGTTGGGCACTAGAGGATTGGAATTTTATAAGCTTGAAGATTTTCTTTCAACATCGTTGGATTATTCAAAACTTTTGTGACTGGCATGTTTTTTGGATTATTTTTTATATTATTGGATTATTGTTTGGATTATTCTGGATCATCATGAAGACATTGGGATGGAATTGTTCCTGTAATTTGTATGAATCCTCACATATGTGATCAACATATATGGGCTACTATGGTGATTATTTTTTTAATACTTTTTGTATCGGAAGATTAAGTGTGGTAATGGCAAAAATGTATTTAACTTGCATTTTTATACTTATTACCAGTGTTGGGAGTAACTCATTACTGTAATTTAAATACGTTCCCCTTCCCCTAAAAAGTAAAATAAGGAATTAGGCTACTCTTAATTTTTTTGTTAAGTTACTTCTGATGGAACTGCATTAAATACTGTATAGACTATAGAACAATTCTATATATAAAGCATCAAAATTTAGTATCTAATGTTAAAATCTATGTTTTTGATTACTAAACCTTCTCCCTTTAAGTGCTTTGGTTAGTTCAAGAATAATGTATGCAATTTTATATATACTTTATTTGAAAGAATTAAGAGCAGTTTTATATCTGTCCTTGTATTGTTCAGCTGGTCATGGTTGATATGGTATTTAGAAAGTAATTAATAATAACCAATGCAATACTTTTTAGAGAGAGTAATTGGTACAGTAATGTAATTACTCTATTGAAGATGTAATTAGTAGCTTAATTAGCCTACTTTTTTAGAGTAACGTATCCAACACTGCGTATAACCTTTTGACATGTTTGTTTTGCATGCAAGTTCAATAATAATGTATTGTCTTTGTTTAGATAAAAGAATGAATTGATAAGTGGATAAACGTGTGTAAAATATTAGACATTTTATTATGTAAATGCAAAGAAAATACTTCTATGTATCATAAAAAGCTCAAATAATATCTATTAGATATTAGATATTTATTATCTCATTTAATTTTGTTGTAATGTTTTGTTGCTTGCATAAACTCTCAAAGGTTTGAAATCATGTGACTAAAATTATGAGTGTTTCTGGTCTCTAGGTAGCAATTCCGTGGATGAACAAGGAAATAAGGTAAGCATTAACTATCATAAAACCAGGTTTTATAGTTTATTTTTTAGCCTTTGTTAGTAATAAAGGGTTAGTTCACCCAAAAATGAAATTTCTGTCATTGATTACTCCCCCTCATGTCGTTCCAAACCTGTAAGACCTTCGTTCATCTTCTGAACACAAATGAAGATATTTTGATGAAATCCCGAGAGCTTTTTGACCCCACATAGAGCAAGCAATGTTTTTACCACTTTCGAGTTCCAAAAAGGTAGTAAAGACATTGTTGAAATAGGCCCTGTGACTACAGTGGTTCAACCTTAATGCTATGAAGCGACGAGAATACTTTCTGTGTGCAAAAAAAAAAGATAAATTCCTTTAAAGAGTTTGACAAGGAATCATTGAGCAGTGTTTCAACATTTTTGACATCACCCATACATTTTCTATAGGCTACACGTTCTAATGAGTTATGAATTTCAGTTAATATCAGATTTGTTGAATAGATTAAGTTAGCAGTCTAAAAGTATCTTAATGGTGTCCCGTCGTTTCCCTCAATTTTTTTAGAATATGGTAATTTTAACAAGCTCTAACGCTGTGCTATTTCCCGTGGCACACTTTCTCACCTGCGCTCCCCCACCAGTCTCTTTCTATTGAAACTACAATGGCTTCTGGTTTACAGGCAGTTCAATCAGGTGTCGGTGTGAAGATTTTCGCTCTGTAGGGCACACTTCTCATAGTGCTGTGAATTTCCTTTATTCAGGGAGCAGACTTCTAGCACCTCTCGAGGTGGCCCACTTCAAACAACTCGCTTTACAAAGCCAGTCTCGCAGAAGACTCTATGAAATGTGTTTTGCTTGTTGGTGTTGCGTTTTGTACCTCTCTCTCCCCTGTGTGGAAGACCTGTGCTACTGTAATTGGAGCTTGACTTTGATGTTGTGACAAGCACCAGTATTTAGTATTTTTGATGCTCCTTTTGCATATAGTATATAATGCTCAGAAGAGGTTCTTTCTATAAATTCAGTGCCATATTTCCAATGTCATAGTGAACTATCATTATATAAATATGACTGAGTGATCGCAATGTCTTAAAGGGATTGTTCACACATATGTTGATTCAATCTTGTATGATTTTTATTTCATCTGTGGAACACAAATAGAGATTTTGGGTGAACTATTTTTTTAAGGTGTTAAAGGCCGTAGAGCTCATAAATGAGCATTAATGCCTGTTTGGCTTCTTAAAGATCAAATTAGCAAGGTTACTTTAATGTGTCAGGAAGCCACCCACTGTTTCCCACCTCCAAAGGGGCACACTTCACAAGTAGATGCCAAATGCACCTAGTCTGGAGGCATGTGCCAGAGGTATGAGGTGTGGATTAAGGAAGGTGGTCACTTTAAAGAGCACACCTCCACCGTTGTTAGACATCCTGTTTTGTTACCTGCTTAATTAGAGCCCACTTGTAAGGGCACACTTCACAGGTCAGTGTGACCTCACATGAGTTCAGAGGGCCATTGGTGCCTGATCACACACCTCGTTCGTTAGATTGGAGGGGTTTTACTGTTCTCAGCTCTTGTGATCTTATTGTGAAGATATCCTTCGTCCTGTTCCCGTACTGTAATTTTCTTTTTTTCCGTCTCAGGGACTGGCTTTATGATCGGTCTCCCACGCTTCTGTCTTCTTGCCCTTATTGTAAATCAGAAGAAGAACAATATTAAGAAACTTTTATAGCAGAAACAATTGTACATTTATATACACCACAGTTTAAAATGTTGGGGTCGGTAAGTCTCATGTGCTCACCAAGACTGCATTTATTTGATCAAAAATACTATGGGGTGGGCAACGTGACAAAAATCTTATTTCACTATATGAAACTTTTTTCACAATAACAATATATATCACAATATAGTTTTTTTTTTTATTTAATTACATTTTTGTGACTAAAATAAGAACAAAGCAAATTACAAACCATAGGACAAATACAATAGAACAAAGAAATTAATTTGAAGTTAAATGTTTGTTTTATTTTTATTATTATTGTTTTTTTTTATTATAAATATTATTGTCATTAGGTACAGTAGTTATATTTAACATGTAGTAAGAAATACTACAGAAACTGAATAATCAAATGTCAAGTTAAGTCACCTTTATTTATATAGCGCTTTTTACAATACAGATTTTATCAAAGCAGCTTCACAGGGATAACATGAAAATAATACAACAAAGTTTGTTGATCTACGGTAGGATAAGTATGATTTAAACCATGCTAATGCAATTCCACTAATGCCAACATAATTTTCGAGTCTATTTAAAAGAATGTTGTGGTCAATGGTGTCAAATGCAGCACTAAGATCCAGTAACACTAATAGAGAGATACAACCACGATCGGATGATAAGAGCAAATCATTTGTGACTCTAATGAGAGCTGTCTCAGTACTATGATATGGTCTAAATCCTGACTGGAAATCCTCGCAGATACCATTTCTTTCTAAAAAGGAACATAGTTGTGAGGATACTGCCATTTCTATTAATTTTGACAGAAAAGGTCAATTCGAGATCGGCCTGTAATTGACTAAATGTAAAAATAAGAGTGCATTGTTGACTTTCTCTTCAGTCATAACCGACTGTTTTTAAGTAGATAAATACTCCACATGATGGGCATGTTGACCCAATTGTGTGTGTTTTACCATTCAAGCTCCATAAGTTGTGAAAGATCTGAATTTGGGATCGCATGGTGTCTGGAGAGAGGTATTTAGTGCGCTTGCTTTGGATGCGTCAGTCAGCGTTCGTTTTTCACGGCTTATTGCGCTTAACTCTTATGCATGTCCCACTCTTTATTCCTCATTCATTCAGGTTTCTTTATCAGTCTAAAGTGTCTAGAACTTTAAGTAGTGCTGTGCAATGTGGATATATTTACAAACCGCAATCTATAAGACACTTTACATCATCATGATGATATATATCATCATACCACCCAGCCCAAAAAAAAAAGCTCAATAAATATGTTTTCTTATTAATGTTGAAAATGGTTGTGCTGCTTTATATTTTTGTGTAACCCGTGATACAGGATTCTTTGATGAATTGAAAGTTCAAAAGAATGGCATTTATTTAATATCTTACATCTTGGTTTAATAAAATTATTAATTAAAAAAAAAATCTCGGCTTTATATATAATTATATGCCTTTAGTTTGATAATTATTTTGCATGGATGAATTATGAGCAGCATTACAGTAACCTAAATTTAGTGTTGATATTAGTTAGTAAAACTTTAAGATATTTTATAAAACTTTTA
The DNA here is from genome assembly GCF_949319135.1 of Squalius cephalus. Lineage (NCBI taxonomy): Eukaryota > Metazoa > Chordata > Actinopteri > Cypriniformes > Leuciscidae > Squalius > Squalius cephalus. Next base: position 14,783,801 of record NC_137132.1, on the reverse strand, counting down.
AATAAGAATTTGTTAAAATCCCCCTGTAGTAGTCAATATTATATCCCTTAAAACTCATCTTTGATCACCAAATTGGCATATTTAAAAGTTTTTTCTGTGAAAAATAAAATGTGCTTGAATGTTACTCCAAACCCTTGCTTCATATAGTATACGTGGTTCTATAAATATGCAAATTAACCCCCGCCTCCACTCACTCACTCCAGCTCAGAGATGCACTCGGTCAACTTACTGTAGTAAATGCTGCACAATGGTATCGCTCTTTACAATATCGGACACATAACGGTAATTAATGTGATTAGCCTTTTGCTTGACTATGTTATCAAACATCTAATAATGTGTTGCTAATGTAGATTGGCTGAAGGATCAAATGGTATTAAAGGTAATTACTTCTATTATTAAAACTACATTTGTAGACACCTTATTGGTCTTGATCTTGGAAAATGTTGATTTCAGAAGGATTGCCAGCTCTCCTAACTGTGGGATTTAGACACCACATGTTTAGGTGTTCATTATCAGGCCTCTATGGTTTAGGGTCCGCTGCACAGACACACTTCTCACAGCAATCGGGGTGAGATCATGGGTGTCACCTCATTGCTGCTTGCTCTATAAACCACACACTTTTCAAGTTCTCTTTAAACTGTGGCATGTGCTGGGCTGAGGTGTGTGCATGGGAAAATCTTGTTCGCTGGTGCCACCCCTCCTGGTCTGCTTCCTTCACCTTTTTCAAAGGGCACACTTTAACATATGTTTGCAACCACATAGGAGACAAATGTGAAGTGTGCCAGATATTTGCTTGTAAAAATTGCCACCTCTGTCCACTCCAATTGGATGTCAATTGTGTGACAGTGTGGGACTGGGAACCTCGCTCTCTTCCCATGGACAGTTTTTTTTTTTTTTTTTTTTTCTTCGCCAGGTGGACATTTTAGAACCATTCACCTTTAAATTTAGGACAGAAAATGATTTGTTTGGTGCCATTTTATTTTCAAATTGCTTTGAATTTGTTTTTAAATATCTTTTTTGTCTACTGTGCCATAAGCTACGTTCACACTACACGCGACCAAGCGACGCGATACCATTCATTTTCAATGGGGAGCGGGCGACTTCCGGTGACACGCGCGGTCGCAACCGTTGGCGACTGGATGGGGCGTGTCTGGCGACGCGACAAAGTTGAGATCTGTTCAACTTTATGCAAATGAAGAGCGACTTTTGGGAGCGACAACCAATCCGAGTGAAGTCAGTAGGGCGCGCGTGATCCATCACTCTTCAGTGCCGAGGCAAGATGATTGAGAAGTTTATTTTAGCAGTCAGAAACGGTCCAATATAGTATGATATGTCTCCGTGTACATACAGTGGTATTTGCCGTGCTGACTCCGAGCCTGAATGGTTTCGTGAACTCAGAAAGACCAGTATTTGCCCATTTGCTGCAGTTAAATAGCCGCGATAGCAAAGAGCACTCACTGTTTCTCATTCATCTTTAATATTATGTGCATGACAAAGTCGCTTGTAGTGTGAACGGGGCTTTAGGCTCACCGTTTTACAAGCAATGTGTTTTATTGACAGAAAACAACTTTTTTTTTTTTTTTTTAGAATCCATATCAGTATTAATTAAAAATGAGAAATAGATATTGTCAACTCAGCCTTAGCGTCCACAGAGCTGTCATGTTATCAAGCTTATCCAAAATTTGCGCAAAATAGACACTGAATGCGTCAAAATGCGTCATCGGAGCAACACTAAATTAATAAATGTCACTGTTTTGGTCTAAATCCATTTTGACCGAAATGTGTTGTTTGAAATTCCACCGGTCCAGGTTAGAGATGCACCGATTGCAAAAAAAAATTGGAAATCGGAATCCGCCAAGAAAAATGCAAGTGGCAATTTTCTTCAATACAAAATTTATTTTTCATAAAAAAACAAGTAAAAATACAAATAAAAATACGAAACGAGCGGTTTGTGTGAGAAAACTAACAGTATTTATATCGTTTTTACCTCTTATAACACCATCACGTCCAAGTGATCTGAGGGCGCGAGCGCATCCTGCTGTGTGTCGTGTGCGCAGACTGGTGCATAGATATATACACTAGATGTCGCCTTGGCTACGGCAGTTCATTGGAACGAATGTCTTTAATGCGACATCTAGTGTATATATATCTATGCACCAGTCTGCGCAACCGTCACACAGCAGGAAGCGCCCGCGCCCTCAGATCACTTGGACGTGGTTGTTTTATAAGAGGTAAAAACAATATAAATACTGTTCGTTTTCTCACACAAACCGCTCGTTTCGTATCTTAGGCCATCAATGTGTACTTACGATGGGGAATTGTTTAATTTAGACGATGGGGAATTGTTTTCATTTGGACTCTGTGCATGCTCTTTGAGACCGTGACCATAGACCTGCATGATATGACTGTCAGACAAGAACGGTTTGACCTAAAAATATCAAAATTGAAACTACTGCGGAAAAAAAGACACCTACATCTTGGATGCCCTTCAGGTAAGCTAAAACATACCAAAATTTAATTTCAAAGTGAACTATCCCTTTAAGTTTTTCAGGTGTTTATTCAGTATATTCAGAAATACTACAGAAACGTATAATAACACTGGATAGTCTTCATTGTAAAAATCAAATACAGATTAATGCTTACAATTAGTTACAGAAGTTATTCAGTCAAGAGCAGAGAGTGATTTTCTTTGTCTTTTGTTCTTTTATTAACATGACAGACAGCAACAGGTTTATTAGACCGCCGTCACTTTAAGAGTTTATTGGATCCAATATACTGTTACACAACAAGCATCATCTTTTTCAACTAATTATGTTCCAAAACTGACTGTGTAACTGAATACTGGCCAAGACAGGCATTTTGACATAATTTTGTGTGTATTTGACCGCTTAAGCGCAGTAAGCCACTCATTTTGTTACTTGTAACTCACAAGCTGCTTTGAGACTGAGAGGCGGCTTGTGCGCGCTCCTTATATAGATCAGTGGTGTGCGCGCTTTTTGTGTGAGCGCGAAACCTGTGGGAATTAGTCAAATTATGCGGAATACAAGCACTATTTATCCGGAGCGAATGAGACGAGTGAGTGAGAGGAGGCGGGTGTGTCACTTCGCTGTCGGAGAGAAGAGAGTGAGAACGCGCAACTGACGTTATTGCCAGTGCCGCTGGAAACAAAATGGACGGGTTCACAATCGGAGAATCCAGACAAAGAAACACGACAACAGAACAAACAGAGATATGGAGACATCAGAGATTAAAGATGTCTATGAAGTAAATATATCTAATCAGAGATGCACCGAAATGAAAATTCTGGTCTGAAACCGAAAATTCAGGATGCACTTGAATTAGTCCCAGACTAAAATGCATGTTTGAGCTGTTTTAATTGAAAGTAACTTGGACCGACACGTCTTAAATTATGCCAGTGCCATTGTTTAGGTTTTTTTTTTTTCTAAGGCACATTTATAAAAGCTAATTAAATTTCCTAATTGAACTAGCGCATAATCCTGGCTCAATCTAAGGCCCCGTCCACACTACTGCGTTTTCGTTTAAAAACGGAGAATTAAAACGAATACGATCTCCGTCCACACCAGCGTTTTAGCTGCGTATTATGGTGCGTTCAAGTCATCTCGTATAGATCGTATTTACGAGTTGAACGCACTTGAACGCCACCACAATGTGGTAAATACCAGTGGGGAGCTCGGGATTTTCTCTAAGCTCCGATCTTTACGAGTTGGGGGCGTGTCAGTGATTAACATGGCGGAATACACAATACGTAAAGGTATTTAGCTGTGATATTGTCATGGCTTTTCTATTAACAGCTCAGTTAGCTAATCGCCAACACAGAATATGATCGTATTATAATATAACAATGCAACATGTAACGATGTGTTGGCAGTGGCTTCATAAATTAATTAAAAACATAAAAATACAAAGTACACCTGATGCACATTTCTTTGTTCTTCATTTTCTAGAACAAGAGTTTAAGAACCTTACTGTATTTTTGTGTAATTAATTAAGAGAAAGTACTCCGCCATTTTGCTCCGACGAAAGTGACTTGAACGCACATGCCGTTATAAGCACGACTTCCCACCTCGTACGTACAAACTTCCCAGGAGGACTTGAACGCACCATTCGAATTGATCTCCGTCCACATTAAAACGACTGAAAACGCGGATCACGTGACCATTCACCAACATTGGGCATGCGCGTGCCGGTGTAAACCTAGAGACTTTCAAACATAGACTGTAAAAAAATGCTTTCAAACATCAAAATGTCATTTATTAATATGTATTTGTGTCAAAATGACATATAAACATCTTTTCCTATTCTATTTTGCATGTAAACGCTTCCAACACACTTGCGTGTCGCATGAAAAATAGGCGTCGGTTCTATTTCTAGCATGCACGCGCAAATAGCTAAAACTGAGTTTGAGAAAATATTAAAGTGTCAAAACAACATTTAACCTATTGTTTGAATTTCGGAATAAAATCGACTATAAAATCGAGAATCAATTTATAGTTGAGTCTTTGTTTCATATTTCTAATGTTTCACATCCCTTTCTCAAAGACATCGCTGAAAAGGTCATTTAGATTTGGATGCGTCAATAGCAAAAAAAGAAAGCTGTGCACCCATTACTAATGTTACTTGAACGTCGGGAGAGAGAGAAAGCACTTCTCAGCACATAAGCATCAGTTGGATTAAAACTAAATTGTATATGTATGTAAAAACAGTACAGCTGTTGTAATATTACAGAAGAAGTGGTATCAGTGTATCCCTAGTAAAAAGGCTTGAGGTGTTTCCTCGGGAAGATTGCTACCTCAAAGCTGGTGTTCCTGTAGGCTGTGAATCACTTTGAATGGGCACACTTCGCAGTCAGTTGAGATGTAATGAGACTTGTGAATGGCGTGTGCCTGGCCTTTCAAAGATGAGTCACGCGTCTCATGCACAAGACACAGAGCGAGACTGCGCTCATTAGCCTTCTCGACAGAAGGTCTTGTCACACTGCCAGAGTGTTTTCGCACCTCAGTCATTTAGTTGTCGAAAGGTCTCAAGAACATTCAACCAGTTTAACCTGTAACAGGAAAGTGTTTGGGAAAGCACGCTGTACGTGCATTTTGTCATCACCCACTGTTTCACATTTGACAATCGGACACATTTCACTTGATTTATGTGTTTACAAAAAAAAAGTGCTTGGCTGTTATCATTTCCTGCAAGCAGGAACAAATTTTACGTGACAGTTTAGCTCAAGGACTATTTTGAAAGGAGGAACCTTCACCAAAGCATAGCCTTCAAACAGACTGTTTATACAGCATTTGTCCTGCAAATTAAACCTTTTGAGTGATGTCCAGAAACAAGAGACTCGAAGGACAGACTTAGCACAATGTGGTTATGTTTGTTGCCGACACTTCTTTGGTATATTGACCCTTTTGGACTGGTGGTCTCCTAACAGGGCACACTTCACATGTAGTTGAGGCCTTTTTGGAGATGTGTGTGGAGTGTGCCAGGCTTTTGGGTGCCATTTTTCACAAGCCAAGGTCTTAATTGAAGGGCACTTAAAGGAAGTGACAGCGTGAGACCAAAGGCTGAATCCTCTTCTCATAGAACAAAATCGAATCTTTATTGGTTCATATAATGGCTACAGTGGCTGTTGAAGTTTGTCTCTGTGCTTCAGCATGTGTCCTTGCTGAATAAAATATTTATTTCTTAAAAAAAAAAAAATTACCAACCCAACCACAATTACCAACCACAATTCTAATTTATGTTGAACAGCAGTGTGTTTGTGGGTAGATGAGAGTACAGTGTAGTTACGGCTTTCATCTTCAGTGGTTGTGGGATCTTTATGATAAAAATTCATAGCTCACTCATAGCAAATAAATACAAAAACAGATCTGGTCTGTTTTTGCTTGCATGCTCACTTGGCATTGACAAGTTGGCACTTGCATATGCTGCCCGGAGTCCTGTGTGTTAGTTAATATGGATATGATTATCCATATGGCTATAATAATACTATAAACGGCAATCTCTCTCATTGTATTATCGGGCTTCTTTATCTTTTTATAATTTTGCCAAAAGTAAAAAAAAAAAAAAAAAAAAAAAAAAAAATTCCCCTTCTTCTGTGGAACACAAAAGAGGATATTTTGAAGCATGTTGAGAACCAATAGTTCTGTCCGTTCAATTTTGTCCATTGTATGGACAAAACAATACTGAGCCGTTTCTCAAAATATTTTTTTGTTTTACAGAAAAAAGTCATACATGTTTGAAATGACATGGTGAGCAAATGATTATAGAATTCTAATTTTTGGGTGAAGCGTCCCTTTTAACAAATTGGCTAGATCAAGCAGTGTTTTCTTCAAATCTGACAAAGTGCAAACATATAGTTCACCAGCAGGAGGCAGAGTATATTCTTCATTCTCAACAAGGTTTTGATGCTTTTCTTAACTCTATTTATTTATACTGCCTATTTTCACTTAACCATAATTGAGTGATATTTGTCTGTGATAAACCAGAAAGTTGGAGCTTGAGGATTCAATTTTCCCCTTCAGCCCAAAAATACCACTTAGCCCTTTGTCCAGTGGAGGGCGCCAAAGCGGTTCCAGTACAATGAATGATTGCAGTAGTAGGAGAATGACTGTGGTTTTAAACAGGCCCTCTGCCCCCTGTTGTGCTGTGAGGGGTCCCGACAGGCAGCATGTGGTGATCCTGGATCCCAAGTGGGCCAGAACACGCTGACAGATGCAGCTGAATATTCATTGGTCTGGTGCTTATTGGTGAACTGGTGTATTGTTATTAAAAGACCAATTATCATTTATTTATTTTTTACAATAATGTCTAACAGTACTATGCCAAAAAAAGGTATTTATTCTAAGCACGCACTGCAGGTTTGTCGTCTGCCACTTTAAAGGGATAGTTCACCCAAAAATGAAAATGCTGTCATCATTTACTCACCCTCATGTTGTTCCAAACCTGTATGACTTTCTTTCTTCTGCTGAACACAAAAGAAGATATTTTAAAGAAGGTTGGTAATTAAACAGTTGCTGGTCCCCATTGACTTCCATAGTATTTTTTTTTCCTACTATGGAAGTCAATGGGGTCCATCAGTCGTTTGGTTACCGACTTTCTTCAAAAATGTTCAGCAGAAGAAAGAAAGTCATACAGGTTTGGAACAACTTGAGGAAGAGTAAATGATGACAAGCATTTTCATTTTTGGCTTGAGCTCTTTAAAGCAGGATCGATTCTGATTGGCTGTCAATGTTTTTATCGTGTGTGTGTGTGTGTGTGTGTGTGTGTGTGTGTGTGTGTGTGTGTGTGTGTGTGTGTGTGTGTGTGTGTGTGTGTGTGAGAGAGAGAAAAACGTTTCCTTCTTTGGAATTCAGGAAACATAACAAAGAATTACACAATTTTTACATGGTGTCTGAAGGCCTCCATCCAATAAACCCTGTGTCTAAAATAAATTTTTTTTTTTTTTTTCTTCAAACTTTTACTGTTAATTTGGTGTGTGTGTCTAGTTTGTATAAAGACACTTGGTTGAACTCTCCTCATACCCACATGTGTTACAAACATAACTTGATATACCAGTGTGCCCGAAGAACATGGTGTCTTGTATCTTAACTCTCTCTTTTCTTTTCTTTTTTTTTTTTTTCAGATTCCAGATGAGTTTGATAACGGTAAGTCCTCCCCTTATCTAAACACATGTAAGGCACTTTGTTTTTTAAACGATTTGGACACATTCCAACTATGCTTTTTTAAATAACCGTAAATGATCTATGTATTAGCCTAAGCTTGGGCCTGTTGTAGTGGCCATTTTATTCCTACACGCATTAATCTAAATGTCTTACAGATGTTCACCGAACTGATAAGACTAAGAATTTAGTTTCACTTTGTTTAAAGGCTGTAAAAGGCCTAGCTCAAAGCTCAGGAGGAAGTTAACATGACAGAAAGTTGAGAACTCCATTATTTGTAGAGCTTTGGTCTACAAGCGTGAAATGCTGTTATTCCCCGTCCTTTTGAATGAAGAGTGTTGTTGTTCGTTCCCTTGTGCGGTCCTTTTTAGCAGATGAGGACCCTTCTGGCCTGCTTGTTGTGTGTTTGTTCACCTGTCAGGTTAGCAAGGCTCATGATGGATTTCTGGTGCCATGCAGCACTCTTTACCCAGTGCCAGCGGGTTTCAACCCACTTCACAGCCAAATGTTTCATGGGACCGAACCTCTGCACATGACCCCTGCAAGCATCAATCTCTCACATACCCTGATTGGCTCTTAACCAGTGGCCTGTGGCACATGTGCCATTCACATTGGCAATTGTTTCATTGCTTTCATTCATGCTGCATTGATTCTTAATTGCGGGTTGTTGAATTATCAGGCTTGTGCCTCTTTTTTGTCAGTTTTAAAGGGTTAGTTTACAGAAAAATAGAAAATCAGTCACCAATTTGTAACCTTTTTGTCGTTGCAAACCTGTATGACTTTCTTTCATCCATGAAACATCCATGTTTTTTTACACATAAAATGAACAATTGACAATTATTTTGGAGCTTGAAACCCTCTTTCACTTAATTGTATATGGAAAATACACCACTGTTCAAACGTTTGGGTTTTTAAGATGTATTTAATGTTTTTGATAAGTCTCTTATGCTTATCAAGGCTGTATTTGTTTGATTAAGAATACAGTAAAAATCGTGAAATATAATTGCAATTTAAAAACTATTCCGTTTAACTTATATTTTAAAATGTAATTTAAAAAGCTGATTTTCAAAGCAGCCATTACTCCAGTCTTCAGTGTAACATTCATAATTTGCTGATTTTGTGCTCAAGAAACATTTCTTAACAACACTAAAAATATTTGTTCTGCTGAATATTTTTGTGAAAACATGACCGTTTTTTCCAAGATTCTTTGATGAATAGAAAGTTCAAAAGAACAGCATTTATACAAATCTTTCATAACATTATATATGTCCTTAATGTCACTTTTAATAAATGTAATGTATTGCTGCTTAATAAAATAATTAATTCTTTTTTAAATCTTACTGACCCCAAACCTTTGAACGGTAGTGTACATGCTATGTAACATGATAGTTTTTCATCATTTGTCTTCCAAAAAATAACTAAATGAGGGTGAGTAAATGATGACAGAATTAAAAAAAATTTAAGGTATACTGTTTCTTTAAATTTGGCTTCCTGTCAGCGAAATGGCTTGGTTTTTATGGTGATTTGACTGACGTCTTTATAACACAATCAACAACAGATACCAGTATGCTGTCTTCGGAGCAGGCATTATCATCAATAGAGTAAAGGTAGAGACGCCACGCATCAGATAAAAGCAAACCACCTGCGTTTTTCATTCACCTCTGATGCCAATTGAGATAACAGGCTGTTTTCGCTTGCTCTATGCAATCGTTCGGTCTCATAATAATTACGTAATTAATTCCACACGTTCCCTGAAGTGTCCTTTTCTCCCCCCACCTCGATTTATTACCTCCGAGCCCGGAGCGCTGCTGTCCAACACTAATGCTCTTATAGCTTTTAATGCCATAACGAAGGGCCATGATTACTTTAGGGACCGATGTGAAACGCCTACTCCCTCATGGGAGTGGAGAAGCAGGTTTTCTGCCTCCTGGGCCCATGATCACCCTGTCTAAAATAGCAGAAGGCCAGCGTGGGGACGAAGAGTGGACCCTTGATAAGCGGCATCCTCAGGGAGAAGGGACAAGGCAAAGAGGCGCGACTGCAAAAAAAAAAAAAAAAACCTTTTCTGCCGTGCCAAGTGAAGGCATTCAATGGAAGACGCATACATGCACATCTTGTGCCAGCCCGCCGCCTCATACAAAGCTGCATCACTCAATTTGTACTGGATGGCAACTGGCCAGTGCCAATAATTAATGGAGTCGCATGAATTATTTTTGTTATGAGATCGTAGAGACTAAAAATAAGTTGTCTTCTCTGTTTGTTTAAAACCTTGGAAACCGCTTGGTTTTATACTTGTGTTACTGGTATTTTTGGAGTGGAATTTAACGACAGATTCACCCATCACTTGGGTCTGATATCTGAAATGACAAGTGTAGTCTTGTTTGAGGTGGCACAGTGTGAATTCAGATGTGTCAGGAGGAGGGGTTGTTTTGCTTGAGCTTATACATACAAAGATTTAATCTCAAACCAATCGCAACAACAATAAACTGGAAATAGAAAAGGATGGTTTGTGTAACATGCTCAGGTGTGAAAGCTCAATATTTGTTTTATTCTGTTCTCCCTTTTTTAGTCTGCATCTCAGAAACTTTAACTTAAAGAAACTTTTTAAAAAGGCTGTAACTAATGGCAACTATATAGCGTCCACACCAATAGATGATAATGTTCTGTTTCCTTCAGAAATAATTCTAATATGCTGATTTTCTGCTCAAGAAACATTTCTTATTATTGTTGAATACAGTAATATTTTTATACAGGACTTTTAGTTCAAAAGAACAGCATTTAGTTGAAATTAAAATCATTTGTAACACTATAAATGTTCTTACTTGTCATTTAAATTTTTTGTCGTTTACTCCAATGTCCAGAAGCGTTCAAATACAGCCTCAAACATACAATGAGGGACAAAAAGGAGAAAAATAAATCCATAAAAAATTCAAATCACTTCAGGCAGAACGGTAAATATACACAGTAGAGTAGGGAATAAGGTGAGGTTATTAACATGGTGCCAAAGAGGTGTCCATATCTACCAAATGTCATTAGACTTTTGATGTGTATCATAAGTGAGATTCTCGAGTGGTAGTAATGCAGATATTTGAGAAGTGCGGCACCTGAGGGAATGACCACAACAACTATATATATTTCTTTGCCAGATAAACCAAAATTAAAAACATGTGTTTAGCATAAGAGTCAAACATCGTCTCCACTCTGATAGATAACAGATCCAATTCCAAAGAGAAACAAAATTGCAACTTAAGGAGCTCTTGGAGGAAGTTATGTATTTTGGACCAGAAATTGATGATTTTATCACAGTACCAAAAGCAGTGAAGAAATGCACAGTACCAAAAGCCGTGAATTTACAATTAAAACAGACCAGACGAGTTTCTGTAAATGTTCTTCAGCCGTAATGGTGTGTGAGAGATTCTATTAATGAATTTATAATAAAGTTTGTGAACCCCCAATGAAGTACACTTAAGATACAAATTGTTACATACAACAGACCAATCTGCATTGTCAATTCCATGACCTAAATTCTTTTCCCAAACTCTCTAAAGAGGAAGTACATGTGTCAGACAAAGCATTATATATAGCAGATATTACTTACTGATCAATTTAATGCATCCTTGCTTTAAGAAAAGTATATATTTCTTCATCTTGACTCCAAACGAATGTGCTTAAAACTATTTTTTTCTAATTAAAGCTGCTTTGAAACGATATTTATTGTGAAAAGCACTTTACAAAAAATGTTGAAGTAAACATTTAACATCTCTCTGATAGTCTACACCAGGGGTGCCCAATCCTGCTCCTGGCGATCGACTGTCCTGCACAGTTCATCTCCAACCCTAATCAAACACACCTGCCTTTAATTTTCAAGTGATCCTGACGTGCTCTGAAGACCTTAATTGGTTGCTTCAGGTGTGTTTGATTAGGGTTGGAGATGAACTGTGCAGGACAGTCGATCGCCAGGAGCAGGATTGGGCACCCCTGGTCTACACAGTGAACAGTTGTATATGGGTCTTTTAAATATGAACATATTTAGCTGTTTTAATATTTAAGGAAGGCTTTGACGATATATTGGTCAACTATTAATTGTGATTATTTCAGTTTGGCATCAAGAATGATTCAAAAATCTCCAGTAATATTGTAGAGTTATGGTTATATGGAGCAAAATATTAGATGTGTTTTTATTTTTTGCGATTTTTCTTCTTTACATTACATTAACATTGTGTTTAGAGAACCTCCAGTTCTCAAAGCAAACAGCGAGCTGTAGAACATCCAGGACAATTTAGCACAGGCCTGGTACCCTATCCACAGATCGGTTAGGTTCCCATATGACAGCAATGAGAGAAGGGCTGCACCTAAAGACCACTTTTCACAGCTGCAGAAAGGAGCGATTGACAGGGAAGAAAAAAAGCAAGAGGCTCCCAAAGAAAGGGATGGAAGAAAGGCAATTGAGTAATGGCCTTTGGCAAACTAGCGAAGCATATGCTAACCCAGTGCAGGATTAAAGGAGGCCTTTGTTGTGTCCAGAGGCCTAGCCATCGATCTTCCTCTCCCTCCCTCCTCGCCTTAGACTCAGTGGACATCCCTCCAGAGAGACACAGGCCCTCTGTGAAGCAACAATGGGACTCCTCGCCATTTACACTGACAAACAAGGTTAGCACAAGAGACTCTTCAAAGCGCACCCAGTGGTTCCCCGCTTCGCCGGTGTCGTCTTGGATCAGTCTTGGTAACGGTTCTTGCAACTGTTCACCCTTTGTATTGATCTTGGACTTGTGGAGAAGGAAGGACTTATGCCGGGACAGATGTGTGCCAGTTTGGATGGAGTTAAACAGACGACTGGGGTCGATGTGAAGAGGATAAACTTTCTCTAAACAAATCTCTTTAGAAAACACTACAAGGAATACTGACAACCCCATTCAAAGGTTTGGGGTCCGAATTTTTGTTTTTTTGGGAGAGGGAAAGAAATTTGTTCTTTTAATTCAGCACCTTCTGTCATTATTAACTCGCCGTCATGTTATTCTACTTTTCTGTTCACATTTACAATGTGCCACAAAGTTAGAAAAGCACCATAAAAGCAGCCCTATAAATAATATATTTATATGTAATGTCTCTGTTTGTTATAAGCACAACGAAATTTAAGTCATATTCACTCTCAAATAAAGTGATTCATCCACCTCAGGTGCCATGTTTGATTTGAGATCTGCATAATGATGTGCTTGTGGTGTTTTCATTAAACAAATCTATCGTATGGCTTCAGAAGACTTGAGGTATAGTGCATGGACCACTTTTACGGAGCTACTATTCCTTGTTCAACAGGTGTTTTGTCTAACACAGCTACGTGTCTTCATTGATCCATTACTTTTCAGAAACAAAGCTGTGATGCTGATATCATATAAATGGAACCTACTCACACCACCACTGTCTCTCTTCAACATAAGTATGATAAGGAGACGTCCATCTCGTCTCGCTCATTAGCCTCAAGGGAAAGCTTATTCCATTGGAGGCTGCCAACAGGCACATGCTCCCTCAAAGAGCGCAAACACTCCCCCTCCAAACTAATCCAACAGGAGAAAAGGAGGGATAGGGCTGGAGGAGAGGGTGTTTAGGCGGTTTGTGTCGTCCCTCCCCCAATCAACCTCCTTCCTCGTGCCCTGATGTTGTTGATGGGCCCCTTGGCGGGCTGGCTGCCTTAACAGACGCACAGCGAGCCAGGCAGGAGGCGCATGGAACCTGTGTGCCGCCACTTTATCTGTCCATTCTGCCGCTTGAGGTGGCATATGGCATGTGGCGATTGGAGGGAGCTAAAGCCATGAAAATGGGGCTAATCACTTTAGTTTGAATGATCTGGGGATGTTGTATAGTGTCTTGAAATGACCATTAGTATTTGATGTGCTTACGTAGTTGTTATCAGTAAGCCTTAAACCATTTAAAATGACTTAACATTTAATATTTGCATTTTATACAGTAAGTCGAAGACATACAAAGAGCTTTAAGAAACTATTTTTACTTTTAATCATGAATCATTTTTTATCGATGTGGCTACACAAGTTTATAATTTTTTTTTTTCGTCCTCTAGATGTTCCCGTCATCCAGCAGCTCAGAAGAACCTTCAAATATTTCAAAGATTACCGACAGGTTAGAGGATACAGAAAATAAACCCCATTTATATCCTCATAAGAAAGAATCTGAGGTACCAAATGTTCTCTTTCTGCTTCTCTGTAGATGATCATCGAGCCCACAAGCCCAAAGCTTCTCCCAGACCCACTGCGAGAACCCTATTACCAGCCTCCATACACTCTAGTGCTGGAGCTCACCGATGTCCTCCTCCATCCAGAGTGGTCGGTAGGTGTCACAGCTCAATTAATGTAACCAAGAGAACATCTGCATTTGAGGATCAAGTAAGGACCAATGTCACTTTTGATCCTGAGCTCCAAACTTTGTACTTATCAAAGAATGAAATAAAATATATCATGGTTTCCACAAAAATATTAAGCAGCACAACTGTTTTCAACATTTATTTAAAAAAAAAAGATATATTATATTAGATAATATTAGAATGATTTCTGAATGGAATCGGATCATGTGACACCGAAGGCTGGAGTAACGATGCTGAAAAAGCTTCACTTCGGAATATATTAAAATAGAAAATATTGCTGGAACTGACTGTTTGTTTTCCAATCGATTAATCTATCGAGTATTTTTCGATTAATTCGAAAACTTTTTTTCACACTTTATCACATAAATACCTTTATTTTGTTCTCTGATTTAGAAAACGGCTTCCATACTGCATGTATAATAATTATAAAAGAATCGAAATGCTGCTTAAAATAGTTTTAGGTTGAGTTTAGAATGTCTACTGCCCTTCTAACTGAGCCACTTTGAGCTGTGGGACAAAGACTTTGCATTCTCAGAACTCTATTTAACATGAAATGACTCTTAAATCTAGATTGTTTCAGTCTGCTTAATGCCAGTTCATATCATTAGACACTAAATCTCAGTTAAAATCCCCCCAAAACGTTTTGCTCCTAATTGCAGGCCTATTGCTGTTCCAATTTAAACACAGCTGCAACCACTCTAGTATATTTTGTACATACTCTCTACGTGCTGTGCTGTATAGTGTGTATATTTGTGTGCACTCAGATCCCATCTGCAATAAAAAGTGTCTCTATTTGATTTACTATTAAACGACCCTTTGTCACCTATCTGTTTATTACAAACTTTCCTTATCAATTCCTGTTAATCGCATGAGGCCATCTGGAATGCTGTTTTGGGCGAACCACCTGTCGCCTCCCTTACCTGCTCCCTCCTTCCCTCTGTTCTCTCTACCTGGCCAGCTGTGAGGGAAGGGCCACACACAGGTGACAGGTGGAGCATAGCCTACCTGTAATCTGACACACCTCAGCAGACTGTTACCGTGGCGCACGGCACAGTGATTTTTGTTGAACCTCAAGTGAAGCTTTGTCTGTGACTGTACTCTTGTTTTTGGCTTTGTTTGACATGTACACTCCGATAGGTGTTCGGTGCCAGATAAAAGCACAATTAAAGTATCTGTTACTCTAAATGATATCTAAGTAAAGAAGAATTAGTTGAGTTTGATGGTAAAATGCAACTTCATATTTAACGCAGTCAATTGACGTAAAATGCTGCTTCCTGCTATTCCTTCTTTCTACTGACTAATGATAGGAATAGTCAGGCTTCCAGTAAATTTTTGAGAAAGACTCTCTAACTTCATGTTCATTCATAAATGTATTCCAGATGGGCCGTCTAAAGATGTTTGATTTCAAATAGCAATACTCGTGTATAGGCAAAACATTTCGTTAATGGCGTAAGACGGCCAGCTGTTGGCTGCTTTAGCAGACCTGAGGCAAAAATCTGTTACTTACTCCTTTTTATTTTTTTCTCACTTTAACAAGGAACTGACTGCATTAAAATAAATGCACTGTATTTTGAAAGGAAAATATATTCACTATCTTTCAAAGTTTGGTTGGGGGGGGTCGTTTAAAAAAAAAAAAAATTCAAAGAAGCTATTCAAGGCTACATTTATTTGATCAAAAATACAATAAAACCGTAATATTGTGAAATATTATTACAAATTAAAATAAGTGTTTTCTATTTTAATATTCTATAAAATGTCATTTATTCCTGTGATGTTCAGCATCATTACTCCAGTCTTCAGTATCACATGATCCTTCAGAAATCATTCTGATATGCTGATTTGCTTATTATTATCAATGCTGAACAGTTGTGCTGCTTAAGATTTTTTGGAAACTGTGATACATTTTCTTTTTTTCAGGATTCTTTGATGAAACTGAGTCTTTTTGTAACATTATCACTTTTGGTCAGTTTAATGCAACCTTGCTGGATAAAAGTATTTTGTTTCAAAGAAAAAAATTGTACTGACCCCAAACTTTTGAATGATTGTGTATATTTGGATGCAAATGGTCTAGTTAAAAATAATTGTAATCAACCTTTAAAAAATGTCATTCTGTTATGTTAAATTGTTTTAAACCCTATTGTTAGGCCTAATAAATATGTAAAAACATTGGACCTCTTTTTTTGAGTTTTAATGTTTTATGGATCTCCTCTGCCGCCTCTAGTTGGCCACAGGCTGGCGTTTTAAGAAGAGGCCTGGCATAGACTATCTGTTCCAGCAACTGGCCCCGCTCTACGAGATAGTCATCTTCACATCAGAGACAGGCATGGTGAGTCTCAGTGGTGGTGAGGACTGTTTACCACAATAATACCATTACGATTGGCTTATTTGTTTTTGCATACACTGTTTCAATTGCAGTTAAAAGGAAAAGTTTCTTGAACCATGCTTGGCATTGAACCCACTTATAATAGATGCTATTTTGGATACAGTGGCACACCTACACTTTTGTTGATTCTACAAACACGTCGTCTTGTGCTCAAATATAACGTTTCCCAAATGATGCCATTAGTGGGACCTTTATGCTAAGCTTCAGTCTGCAAGTGTTTGTGTGTGTCTGTTGGTGTGGCACACTTGTAAAGTCATGCAAATGAGCCTTGTTTTGTTTGAACAGCCTTTTGCTGCTGGTGTTTTGTTTTATTCTAATGCATGTGAAAGTCAGTTCAGCTTTTCAGCAGTGTAAATTTGTTTTAGCATTTGTAATGTGTGCTTTTTATGGGTAAATACGATGTTTAGATTTTAGATTTCTTGATTTCCCCTGCACGATATTTAACTTCACTTAAAGACAATCTCTCATTGTAAAACATAAAAATGATTCCTGAATGCTGCAATGTGTGTTTGTGTGTGGGCAGACGGCGTACCCCTTGATTGACAGCATAGATCCTCAAGGATTCGTGATGTACCGGCTCTTTCGGGATGCCACACGCTACATGGAGGGCCACCATGTTAAGGTAAACTTCAGTCTGCTTGCCTATAGGCCTGCTTCTCAGTATCATGCTTTGTCGGTGACGTGCGCAAACTCACTCTCAGTATTTAGGACACTTCTCTGTTCTTGTAAACAGTGTCTGCCACTTACCGTAAAATCCAGCTGTCTGGTATTTCACCCCGCAATTGTTTGAGTCACATCAAAATCATCAGAGATAAGCAATATGTTGCAAACCAAGAAGCTGGTTTTTTGACCAGATGTTGTGTTTTCTTGTACAGATGTTAATGGTTTATCTCAACAAAGACAACACGT
This sequence comes from Squalius cephalus, assembly GCF_949319135.1. Taxonomy (NCBI): domain Eukaryota; kingdom Metazoa; phylum Chordata; class Actinopteri; order Cypriniformes; family Leuciscidae; genus Squalius; species Squalius cephalus. The sequence continues at coordinate 14,766,463 of NC_137132.1, read as the reverse complement.
CTTGGGGAAATCCATTTATAGTTTCAAAATGTTTGCTTTCATGCTGCAATACAGATTTAGTTACATACATTTGCTAATTTCCTCATTTATTATAAATCGCTCAGAGTAAAGCTCCTCCATGTGAATGTAATACAGTATGGTCTGATCTTATTGCTCAAGATCCCTGCCCCATGGGCCCCCTCTCCTGAGTGACCCGGGCAACATTATGGCGCGATGCCCCCCGTGTCTCTGCTGCATGCCGTCCTTCTGTTCGCCCATTGATTTCCCCACTGCTATGTCCTTATTCTTTTTTTCTTTTCTCAACAGCCCAAGACAATAGTTTCTTCCCCTCCTTCTCTTCTCCTCCTCCCTTCTCTCTTCTCAGGCCTCATTAACCTTCTGCCCCCTCCTTTTTCCTTCGTTAGGCCGTCCGCCGTTACCTAAACTCTCTCCTCATTAGGCTTATGAATGGTGCACATCTAACGCTTAAGATCAAATTTACAATTGCATTAGTGTACAAATTAAATCAGTTTTTAGCATCCTTGGTTATATTACAGTGTCACATGTTGCTGGAGGGTATTATAGAATTATTTTATTCTTTATACACAAAAGTTTCAGGTCTTTTTTTTAAAATAATTTAATACTTTTATTCAGCGATGATGCATTAAATTGTTCGAAAGTAACAGTAAAGACATTTATAATGTAACAAAATAACTTTTAAACGGTGGTGTATAAAACATTCTAAAGGTATTCATTTAACTCTGTGTCCTTAAATGCATATAGTTAAAATACTATTATTAATATCAAGATTTTACATTTAAACTTGTAGAACATGTTTGGATTAGAAAATACTTTTGCTTAATTTGTTTCAATTTTCATTTACTAAAATGTTTCCACATAACTGATATATCCAATATTATTAAAATTCTATACTCTTTTGTCTAAATAAAATAAGTAGATCATTCACCAAAGTGCATAAGCATCTCAATATAATAATGTGCGATCATGAAAAATAGATGATCATTTTGAGATTTGCTAAAGATTGCATTTAACAGTGTTTTTAAAGATTTTTTTGTTTTGAACAGCAAAGGTATCCAGCCTTAATTGTTAATGTGCAGAATTGAAACAATTTTCTATTCTTACAGTCACGCTACTTGGCAACTGCTTAGTGCTCGTACAGAAGTAACAGTGTATGTATGCGTATTTCTGCAATAGGTCTTCACTCCGGTCACATTTCACCACTGCCTGTCTGGCCTTGTCCACCAGACCCCCATCAGCACTCTCTCTCCATCCACCTTCTGCCAACACACGTTTATTTCACTCTGCTTCACCCTCCTCTCCTCTCCTCTCGCTCCCCTCCCTCACCTCCCATCTGGCCCTCAGAAGCGGGAGGGGGAATGAGAAAACAAATGCAGTCGAATGAGTTTCCTTTTGAAGAATTAAGAAGGAAAAACTTTAAAAAGCTGCCGATGAACAAGAATGAATGACTAGAACAGTTAGTTACAAAAACGTGAAATAAGAGTAAAACATGGTGACATGACAATAATGACACTGAAAGCAAATTCTACAGCGCCATGATGCATTTTGGGCCAGCATGAACTTGATCGCTTTGAGTTATGCATGAAGGAAGAGTTCCCTGGTATTTATAAGAATCTCACGAATGCGTTCAGTTTCCCAGGATGGCCTTTCTGTTGATTTCTGATGATTTCTGCAACGCAGACTGAATTGCGCAATATCACGGAATTTGGTAAATTATGGATGAATAAATCAAAAGTAGGGCTGTAAACATAAACAAATTGCGATATGGACTAGTGTGTGTCATAAGACTGCAATTTAATTATGAAATCTACATGCTGTGTGAATGAGTGGCGCAGTTTCATCAACAACATGTACCGTATTTTCCAGCCTATAAGCACACAAAATATACACACAAATACACGTGAAAAACAATACAGTTCTAGCATAGGTGCCACAAGTGTGGCCGAAACTACATACTTCACCTTTAATGAAATGAAGACTAAACAAGCTTGTTGCCCTGAGCTGGAGGAGAAAGCTTGCAGAACAGCTTTCTCCTGCGGTTGAGTGCGTTACTGTACAGTTATGTTTCGTAAATTCGCTTAGGCTTGGCATTTATAATAAAAATTGTTTATATAAACACCACTAAGTTAGGTTATGCACTACTATTTTACATTATTTCTGATTGTAATAAAATGCGACTTTACAACGCAATTTTGTGTTTTATGAATTTAGTTAATTGGACATGCTTTTTGATTAATATAATTTAAAGGTAGACAATAGCCGCTTTCCGACCGGAGGAACCTTTTCACAGTTCCTAGAACTATTGGCTAAAGTACCTAGGAACGATTTTAGTTCTAGGAACTCCATTTGGAGGAACTAATTTAGGTCCTACTTCAGAGTAGGGTCTAAACCAGCACTATAGGAACTACCCGTGACGTTAGTGTACGCTGATTGACCGAACGCACGCGGGACACCAGCACCTGCCATTTTTAAAACAGCTAGAATGTAAACACACAGATTATAGCCTATATGTTTACTCCATAAACTAACTATACAAACATGGAAAACAGTGATAGATGGGTCTCTAAACATTTATGCTGAAGAGAAAATCCAACGCAACTTTGAGGGACCAAGCCAAACATGATTATGTTTATCTGCCCAGCTAGCAACACTGGACATCAACCACACGGCATAGGCTAATAAACTTTTTTTCATATACTGTCTACTTTCTATAACAGTTCTATCTAATAACATATTAAACAGTACTGTTAGACAGATCGCTAACTAATAAACACAGAGAATGCGAGCATTGTTTGCTCTGGTGTTCTCAGCGCCGCCAAAATAAAGGTCCGTCGCGCCGTCAAAATAAAAGTCACCGTGCTTGCGTCACTCCCTTACCCCTCCTACCAGTTCCTATGGCCACTTGGCCAGTGCGAACGCTAACAGCAAAACCGAGTTTGGGGGAGAGTAGTTCTTAGAACTGTTTAGAAGTGGACAGTTCCTAGAACTAAGTTCCTGTAACTACTTGGTCGGAAAGCGGCTTATGTAACTTTTGGCCCTCTAGTGTTTAAAAAAAAAACTGCATGCATTTTGCGGAAGAACATTGTTTTGGTTGTGCTTCAGCTCTGTGACTGTGCGGATGAATATGGTTATCCTACTGCTCATAAAACATGCACTACTAGACTTAAAAGATATAACCAGTTTAGATGGAAAGGATCTCAAGCTGACTCGCTGAAGACGTTACTGTAGCAAAAAGCCACTGTTGATTCTCGATTTATTACGAGCTCTGTGACTTGCTTTCTCATTTACCAGCAAACTCTATTCTCTATTAAAATGGGTGATTTCCCGGAGGTTCGAGATTTAGCATTCTCCATGTCAACCTTTCTCGCTCGTTGTAACAACTAACCTATGGCACTCTTACACCATACACTGGTGTAAAAGTAACAGTAACCCGAGCGCATGTATGCAATTTCCGGCAAAAACCATCCCACCCGGTCATAAATATAAAGTTAATAGACTTACAGAATCAGGGTCAGACAAAAACACATTTTGGAAGGATTGATGATGTATTGACTCGTTATTTAAATTTTGTTAAATGGAAGAATGGAAAGAAGTATAAGTATTAGATTTGACCTGATTTGATTGGGCGCTACCTTTCTGTGAACTGTTTCATACAGATATGACACCAGTAGATGCTTCTCCCCTCCCCCAGCCGAGGTCCTCAGCACAGATAGGGGGGCGAGCTGGGCTTTTATTGGCAGGTGCATAGCGTGGCACGTGCGTATAGTCAGCGGCACGCTTCCTTCGGCTCGTGCTCCAGTGTTTTACCTGGGGAATTGAAGAGGCTGTTTGACTCGGCAACATGACACTCTTATGCCCAGCTGCGTTACACAGCTCTGCTCACACACCCACACTGAAGATCAAATACACACTAGCTACGTAAAACGTACTAATTATCGTTCAGTTTCACATTTTGAATGCGATTTGGGCGCCATTAAGCTCGCCTGTTGCTATAATCCATAAAAATCTCATTATTTATACATGCACGCTCATACACTCAATAACAAATACACTGAAACACACACTCGCACTCCCGGTGGGGTTTGGGCGTGTCTCATAGGGAAAGCAGATGCGGGTAATTTATTGTAAATGCTACGGAGTGTGCCGCCGTCAAGAGGGCTTTCCTTTCGGGGCCCCTCCATCTCTCTCGCACACGCAACTTTTTCAGTCTCTCTGGGGGATGCTGATGACCTCAGTGATAGAGAGAGTGCAGCGTCCCTGTCCATCTGCTCTGCAGGACCACCACTGAGACAGCTGGCCCGGATAGAGCGTGTGCGTGTGTGAGCGAGCGAGAGAGCGAAAACGGGGGGCAATGGGCTGGTGTTAAGTCTTTGCACCCCTCCACAAATGCATAGGTGTAAATATGGTTCACATCAGTGTCACACAAACGTTTGGGGGTGTGAGAGGTCACATTTAACCTCAATTTGTATGTATAGCTGTGATAAGTAGACTCAGACTGGACCTATTTTGCTAGATGTCAGGCCATTTGAAGCAATAAGCAGCAAGAGGTCAAGAGTTAGGGGTGTTTTTGGAATTTAAGTTACAGTACCACACAGCCTCAAGTGTTTTTTTTAAACATTAACAACAGCAATATGATTAAAGAATGCAATGCCAAAAAAAAGTCGCTGTTTGGATTTAAATAGGCAAATGCTTAAGAGTCAATGATTGGGTCATTATTGCAGTGATTATTATGTTTCTAGCATGTTATATGTTTGGCAACAGTTCTTCTAACCCTAAAGCACCTTTTCACACAGAACGATTAAATTGCGAAAACAATAGATCCCTATGGAGCTATTCACACTGGGCACGATCAATCGCAATGCGGCAAAGTGAGATTGTTTTTTTTTTTCTCGACCAGTGTCGATTTTCTTTTTTTATCTTTTTCTTTTTTCTTTCTCGTCGCCCCGCAATGAAACAAGCCGTCCAATTAGATTTGAGCTTACCCAAGCTGCTGCTGCTGTAGTACCAAACTTTATTTATCTTAATTTACTGTTGTATGTTGTGCAGCGGATGAGGTTAATGCCAAATGGGAAACCTACGAGATGCATACATGAGGAAAAATGTATTCTCGGTCCACGTCATCATCGCGTTCAGTGTGAAAGCTCCGTTCATTGGCGATTCGCTTAGCTTTATCGAGTCACGCTCAGTGTGAAAGGGCCTTGATTGATGGAGTGTGTAGTTTTTTTATTTCTTAAACAACTACATAGACACATCATCAGGCTCAAATAGTGAAAGAATGGTTGGGAGGGAGCATGAAGAATCATTTTCACACATGAATTGGCACCTCTGAGTCCAGACCTTAAATTCACCTCTTGATGGAAATGTTATTATCAGTTTTTGGTCAAGATCTTGTACTGAAAATGCAAGAGTCAAGCACTCTGTAAGGTCTACTCCAGCACATCCCAAAGACTTTCAAAGAAATTAAAGTCTGAACAATTATTTAAAAAATGATATTCACTAATGACTCTTGTTTGTCTTGCAGGACGTGTCTTGTTTGAACAGAGATACCTCCAAAGTCATTGTGGTGGACTGTAAGCGAGAGGCCTTCGGTCTACAGCCTTTCAACGGTTTGGCGCTGTGCAAGTGGGACGGCAACTCAGAGGATCGCACGCTCTATGACTTGGCTGCCTTCCTTAAAAGTGAGTATGCATGTGTGGGACAAATAGATGTTGTCAGATTGTATTGTATTGTTCATTTGTACAGCTCAATTGACCTTGTATATGGTGTGTAGCTATTGCCATCAGCGGAGTGGAGGATGTGCGTTCAGTATTAGAGAACTACGCCCACGAGGAAGACCCCATTGAAGCTTTCAAAAGAAGGCAAGCACAGCTTGCACAGGTACTCATCACATTTTCTTTTTCCCTGTCAGGTGTCACATTTCGTGGTGTTTGCTAATATTGCATGAATATTTTTGCACACACAGGAAGAAGAACAGAGACTTTCGGAGCTTGCGCAACAGAAGAAACAGGGAATTTCATTAGGTACCATCGCAGGTCGTTTCTGGTCTCGGAAGCAGCAGTGAGGACTCGTCCTGCTCACACCCACCTAAAACGGTCCCACCTCGACTGTGACCAGCCATTGAGATGAAGGCCATAGTCAAACAGGTGGACGGTGTATGTGGGCGGGAGGGGAGAATGGGACCAGAAGGGCATGTGTGGAAAGAACATCCAATCGGCTACACTGGAGGGATGCTACCTTGTTACAGGGGTTGAGATAGGAGCGAGCGACTCCAAAAGACGTTTCATTCCTGTGGAAGATAGCACTTCCTGGACAGCAGACACAGATACGGTGCCCTCACTTATGATCTCACTGATTAGAAATTGTTTCAGGGTTGTAGGACTTGTTCTTGTCCACTTCTATGGCTCCCTTATCTCTGCAAGAGCAAAGAACTGCACAGCACCACGTGAACTGAAGAACTGATCTTGTTTCCATCATGTAGGCCCCATTTCAAACCCATAACTGATGCTGTAGGCAATAGCCTGATATTAGACTCCCATAAGTTCTGATCATGACACGGCACATGAAGCAAAACCTTGGATTTGTGTTCATGCTGCCAGCAAGACTGTCTTTGTCATGGTGATTCTGTTGCAGTGTGTTGAGGAGAACCTCTCAAATAAAGCGAGCTCAATCTGGTGCTATTTCAGAAATGGCCCATCATGTCTAAGGATGTGCTTTGTATTGCTTAAGTTGTGAAACACCCAGAATATCTCCAATAAACAAACCATAACATAATGTGTGTGATGTGTGATGTCATGGTATTTTATTTTCAATGCTGAAAGGTCTTTTCCAGAGCAAATCTTCTTTCATCACCTTTAATTGTGTTGCTTTAAATGACAAACTTGTACTGTAGTTTATCATCAATCATAATTTGTTATATATATTTATGGCAGGTAGTTAAATGTGGTCCTGAAGTAAACACATAATGTAATGTAAACAAAAAATAAACACACTGCCTTTTTAACACTGCATTTTATGGTTTTATTTATTTTTAGTGCCTTTTATTTTTTTTAAAGTGCACTCTTTTAGGCCTTTATGTTAGTAAATTAAAAAAATATAAGAATTGCAGAGAAATTAATGTGAATTATTGATTTTATTGAGTGGCTGCTGTATTTATTTCAGGAAACAAAGTGTTGAGATTGTCTTGCCATTTTCAAATACTGTTCTGTGCAAAGGTCTTTGATGCAAAAAATAATAAAATGCATTAAAAATATAATCAGACTTAAAATAATTAGATGGTTAAATGTAACTAATGGATTTGTTGCACATATTACAAATTCATACCCTCCTGTAAAAGTCGTTATGTTTGTGAACACAAACTTGTTTGTGTTCCTTTTCCTAGTGTGAATTAGAATCCAGTACGAAATCAGTTTCTTTTGCTATTAACTTCAACACTAACTCGATCTAAGTGCACTTAAAATAACACCCAGTCACCCACATAATGTGGACAACCTCTCTGACCGACCGATGCCCCAGCAGCACGCTTCACAACGCACACAATTTGACTCAATTGGGAGACAGAATGCGAGGTGTTAAACTTTTGTCAATGTCACACCTTTGCGTTTGACAGACGCACACGTGCCAATTATGCATTTATGGTAACCACTGAATTGCACGAATCGTCTGTCTGGCCTCTGCAGAGTAAACTAGTGAGTAAAACATTTTAAAAAAATGAGGGGATTTAGGCCTATATACAGAACAAACTTATAAACTTTAAATACAAGTTGTCATATGACGTAACTGCAAAGTCTGACGAGCTTTAAATTCATAATTTAGAGTCGGACATGACGAAAGAAGTAACTTTAGTAAGATAAATTAATTCAGTAACCGCTCCGAGTGTTTTTGATTCATTTCAATTGAACCGGCTCGTGGGAGTCAATCGTTTGAGAACCTGATTCATTTAAAACAAACGACTCATTAAAGCCATTCGCCTGTGATTCGAACTACACTGTTCACGCTGACTCACTTAAAAGAACCGACTCATAATGGCAAAGCGCACTGAATTTTTGATCGACTAAAATTAATCAGCTGACAAAAGAGTTATTCGTTCGCGAATTTGAGTTCATAATAAGTAGGCTACAGGCCTAGCCTACACTGATTAGTTCGATATGAACCGAAAGTCATACAAATCACTCAGTTCAAGTAGGCTAGCCTATGTTTTAATGGTAGGCCTACGTGTTCCGAACTCGGTTCTCGGGAAGTTTGTACAAATGTGGCACAACTGTTTTCCCAGACCAATGAAATGAAGTTGCCAGTTGCAGAACAGATTTTTCCCAAAGGTGTGAACAAATGACATGCGAATTAAATGACACCTCCGAGCATCATGCACGTGCAGGGAGCCTGGGAACCGGTCTCCGTCGGGCACCGCGTGTCGCACTTCACACCTTGGAAGAGGGGCACCAATTCACATTTATGGACGCGCCTTCTGCCACTGGCTAACACCTCACCATAACTGTCGCCATGTGTCATTTCACCCCCATGTGCCAATCCTTCCCCTCCCGCCAGAATTCACTAGCACCCACAGACACGCTTTATCCCAGCAAACGCGACGACTCTCGCACCGTTTGGATGTTAGACACGTGGATGGGAAAGTGTTAAACACGGGCGCGCAAAGCAAAACATCTAGCGCTTAATTTTGTTAGTCGCAAAAGCGGGCGATGAAACTATTATAGTGGTGACTTTATAACGTACCCGGGGGAAAGGGGGTTGGTGTAAGTTTGATCTATCGTTCACCTATATCAGGAAACATCAGAGATGCATGCAGCATGCGCGTCTTCGATTGAGCCAGATGGCTATTGATTTTGTGACTTTTCCCCGCTTTCCCCTCATCACTCTCTTTGTCGAATGAACATAATGGGCACACGACACCTATTTTGCTGAACATGTACCCCATAGCGCACATCAATACGAGCTTGGGCACGCGCACGTATCTCAGAATGGGGCCAGGTCAAAAAAAAAAAAGTTAAGTTTTCTTATTTTATTATGAGCCTAAGTTACGTTTAAAACTACTTTTTAAAAGACATACCTGGAAATGTGACTACCTTAAAATGTATACATACAGCTAATCCATATCCAAAAATGAACAAAAAATATTAAAATGCTAAAATGATTGTTGGACTGCAGCCTGGTTGTATTATTAATTTCAAAAATATTCATTGCCTTGAAATTTATGGAGGAAGAACATTAAAATGTTACCATTTTAATTGGGTTTTCAATTTTAATAGCTCGAATAAGTTGGTAAGTTGGATATTAACATTATATTGTATAATGACATGGTTATATATTGCATTAAACCACACAATCGCTGTATGGATAAAGTGTGTTATTTACTTGCTTTTTTTGTTTACACAGATAATAACTATTGTTTACGTATTCATCCTTGTGTTCATCAGAAGCCAAGAAACCAGACTGTCTTAATAATTGTCCGACAATAAATTAACAATAGAGGTCCTTCTTAACCCCCTAATCATGGTGCCGTCCAGTAGGCAAAGCGTGCCTGGGGTAAAGATGGGGCCAGCGGAGGCACGCGCTGCACTCATTAGAATCACAATAGAAAATCACTAAAGCACGAGCAACAGTTTGGAACGCGGCGCATTGTTCGCGTGTCTCCTCTGTTTACCCTTAACATGAGCGACAGAACCTTCCTTTCATACTCTTAAGTTAATGCATTTGCAAAAGGAATTTTTTACCTGCAGTTCTTAATTTTGTGTTCCAATAACATTTCAGCAACTTGCTGTTGCATGCATGTTAGCGCATTCACTAAACTTTGAAATCATGAATGCCAGTTGGGGTTATTTAAATAAACTTACATTAGTAAAGAAGACGATAAAACATTCTATATAGCCTACATTTTCATGTGTGTGTTTATACATGAAGAAAGCGAAGCGCAAACAGTGCGCAGGTGCAAGGATTATCATACAGCTGTAGTGAGCGAGTGCCCCCCTCCCAGCACACGTACGCACACTCTTACTGCAGAAAGCAATTATCTGCAATCTTAAATGCTCTGCGCACCCCCCACCATTTCACCCTCTTTACCAAAGACCTACAATCCAAACCCAAGATAACAAAAGAGCCCTCCGGATCTTTCCAGGGCACAATAAAGCGCTTGCCGGTTTAACGACTCACACGCGTCAGAACAATTACAGATTTTAGGGCTGAATAAAATGGGATGCACAGATCACCCCCAACCACCCCCTTCCGCGATCGGTGACGAACATTAATTCTTAAGACGAAAACAAACTTTTGGAGAATTGCGTGGCACGCGGCATCGAAAATTAATAAAATGTGCGAATAGTTGGTTAAAGACATTATTAGCCATTAATTCGATTTTTTTCCTCTCACATCCTTAAAACTATGCCAAAAGGCACAGGTTTAATTGTTTATAAAAAATATTTTTTAAAAAGGGGTTTAGAATTTAGGATAGGCCTATTCCTATAGGCCTAGCCTAAATTTTAGGAACACAGTGTGGAGCATTTAAAAACAAAAGTGATTTGGCGTTTGAAATCATGTAGAAACCAGTGCAGTGTAAATATTTAGTTAATAGTTAATATTTAATTTGCTTTCAACATTAGCCTACTTTTTTAAAGTTTCCAAACGCCTGTGTTATTTACAGTTTATATTGTTCTGTAATATGCCCTATATCTCTTTTACTATGAAATGAACGTAAAGCGCACATTTTAAAGCACTTTTTAAAATGCAAACTTTTTTTTTTTGCAAACTTTTTTTCTTGCATACGCCACGCCTTCTCTTGGCTCGCTATTTAAACCCCACGCGCACTCCACACTCCACGAAAGGTAACTGACGGGTCCAAAGTCTCCTGGAGCAAGAAATCTGTTTCTCTTTGCTTTTTAAGCTCCAACACAGACGACATTAAGATTTTTCAAATAGTTTAGTAGCCTAATTTAGCTTATTGCATTTGATATTATTTTCATCTACTTTTTTTCTTTAAATCGTGGATACCACTACAAACATTCATATCGGACTACTCTTACAGTCTGCTATCGTTCAGTAGCAGACAAGAAGATCCAAAATGGCTTGTGTTTTATTAACGTGTTTTTTTATTTTGATATTAGCGCACCAGGTGAGTAGGCTATTTCACATGCATTTGAATGTAAGCCGATTCTTTTGACCTGTGTTTTCACGGTGCTAATCTTAGTCCTGTTTTTTTTATTTCCATAGGCTGAATCAGGCGGTGTGTTTGAGTTGAAAGTGCACTCTTTCACAAGCACAAGCAGTGTGTGTAAACGGTCCAGCGACTGCCAGATCTTTTTCCGCGTTTGCCTGAAGCATTCACAAGACATCATACTACCCGAGCCGCCGTGCACTTACGGCACTGGAATGACAGGCATATTCAGCGCGGACTCCATCTCCAGCAGTGCGCATATTCGCGTGCCTTTTAATTTCAAGTGGCCGGTGAGTAGCTCAAAATCAGCCTTAAACGATTCACTATCACTTCTTATGTAGGCCTACGTATGCATGCATACATATTTAACAGAGTTTTCTGTCATTACAGGGGATTGTCTCGCTGATAATCGAAGCCTGGAACGCAGAGTCTTCTGACCAGTCAACAGGTATGCGCCCTCACCTGTTTATTTTTTTCTTCTTTTTTTTCAGTAGTTAACAAACTTTTATTTGTTACGCCTATTTCTGTATTGAACACATATTTTGCATGCATTTCAGAGAATATCAACAACATGATCAGCCGTTTGGCCACCAAACGGCGACTCGCTGTCGGAGAGGACTGGTCCCAGGACGTGCATCTCGGAGAGCAAAGCCAACTGCGCTTTTCTTATCGCGTCGTGTGCGATGAATTCTACCACGGCGAGGATTGCTCGGGTTTCTGCCGCCCACGCAATGATGCGTTCGGCCACTCCAACTGTGACGCCGCTGGAAACAGAATTTGCCTGCCGGGATGGGAAGGCGAATATTGCGCAAAACGTAAGTGTATTCAAAAACAGAACGTAAGTGTTTTTTCGAATGTTGTGCATTATTATGTGCACCGTAGAGATCATAAAGAAAAAAAATCGCGGCCAAGTTCAACGGTTTCCACATAAAACTTCTAAGTTAGCTTTTGTTCACTGTAACAATAGAAGCAAAGAGCATAATTTAACAAGGACACGCGTTGAAACCTAATATGCTCTGCCTTCCGTGAAAAAGGCGGCATGTGTTTCTTTTGTGTGTCCCCCAGCTGCTTAGTTTAGTACTTAACAAATACTTGATGTGCCTGAGCCTCTAGAAGGGGGGGGTTGTTTTATGATGCCAGTCATTCTAATGTCCCCCTTTTTCTCCCTCTCCCTTTTAAACAGCCATCTGCTCGTCTGGCTGTAGCGAGGAGCACGGTTATTGTGAGGCCCCGGGTGAGTGCAAGTGCCGCCTCGGGTGGGACGGCCCCCTCTGCGACGAGTGCAAGCGATACCCTGGGTGCCTGCATGGCACCTGCGAACAGCCATTTCAGTGCACTTGCAAGGAAGGCTGGGGCGGCCTGTTCTGCAACGAGGATCTGAACTTCTGCACCAATCACAAGCCCTGCATGAACGACGCCACCTGTACCAACACCGGCCAGGGCAGCTACACCTGCATCTGCAAGCCGGGCTTCAGTGGCAAAAACTGCGAGATCGAGACCAACGAGTGCGACAGCAATCCGTGCAAGAACGGAGGCAGTTGCAATGTAAGCAGCCGGTTACAACACTATACGCTTGAGTTTTGCCCCTTCTTGTCTTTGGTGGAGCTCGAACGTTAATGGCTTTTGCTTTTTCTTCTCAGGACCTGGTGAACGATTACACCTGCACATGCCCTCAAGGGTTCTATGGGAAGAACTGCGAGGTCAGCGCTATGACCTGTGCCGACGGACCCTGCTTCAATGGAGGAACCTGTACAGAAAAGGGGACCGGTGGCTACTCCTGCCGCTGTCTTGCCGGTTACATGGGCTCCAACTGTGAGAAGAAAATCGACCGGTGCAGCAGTGACCCCTGTGCCAATGGTAAGCACATTTTTCTCTTATCTTTAGTCATAAATGCTAAACATTCCAGCAGTGGTGGACAGTAACAACATATTTTTACATAGTTACTGTACTTGAGTACATTTTTCAAGTATCTGTACTTTATTGGAGTATTTTTATTTTAGGGAAACTTTACTTTTACTTCACTACATTTCATAAAGGCATGTCGTTCCTCGTTATTTTGAACTGAAGAAATCGTCACCCGCTCCGAGACATGATACAAGTTTCGTGGAACAAGCTGATTCTTTTCAATTAGCCTGTTAAATCGGTTCGCAAATCGCACAGAATGATTCATTTGTGAATTGGACTGATCCGATTGCATCTGTTCTCGAGTCGACAACTCACTGATTCAAATGATCCGAGTGTCCAGTTAACAAATCACTGAATTTACAAGTCAGACTCAAAACGAGCCAAGAACGGGATCCTCGGAGATTGATTGAAATTTTAGGATTTATTATTGTAAATGATAATTATATTCAGTTTAAATCTGCTGTAAAAGATGAGGTGTTTAAGCCCATAGTATTAAATGCTTGAATGAAAGCAGTAGAATGGAGTATAAGTTTGCAAAATAAATATACATTCATCAAACAGTACTTTTTAATACTCAAGTACGTTCAAATTCAAGTACTTTTACTCGAGTGAAATTGAAAAGAAGGACATAATACTTTTACTTAAGCAAAAGTACAGATACCCTTATAAAGATTACTTAAGTACTTGATTTGTGTACTTTGTCCACCATAGCATTCCATCGTCCTCCGCCTCAGGCAACTTGCTGATCCTTCAGTTTTGTTTTGTTTTGAGATGCATCCACAGTGCATGACGTACTAGTCATGCTTGATAGAAAAGACGCCAGTGAGGCTCTTCCACTGATATGAATGGCGAGATAGAGCTGTCATAAAGCAATAGACCTTTATTAGTCTAAAGAAATCACCATTGCATTCCCAGGGGTTATAATTGCTCTGGTTTACTCCCTTGCCCTTATTCAGTTCACCTTCCCTTATTTTTAGGCTAATACGTTAACATAGTTTGTGGTTTTAACATCCTCTTTGGGTTTTTTTAAAGGTGGCCAGTGTCTCGATTTGGGTAGCAGACTGACATGCAAATGCCGCCCCGGCTTCACAGGCTCACGTTGCGAAATAAACATAGACGACTGCGCAAGTAATCCCTGCCAAAACGCAGGCACCTGCGTGGACGGCATCAACGGCTACACCTGCTCATGCACGCTTGGCTTCTCAGGCAAATACTGCAGCGTCCGCTCTGATGCCTGCAGCCACATGCCCTGTGAGAACGGAGGGACCTGCTACACCCACTTCTCCGGGCCCGTCTGCGAGTGCCCACCAGGTTTCATGGGAACACGATGCGAGTATAACGAGAAGCCCCCTGTGACCAGCCCTTCTCTTCCAGCGGCCATGGTGGTCTCATTTATTCTAGGCCTCATCACTCTCACTCTTGTGATCTGCGCCGCCATCGTGGTGCTGAGACAGATGCGACAAGACTGCAAAGTCACCTCGACCACCGTGCGCAACGACCTGGAGTCCATCAACAACCGCGTCTCCTTGAACCCGTCCTCGACATTAGGTAGAGAGAAGGAGGCTTTCCTCATTCCTGGTGGTCCGTTTAAGGTGTCCAATAAGGACGTGGCATTCAGATCTACCACCGTGGACTCTCAATCAAATTACAAGCAGAAGATGGTGGACTACAATCTGAGCATTGACGAAAAACCTACAAACAACAAGTTAGACATGTAAGTTCGTGTTCATGCTTTTTATGTTGATGGTGTGTTTTTATTTGATGGCATCATATGTGCAAATCTAACGTTTATGTGTGCTTCATTTCAGGAAAAACTCTGAATCGACATTGTTAGTTCCACCTTTGAACTATCCGAAAGAGGGAGTGTATCACCCTGTGTACATCATCCCTGAACACATAGAACAATGTGTATTTGCTACTGAGGTAAGCATCTCCAGACAGTTTGATATTTAAGATTTCAATGTGATGCTTTCAAAGAACGTACGTTAATAGTTTCCTTCTCTTTTCGTTCTTCTTCAGGTTTAACAGTATTTTTCTTTCTGGAGTCCCTTAATCACCAGAGGGCCCGACCCCCAAAATGTTTACAGTCTTAAAGGACAAAAGGAAGACGTGAAGAGAGTATATATTATATCTGCATTATATTATTTATTTATTCATGCTGCTCAGTAAAAGGACTACTTTTTGATATGGACATTTTGCGAAGACAAAGCAAGAGACTTGAAGACTTGCATTATTTGCACTACTTTCTTTTCCTCTTTTTTTTTTTCTTCTTTTTTTTTTAAATGACCCAAATAGAATTTATATATATTTCATCATATTTAAAATGTACATAAAGAACAAGGACTCTCTGGAAGAGCTGAGAAGAAACAAGGATTCATTAATCACAGAAGCCTTGAAAAGGAAGAAAACAGACATCCTGAAGTTCATCTCGCTCTATAAATCACACGAAGCCCAGTCAATCAGCCTTATGGGCGAAGGAGGTGCAACTGAAGGATCTGGAACTGTGACCGTAGAGTATTTTATTATTTAAATTTTTTCGGAAATGGTTCGAAATGCTATTTATAAATGGATCTGTGATGATAAGCAATCAAAGTTATCGAAACAAGCTGTTTCGGCTGTGAACATATGTCTTGGGAATCTACAGTTTATTATGGCTGTGATTTTACTTAGTGCCTCCAATGGATTTGACTATCAGTGATGTTCACTCAAACCAAACCTAATCTTGATTAAGTGCCTCGTCTTTTAATGTGTTATAGCTCAATGAAGAAGGTACTCCTTAGAAACACTAAAAAAACAAACTTTTTAACTACAGGAGTATGTTTTTCAACGAGAAAATGACTTGGGTTCAAATTGTTTAAACAGCAGTGCATGATGGATGTTGTTGTGTATAGTTTTCATCCTGTCACCGTTCACTGCTGCTAAGCTATTTCCGACATTCCCAGGGCTCGAAAGGACCAGTGGGTTCAAACTGATAGCCTCATCATTGTCCAGATTTCCTGGTTTTGTGAACCTCTGCATTAAGGGTCTTTTTCAAAAACAAAAACGTATCATCAAGAGTAGAATCCTTTCTTTTCTTTTTTCCTTTTCCTTTTTTTTTTTTTTGTATGTGGCATTTGTTTCCTAATATTTTTTAAACCATTTAAACCAAAATAGATACTTTTATATTTTATATTGTCATTCTTAATTTAACAATGCAATATTGTACAAAATATTCGTACTATTTAATTGGATTGTAAATAATTTGTATTTATAAAAGATAAATGTATATATGTTTATGTATTGTGCCTTTTGTCACAAGGCCAGAAATATATATTTTTTCATACAATAAATCCTGAAATAATTTACTTTGTACCATGACTTCACCTTTTCTTCATATGAAACTGATATTGGTTATTCCAGGATGGATCTATTCAGCTTTTAGTTTGATGCAACATCCAAAGAACTTGAATGTTATACCCTATATGTTTCAAGGTTTGATCACTATTAGAAAAGGAAATTATCTAGACAGCTGTAGTGAACAATTTTCTAGTCAAATTAATCAGAAAGAATTCCAATATTAACTTCACTAATTCACATAAAGTAATTATTGTGTTGTATAATTAGTTTGGCAGCCAGATTTGCTGTTAGCAGCTCTGGTCAGAGCAGTGCAGATGAAGGCAGAGAAAATTGTAAAGGGTTATTAATGGTCCTCAGACAGGATCACCTGCCATTCACCCCCCATTCTTCCTCTTCCTCCATTCAAAGACAGAAGCCGGGGCTTGAAAGGGGGGAGGGAGGATTGAGCTGCTCTCGCTTTCCCTGGGGAGCGTTGACATGTGGGCCCAGCCTGGTCTGACACCTGTCCTCACCACCAGCCCACAGACACTCAGATTTGTCTCTGTACAGAGACCCACCATTAAGATTTTCTATTTATCACCCCAAAACTCTCAAAAATGTCTAAATAATTATAGAATCATCCTGAGTTAACTGATCCAGAAAGGCTGCATTAAATAAATACATTTATGAAGATTTTTATTTCAAATTAATGCTGTTCTTTTTAACTTTCTATTCATCAAACAAACATATTATGCAGAACAACATTGATAATGGTAAGAAAATATTCTTCAGCATCAAATCAGCATATTAGAATGATTTCCGAAGGATCATGTGACACTGAAGACTGATAGTAATGATGCTGAAAATTCAGCTTTGCCATCACAGGAATAAGTTAAATTTATATTAAAATAGAAAACAGTTGTTTTAAATTGTAATAATTTTTCACAATACTACTGTTTTTACCGTATTTGATTGGCTTAAGAGACATCTTTCAAACAAATTTTTTACCAAACCTTTTTAAATGATAGTGTAAAGCCCAATTTATACTTCTGCGTCGAACTTACGCCGTACCTACGTCGTAGGCTGTGTGTAGCGCGCGTACCCTTCGGCGTACCCTGACGTGCACCTCTCCAAAATTGTAACAACGCGTCAACTCTACGCGGACGCAAGCGCTGTGATTGGTCTGCTAGGACCGCTCCCTCAGGTTTCACATGCTCCCTCTGCGCGCGTGAACGCGGACAACGACGCAGAAGTATAAATGAAAACCAACGCGTTGCCTACAGCGTAGTGGCTCCGGCGTAGGTCCGACGCAGAAGTATAAATCAGCCTTAAGTGATAACATGCTTTCTTGTATTTTCATTTAATGGGTTAGTTCACCCAAAATTGTCATTCCAAATCCGTAAGAACTTCGTTCATCTTCGGAACACAGGAGACTCTTCTGTGTCAGTCTCCTATGTTGTAACCACATTGCAGCGCTTCCGGGTTCTACGTCAGAACGCCGATGTCAATTGTCCGACGCTGTTCACGTGAGCACCATGATGCATGCGTGTGATGCTGACGCAAGAGCCGACCAATACAAAACTACCGTTGTGACGTAGAACCCGGAAGCGCTGCAGTGTGTTTACTACGTCAACAGCGCAGGAGACAGACACAGAAGAGAAGAAATTCTTCAATAAAGTCGTCGTTTTTTTCGCACAAAAAGTATTCTCGTTGCTTCATAACATTAAAGTTGAACCACTGTAGTCACATGGACTATTTTAACGATGTCTTTACTACCTCTCTGGGCCTTGAAAGTGGTTGTTGCGTTGCTGTCTATGGAGGGGTCAGAAAGATCTCGGATTTCATCAAAATGATCTTTGTTTGTGTTCCGAAGATGAATGAAGGTCTTACAGGTTTGGAACAACATGAGGGGGAGTAATTAATGACAGAATTTTCATTTTGGGGAGAACTAACCTTCCTTTAGCTTCAAGTTGCATAGCATTGTAGCCTATTCCTGTAAATGACTTGTGTTAGCACTCACTTATGCTTACAGTCTGCTTGATTTTTAAACTGATAATAAAGTCCCGATATGGAAGTTTACACCCCTTTCATACTCTTCATTCCACCTGTCTGCTCGTCAGTCTTGTTTACTTTGCGGGAGTCTTAAAATCTTTTCCCTGCAGATTTCTGTGCCTCTCAGACAAGCAGGCACCTGCGGCTAAGCTAATAGGTCACAGTGACGTTAGCTGCACCATGAGCAGAATAATGCTGGTCATAGATGCGTAATGCTGAGTTTCACAAACGTTTCATATCAAACTGAAAGAAAAAGAAAAGGGAAGGTCATTGAATCAGTTCAGTTTCATGCAGTGATAAGGATCTTTCGACTGAACATCAATGTTTTATTTTTAAACCGATTGGTTTTGTTTTCTCTTTCAAGCTTTGTATTATCAGGAAGTCTGTCAATGTGTGAACCCACACCCTGCTGATGATATTGCGATAGTGATAAGGCTACATGATTAACTGCTTTGGCATTCTTATGTCATGATGTATAAGCCCACCACGTTCTTAATGCCCAACTTTGGTCACTTAGCACTGTTGTGTTGTTTGAACTTTTTGAGTGATAACCAGCCAATTTGAACTGGCTATAAAACAGGATATATTTGTATACACAGAGTTGGGAGTGGCTTCTAAATGGCTAACAAGAGGTTATATGCTAGCAAGGTTTGTTTGGGAAGAGAAAGTCATTTTTTAGAATAAAAATAATTCACACTAAGAACAGTTTATATAACTAACTATAAAGATAACAATAACAAGCTTCCACATGAACGCTCAACAATGCTCTGTTTACTATAAGCGTGCTATGCAGTTTTGTCATCTGCCGCTTTAAACGCTCACACTCATTAAAGCCTGTGGATTCTAAAAAACAATAATTCTTCAAATGATTTAAAAAAATTGTTCCTCTATGTGGTTTTTTATTGTTGTTGTGGTGTGAACTTCCATATTCTCATAGAATTAGAATGATTATTAAAATGAGTTAGTGCTTGGTGTGAAAAGGCCTTAAGTAGTGTATTCACACAGAAAGTTCACACAGAAAAATACACAAAGAGATAAAAATGAAGTGTGTAATGTTGGACACTTTATCACAGCCTTCCCTACATGGTGGATGTGGCTATTAAGGCTAAACATGCTAAAGCTAACAGCAACACATCATGTGCATTTGAAACATTATTTCCTTTATGGAACAGCAAATGTTCCTGTATATTGAAAAACGATAAGTGTTCCATCAAAAATTCATACACTATATGACAGTGTACATGCCGTAAAGTGTCACATTAATGACTACTACAAGCAAGTGCGGTTGACCTATTTGATGTGCTCTATGTTATGTGAGTTGATTAATGTTTATATGTGAATAAAAGCCTAAATTAAAACCGGTTCATCATATAAAGCGAATGTGTCTCTTCTGAAGACTTTACTTTTTACTATTACTTTCACAATGTTCCTAATAACTTTTTGTCAAAGTAGAAGGAACTTTTAATGTAGGTTTCATTCAATTGTGTTTCAAAGGTGATCGAAAGTCTTTTAGTTGGGTGAACTGTCTCTTGAACTCATGAACTGTAGTGCCGTTTTGCAACTAGATGTTTAGCTAGTGCTAAAAGTCCAGCTAACTGTGACATCTACACTTCTTAGAAAACCAAGCTGTGGTTGATCAACAATGGGGATTTCATCGTATTTCCCTTTTCTTGACTGTAGAGTGGGGGGTTGATGTCAGGGTTGTCTCTGTGAACGTATTTAGTGAGAAATTGTAAAACACAGGGAAATATATGCTCGAAAACTAAAAAGTATCCCTTGCAGGGCGAATGACTACATGGCATCACTGTCCCAAACATTGCATTGAGACATTTCCAAGTGAATCGGTAACAGTTTAATCTTCAAACAGTTCAAAAGAACATGATGTCATAATACCAACATAATTTACTACTGTTATCACTTCCTTATTTAGAGACTTATGGTCTATGGTTATGGTCTATAGAACATCAGCTTCCAGTCATAACTATGAGTGAAGTAATTTAATTATCCACTGTAATTACTGTAAAATGTAAATAAGAAAGGAGGACGGAAACAACAAATGAAGATGAAGGCAGAAGAAAGAAATGAAGACAGAAGAAAGGAGGAAAAGGACTAAGCAGTAAAAGAGAGAAACCCACATAGATTAAAGACACACCTGTCATCACTACATCACTGCTGATTTCACCCCTCTTCCTTCTTTTCACGACCCTAAGAACCCCCGTCTGGAGTCCGTCCTGTGAAAGAGAGAGAGAGGAAATGTACGATTCACGCACATGTTTTAAAAGGACAGTTGCCAATCCCAGCTAAACTCATATTCTCTTTTCTTTTTGATGGGCATGCAGTGACAAAGATTTACACATGGTGATCTGATGGTCTTAGTTCATTGTTTAAAATGCAACTTAGGTCATTAGGCGCATATGAGACAAAAATAACAGAAATAATTATCATTAAAAATATTATATTATATTTTTTCACATTCATCCACATAAACCATGTTTAAAACCGTAAACTGACTTTTCTTCATGCACTTATTATTATCTGTTTTTAAAACAACTGTGCTGCTTGATATTTTTGTGGAAACCATGATACATTTTTTTGATGAATAGAAAGTTAAAAATAAAATCTTTTGTAACATTATTTATAATTTCTTTACTGTCACCTTTTATCAATTTAATGCATCCTTGCTGAATAAAAGTCTGATCTGATCTTTCATATTGTCAAGCCCAGCATAGCAACATTTGGCTCAACCAGTAGTGTGAGTTGGGGGGCGGGGCTATCTGTACGTCTAGCCAATGACAGATGAGGTGACCGTTTATGTAACTTACATTTACATTTAATCATTTAGCAGATGCTTTTATCCAAAGCAAGAACAATAGAAGCAATCAAACCAACAAAAGGCCAATAATATGCAAGTGCTGTGACTAGTCCCAGTTAGTCTAGCACAGTACACGTAGCAAGAGTATTTTAATTTTTTTTAAATATAAATATAGAATAGTGAGTGTTAGTATTAATGGGTCAAGAAAAAAGATGTGTCTTCAGCCATTTCTTGAAAATGGCTAAAAACTCAGCAGCTTGGGTTGAGTAACACAAGTCATGGCAGGTTATTCCACCAGCAACAGTCAAGGTAATGGCCCGTGAAAGTGATTTTGTGATTTTTTTATAGGGGTGCAGAGCCAGTGGTTGTTCTGTAGGCAAACATCAGAGCCTTGAAATTGATGCAAGTGTCAATTGGCAACCACTGCAGGTTTATGAAGAGAGGTATGACGTGCGCTCTCTTCGGCTTGTTAAAGACCACTCTTGCTACAATATTCTGGATCAGTTGCAGAGGTTTGAGTGCATGCTGGAAGGCCTGCCAAGAGAGCATTACAATAGTCCAGTCTGAATAGAACAAGAGCTTGACAAAAAGTTGTGTCACGTGCTCCGATAGGAAGGGCCTGATCTTCCTAATGTTGTACAAGGCTAATCTGCAGGACCGGCAATTCTAGCAATGTGGTCTGTGAAGTTTAACTGATCATCGATCACAACTACAAGGTTTCTGGCTGTCCTAGATGGGGTTATAGTTGACGAACCTAGCCGAATGGAGAAGTTGTGATGAAGTGTTGGGTTTGGTTGAGAGCACATGCAGTTCTGTCGTCACAAAGTTGAGTTGAAGGAGGTGGTCCTTCATGACATTTATGTCAGGCAGACTGAGATGCGAGCGACTACCATCGGATCATCTGGCTGGAATAAGAGGTAGAGTTGTCTGTCATCAGCATATCAGTGAAAGGAAAACCCATGTTTCTGAATGACAGATCCTAGTGATGACATGTAGACGGAGAAGAGAAATGGTCCAATCACTGAGCCCTGAGGCACCTCAGTAGCTAGATGTTGCGACTTAGACACCTCACCCATCCATGACACCCTGAAAGACCTACCTGAGAGGTAAGACTTGAACCATTGGAGTGTGGTTTCAGAGATACCTTCATCATGAGGGTTGACTGGAGTGTCTGGTGGTTAACTGTGTCAAAGCAGCAGACAGATCCAGCAAGATGAATACTGAGGATTTGGAAGCGGCTCTTGCCTGCCACAGATAAGAGACAGGGCAGTTTTGAAAACAATCATTACTTTACATTACATTACATCACATTAACTTTAAGAGTAATTCAAAGTTCAAATATTGAGTACTGAAAAGTAGATTTTATATGACTTTATATGAATTTAATTTAATATAATGTAATATCTTAGTACTTCAGTGAAGCTGGAGACTATATTAATGTGTGTGTGTTTATCTGTGGGGGTTTGAGAGCTCTCTAAGGGTCATTGTGAACATTTTTATGGCTTTTTGAATGTATTTTTACAGCTTTGTATGAATTTATGAATTGTGTGAACAGGTCATTGAGCTTCCAGAAATTATGCTTTCAAATTTCCCACATCTGGGGAATTTGCAAACCGGATTTGAATGGCTCAGTTTCATTGTAAATGAATTGCTTTCTTGGTTGTGGTAAGTTGTTACAGGTAAGATGAAAGATGACAATAAAACTTTGCAGTACAGCTCTTTGAACCATTGCCACACATCAACATGTCATGGTAAGAATGACACTCCACCTGCTCCTCCACTTACAATCAGCTCCACCCTGATCTAACTGCCTTCTTTCATTTTACTATAAACCTTTGGCTTCTGTCACAAGATATGCATGATTGAGAACTTCAAGGAAACACTTCAAGTGTGCTTTGGTACGTGTTTGTATATGTATAAAAATATTGGTGAGGTCGGGGGAAATATAGGGGGGAGTTTGTCTATCTAGGATTCAATTTTGCCCACAATTCCTTCCCTCCTAGCTTCCTGTTTTTGGTGTATTTATAGGTCTTGACATGGGAAGGGAAGTGGACCTTATTCTGGCACACTCATCACTCCTAGCCCCCTTCTTTCCTTTAGCGTGAGGAGGAAACCGTGCATCTTCCTGACCACACACCCTCGATCGTACATGTTCACTCATATACAAACAGCCAAAAGAAAGTAAAGTCTTAATTCAGTTACACTAAAAATGTCATGTAGTCTAACCATCAAGTAAAAAGCATATAAATTGAACATAAAAAGTAACATGTTTTTCTTACACAATTAATCCTTATTTAAAAAAAAAAAAGAATTACACTTTTTTTCTAAATTTGTCAAGTTAAAATGTTATTTCCCTAAATATAATTAATAACAAATATAGAAAGTTTGGTGAGAATCATGATATTTTACTAACCTTGCCTCGTCGTGGAAAAAGGTATCTGATATTTTAAGAGACATATTGATAAAATAATATTAAACAGGAAATTAATATGGTTTTCTTTTTAGAATTGTATTCTTTTTAAAAATCGAAATGCAATTTTTATTCAGAAACTAATAATGTGTTAATCACAGAAGAGGTGTATTCAAGTCCCTGTTTGTATGAAATGTATTTTTGATATAGACTATCATTCAAAAGTTTAGGGTCAGTTTGATTTTTTTTTTTAAAGAAATGTATACTTTTCTTCAACAAGGACACATTGAAATAATAAAAAAGTGATATTTCTATTTCAAATAAATGCGGTTATTTTGAACTTTTTTTACATCCTGAAAAAAGTACCACAGTTTTCACAAAATAACATTAACATATTAAAAACATATTAAGCAGCTCAACTGTTTTCAACATTGATGATACAATATATTAATTTAAAAAACAGTTACTTCACATTTTAATCTGTTTTTATCAAATAAATGCAGCCTTATTGAGCATAAGAGACTTCTTTCAAAAACATTTAAAAATCTTACAGACTTCAAACTTTTGAAAAGTAGTGTATTTTTAATAAATTAATTGATACAGACAAAAAAAAAAAAAAAACTGAGCATCATGTCATTGACCCATCAACAGGAGATTTCACAATATAAAACATTACTTTGCCATGTTGAGAATGTGGTTGCAGTGTTGTCTGTACTGAGACATTGTGAGGTCAGGGTTTGACACCACCCTCCATGGTTCAGCTGCCCGGCCTCTGAAAGTCAAAGGTCAGAATGAATAGGAAGTGCCCAACACAAATATAGGCCCTACTGACGGAGTGGATTTTTTTTTCGGATGGGATGTGGAGGGAGGAAAGAGAATGCGGTAGGGGTGGGTGCTGTCACAGGGGGCAATAACAAAACAGAGAAAAAAAAAACATGCCAGAGCAAGAGTCAACAAACCTAATTTCAAAAGAAAACAAGAGACCCTTCCTTCTCACTGTAATTAGTTCCACAATCTCAATGTGCACTTACAGAGCAGAAACACGGCGAAACAAGTGCAAACTGAAAGAAGAAGAAAAAAACTAACTGAACGGTCACTAGATTTCCTGCTATTGTCTCTGATGGAAACAACCTAGTCAACCCTGCTTATGCACACTTCTGATATGTTGGGAATCCAAAGGTGAGCAGATATCAACCAAAACATAATTGGACCCCACTGACTTTCATTATATACAAGAGAAATAAATCCCTGAGACATTACAAGAAAGTACATGAGGGTGAATAAATTTTCATTTTGGGGTGAATTATTCCTTTAAGTGTCTAAACATGCTTGTTTGTGCTAATGTTGTCTTTTTTCAATGTTGTTGTTCCCCTTTCTAGCGAAGAACAGATGGAGGCTTCTTGTCTGCTTTGCAAGCCCGAGAAAAAGCAGCGGCAACATTAACTCCCACACATAAATAAAAACAAGAACAGTGGGATACAGACCGAGAACATTATCCCCCCACGTGCCTTTCCTTCCAAACCCCGTCCCAAGAGAGGAACTTTAGCTGAGGATGGAGGGGTTCGTAAATCAGCAATATTGCCAGTGTTGAGATTGAGACTGTCTCTTTACATTCTCCCTGAAGAATTATGAGCTCTCATGCTTTTTCTTTCAGTTTGCCCAACACTATGATACTGCCTCATCTATGAATGTTTTTGAAGACTCAAATCTTGATCTGTTGATCTTAATTTCTCATGAAATTAAGACTGTAGCAATATTTGTGTGCGTGTTTGTAAATGAGGTCTGAGAGCTCTCTAACAGGTCATTATTTAATGACCCTAAAGAGCCAGAAGATATATGATTAAAGGGTTCTAGTCTGGTATTTCTACAAGTGTATCAGAGAGAAATGGCTTCTGCTGGACATTTGCAATGGCTTTGGTGAGAGAGTTTTAGGGGTGATCTGAAAGCCCAGTGTTGAGGGAGGCCTGTATCCGGCAGGCTGCTCCCCTCTGACCCCGGGCAGCGTGGGAAAGAGAGTACAGGGAACTGGCGTGACCAGGGACATTAACACAGATGACTCTAGCAGACCTGGCCGACCACCTGTCCACCTCCTCTCTACCTCAGACATCAGTCAGTGGAGCTTCGCCAAACCCTTTTTCTCCCAAAGAGATGGGGAGGAAGACTAAACATATCCAAGAAATCAAAGTGGAAAAAGGGACATGACGTGAAGGCCAAGTATGGTAACCCTTACTCGGAATTTGCATTTAATCTGCATTTAACCCATCCAAGTTAGTGCACATACATTAGGAGAAGTGAGGAGTGAAAACACACACACTGCAAACCGTGGACACACACCCGGCGCAGTGGGCAGCCATTCACTGCGGCGCCCGGGGAGCGATTGGGGGTTAGGTGTCTTTCTCAGGGGCACCTCAGTCATGCAACCTTTTCTGCAAACCATTTCCTGCAATTGTACCCGCAACCTTCGTGATCACAGGGAGAGAATGCCTGATTATGAATTATGAAATGAATTATAATTAGTTATAAATTATAATTTTGTATTATTTTAAACTTTCCACTCAAATTATTTTGCGCAATAGACCACTTGTATTAAATTCGAAAACGAATAGAAGCATTTTCACTATAGATCTCAAGACTTCCGTATGTCACTGTAAGTGGCAGACTTATGGAAGCTAAACCAATAGAAATAAATGAGGCATTCTTGAATATCGATCATGCATTTCTCTCCCTGTGATCACGAAGAATGAGGACAGGACTCCAGCCAAGTATGAATGTGGAGGTTAAAGCTTTGAGAAAACTGCATGCTTCTGTTGCATCATTTAGGTTATTAACCGATCACTGGAAAACAAAAAAGAAAATACATCAAGGCGGAAGATCCCATCATTTGTTGAATATTACTTCTGCCTGACTGACTATTTTCTGACTGTGAGGTCAGCAATATCTTGTACATTATCTTCAAAACTGCTGACCAAGCCTAGGAGGAACTCATTGTTACAGTGTAAGTTCTAATAACTCCAACAGCTCCATTAACTGCACAATGGAGTCGTGTGGGAAAGGAGGTAGAGGAAGGAAGTGGGTTTCAGTCTCACTCAGAGAGAGAGAGAGAGAGCTACGATAAGAATCTACTGAGTGGAGCAGGAAGCTTTTCCGTGGGGGAAACACGTTGAAGGACATCTTGGACTGACCCCTGTGCTGGATCCCGAAACTGGGTATTCCAGTCTGACCAAACCACAGGCCGACGATACAGTTCAGGTGGAACGTGCTCATCTTATCTGCCGTGTTAGCGATTTGCTAACTAAAAGTAGCTTGACAGCAGCAGCTCAGTTTCAGTAACAAGCTACTTTCCATATGAGTATAACCTAGCTACTTTAATTAGCAGACTGAAGAAATAAGACTTGCCTAAAAAAAAATCCCTCTTCCTCTTTTTGAGTCATTGGGAATCTGATTCATTTTATTGAATCAATTGTTGAATGATTCCGTTGGGTCCTTACACAGATCCATGTGCAGCATTTTACATCTTGTTTTCTAGCGATATACAAAATTTTATTACGATAACTTTACAAAATAATGTACTATTTAGTTAAATGCTACTGTTAATCGCTATGTGACTTAATAGAGATAGTTCACCCAAAAATTTAAATTCTGTTTTCACCCTCAAATTGTTTGGTTACCCATTTTCTTCAAAATATCTTCTTTTGTGTTCATTCATACAGGTTCGGAACAACTAGAGGTATTTGGGGTAAACTATCTCTTTAATTACATAAATTATGGTGTTTTATAAGTGTAAAAGCTTGAGCCAAAGCTTAAGCTTTTATTTTTATATTTTCAGTCTTCATTTAATTTAGTTTAAGTCATTTTGTTGCGCTTTTGTCATTTTTATTAGTTCTTTAATTTATTTTTATTTCAGTTTTAGTCATTTAGTACTTCAACTTCATTGTACTTGATTGCCAAAGCCAAGGCAACATTTTCAGGTTTTCCATTTAATGTTTATATTTCATCTTATTTTATTTCAATAAACAGAAACATTTGAATAGTTTTAGTTTAAGTTTTAGTTAACAATTACAATACTGTTCCGAGATGGGTATTTGAACTTAACCTAATAAAAGTGGAAGGCCTGAAAGTAAATAAATGGTAAAAACGCACTGCAGACCTTTGCCATAAACAAGCCTAAATTCTGCTAAAACACAGGAAAGGATATACGTTGCTTATCAATTCAGGCTACATTTCCTCCAAGATGTAAATCAAGCCACTAGACTTGTTTTCCAGGTTCCTATTTACTGATTCATAGTATGAGAAGGCCACCTCCAACATACATTAGGGTCAGAGGTCACTTCCATTGCAAACAAGCATCAGCTGAGTCCCCAGCAACACCATCTTGTTTTCATAGATTTCTGATGTTATGCTTGTCACATGCAGACACAGTTTCAGGATTGGTTTTATGGGTTACAGAAACAGCCATGGGAAGTCTTGGAAGTAGCTGATCTCCACATACCGTTCGGTTTTACTTCCTCTAATTACTTCTAGGACTTGTTGCTTAATAAAAAAAATAACCTATTCCTTTTTGTCCCATTATTATGTAATCCCTATTAATTCCTTTATACCGCTACTGTTAAAGAAATCAGTACTTCAAATATATGCGGTTCTTTTAAATTTTCTACTAAGACTAGAGCAACGATACTGACAATTCAGCTTTGCATTACAGAAATGAATTATATTCTAAAATATATTCAAATAGAAAACAGTTATTTTACATTGTAATAATATTTCACAAAAGTACTGTATTTATTTTGATCAAATAAATGCAGCCTTAGTGAGCCAAAAAGACTTCTTTTAAAAACAATAAAAAAAATCTTAGCAATCCCACACGGTAGTCTAAGTAATTCCTATTGTGTTCCCACGCAATACCCAAATGCTACTGAGCTCCTTCTGTGTAAGAGTCACCATTCAAATTGCTCTTGTGAATATACTAAGCTTATCTCAGCAATTTAGTAGATGCTTGCCTGGAGTCAGATCACATCAAAGCAAAGTGTTTCATCAGGGATGCCGATTCGATCAGACCAGATGCCTTTATTGTGCTTCAAATCAAAGTTAAGGCTAGTTCCCTCATTTCATCACAGTGATGTGCATGTGCATAGGCACCCATGGGAGTTGGTAGAGGTCTCTTCTTTACTATATTTGGGTAAGAGGGCAGCTAACCTTTACAGACACTTTGTCTGTCTAGAAAAGACTGTTCCCATGAACATGAAAGCCCAAACTGGGAATGAGGGGGGGCCTGAGGGTCTAAAGTAATTTCCCGTAGTGGTGGCTCTCTCTTTCCTCCTTTTAGTCACACCTCAGGAGAGGTGTAAGGAAAGTGTGCCGGCTAGGTTCCCCAGACATCAAAGAGTCTGTCCCAGCATCTGGGTCTAAACCTTCCCTTCACTTTTGTCTCTAGATATTAGCCAAAAATGTGTCAGGAATTTCCTAAGAATATGATCATGTTGCAATCTCAAGGACCTTATCGCACTTTTCCTGTTAAATCTGTGTTACTTTGGAAATCTGATTCTAATGTATTTGTATTTTACGCTTTCATTGTTATGTGTTGAGTAACCTCTCTCCACTTCAACATGATTAAAATCTCAGCGAGAGGATCATCTGGATTTGCTCAGGTCAGAGGCTACAGTATTTCCCCTATAGTCATTGTTCTGCACCTTCTCACAAGCTTTAAATAACATCTCTAAGCATTTTTTTTTTTTAAGTAGGAGCCAACCCTTCTCATAGAAACCTTCCTGAAAAATGACCTCCCATTCAGAAACACATGAACTGTAAATGAACAACAAAACTACTGCTATGTAATCGAGAAACATCTGAGTATTAGTCTTTGCAGAGTTCTTGTGAAAGAGCCTGCCATTTGGAAGGATTCAGCACAGACATGTGCAAGAAAGTGTGCAACTGTAAACACTTGGTTGCTTACAAGCTCATGTACAGTCTCTTGGAGGGGATGGTGGAAGGGGGCGGGTTTGCAGAGGTGAGGAAGATGGGAGTGGACCACCTCATTCTTCCTGAAGGATCAAAGGCTTCATTTGTCAATTTCCCAGGTCAACACATCTCATTTATAGAGGAAAGAGTGGTTAAAATTCATTATGGGGATGCGTGGGAGAGAATTTAAGGTACAAACTAAAAAATGATCAAAGTGAATGAGACTGTAGACACAATCAGTCAAAAGTTTGCCATATTTTAAAATGTAATTTATTCCTGATGCAAAGCTGAATTTTCAGCATCATTACTCAAGTCTTCAGTGCATGATCCTTCAGAAATCATTCTAATATGCTGATTTGCTGCTCAAGAAACATTTCTTACTATTATCAGTGTTGAAAAACTTTTATTTAGCAAAAAATGCATCAAATTGATCAAAAGTGGCAGCAAAGACCTGTTACAAAAGATTTATAATTCAAATAAATAGTTATTTTGAGCTTTCTATTCATTAAAATCCTGAATAAATATTTTTTTAAAAAGCAGCAAAATCCATATTCAACATCGAAAATAATAAGAACCATTATTAATAATTGAGCATCAATAATAACTGATAACAATTTCAGCATCAAATCAGCATATTAATTATTATAATGATTTCTGAAGGATCATGTGACACTGAAGACTGGAGTAATGATGCTGAAAATTCAGTTTTACCATCAGAGGAATAAATTACATTCAAATAGAATAGTTATTTTCTAAATCGTAATCATTCTTTCAATGTTATTGTTTTGACTGTATTTTTTGTTCAAATAAATGCAACCTTTGTGAGCCTCAGTTGCATAACTAGCCTTCAGGTGAAAGTGCACATGCTCTCATAGCAGCTGACACTTCACCTAACAGGAAAGGCTTGTATTTTGAGACAGAACAGATAAGAACAATGTGCTGATAAGTCAAAACTCCACAATATATATATTATATATATATGTATCATCTCAAATGTTTCCTCGGAACTTAATGATCAACAGATGGTCTGGTTCCAAATTTGTCATAGCCATAAAAGGTTATTTTATGAATCTGCTCTAATAGGCTGCATAAGGAATTTATGAATGGATGTTCGTCAGATTGATAACATAAAAAGGTCAACATCACCACTGCTGGTGGGCCTGATTCAGTGTGGCCCCATGCCAATCCTTAAAACATTCTCTAGAAAATAGGACAGCTGCTGCTGGACCTGTTCTCTGGTTTGCTTAACCGGGAG